>NW_006399764.1:11382690-11429853 GCF_000299155.1 Elephantulus edwardii | reverse complement strand
TCTCTCTCTCTAGTGTGTGTGTGTATATATATGTATGAATTATATATATAAAGAAGCTCTGGTGACTTAATGGTAAGGAATTGTGCTGTCAACTTGAAGGCACATGGTTTGAATCCACCTGCTTCTCTGTGGGGAAAAAGATGTGCATTCTCCTTTTGTATGTTTTATTGTCCCTGAAAACCTGCTGGAGGGTCAGCTATGAATTACTTCCAGTTTGAAGGTACTCACCACCACTACCACCACCACCCACATATATTAATATAGATGTTTATTCTAAGAGTGTCTGTGTGGCATAAATGGTTAAGTACTCAACTACTTACCCCAAACACTCACTGGTGCTCTCTTCAGCAGCACATATGCTAAAACTGGAACAATACAGAGAAGATTAGCATGACCCTTGCACAAGGATACCATTCATATTCATGAAGTGGTCCATATTTTTTATTTTTTTATTTTTTTTTTCTATAATTACACTGGTTTCACTTCTCCTTTTTTATACCCTGAAGAGACCATAGCTGACATCCAAGCAGATATATGCACACCCATGTTCATTGCAGCTTTGTTCACAATAGCAAGGTCCATATTTTTTAAAAAAATAAACAAACCAACCAAAGATTCACTGGTTTCACTTCTCCCAGAGGAGCCTTGGAAGAAAGGTCTGGCAGTCTGCAGCTGGATGACCATAGCCTGGGAAGCCCCATGGAGCGCAGCCACTGTGCAGCATGCGTGTGGAGTCACCACTTGTTGGGATTTACTTAATTGTAGCTGGGTTTTTTGTTTATGTGTAATAGGTGACAGCAGTACTTAGTTGCTGTGTTACTTGTCTCTGGCTCCTGTACCTGTTAAGTTGAATAGGATCATTGGCAGCATTTGAATGAGCTTGTTTAGTGTATCTGAGGGGCGTTTCCATATATATATTGACAGATCTCCTTTTTGGACAGATGTTGATGTGAATTCTATGTGACAACATAAATTATTTATCAGGGCTGTTATTCCATTTAGAGCTTATTTCCCGAGATAGCAGTGAAGATCCTTATGAACTCCGAGGTATAATACAAAGACATTTTAATACGGTGCTCTAAAAGAATTCATAGGTAGCACTCCACCGGTGACCTTTGTTATGATGAAGATCCAATTTCAGGGGAAATAATGATGAGAATGATAAAATGGAATAGAAAATAAGACTACTGTGTGTGCTTTATCTTCCCATCAAATACTTTGGGCATGTTGTCTGGAGGAGTCCTTGAAAAAAGACATCATGCTCAGAAAAGTAGAGGGCAGCAGAAGAGAGGAAGGCTCTCAGTACCGTGGGGTGACACAGTGACTGCAACACTGATTGACCATCGTGGAGATGGTGAGGCTGGCGTGGCACAGGGCAGGGTTCCAGTCTGTGGTTCCTACAGTCTCTGTAATTCAAAGAGACTCAATGACCCCGAACAACAGCAGCAATACCTGCTTGATTTAAGGAGCAAGTGTAGCCGAGATGATGAGGACAGCATAGGATCGGGCAGGGTTCAGATCTATTGTTGATCATTATGAGTCAAGAGTTAACTCAATGGCATCAAACAACAATATTAATGTATCGGGTGGCATAGTGCAGTGTGAACCATAAGGGCTGTGGTTTGAATCTACCAGGAAACCAGATAGACAGATTTCTGTGGGTTGAAATAGACTCAAGAACAGTGGGTTTGATTTTTTTGGTATAATGTTGAGAAAGTTACTGTAACGTCGTCTTCTTTAAATTAGGGATGTTATGTGCCATCCAGTCCCCTACCACTCGCTGTGACCCTATGCACAGTAGCTCTGAACCCTGCCCCATCCTAAAGCTGTCTCACTGTTGCCAACACACCTACTCCTGTTACCTGAGTTACCGTGTCACATCATCTCATCTGGGATCTTCCTCTCCTGAGCAGGCCCTCCACCCTTCCAAATATGATATCCTTCTCCAAGAACTGGTTCCTCCTGGCTCCGTGCCCAAAGTACCTCCTGGCTCCGTGCCCAAAGTATGTGCTCTTCAAAATCCTAGCCTCCAAGGAGCATGTTGGTTTCACTCTTTACAGGACAGATCTGTTAATTATCTTGGCAGTCTGTAGTATGTTCAGTATTCTCCAGCACCACACCTCAAAGGTTTTGATCGTTCTTCTGTCATCCGTAATCATTGTCCAGTTCTCTGATGCATAGCAAGCAATTGTGAAGACCGTGGTCTGGATCAGGCACAACTCAGTCTCTAGACCGACATCATTGCCCCTTAGCACACTGGCGAATTCTTTAATTTACTTTTTCTACATTTTCCCATTTTTTAAAAAATTTATTCACCTTTTTCATGTAAATGAAATAGAAACAACAAAATATAATCAATCTTACTTGTGAGTGTATATATGTAGAGATACAAATAATAACAAAATCCAGGGGAAAAAAATTAATTTTTTCAGTTTATTTCAACTATTGTTTCTCCTAAATTAATGTAGAAATGTCTTTTCAGTGTTAATGTGTTTTTTTTAAATTGTTAACATAATATTATTTCAAAGACTGTGTTGTAGTATGAGCACACACAAACAGGAAAATGGCTGAGTGTGGGAGACACTACGCTGAGTGAAATAATTTCAGCCCAGAAGTTTACTGCATAGACTCTCTGTTGTAATAATATGATCGATTATGGAGTGAGAGGGAAGAGTGGGAAAAGAATGGGTAGATGATGAGCAGTGAACTGGAATGGGTGAAAGGAAGGACAACAGGAAAGAAATGGGCAGTTAGAAATTGTAAGTATTTTACTTAATAACCTGGGACAGGACACATATTACAAAAGGAGTTGGGTGAGAAGGAGGACTATGTGCCTAAATGAATGGAAATAAACAAGAATTATTGGTATGATTTTAACAAAGTTTTAATTTTTATTTTATTATTTTTGTGTGTATACCATCAAATCGGATCTGAGTGGTACAGGAGGAGATTGTCCCTCCTTTTCCAGAAGACCATCTGGTGGATTTGAACTGCATACCTCTGGGATTGCAGTGCAGCTTCTTGCCACTAGGCCACCAGAGCTCCCCTAGATTTTAATAAAGTTTTAAAAACTTTTCATGGAGAATTTCAAATGTGGGTAGAGTGATTCTGTGAACCATTAGGTTCTTAAAACTTTAACGCAAACAACCAGTTTAACCAAAAATATTGGGGAGATGCCAGTAGTTGAGTCTTAGATGGCCACTCGCAGCTCAGAGACTGCCTGTTATACTAGGAAATAGATAATTATTTTTATGAAATGTAACTGGCAACTGATTGAGCTCTTCCCCACCCTTAGGCACTGGTTCAGTCCAGTAGCTGCCTCAGTGTCTAAGTAGTTTCTGTGACTGTGCTACTCGTGTGCTCTCATGTGTATGAATATACATGTAGCTGTTATAGACCCGCCACTCATGGAACAGGCAAGACCTGCCCTGGGGTGAACTGGCCCAGTAACTGCAGCAGTGGCTCGAACGGCGGTGATTGTGAGAGCCGTATAGGACCAGGCTGTGTAAGTGGTCTGTTGTGCATAGGGCGTGGAACTGACTTCTTGACACCTGACAACAGTGACAACTGTTTATGTGTGTGATCATGGTCTTCTGGGATTTCTCTCCCTCTTTCATTATGCTTATACATATGCTTACAAATTTTTGTTATTATTATTGCTGCAGAATAGTATACGCTGCATCATTTACCATATTGTGCTCTGTCAGAACCAAATAATAGCCCTGCAGTGGATTTTCTAAGGCTGCAAACTGCGTGGGCAGAGCTTGCCCATCTGTCTGCTGTGGAATAGCTAATAGAGTCAACACCGGCCGTGGGTCACCAGCACCACTCCTTACCCACCGAGCCACCAGAAGTCCCCAGCATTTACCATGGTTGTCCTTAATTCTTTTTTCTTTTTTGAGGGTAAATAGTAATGAGGGAACCCCGAAGGGACAGACACTTCTTGAAAGGAGTTAAGGAGAAAAGGCCTGGTTGTCATTTGTGTGCACTGCTATTGTCCTTTGCCTTGGTCATGTTGTGTTTCATCTCATGTTGTTTGCATTTCCTTCCACTGTAACTTTTGAATATATACTACTTAGTCAGTTGCTTTCACCTTCCTCTCCCTACTTTTCTCTGTGTAAACTATTCTTGACTTCTGTAATAGTTGTAGTTGTTGTTGTGTACTTTTGAGTCAGAACTGACCCATAGCAGACTCTCCAGCAGGTTTTCTGAGGCAGTTAATCGCATGGGTGGAGATTGCCCATCCTTCTCCTGCAGAGCAGCTGGTGGATTTGAACCGTGTGCCTTTGGGATTGCAGTGCAGCTTCTTACAACTGGACCACCAGAACTCCTTTCATATAATATTTGCCCTTCTGTGATTGGATTATTTCACTTCTCATTACATTCTCCACATTCATCTTTGATAGGAGATATTTTACAGATTTATTATAATTCTTTTATCATTGCATAATATCCTAGTTCATGTATTTATCTGCACTTACTCATCTGTTAATGGAAATTTCGATTGTTTCCATACTTTTGTAACTGTGAATGACACTACAGTGCATTTGGATGTATATATATGTTTGTTTGCATGCATCTCTTATTTTTATAGTGTATGTACCTGAGCTATTAACTGGTCAGTTTTGACTCAGCAACCTCAGCAACCTTTGATTGGGTTTCTGGTTTACAGATCTTAATGGTAAGAGATTGCCTATCTTTTTCTCATGGAGCAACTGGTAGAATCAAACCGTCAGCCTTCTGGTTGAGAGCACAACATGCTGTATATCCTGCCACCAGAGCTTCTTTTAAGATACATACGTAGAAGTGAGGATCATATGTTTTTTTAAGAGAGCAACTGTTTATTCTACTTTTTTTAAAAAAAAGTACATTATTGAGTCATTGTGAAATTAACTGGTAGTCTCGTTGGTTGGTCGAGGTAAAGTACCATGTCTTTGAAACACTGCTCATGTAAGTATGTGAGAAGAGCTTGACATGCATCAGAGAGCTTATACAGGAGAACACTGGGAAGGACTTCCTGCAGGACCGGGGCTTTTCAGCAGCTGTCTGCACATGTGATGTCTGTCACCAGATTCACCCATGACTGCAGATTGCACGGTCATGATAGGATATGGAGGAGAAAGAAGACACATGCTTTTGTAAGGACTGTGGCCGGTGTGTTAGCCACATGAGAAACCTCAACACTTAGCGAGGAATCCAGGCAGGATCTAAACCACATGCACGGCTACCCCTGTGTCATTCAGTAGATGTGTAACGCCAGCCACAAATGTGAACCACATACGGCACTCTAAATGTTCTAGTAGCCACATGAAAAGGAGAACTAAGGAATGCCAATTTTAATGTTTTATTTATCCTGTTATATAAAAAAAATATAATTCAATGTGTAATCAGTATAAAAATTATACATGGTAAGTTATGGGTTTTTTTTGGTGTCCTTTGTTGTTGTGGTTGTTGTGTACCTTTGAGTCAGAACTGATCCATGGCTGACCCTCCAGTGAGCCCTTCTTTCTTCTATGGAGCAGCTGGTGGATTGGAACTGCCTAACTATGCATTGGCAGTGCAGGTCCTTACCACTAAGCCGCCAGAGTTTCTTCCTTATTTTTGGTTCCTTACATCTTTTAAATCCCAAATGCACTTCACTGCTGACTTGTGGTGCCCTCCGTCAGATTTCCAAGGCTGTGAAGACAGGAGGGGACTTTCTCTGAATGAGCACCTAGTGGATTGGAACTGCCAACCTGTTAGCAGCCCAACACATTATGTACTATGCCACCAGGGCTCCTTCTTTTAATTCCGGTTTCAATTTCATGCTTTGCGAATCTCAGTTTGGACTAGCCGCATTGCTCGTGCTCAGTAGGCATAGGTGGCTGGCTGTTGGCTGCTGGATCGGAGAGTGTAGGTCTACCGTGTGGTCAGACAGAAAACCTTTCACATTCATTACCATCATGCCTTAACTGACTTGTAGCTGACCCACCAGCAGGTTTTCAGAGACTGTGAATTGCACGGGGGCCTGTCTCTTGCTGGAAAACCCGAGAAACTTGTACGAGTCGCACCTCACCTAATGCCCCAGCTGATTCGTAAGCGTGTTTAGATCTTGTCCGAGCCCAAGAAGAAATGTAATATTTTCTAGCCTGTTGAGTCTTAAATAAGGAGATTTGGTAGACTAGTAGGTTAAGCATTGTCCTGCTAATATTTATAAATTAAAGACTTGATGGTTGAGTATTGGCGACTGAATCCCTTTCTTGCAGTTATGTGGACCAATTTTTTTTCCTGATTATTATTTGCCAAGAGTTTTTAAGGACATGAATGATACCTTGATTTTTCAACTCTGTTTCTCCTGAAATTTCTTGAATGAAGGGGGGGGAATATCATCACTTGTAGATTTCTTCCTACCTGTGCTATGGAGTGAGCGGGTCAGAGGTGGCTGCTGCTGTTCAAATGTGGATAACACATGTCACTTATTTGAAGATGGCAGGATTAAACAACAGATTAGAATATTCAGTATTTTCACATTTGTCGTTAACATCTTGTTATGTTTCTTTACAGGAATACCCATGGTTTGATAAAAACCATTGTGAAATTATTACAGATGCAAGCTGTAAAAGAAGGACAAGGTGGGGAGAAGAGGGTTCAGGATCTGTACACTATTAGGTAAGCCTTTTCTGACGTCTTTGGCTGACTGACACACTAATCACGGGAGGGTCTTGATGGTCTTTCCTGGCTGGGTTTGAAGTTCTGCCTGTCGCTGGTGCTGCGGTTCCCTCCCCACGCTGTGACGGGAAGCACTCAGCTGTCCCTGCAAGCTTGTTTGGAATAGGAATACACATGGCAGAACCCACCTCAGCATGCCCGAATCAGTTCACATTTTAGAATGATTCTCCAAGTGATTCATAGGTGTGGTAAAGTTTAAGAAACACTGATTTCTATGATTCATACATAAGAAAGGTCTGATGATTTACTTATAAAAAAATCAACCTGTGAAACACACTTCTTCCCTGACGTACGTGCAGTTGCCATGAGTAAGGATTGAGCCAGCGATGACGGTAAAAGGAGATTTTCTTGTGTGCAGAAGAGCTGGGGATGCTTTTATTTTCCTGCTGATTCTCCTCATTGTGTATGAGTGTCAGACCTTCACCTCCTTCCCTTCCTCTAATCCATTTCCTTCTGCTGTTGGCCCTTATTACTGCAGCCTTGTTTTCAAAAGACAATAGGTGCCAGGCGTGGATCAAGAGATTAGTTTGAGGAGTTGAAATCAATTGGGTATGTAGTGTGTCCTTAGATAGGTGACACATTAAGAGGTCCAGAATCAATCAACCTGAGTTGGCATAATCCGGTAATGTTTATGGAGAGCCCTTATGTGAATGGCTGTTTGGTGCTATAAATCAGTAGAGTGTAATTGAGTGTGGAAGAGCCTTGACTTACTCCAGGGGGCCTGGCGGATGGCAGAAACACAGGAGAGGTGAGCCTCAAGAGCAGATTCCCCTCAAGAGAGCTGTGATTACCTGAGTCAAGCATAAAATTGGCATGCTGTTTTAGAGCCTTCTTTCCCCCGTATTGGTTAACAGTGTCATCCAGCCTCAGAGAGGCAACTGATGAGCTGTGTATGAAAGCATAAAACAGATGAGAAGCTTAGAATTCCACTGAACGGCATTCTCTGTTTATACTGTAGGATTAGTTTAAAATGGAAATAGTTAGACGAATGATTGTAAGCTTTCTGGGCAGGAAGCTAATCTGTACTTTCATGGTATTAGGGACTCTCCTAGTATATGCTTGGTGTTAAAGTATTATTTCATCTTGTAAATAATAGCTGATTAAATTGGATCATAGTGACATAGAATATATTGCCTTTTTCAATGGATCTGCTTTGAATTGCATAAGCCCTGCTAGTCTAGGAAGAGAGAGGGAGATGCAAGAACCTGGATGGATTCCCTTGATTTCTGTGGATTTTCAGATGGAGCTTTGTAGAAGTATATTTTTTCAAAAAATTTTATTTGTGGTGAGCTCTGGTGGCCTAGTGGCAAGAAGCTGCACTGTAATCCCAGAGGTGTGCTTTTTTAATCCACCAGGTGCTCTGCTGGAGAAGGAGGAACACTCCTCCTGTACCAGTTAGATCTGATTTGATGGTACACACACAAAATAATAATAATAATAATAATAATTATAATAATTATAATTTATATCTGTGTTTACTGAAACTAGAGCTCAGGGTTCTCACGCTTCAGTGTGTGAGAACCACCTGGGGAGCTTATTAACAGTATAGCTTCTCAAGCCCCATCACCAGAGATTCTTGTTTATTTGGTAGATTTGATATGAGACTCAGCATCGGCATGCTTATCCATATGCTCATCGATAGGAATATAATTAATTTGTGCTATGTTTCTTATCTAAAGTAGGATATCTTTTTGCAGGTACCACAACTGCACTAGAAGGATGCCTTTGGCATAGACTAGGTGGTACCTTTAGGGATGTACACCATAACTTGCTTCCTCTTTTTTCCTACTTGGAAGGGAAGATGACAGTGTGTCCTAGGCATCAAGACACCAAGTTCATCTTTCCATATCAACCATGGACAGATAGGCCAAAGGCAGGGCCAGCGACCAGTCTTCAAGGAAATTCCGTCCAGAGAGACCAAGCTGGATGGATACATGAGAGAGAATGTAATCCTGACTTCGTCATTCAGAGCAGTGAAACAATTCTCTGACTCCTTTGGCCTCAACCCGTGTTAGTGTTCTTCATGATCAGTTTGTGAGTGACCACCAACTAGAGGCACAAGAGACTCTTAGCAAATCAAATGATACGTGTTATTTTCAGTGTTGACTACAAACAGAACTCATCCTCCGAGTCTCTAATACTCGTTTCTAACAAGACTTGAACATCCACATTTTTTAACAAAGGCTTTGGAAGCAGGAGGTCTGTGACCATGTTGTAAGGAACATTGTATCAGACTGTGTGTAGCTAATCAAGTTTGTGCTAGTTAGCCAGTTCCTCCTCCCTAACTAGTCAGAATACTGTTAGTTACTGTCCCATTTGTCCTTCCTGCAACTCATGGTGACAGAACACTGTGCTGCCTGGACCTCTGGCAGCCCCGTAATTGTTGGCGAATTGGATGGTTGTGATCTGTAGGGTTTTCACAGACTGATTCTCAGAAGTTGATGGCCAGGGAAAAGAAAAAAAAGAGAAGTAGATGGTCAAGCTTTTTCTCCTTTTCTGTCTTAATCTGGAAGTTCTGCTGAAACCCTTCAGGATTACAGCAGTTTGTAGACCTCCACTGACGCATAAGCAGTGGCGGTTGTGTGAGGTGTTCCGGCGTCTCAGGAATCAAACATGAGTCTTCCTTACCGAAGGGAGAATTTTACCTGTGAGCCTCTCACCACTGCTTCCTAAAGACAGTTGCTATTAGCTTGTGAGTCAGCTTTGCTATGGAGCACCTGTGAGAGAGTAGAATTGCCCTATAGAACTTCCTCGACTGTAATCGTTAAGAAAGCAGATTGCTAGGTTTTTCCCCTGTGGAGCAGCGTGGGTTAGTTCAAGGCCCCCATTTTTGAGGGTAAGCAACCCATTATTTAACCTCTATACTGCTAGAACTTGTTTCCTAAGCTGAGGATATTTAAATGAAATTTTGGTTATCCGTGCCTTTAAAATGGAGATAATGGGATAGAACAATTCTAAATATTTGGCTACTGTGATTAATTGAAAAGCATTTGTAACTTATCACAGGGTCGTATAACTTGGTGAATGGAGGAAGGGGTCAAGAAAATGTGAATGATCTGGTGGGGACCTGAAAAAATGGGGTAATGGTAGGCGTAGTCCAGTGGGGCTTAGTTTTATAAGACACAGTGTGTGAGAATGAATATATGAAATATACTTCCTAAACAACATGCCTCTGGAAACTGTGAACTTAGAGAAGCGATGATAGTTGTAGAACAGGGTTCAGGTCTTTGGTTCATGGGGTCACTATGAGTCGTCCTTGACTCGATGGCAATCAACAAAAACAACGTTAATGAAAGAAAGTGTGAAACAAACGTGCACACACACATGCACATACACACACACATGCACACCCCCCATGAATGAAACACAAACTACATGAATAATTATATGAACACCAATTTAAAAAAAAACACACAGAAAAGCATTTGTGAGGTGTAAAACGCCAGGCCTTCAGTCTAAGCTCCCAATGAACTTTAGAACTGTCTGAGAACTTTGAAATGTTCAGGTTCCGGGTTCTACTGAGAATACTGGTCAGCTTTAGGGATTGGTAGATTTTTTTTTGATGTTTCCATGGTGATTTCTAACTTATCTGTAGAACTGAAAAACTGCAGGCCACTTGTGATGCGGCAGTGGGAGTTCATTGTCGCCAGACCTTTGGAGCTTTCAACAGAAATTAAATTTCTGTTTGCAGTCTCCTCACTCTTATATATTAGCAACTAATTAAAACGCTGAAAAAAAGTCCAGAATGAGCAAAAAAATCTTAACTCTGCAAAAGTAGGTTTCTTAAGCTGAAAGTACTGAAGAACAACTTCAAGCTTAGAGTTGGAATACTGAAGAATTTTCTGTGGGAAAAATAGTGAACGATACAGGGAATATCAAAAGAAGAGATACAGGGAATATCAAAAGAAGATGGAGTGCACAGATACACTGTACTGAAAAGATTTGGTCCACCGTGAACCATTTCAGGAAGTAACATGTTTTCAAGACTTAGGTACCGAAGGAAGATATTCAAGCTGCATTGGTAAAATACAAGGTCCCAGGAAGTGATGGAATACCACTTGAGGTGTTTTGGAAAATAGATGGGGCCCTAGATGTGCTCACTAGCTCACTAGTCTTTCCCAAGAAATTTGGAAAACAGTTACCAGGTTGACTGACTAAAAGAGATCCTTATTTGTTTCTGTTCCAAAGAAGTTGATCCAGCAGAGGGTGGATTTATCCAGCAGTATAATTAATTTTGCGTACAAGTAAAGTCTTGCTGAAGGTTATTAAAAAATGGCTTCCAGAAATTCATGCTATATTCAAAAGAGGCTGTGGACCTAGGGATATGATTACTGAAGTCAGATGGATCTTGACTGAAAGCAGAGAATAACAGAAAAATGTTTCTTGTATTTTGTTGACTGTGAAGATCATAATGAATTACGGATATTGTTGAGAAGAATGGCAAGTCCAGAATACTTAATTGTGTCACAAGAAACCTGTATACAGGAAGCATTCATTTGGATAGAGCAAAGCAACAAAGCATACTTTAAAATCAGGGAATTATGTGTCAGAATTATGCTCTTTCTCTGTACCTATTCAGTATATTTGCTGAACAGATACTTGAGAAGCTGGACTATATGTAGAGAAATGTGGCCTCGGGATTGGACTGGAAGGCTCAGCAGTCTGCATTATGCAGTTTGCTTCATGTGCCCAGTAAAAGAGAAGACTACGTAAAGCATTTGATAATGAAAATCAAAGGCTGCAGGCTTCAATATGAATTACATCTCATTTATCAAGAAAACGGAAGCCCTCAGCGTTGGGTCAGTAAGCAAAATCATGAAGGAGAAAAGTTTGAAATTCTCAAGGATTTCATTTTGCCTGCTCAACACATATGAAAGCAGCATTCCACCCCCCGACCCCCCCCCCCCAAAAAAAAAGATGTGCTGCTTGGGCAAATCTGCTGTCAGGGACCCATGTAAAGCGCTGGAGAGTAAGGATATCAGTTCAAACAGTGAGATGCACTTGACCAAACCATGACGTTTTCATTTGCTTCATAGTAATGTGAAAGTTGTACAGTGAACAAAGAAGACGGAATGAGATCAAGGGCCCTGTGATGTTGGAGAAGAGTCTAGACTATTTCATGGGCAGCCAAAAGAACAAACGGGTCTGTCTTGTAGAAATTGCAGACAGGGGGCCCCTTCGAGGCCAGGATGGTGACACTTTGTCTCACGTAATTTGGGCCGGTTGTCAGGAAGCACTCATCCTTGGAAGACCTGTGGGAGAAATAGTGGGTCTTTGAAAGAGAGGAAGACGCTCCGTAGGAATGGATCGGTACTTACTGAAGCTGTGGATTAGAACGTGGTGGAGATAGTGAGGACCGTGCGGGGTGGGGTGAGACTTTGACCTGTGGCTCATACACCAGCTGTGTGTGAGTTGTAGTGAAGTCGATGACACCTAACACCAACGTTTAACATGCAACCCATGAGCTACAGTTGTGACTTCTGTTTGAAGTACTTAGCTACTTTCAAAAACGTGACCAACCTTTTCTAATTAGCAACAATTTGCATCTTAATTATACTTTTTTTTTGGCCACCACGAATATATTCTTTAGTGTAAGCCCCCTCACTTCCTCACTTTGCTTAGTCCGCATTTTTTGGTGATTAGCTTGAACCTTGATTTCCGTTTAAAGCACTTACATTAAACTGAACTCTCTGATAGTGACTGTGGAGGAAAGGAGGTGAAGCAGAGAGCCAGTGTTTGGCTAGAATTTTAGTTGCAAGTAAGAATAACTAAATTTTTTATGATTTGTAATACATTAGAGGCTCCTTTCCTCATTTGCCTTGCAGTGTGCCAGTCCTCCCCCAAGAGTTTTAGCGTGTGCTTTTGGTTTTAATTTTTCTCTGCATATTCATATTATGGCAGTCTTTTTAAAAATCTCTCTTCCCTCAGCTAAAGTGAGGAAATAGCTGTGAATTCATGAACAGTAACTGCTTGTTCCAGAATTCGTGTATCATTCTGATGTGCCAGACAGTGGCTGACGTGCACAAATATCAAATGTGAAGAATTTTATTTGGGGGAGGGTTTGGTCTGCCCAACATCAAGCTGTACTTTCTGGAAGAAAAGAATAGTCAATGTTGTTGGCAGATGGTGTGCTCAGACGTGTGTGATTAGCCCAATGGTACTGGATTGTTAGTTATATCCCGTGTAGATTAAGGCTGTGGACGCTTATGTGTGTATTTATTCATCTATTTGGGTACATGTTCTGTAGTTTATTTGAATAGCAAGTTAGTTTAAGAAACTAAGATGTGTGTCCTCAAGCATTTCAAGGATTGTATATATAAAATTCATTCTTTCACTTACTTCTTAAGGAAATGAATTCATTTTGCCGGGGCCATCAAACAAAGAAAAACAGGAGAAAGTCCAAATAAATCCCAAAATAAGAGCTCTGGGACCATTTGTGGTTGTGGCTATCGAAAGTAGCTCCAGCCTTTATTTTGAGAACTGGCTTTTTCTTAGCCTGACAGTTTCTGCATTTTCTCTGTGGTTGCTTTTGAAGAATGAGATTGAGCCAGCCATATGATGAACACATGAAGACCTTTTCAGACTTAATGCAAAAACATATACAGCGTGTGCCTATACTCTGTTGTAAGAAAGAGGTTGGCAGGTTAGACAAATTAATACGTTGTAGAAGCAGGAGTGGCATCTGCTTCCTAAACAGCATGCCTCTGGAAACTATGAACTTTGCGAAATGACGGTAGTTATAGAAAAGCGTCAGGTCTTCTGTTCATAGGGTCACCATGAGTCATGTTCGACTTGATGGCAATCAACAACAACAACACGGGTTAGTTGGCAGGGAGCTCTGATGGCCTAGTGGCAAGAAGCTACACTGCAATCCCAAAGACATGCCATTCAAAGATGGTCAGTCTCCTCCTGTGTGATTCATTGCCTCTGAAAACCCACCGGGTCATCTATGGGTTGGTTCTGACTCGATGATACACAACATTAGCTGGTGCACAAGGCCCAAGAGAGAGAGTGCTCCACATAGTCACTCAGGAGAAAGGGGGCTGCTAAACCCCTCAAAGCCATGCAGAAGCCTTCGGTTTTTAGTTAAAGCATAATTGGTAACCACTAGAGACTTTCCTCTTTAATGTAGTATCTTGAAACTTAAAAGTTACAGAAAACCCCCAACAAGAGTAATAGAAAAGCCTCCTGTATATCATTTATTCAGATCAAATGGGTTAACATTTTTCACTTTGTCACATATGCTTTTTCATTTTCTCTGCCTTTTTCCTGTTGTTTTAAACGATTTGAGAGTAGATTCTGTTCATGGGATAGATAGCCTGTATTTCCTAAGATCAAGAATGTTCTCTTCTATAGCCAGAGTGCAGTTATCAAACGGAGGACGCTTACTCTGGTGCAGGGGCCCTGGCACATAATTGGGCAGATAACTGAAAAGTCAGTGGTTCAAAACTCACCAGCTAATCCATAGGAGAAGAATAAGACAGTCTTCCCATAAAAACACATAACATGGTGAAGGGTCACCAGGGGTCAGGACTGACTTGTGGGCAGTGAGTAACACTTACCTAAAAATTTATTCTAACTCCATATTGTAGTTTGCTAATTGTATCAGTGATGCCATTTTACACCATTTTAAACCCCCTTTTTAACTACAAATTGTAGTTTAATTAAAACCCCATGTTGCTTTTATTTAGTTGCCTTATTTTTTTTTTTTTTTAATCTGGATTTCTTCTTTGGTTTTTTCTTTCAAAACAAGGACATTTTAAAGGCTAGTTTTCTGAAATGTCCCTCAGTTTGGATTGGCCTAGATTTTTTCTTAAGCGCAGCGTATGTATGCCTACCTGAAATATTACTTGACATACTGTATCTTTCTTAGGATATCATATCTATGTTCACTTAATCCTCAGTGCTTTCAATTTTAATAATGAAATCAAGATGTCTGGTTCCTGTCCATTACAGTTATAATTCTCCTTTTAACTAGTAAGTAATCCTTGGGGAAGACACTTGGAATCATGTAAATGTCCTGCATCTTAGTAAGCTCACTATGGTGATTGCAAATGGTGGTTTTTCCAACCCACCACTCCTTTTACATTTATTAGTCTGCTTCTACCATAAGGAAGAACTGCACTGAAGAGTTTATGCAGAAGAATGGCATGATTAAATTATGACTTGAAAAAGATTATTTGATTGCTGAACTGTAAGTGGACTGGGGGGGACAAGAAAGGAAGTGGGGAGCTGAGGGAGAAGGCTATTGCAGGAGAACTGGTGAGAGATGATGGTGGTCTTGCGCATAATAGTACCAGTAGAGATCGTGGGATGAATAAATATGAGATATATTTTCTTTTTATTTAAGAAATATGATAGAGTTGAAGATTTGGTTTGGACTTGTGCTTTGTTAAATTACTCAGGCTGCTTTCTGAGGAAGAGATTAGAAAGAAGGCAACTATAAAATGATAGTTTTGAAAGTGGTGATGGAAATAAGGATGTATTTTAGAGGTGGATATGGCAGAAGTTCCTGGAAATTTACATACTCTGCAGATTCTGTGGTGTTACTCCTGGAGATTCTGATTTAGAAAACTTGAGGGGGACCCAGGGTAGGTACTTCGACTCAATATAGTAGAAAATAGTCTGTAGGGATTCTGATGTGCAGCTAGATTTGGAATTCTCTAGACAAGAAGATGAAGTAGAAATAATATCAGTGTATTTCACTTTGACAGTAGAGAAACACAATTCTAAAAGATGTCCGCATCTTTAAACGTGCACAATTAAGTCATCAACCAAAGTTTGGAAGGGAGTAAATAGTATCTAATTTGATCTAAATTTATTTGTAAGGTAAATCCAAGTTACTGTGATTATTATATTGGCCGTGTGGTTATACCTCAAGGTGTCCTGGTGGTGTGTTGAGTTTTAAGCATTGGTCTGCTAACTGGAAGGTTGGCAGTTCGGAATCACGAGCCGCTCAGC
Organism: Elephantulus edwardii; assembly: GCF_000299155.1. NCBI lineage: Eukaryota > Metazoa > Chordata > Mammalia > Macroscelidea > Macroscelididae > Elephantulus > Elephantulus edwardii. Next base: position 11,414,184 of record NW_006399764.1, on the reverse strand, counting down.
AGGAGAAGTCAAGCTGATCCCGCAGAGACCTCAGCACATCAGTGGGACTTCTGCCCTGGGGGCTGCCGTGTGTCAAAACCGACTTGAAAGTGGTGCGTTTGGTTCTTTACATTGCTTTTTGTTTGCTTTTCTTGGGCCTGTCTATAATGTGATGTACATGAGTTTTTAAAGAATAGAAAAAAGTTAGACTTGAAATAATGTCACTAAATTAATATTTAGATATATTTCAATACCTTTTAAAAATTGAGGTATAGTTGCACACCATGAAACTGCCCCTCCGAAAGGGTGCAGCACCGGAGAGGACACACCTCATTGGCATTGCTTTGGCTGCAGAGTCGTGCAGTCATCAGCACATCGGTTCCAGGTCATTCTCATCCCGTCAGCCTCTTGGCCTCCACCGTGACCACCACTAGTCTGCTTTCTGTCCCTGTGGATTTGTCCCTCCTGGGCATTTGATACAACTGGAAACATGCAGGCTGTGGCCTTTTCGTGGGTGACTTCTTTAACTCTCCAGGTTTTCAAGGCTTACCCCACAGTGGTGCGTTTCAAAGCTCCTCATAGCGGTCTTTATTATGGTAGGGTCTGTGCCTGCATATCTACATTAGAATGAAACAGTACTTCACAATAATAAATACACTCATAATGAATATACTACATTTATCATTCTGTTTTGGATTATTTCCATGTGCTTATCATGACTAATGCTTTTAGTGCTTTTTTTTTGCTTTTTATGTTTAGCATTTTTTTTTAAAGGCAAGAGAAAAGAGAAGTTTATTAGGGATGACACATCTTAAAGAGCCGACGGATCTTCCCAGAAACAGAAAAGGCCTTCCGTTAGTCTTAAAGTGAACTGGGTTATTGGTAGGTTGCTAAAGATCTCTGGGGGCCCAGTGGTAAGGGAGCTGTGCTGGTTTAGTGGGAAGGAGTTGCACTGCTGTCTCTACACCCACCAGCAGCTCTGCCAAGGAGGATGGGCAGTCTCCTCCCGTGCGATTTATTGCCTCTGAAAACTGCCTTGAGGGACAGCTGAATCAGTTCTGATTCACGGTACATATGCAACAACAACAGTTTCTTATTATATAATCAGTGAGAATAATTGTTTAGGTATTGTTTAATTTACATATACTCATTACATTTATTCTTTTAAAATGAAATTTAATAAAAGTATTGAGGCTTCTTAGACAACTTTATCATGAAAGAACAGCTCTTAGCAATGATATTATGGTTTGATATCATAGTGGACATTTTGTTTTTTGGTGAGGAGGGCTGATTATTTGAATAATGTTGTTGTTGTTATGTGCTGTTGAGTCACCTGTGACCATTGTGACCCTGTGTACAGCAGCTCTGAGCCCTCTCCTGTCCTGAGCCAGTCTCACTAATTCTGACACTAACCGCCATGGCCCCAGTTACTGTATCAATCCATCTCATCTGGGATCTTCTTCTGCTTCACTGACCCTCCACCCTCCCAAGCATGATGTCCTTCTCCAAGAACTGGTCTGTCCTGGTCACATGCCCAAAGTATGGGAGATGGAGCTTCAAAATCCTAGCCTCCAAGGAGAAACTTGGTTTCACCCTCTCTAAGACAGACCTATTTGGTTTCTTGGCAGTCCATAGAATGTTCAAGACTCTTAGTTAAGTATATTATCTAAATGAATCCTTTGAACTGCCAGTGACTAGTTTTATTAACCACAGAGTATGCATGACATTGTTATCATTTGTCTTATTCAGTCAAGCCGCCAGGATTGGAAATAGTAGAACATATGAATATATTTAATTTTGCTGAAGTTACAAAGCCTTCAATGCTCAAAAGACCACTCACTATTTCAGAGCAGAACATTTTTTCTGTCTTTGTGAAATGACACTCTTCTTGTGATTTATTTTTTGAAAGAGAGACTTTAGCATAGCTGACTTGTACCACTTACCTTAGATAGGCTTAGTTAGAATTAACTGGCATCTCTGCTCCTTTTTTGGTTTAGGACTCTCTTTAAGAATCTCAAAGAACTTTGGGCTTCCCCTTCCCCCGAAAGTGTTTATGCCGATATGTCCTCATAATTTTGCATATTTCAGAGAGTGTAGATGTATGTAAGGAGCTCTGGTGGTAGAATGCGTAACTTGTTGAGCTTCTACCTGAAAGGTCAGTGGTTTGAGCCCATCAGCTGCTTTGTGAAGGAAAGATGAGCAATGGTCTTCTGTCAAGACTGACAGCTTAGGAACCTGTGGGAGTCACCATGAGGTGGATGACACTGGGTTTGGTTTATGCTTCAGTGGAGAAGTGGAAATATTTGTTGAAAAATCAGGTCAAAGCAGAACTTAGCAGTGTCAGAGCTACCCCTGGAAAAGTCCAACAGAAACAAGAATAAGGAAGAAGCTAAAGCAGTAATTGGGGAAACATAGACAGCAATTCTTTCTAAGGACCATCTGTCTCTCCGGTGTTTGAGTCTTTCTGTCAAACTGCCTGTTTTGCTTCTGTTTTCATTTCTTCTTTTCTCCCTCCCACCTAAGAAAGCCATTGCTCAGAGCTCATGGTTTTCTGATCACCCGAAACTCACACCTGGGATTTATAGTCATGGCTGAAAGTCTAGTCGCACGTACTGTGCAATCTTCCAGTGATCAGTAGTCACAGGAATGGCTTTTTAAGTCTCCTAAGCCTAGAATTTAATTTTTAAAAAATGACATACAAATGTACTGATAGATGTGTTTAAGATTATGAGAATGCTGTCATTTTTGCCTTATTAGCCCTCTTATCTTCAGATTTTCTGTAATTTGGCATGTACTTTCATAAAAGATTTTGGATCCCTCCAGCCATTACCTTGTCCTTTAAATAGTTCAGCCTGTACCATTGGCAGACAGCTTTGCATTAAAACATTGGCTCTTAAAATAGCGATCTTGGGAAAGGCTAAGTTGTGAAGGCAGAATCTTTGCAATATAAAGTATGTTTTCAAAGAAAGCTCAGGTTCACCGTGTCTGCCTTATCAAAGAAAGAATTTGTCTGTCTTTATACAAAGCAGAATGTAACCAGTAAAAATGTCAAAATTAAAATAACTTTCAAGTGATTCTTCTTCTTCTGGGAGCTTATGTGGAAAGGATAATATTCATTTGTCTTAACACTTTATAGGACCAATGACAAATCACAATGATTGTTTAATTTTTCTTTCTCATGTTTTTGATAAGTATATTCATTGTACAATCAATGTAATTTTTACGATGAAAATGTAGACTTAAAACTTGCAGAGCTGTTTTCTTTCTTTCTCTCTCTCTTTTGAGTCCCTTTTTGGCTTCTAACCAGCACTTTCAAATCAAAATTCAGAGCAGGTAGAGAAATGCTTTTAAAATGCATATTTGATGTAGTAAGTGCTATGCTATGCTTCTGAAAGCGCCAGGGTCACAGCTGCATACATGAAAATGCATGGTGACTGCAGGCATTGTTTCCTCACACAGAAAAGGCAATCTGTGTCTGTCGCTGAATTTATGATGTAAATCCAATCATAGCTTTCCTTTCTCCAGAGATGGAGCAGAAAAAGGTTGAGGTGACCCAAAGGTTACAAATAACTTTTGCTTTCTGATTTGCCTACCACAAGACTAATTTTTTTACCCCCTCATTTCTATTAAGATTGATGTATTTACACTTGGAAAGGTGAATCCAGTTACTTACCTCATTTTATCACTGCCTGTGTGCTAGTCTTGTGGAACCATGAATTTATCATTCATCCCTCCTCACACTCCATTCTGCTTACATGCTCTGTTCTTGACAATGTTATTCAGGAGTGGAGAATGCTGGAGTTATTAGGTATCAATTCTGTGTGCTTCTACTGTGGGTTTGTTTTTTTTTTTAAATTTTGGGTGGTCTGAACAGTTTACATTTGAAGCTGTGACTACAAGAGTCTATGATGAGTCTTTTTTTCACGAGTCTAATAATTTAAGCAGTGGTTTTCCAGAGTGAAAGAGCGGGAGATGGTATATGTGTATGTGAATTACATTTATCGTAGATGCTCATTCATCACTGAAAGGGAAGCATAAAAAGAGTAAGGAGACATAGAACCACTTTTCAAGCCATTTTAGGTTACAGTTAAAGATACAAACCTACCAATATGGTAATTATAATAGTACTCATTTGTTGATGCTTCTGTTTGCCAGATAACTATGTTAAATGTTTTACTTAAAATAGCAATTAAAACATTACAAGTCATGAAATGAGAACGGAACAAATTGGGTTGTCTCTGGCAGAAAAAACCCACCCCCACCCTAACAGTAAAGAAGAGATTAGTGGTGCTAGAGGCCAATGAAGGGTGACCTGGTTGCTTGGTTTGTATTGATTTTGATCTTTAGAAACAATGTTATTCTCTTTGATGGAGAATGCAACCACTATTAGACATCTGGGGAGTTAGGAAGTTCTGGTTTACACATTTTATTGTATTTTTTTTGTGGGGTATTTCTAGACACAGTATTGTAATAATAATAATAATAATAATAACAACAACAACAATGACAACTAGTTTTCTCTTTGAGATATAAATAGGAGGCCTCTTCGATTTTATTAGGCTCTGGCCTTAGAGCCATTTACACTTAGCATAGAATTAGTAATAGTCGAGAGTCCTCTTTCTTTACGGCTGTCTTTTACAGAGGCTGGTTTATCCATAGTTGTAAACAACATGAAGGCTGGTGCTTCCCTGGATGACTTGGGCTGTATCACTTTAGCTCTGGAAGGTAGTTAGTCAGATTCCCTCATTTTACAGATGAAGAAACTAGCTAAGAGGTTTAATGCTCATGCCCAAGATCACACACATTTGTTTATACACAATTTTTTGCAGGCCCAAAAGATAAATTTGAGACTTTTGCTTTTTAATTCGTTGCTTCCTCCCACATTTCTCCTGTTGACCTCCCTTCTCCACTTTTAGTTGTTCTGAGATAGAGACCTGGCAACATAATAATGACTAACTTCAATGATGCTGTCTATGTAGAGGCTTCTATGCATATAATGATCTTAATGATATGATGCCACACTTGTGTTTCTTTGCTCTAAACCCCTAGATTAAGGGTCACTTACTATTAAGTGATTTATCATCTCTGTTTGGCTAACCAGCTGTCATCTTTAAGAAAAGGTTCTAGTCAGCTTACTTTTCAGAAAGTGCAAAGCAGGTCTGCCAGAGTGTAGGGGTAAGAGACACACAGGAACTGAAATGAAATTTCATGGCATAATCCAGGTTTTATTTTGGTGTTCATTTTTACTACAATTTAAAGCAAACAATTGTGCTTTTAATGAAGAGTGATATTGAAAATGGGCTTGTTTAAATGGGTGCTACCCTTTATGTCGACGTTTCTCAGTAAGATGTACTTGAAAGAAGTGGAAGGACTAACAAGCAGAGAGAGAAGAGAGAAAAGAAAAATCTTGAATAATCCATAAATGTAATGATCAATCTCTGAATATACCAAGAATGAACTATACTTAGCCTTATGGCATTTTAAATGTGCTAATTATAATATTTTAAATAAGATAATAATTCTATTTTGTCTCATCTTCAAATTAGCATGTATATTATTTAATGCTGTTTATTTTGGAACTGCATTCTATATTTTGCAAAGGAATAATTTTACATTTGTTTTCCATTTTAAATCTTCTGATTTCTGCCAGCAGTGTTACTTTAATGCTTCCAGTGTTTAATGGGAGTCTATTTAATGACTATGTCAATGAGAAAGTTGACATCTTGAGTCTGACTGATAGCTGTTGGTTTTGTGTAAGGAGTAGTAAAGATAGAATTACAGCGGTTTTAAGTAGTCTGGGGCTGGTACAATATCCAAGAACTCTGGTGGCCTAGTGTTAAGGAGTTGCGCTGCCGACCCAAGGGCATAGGGTTCAAATCCCCCAGCTGCTCCAAGGCAGAAAAGTGGGCTCTCTCTTCCTGTGCAGTTTACAGCCTCTGGGAACTCACTGGAGGGGCAGCTCTGTGTTATTTCTGACTCAACAGCACATGACAACCATGACAATGTTCGAGGAGCCCTGGTGATGCAATATGGTAAAAGGTTAATGGTTCAAACTCACCAGGTGCTCCATGGGACAGAGATGAGGCAATCTGCTTGTGTGGAAACACAGCCTTGGAAACACTGTGTAATGTAAGCTGGAATTGTCTGATGACGGGTTTGGTTTCTTTGAGGTACAATATCTTAATCAATATTGTGCCTCTCACAGTGTTTGTCGTTAACCTAGAGCAGAGGTTCTCAACGAGGGGAGGTTTTGCTCCTTTGGGAAGATTTGCTAACGTCTACAAATATGGTCACTGTTATTAGGACAGTGCTAGTGGGATCTATGAGTAGAAGCCAGTGATGCAATTCAACGTGCAGTAGTGTCCAGGGCAAGCTCTCACAAAGGATTACCTGGCTCGAAATGCCGGTAGTACCAAGATTGAGAAACTATCGCTCATGACGGGCACAGCGTTCACTGAATTAAAAAACTCACCTGTTCATTACTTGAGCATCAGCATTTATATTTTATTTTATAAATGTGTTCACATACCAGTTTATTTGTAAGACAGAGATTGCAACTTCACTTTGTTGTTGTTAGGTGCTGTTCAGTCGCCTGTGACTCATAGCGACCCTAAACCCTGCTCTGTCCTGTGCCAATCTCATGATCTCTGATACACCTACCCCCATTACCCAGTCACTGAATCAGTCCATCTCATTGAGGAGCTTTCTCTCTTGCTCTGTCCCTCCACCCTCCCAAGCATAACATCCCTCTCCAAGGTCTGGTCCTACCTTACAACATGCCCAAAGTATGTCAGTCGAAGCTTTAGAATCCTTGCCTCCAAGGAGCAGTCTGGTCTCACCCTCTTTAGGATGAACCTGTTTGTTCTCCTAGCAGTCCATGGTATATTCAACACTCTTCTCCAGCACCACAGCTCAAGGGCATCGATTCTCTTTCTATCATCCCTAGTCGTTGTCCAGCTTTCTGATTCAGTTTAGTGTACAAAAAGTAGTAAAACAATGTTTTGGCAATAACAATGAATTTTTGGTTAGTGGTGCTCAGTTAAGAGAGTGAGATATGAAATGATGATGAGTGGGAAGATTCAGTGGGCTCACTTGGTCCTCTTTCCCTCCGTGGCTTTCAGTTTTGAAGTTCCCTGCAATGTTGTGTGATATTCCCGAATATTGCTGTCTGGACTCAACATAATCAATTATCTGGAAAAAGAAATTATCTACATGGCTAAATAAATTCTTAGTCTAGATAAACTCTAGTTTCTTAAGTCCTACATAATCTTTGGTATTAATTTTAAGATACTAAATAGAGTCTACTGGTAGGTCTTCAGTTTCTTGCAACAAAGCAAGGATTGTTCTCTTAATTCAACTGACAGAAGTGAATTTGTAATAGATATTTTGTTATATGTGCATCTTTTCGAATCCTCCTCTAAAATTACTGCTTTGAATTTCTATCAACCTGGTTTATTTTGGGCAAAATGGCATATTTTAAAGAGACATTAGATCTTTAGCAACTTTTTGGAGTAAGAGGTGGTTGGGCATAGGAAGTTACTTATATGAATAAAAGATACTAGAAAATACTTCATTGCTTTATGGTTGCATAAGAGCTATGAGGCAGCGTTTTGCCCTTTCCTCTTGAATAGTCATAAAAGCCTCCATTTGCTAGAGCGGCATTAGTGGATGCGTTTTCCTACCTGATGCTTCCATTTCAGTGTGGTGTTGGTGAGAAGAAAAACTGGCTAAGATCATTCAGTGGCTGTTTTTCTCAAGTAGGACTCCACTTGATGACAGTGGGCTTGGTCTTTGGTGTTTGAAGTATGGGGAATCCTAGTAGAAGGATGGTTAAGTGCTCAGCCGCCATGTGAGAGATGGTAGTAGAAACTCACCAGCTGCTCTTTTGGAGGAAGATGTGTGATTCTGTATCCATAAAGATTACAGACAACAAAATCCTATGAGAGATCTGCTCAGTCCTATAGGGTTGCTATGAGTTGAACCACCTTGGGGTAACTAGCTGTTATCTTAAATACGCTGGAGAAACACAAAAGGATACACTGAGAAGAAGGAGGTAGAAGGGCCAGAAAGGCGGGACAGGGCTTTCAAGCTGGGGCAGAGTTACAAGAAATGAGACCCTCCAGAGAGAGGGCTCAGAACGAGAGCAGCAGCAGCAGGAGGTGGCCTGCTATGTTCAGGAATGAAGAATCAGGGAGATGATGTGGAAGAGCTCCTGGGTTTGGGAACAGTCCAAGTTCATCTATTAAATGGCAGAGCCGATTCCTCACACTTGATTCTCTGAGACCCTGTGACACATTCTGACTTGTGCAAAAGAGATAAGGGGAAAATGTCCTATCAGTAGAACCATCTCTATAACAAATACCGAAATTGATTGTCTTATTGGGCAAAAATCTTGAGTAAAAATATTGTCTGGCTGGTGTCAGCTCTTCTGCCACTGGATTTGGATACTGAGAATGGGATTTAGCTTCCATGGGGATTTTTTCTTTTTCCTTTGGTGTTTTTCAGAACTCATCCTCAGCCTTTGATCACTGTGCTTGAACACAGGCCTGACTGTTGGCCAGTCCTTCTGCAGCAACTGACAGCTTTTTTCCAGCAGTGCCCTGAAAGGTAATGTCAAAGAAAATCTGTGAGTGCAGGTGGGGACTTGTTAAATTGAGCATTGCTTTCAGCTCCTTTGTTGTACCCTTTCCTCACATGCTATCTCATTACCTGATAGTTTGCATATATGGCACTAACAAAAAAGTATCACCTGCTTTTTAAAAAAATTTTTATTAGTGACATAAATCTAGCAATAGCAAATGTCACGCTTTTCAAAAGAGATGAGGCAAGACTAATGCTGGCTGTGATGTATCTTAAGATTATGTAGGTGACTATTGGACAGGGCCATGGTTTCCTATTACTTGGTCATTGCATCTAGAATGTAATTTGTCAGTTCTGTAATGATATGATTTGGCAGTTTTATAATGATATAATTTAGCTGTTATGTAATGATGCAGGTTGACACTTAACATAATGAGAGAAGATTGAAGTTGCCAAGGATCTCCCTTTCCTTGGCTCAACATCCGTGGGTTTGAGTCAGGAAATCACGTTCTGTGTTGCGTTGAACCAGAGTGCTGGGAAGGACTTCTTCAGAGTGCTGCAGAACCAGGAGATCACTGGGAGGGTGAAGCTGAGTCTTACATAAGCTGTGAGATTTGATTGTCTCATACGCATGTGAAAGTTGGACAGTGAATGGATAGGGAAGACCAAAGAAGACTCTTTGCCATTGAATTCATGTGTAGGTGAAGAATATTACACACATCACGGACTTTCAAAGAAACAAGTAGGTCTCGAAGACTTGCAGCCAGAATGATTCTTTGACGCAAGGAAGGTGACACGTCATCTCCCATCGTTTGCACTTTTTTCCAGGAAGGGCCAGCTCGTGGAGCAAGTCATCATGCATGGTAAAGTAGAGGGTCAGAGAAAAAAGAGGAAGACCCTCAGTGAGATGGAGTAACAGAGTGGCTGCAACAGTGGGCGCACAAACAGGGGCCCTTGTGGGAATGGCCCAGGATCGGGCAGTTTTATTCCGTTACACACGAGGTTGCTATGATTTGAAGCCAATTCCAGGACAGTGAACCACAGCATAATGTTGCAGCTGGGCAGTTATGTAATGATATTACTTGATAGCTGCACAGTGTTACAGTCATCTTTCATTTTGTTGTTCTGATACAGTTATCCTCTATTTTTGCATAATGACAGTTTATACATAATTGCCTGGTTTTTGGAACATAACTGTGTTGATGAGTGACGAGAAGGTATACAAGAGAAGCCCCTCACTCCTCCAGCTCCCCCCCCCCACTCGTGTGTGGTGCTCACATGTTAATCTCTCTTTGAAATGTTTTGTTGGGGAAAACATGATTTAGTTTCCGAAAAGTTTGAAAATCCTTGGACTACAGGATAAAAATCTAATCTGTCTAGGATTTGAGTTCTATCTACTTCCCCTGTTTTATCTCTCCTTATCTTTATTTTACAGTTTATGCTCCAGCAGTGCACGGCCCTGCATTTGATTCCACACTGAAAGGAGTGCCATTCTCTTGCCTTTGTGATTTTGTTTATCTCAACCTGCCCTGTTCTCTAGAATCTTCCTTCCTAACTGCGTTCTCTCTTGTAAACTCTCTGCCTTGTGAAATCTTTGATCATGACAGACAAGCTGAATTAGAGATCTCCTCTATGCGCTCCCCTGCTAACTTGCAGTTGTGGCTTTTAAAACCATTACAATTATTACAGTGTTTCTAATTATTCCCCTTTTAACTTCTTGAGGTCATGGACTATGTGACATTATTCTTTGTGTCACTAGTAGTTATTGTTGATTGCCTTTGAGTTGAGCACGACTCATAGCAACCTTATGAACAAAAGGCCTGACGCCCCTCTACAACTATGAACATTTATCAAAACACATAGAGTTTCTAGAGGGAAGTTGTTTAGGAAGTGGATGCCACTAGTAGCTGGCACATTTCACAGTGTTCCATTATGCTGAGTTTATGCACATGAGGTACATAGATTGGCAGAACCTGGACACGGGGTTTCAGAGAGCCTCATAATACCTCACTTGTCTACATTCCACACCATACAGAGTCGTGAAAAGCTGCCACTTTTCCCAAGTAACTAGTTGCACCATAACAACTATGTTCGTGTTTCATACCCTTGAAGGTTTTATTATGCCCATAGATTGAGTTTCTTAGGATTCTGTTTGTGAAGCTGTAGCTTTAATTTTAGATGTAATTTCCAGGCATTGGGTGCTCCTACACAGTTTTCAAGAGATATATTTACTGCCAAACTCATTGGCATAGAATTGATTGTGGCTGTTGGCAGCCCTGTAGGACAGAATAGAACTGCCCTATAGGTTTTCATAAGAACTCCGGTTGGCCTGTTGGTAAGAAGCTGTGCTATAATCCCAGAGGCACACAGTTTGAATCTACCAGCTGCTTCACAGGACTAGCATAGTCAATTTCCTGTAGATTAATTGCCTCAGAAAACCTGTTGGAGGGTCAGCTATGGGCTACTTCCTACTTAATGGCAAATGGCAAAAACCAACAACATAGGTTTCATGATTGTGCATATTTATGAAAGGAGGCTGTCATCTTCATTTTTCTCTGAGAGTGGAGAAGAAACCACTGACCTGCTTAGCTGGCAGATGCTTTAACCACAGCACAAATTGCGGTTAAAGTCCCTTTGAAAAATATAGGTCACCTTGTATTCAGTGGTCAGACTTTGGTCCAGGAGTTATTAGAATATATTGAAATCAATATTTATAGAAAGGGAAGATGTGAAGAAGGAGTTCTGACAAGTTATATCATCCTCTTTTTGCCTCAAATTCACATCTTCATAAAGGAGATAATATCCTTTTCTACATCTCAGTTACTGTGCAGATCACAACAGATTGTGGCTATTCTTGAGGAGAATGGGACACTAAGAACACTTAATTGTGCTCATGCTAAACCTATGCTTGGACCAGGAAAGCAGTAGTCAGAACAGAGCTGGGAAACACTGCATGGTTCAGGATCAGGAAAGGTGTTCATCAAACATCCTATCTACATACTTTTTCAACTCGACACCAGCAGCCAGGAAAGTAGAAGACGTATTGCCATGGAAAAGTCTGCTGTTAGGGACCTCTCCAGGGTATTGAAGAGCAGTGGTGTCTCTTTGGAGACTAAGGTGCATCTGATACAGGCCATGGTCTTTGCTATCACTTGTTATGCATCAGAGAGTTGGACAATGACTAAGGAGGATAGAAGGAGAATTGATGCCTTTGAGCTTTGGTGCTGGAGAAGAGTATTGAGGGTACCATGGACTGCTAAGAGAACAAACAGATTCATCCTGGAGAGGGTTAAACGGGGCTGCTCCTTGGAGGCAAGGATTCTGAGGCTTCGCCTGACATACTTTGGACATGTTGCAAGGAGGGACAGGTCGTTGGAGAAGGACATCGTGCTTGGTAGGGTAGAGGGACAGCGCAGAAGGGGAAGGCCCCCTATGAGGTGGATTGATTCAGTGGTTGGGTTAATTGGGATGGGTGTATCAGAGACAGTGTGATTGGCACAGAACAGAGCAGAGTTTAGGGCTGTTGTACATAGGGTCACTATGAGTTGCAAGCGACTCGACAGCACATAACAACAACATGCAGGACAAATTATTTGGGAGGCTGGACTTTATGAAGAGAAATGTGGCATCAGGACTGGAGGAAGATTCATCAGCAACCTGCATTATGACACAACGTTGCTTGCTGAAACTGAGGAGGACATGGGACATGAGGTGTATGCTGCAGGAGGTCAAGGAGTATAGTCTTCAATATGAATTGAAGCTCAACATCAAGAAAACAGAGATTCTCACCACTGGGCCTATTGGATTCATGATAGATGGAGAAAAGATTGAGATTTCTAACAACTTCAGCTTGCTTGTTTCCACAATCAATACTTTTGGCACCAGCAGTTAAAAAAATCAAAAAACAAGTTGAATTGGGAAAGTCTGCTGACAGGCACCTCTCTAGAGTACTGAGGAACAATGATGTCAGTCTGGAGACTAAGGTGCATCTGATCCAGGCTGTGTTCTTCACAGTTAACTTGCTGTGCATCAGAAAGCTGGACAATGACTAAGGGTAATAGAATAAGAATTGATGCCTTTGAGTTGTGGTGTCAGAGAAGAGTATTGAACACACCGTGGACTGCCAGGAGAGCAAACAGGTCAGTGCTAGAGAGGATGAAACCAAGATGCTCCCTGGAGGCAAAGATTTTGAAGTACCGTCTCACATACTTTGAGTATGTGGCCAGGAGGGACCAGTTCTTGGATAAGAACAGCATGCTTGGTAGAGTGGAGGGACAACATAGGAGAGGAAGACCCAGGATGAGATGGATAACTCAGTGACTAGAAAAATGGGATTATGTCTGTCGGAGATGATGAAATTGGACAGGTTTCAGAGCTATTGTACATAGGGTTGCAATAAGTTGCAGGCCACTTGAAGGCACTTAAGAACAACAACTAAAACAACGTGTCTCATTATTGTGATACAAAGCTGTAGTGGCACAATGGTTAAAACACTTAGTTATTAACCAAAGTTTGCTAATTTGAACTCACCGGGCACTCCATGAGAGAAAAGCACTAGCTAGCAATCTGCTTCTTTGAAGATTACAGCGTATATGGGAAACAGTGTGATGGTGCTTCAAAAAACTCAGAATTGAACTGTCATACAACTCAGCAAATATTACTTCTAGGTGTGTTCTCCAAAGCTTGAAAACTCGAGACTCAAGAAGAGACTTGAATCTCACTGTTCAGCCAGAAGGCTGAAACAACCTAAAAGCCCATCAGCACAGTGAATGGATTAACAGAACGTGTCATTTTCAGTGGAATACCACTGAACCAGCAAGAGCACTGAAATCTGGATTCCACTCACTGCCGTCGAGTTGAATCTAACGCAGACTGCCTCCACTGGCTTTCTGAAGCTGTGTTTTCAGGAGACTACTTCTCTTTCTCCCAAGAAGCCACTGGGTATTTAAACCACTTTGGTTTAAATACATGGCCTTTGGGTTAACAGTGAAACATGCTACGTACAGACTGTGTCTCCAGAGTCCTTGAAGTCTGGATTCATGCTGCAGTATGGAAGCAGCTGAAAGACACTGTGCTGAGTGAAATGAATTAATCACAAAAGGACAAATATTGAATGACCTCCCTTTGTAAGTTTATAGAGGTCGCTGTGTGAAGATGACACCAGATAGGGCAAAGTTCAGATCTGTTGTCCATAGTGCCTACCAACAACAGTAACAACATAGAGATCAAAAGACATTTTGTATTTAGTAGAGATGGGATTGTGAGTGAAAAGACGCTTTAACATCAGTGGCAATAACACAAATGATTAAGGGTCGATTTGCCCAGCCAATTATCTTATTCATTGTCATTAAACTTGTACACCTTTAAAAGACTGAGGCGACACAAGCTCTGTGTGATATATTGCCAACATAGGAATGTTGTAAATTTATAACAACATTTATAAATATTGTTGTAAATATTTATAGATGTTTACGTAGGAGAGCCTTTGCCACGGAGGCTACTTAAATGTACCCACAATCTCTATGGGAAAAGCTTGCTTGGTTTGCAGGTTTGAAGTCATAGTTTCATGGGACATCTCAGTTAACTGGCCTAGTAAAGTGTTTAGAGCTTCTTTTCTACCTCACGGTTTGATGTGGAGTCTCAGGAATCCTAAACTTTTACAAGCAGCCATCTAAGGCACATCAAGAAGTCATTATTGGTGAGTTCTGGTGGCTTAGTGGCAAGAAGCGGTAATGCAATCCCAGAGGTGAGCAGTTCGAATCCACCATATGCTCTGTTGGAGAAGGAGGAACAATATCCTTCTGTACCAGTCAGACTTGATTTGACGGTACACACACATCATCATCATCATGGAAAAAAAAATTCATATTGACCTAGAACTATAGAGGAAGAAGAAAGTCAGGAATAGAGGGAACGTAAAGAATGTGTGGCTCATTGCCTCCATTAAACTGCTGCCTCCGTGGACTAGATGATAGTTGGTTACTGTTACAGAACATTTTGAGTAGTGATTCCATGTAAGAATCATGATCAAAAAGGGGGAAATTTAGAATAGAATTTAAAATTTTCATGATTTCCAGACTTCCTGGAGCCATGAATGTTGGTTGGATCCCTGAAATAATGCCCTGAGATAAAAGTTAAACCTTAAACATAAAAGATCCTTTAAAGTTTTAGAAACATTTGAAAACAAACCCAACTGCTGTCATGTTAATTCTAACTCATAGTAATCCTATAGTTGTTGTTTAGCTTGATTAGTAAAAAAACACTTCACTGCCTTGAATATTGTTCTTTTAACAATAATGGATATGAGACGGACTTGACAACTGCAGTTTGAAAGGTTAGATATGAAGCTTGAAAATGAAACGAAGGCGAAGCTATTGCCACTGAGTTGCTCCTGACCCAGAGACCCTATAGCTCAAAGTAGAAATACCTCAAGTATTTTCTAAGAAAGGCACTTAGGAAGCAGACTGCCACATCTTTCACCCATGGGGCAAACTGTGATTTGAACAGTGACTTTTCAATTAGAAGCTTGGCTATACGTATCAGAGATCCTAAATAGGACTGTAGGTGGCAGTGAATTTATATTAGTGGGGGAGGAAAAGGAGAATGACAGTTATTACACATCTAAAAAGAATGTCATCAATGATATTAAATGGTACCTGCACAAATATGTTGAATTTAAGTATATTTTCTATGTATATTCTCTGTGTTTTTTGCTGTGTATTTTCTCAATAATAAAGTAATACATAAAATTGTATACAGCATATAAACTCCTGTGGGACAGTTGTACTCTGGGGATCATGTAAATCTAGAGATGTGAAGTGCAGTAACTTGTACACATAAGGATTAACAGGATACCAAATAAATGTTAATTAACGTAACAATCTTTCTGGCATGTTACATAGAACCTCACTTGTGGCATTTTCTAAAAATGCATGCCTGTGCCATACTACTTCGGAGTGAATGCAAATCTCTGCAGTTCTACAAAAAACTCTCAGATGAGTTAGATGTTTATGAAAGACTGGTCCTGGTGATGTCGATGCTATCTTAATCTTCAGAGACTGTTTGAGTTCTTGGCATTAAGATTAAGGTCTCCAGATTCTGAGGCGTTTTCCCTGATTAACCAGAAACGGGTTGATAAAGTTTTAAGTTAGTCATTTTGGACTAGAAGATTCCAGGGAAAAAAGTTAAGGAATAATATGATAGTTTATAGGAAGCTTTAGTGGTTTAGTGGTAAGGAATTGTGCTGCCAGTGCAAAGGTACCTGGTTCGAATCCAGTGGCTGCTCCATGGGAGAAAGATGGGCAATCTCTCATGATTAACTACCTCTGAAAACCCACTGGAGGATTAGCTATGGGTTGATACTAACTCGGTGGCACACAACAACAATAAGGTTATTTATAATGTACTATGAACTATAAGTTGATATTTGCTCTTTCCTGCTTGATGCTGTATTTAATGATTGCCTAATCTCAGTATGTGAATTACAGGTCAGAGATTCCATGTATCCAAATAATGGCTCCATTTCTGTGGTATCTGTATTGTGAACCATCTCAAATGCAAGAATATGATAAACTTAGACTAGCCCTACTAAAAGTCTTACTTCAGCGCCAAACTCTTCATGACAAAGAACACCCAGCGGTTTTGGAACAGCACATACTTCAGCTATGTTGTGACATGATCCCATGTTTGCAGGTAAGCCCTTTTGTCCTCCTCTGTCAGGACATTAATATCTACGTCAGTGCTGATTGTCACAGTCATACATTGGTGGTTGAGAATAGAAATAAACTGGCCAACTCAGAGACACAGTGAGTTTTCGAAATGCATACAGTATTTTGGAGGAGATATAAGAGATAACATTAATACACAGAATATTAACTACATTAGTAGACACATAGGTCAATGTAATTTATCTTGGGATTAGTAGAAATGAAAACTTTCCTTTATTAAGAAGGACTTTTCAGGTAGAAGAATTTTACAGTAAGTCTCTCTGTCTCTGTGCTGGGAGCTCTGGTCGCCTAGTGAACAGAGTTGCACCGCGATCACAAAGGCAGGTGATTTGAATCCAGCGCCTTCTCCTTGGGGGAAAGGTGAGTGCTCTCCTCTGTGCAGTTTTCAGCTTTTGAAAGCCTCAAGGATGGTCAGCTGTAAATTGATTTCTACTTAACAGTAATGAATTGGGGTTTTTTGAGGATTCTTGTGGTTAGATGCTGTTGGGTCGAGTATGACCCATAATGACCCAATGGTCAACAGATCTGAACCCTGTCCTATCCTGTGTCATCCTCCCAATCTCTGACCCACTCGAGCCTACTGCTCTAGTCACTGTGTCAGTCTACCTGGCTGACAGTCTTCCTCTCTTTTCTCTGTCCCTTCCCCTTTCTAAGTATGATGCCTTTCTCCAAGATTAGGTGGGGTGTTTTTTTTTTTTTTTGGTTTGTTTGTTAATATCCCTGTGAGAAATACTGTACAAGTTACAAAGAGAATTCAAACCTCTTTGTTCAGATTAGAAAAATATGTGCATTTTGTGTGTTCAGATCATAGCCAGTTCAGTGCTGACTAGATTCTTGCTGGCTCATGTGCCCTTACAATGCATACTCTGGCCCTGATAGGTCCTACTCTCGAGGTGCCCACAGTCTAGTTGGCGAGTTAAAACACACATGTTATTCTTCTAATTCAAAGTACATGGGTGGAAGTTGTTTACCTGAGTTACAGATCAAACATTGAGGAGTTAAGGAGAGAGAGAGAGCTGAGAAAATGACGCCGGTGTCTCTAACTGCAGATGGAAGAAAGAAGATTCCAAATGCTTGTCTGTTTGGATTGTAAAGGTCTGATTTATCCAGCCATCCCATCTCCTGATGGAGGTTTGCTGTTGTCTTGGAACCCGAGCACCATGCTGCTTAGCTGCTGGAGGGAGTCTGCATATTTTTCGAAGTGATCACTTGAGGTCACAGATGACCTGTTTTAAGTTTGCCTTACCAAGGAGTGACAAGCGTGAATCTTTTCCTTTGTGCCTCATAAATGGCCTTTTTCTGTAATCAAGCCAGAGAAAAGTTAATGAAAATGAATTCTCCTGTGTCTTTTTTTCTAAAGCTTTTGCTGTATGTGGGCAATAAAGCAATGTCTATGGGCAGAGCATCTTGAAATAGTGTGTTCTTTTACTGCCCTGGCGGCGTCACCCCGAGCTGTGTGCTCTTCAGTGGTAAATGCTTGTCTGTGTCTTTATAGGTCTACAGTGATAAGCCCAAGATGGGATAAATAATGTCTACTGCATTGAAACAGATGAGGGAGAGAACTGCATCAAAGGGATATATGATTAGATATTATTGATACGAGAGGAGTCCAGAACGAAGGTAGCATAGTGGAGTGGACTTGGGGAGAGGGATTGAATAACAATGAAAGAAATTTTTCTTTTACTTCTCAAAAAAACAAAGCCAAAGTCTCCATAAACTTTCATGAAAATGAAATTTTTAAAAAAGCTGAACATAAGAAAAAATGAGTTCTGTGGGATATGTCAGAGAATCTCTGGGTTGTTAATATAGTTATAATATTCAAATGTTTCATTTGCACCCGTTGAAGGTAGTGAAGGTATTTAACAAAATAACCTTATTGAAGCAAAGAAATCTGAGAGCTGGGAGAGAACTTAAGAGATAGTATTATTCGTTTCCCCACTTATTATAGATATTTCCCTTATTTTCTAATAATGGCCATCTTACAACTGATTGCATAGCTCAGTGCTAAGAAGCAGACTATTTTGCAGACCATGTCTATGAACTTCTGAAATCTTTGTGACCTGAGTTTTCTTAAGAAAGAATTGGCCACCGGCTCAGAGGCAGACGGTTCAAATTCACCAGCTGCGCTGTTGAAGAGGGACAGTCACCTTATGTGTGGTTTACAGCCTCTGAAAACCCGCTGGAGCGTCAGCGCGAAGTCAGTCCCGTCTGGAGGACACGTCACAACAGCATTATCCATTAGTTACCATTTGTTTTTTCAGAACAAAATAAAATAAATATTTTAAAAACCCGGCCTATAGTCCATCCTGCCTTGGGGTGTCCCCCCATTATCCCTTCCTGTGATGACACTGGATAGGACAGAGTTCTGATACGTTGTTTATGAAGTCACCACTTGTTGTAGTCAACTCAGTGGCACCTGACAACCACACCAGTAACCCCCTTCTTCCCCAGTGCATCAACTTCTTCACAGGAAATAGTTGTTAAACTTTTCACTGTCTGTGGGCAGGAATTGCCATGTTCCTTGGTGCTTAGATTATGCTGCTGTGAAGTGATCTACTTAGAGCTGAATGCAAGTCTATGTAGCTGTGAATTGACTTAGACTGTGTCTTGGAAGAGAATCACATTTATATTTTGGAAAAAAATTTTATAACCAACAGTCTCCCTCTGTTGGCCTAAATTGAGATTGTAATCAACAAAACTCCTTTTGTTATTCTTCTCAAATCAGTTAATCTTCATTTATGCTTTTTGAATTGTTTGAATTTGCTTACCTTAAACTTTACTTGGTTGACATTAGCCCCAATAAGTCTCTTTTTAATTGTAATCTTGTCCTCTCCTGTATTAGCTATCATTTATGATATATTTCTACATAGAAAGATAGAACATTGTTGCAAAAAGGACAGCGGGCAGGCGAGGAAGACCCTAGATGAGATGGATTGACACAGTAACTGGGGCAGTGGGGGAGAGTGTGTCAGAGAGTGAGACTGGCTCAGAATAGGGTGGATTTCAGGGGTATAATACATAGTGTTGCTACGATTTGCAAGCAGCTGGATGGGACATAACAACAACAGCTTTCACATACAGAAGTGTAATTCTTTCTTTAAAAAAAGAAATAAAGCTTTATTTAGGTATACTTTGTATAGCATAAATTCACTTTTTTAATTATAAAATTTTTATTTTATACTGGTTTACTTACAAAGTTTGTATGCTTGGTTTTTTTTTTAAGAAAAACCGATTTTTGTTTATTTGTATGGATAATTCTTTTTTTTCTATAATTTTAATGAGTATTTACAGAGATTTTGGATTTCCATTCATTCATTGCTGCACTTCTCTCCCCGCCCCTCCCCCCTCCCCCTCCCCCCCAGTTCTCTCCTCTCTTTTTTTTAAAGGTTAAGTGAGCTTGTCCATGTACAGCACTTTTTTAAAAAAATTTTATTATTTTCGTGTGAGTGTACTGTCAAATCAGATCTGACTGGTACAGGAGGAGATTGTCCCTCCTTCCCCGGCAGAGCATCTGGTGGATTTGAACCGTGCGCCTCTGGGATTGTAGTTGCAGCTCCTTGCCACTAGGCCACCAGAGCTCCCCCGCTCCTCTCTTTCAAAAGTAAAAGAAACACTCCTTCCCTAGTACACAATCCCCCCGCACCCCTCCCACCGCCCCAAGTACATTCCACTATGCAACCTTAATTGTGGACTCTTGTGATAACCATAAGACCCTATCATACATTGCTTTTAAATTATTCACTACCTCATCTGTTTCAGTGCAGTATACACAATTTATCCAGTTTTTCTCAGTCTTGGTTTTTCCACACCAGATCTTTCTCTTTTCCTTTACCTACCCCTCCCTCCACCCATCCTCACCCTTCTGCTCTCCCCGTAGCCTCTTGGATCCTCATACATGTTCTACAGTGTTTGGACTGGAGAGCATTATGCTAAGTGAACTAACTCAGTCTCACAAGGACAAATACTGCATAATTTCACCTATTTTTAAGTACATTCGTTAGTGGTAAGGAACTGCACTGTCAACCTGAAGGCATGCATTTCAAATCCACCAGTTGCTCTGTGGTAGAAATATGGGCATTCTTCTCCTGTGTGGTTTACTGCCTTTGAAAACTTGCTGGAGGATCAGCTAGGGGTGGAATCTGACTCGACATTTGTAACAATAAGAGTTTTAGGAAATTTCCATCCTTCCTTCCTTCCCACTCCCAGTCTTACTTCAGAACAGTCTGCATTAAAGATGCATAACTAAACTAGTTTTTTAATCACTGTCATAAACCAAGTTTTCGTGGGGAAAAAAAAAGATCAAAGAGGGGACTCAGTAGAGGACGGGTTGAGAGTGGAGGGGTAGATAAGGATGGGAAGGGGTGAAACCACGGGGTTGCGCAGTTTGGTGAGTAGTGAGAGTGGGTGAAGGAAATGGGGAGGATCCAGCGGAGACCTGAAAAGCCAGGGAAATGCCTGGCACAGTCCAGTGGTGACTGATTTTATAGCACATAATGCATGGGAATGAGTGTATGAAATGTAATATGAATGAAAAATAGTGTGAAACACAATGTATAGGACTGTGTGAGTAGACCAAGATAAACTTTTAAAAAATTATATAAATAGGAATTTATACTATTTAAAATGTCAAAAATTCTTTTATTATTATTATTTTTTTATTTTATTTTATTTTTTTGTGTGAGTGTACCGTCAAATCAGATCTGACTGGTACAGGAGGAGATTGTCCCTCCTTTTCCCGGCAGAGCATCTGGTGGATTCGAACCTTGCCACTAGGCCACCAGAGCTCCCCTAAAATGTCAAAAATTCTTATCTTCAAAAAAGGTTTTCATTAAAGGGGCATAGAGAGGTATTTATTGTAGTTTCTTCATGTGACTATTCCTGAACTTGATGGTTGAATGTTACCAAATATGCTTTACTATCTTTACCACTTAATCTTTGGTCAGTTAATTTATTCTTTAATCATTATTTTATTTTTTCTAACATGAAACTCTTGCCTCACTCCTTTTTTAAAAAAACAGAACTTGATATTGAGGAGAAAGCCCTAAATCAACCCAAATAATTAATCCCTAAATCAAGGAAATTTTATTACCAAATAAACAAGAGGCTTTGATCTGTTTCAAATCCTTTTTTCTTGGTGCCCTTTTGGATTTTCTCATTGCATGTTTGTACAACAGCAAAATAACTTGGTTGCTGGACTGTTCACACTCATTTTTGGAACATACTATTTTCTGTCAATTGTTCCTCTTTGATCTTTTAATATGTTTTTTTCTTCTTGTTCACTAGGAACTGGTTGCTTTGGATTTTTTTCCCCCCTCAGAGTGTAACTTATGCTCCTTTTGGGTCATGGTGGTAACCACTGGTGAATGGTATAGCTAGAAAACCATGGGCTTCCCTTTGATAAATTTAACAGCCACAAGCCTCCTCATTGAAGCAGATGGTTCATTGTTTGTAATCTCTGGAAAATGCCAGTGTGACTGTGAGCAGGACCATAACCTTAGTACTAACTCCAGAATTTTGGTCAGAACAGCTGGTTTTGAATAAATTGAGATTTTCAGGAGCGCCTGAGTCCATCCTATCTATTGCATTAGCCTGTTGAGAAGACACTGTACATTGTGAAAATAGTCTTTCATTACCTCTTTCAACGTGTGGAAATGATACTCTCACTTACGGTTCTGAACAAATATCCTGCCAGTGATGGGATTGGTAGTGCATTAGAATAAAGTTCTGACCCTTTACTACCAGGAATCTATGTTGGAATTATAAAAAAGAAGACTCATTTGAAGAGGTCGAAAAACTAGCTTTAATGAATTTCCTTCAGCGTTTTGGCACTGCCATGTAGCTTGTTTTAAAACATCTACACTCAGAGAAACTAGGAAAATAAATGAAAAGAAGTTGAGCCAACTAGCAAAAATAATAATAGTTGCAATTTATATTCTGGTTAGTGACAAGAAGAGGAAGCAGAGTGGTGTGGTTTAGCCCTCACTGAATTACGTAACTTTATCATCACTTTTAAGTCTTTATAAGTTTTAGAGAAAACTGTTTTATATTCAAAAGCTGTTTCTGTAGTCTAAGATTGTCTTCTGGTTTGTATGCTATTATAACCATCCTTTTTTAAAACAGACTAAAGATTTGGTACAGACAACAGAAGTGATGCTGTTTATTGAGGAAGTATATTTAAGCCTGTTGCGTCATCCTGTCTTCTGGAAAACTCAGCTTATTCAGATGACCCTTCAACTGCTTTGTGTCTGTGAAGTCAGCTTGAAGACAACTGGAGAATGCTCGTCTTCAATTCACCTTTTAGAGCGTGGTGTTGAACTTCTGAAGGAGGTAAAGTTAATATAAATAGGAAAACGTTTTAATGTTAGTTACCACTTAAATGGACTGTGCTCAGTTTATTGTGTACCAGAGTTGATCTAATGTTATTACTAATGTGTGACTAATGTTATTTACTATAGAAACGAATCATTAATTATACCCTGACATCTGTTAGATGCCTATCACTAGTATTCCCCCCCCCACCCACCCACGCATTCATGGAGACTATCGACACTGAAAATTTAGCTCTGCTAGCCTAGTGGCAAGAAGCTACGCTGCAGTCCCCAAGGCACGTAGTTCGAGTCCAGAAGTTGCTCCATGGGAGAAGGATGGGCTGTCTCCTCCTGTAGGATTGACCTTTTCTGAAAATGCACCAGAGGTTTGGTTGCAACTAGATGATGCAACACACACACACACACACACACACACACCCCTTCATGGGTACACAGAGCTCAAAGGCACCAGTTGTTCCTCAGGAGAAAGATGGACAGTTTCCTCCTATGCCTCTGAAATCCTGCCAGAGGATCAGCTTCGAATCAATTCTGGCTTAACAGTATACAACAACAACAACAACAACAGAGTACACAGATAAAAAGTACATTCTGTGACCTCAGGGACTTTAAATTGTAAACCATGGAAATAAGTAATTTTAATACAATAAGGAGACTCCTTTTATGGACGTCTAAAGTGTCGTTTGTTGTTATGTGTCTTTGAGTCACTTGCGACTCATAGTGACCCTATGCACAAGAGCCCTAAACCCTGCTCTTTCCTGTGCCAACCTCACTGTCTCTGACACACCTACTCCCATTACCCCAATCACTTAATCGATCCATCTCATTTAGGGTCTTCCTCCCTTGCACTGTCCCTCTGCCCTCCCAAACATGATATTCCCTCTCCAAGGACTGGATTCTCCTTGCAACATGCCCAAAGTGTGTCAGATGAAGCTTCAGAATCCTTGCCTCCAAGGAGCAGCCCATTTTCACCCTCTTCAGGACAAACCTGTTCTCCTAGCAGTCCATGGTATATTCAACACTCTTTTCCAGCACTGCAGCTCAAAGGCATCAATTCGCTTTCTGTCATCCCTTAGTCACTGTCAAGCTCTCCATGTATTGCATGCTGTTGCAAAGACTGTGGCCTGGATCAGGCACACCTTAGTCTCCAGCCAGATGTCGTTGCTCCTCAATACTCTGGAGAAGTCCCTGACAGCTGACTTTTTCAATGCAATTCATTTCTTGATTTCCTGGGTGCTGGTACCAAGAGTATTCACTGTGGAACGAAAGCAAACTAAAGCTGTGAACAAACTCAATCTCTTCACCATCCATAATGATGCTGCCAATTGGCCCAGTGATGAGAATCTTTGTTTTCTTGATATTGAGCCTCAATCCATATTGAAGGCTGCAGTCCTTGACCTTCTGCAGCAAGCACTTCAGGTCCTCCTCAGTTTCAGCTAGCAGGGTTGTGTCATCTGTATAACACAGGTTGTTGTTGAATCTTCTTCCAATCCTGATGCCACATTCTTCCCCCCACAGCCTAGTGTCCTAGATGGTTTGTTCTGCATACAGATTGAAAAGGTATGGAGACAGAATACATCCCTGGCAGACACCCTTCCTGATTTTGATCTATGCAGTGTCTCCTTCCTCTGTTCTGAAGACTGCCTCTTGCGTCATTATAGGTTTTGCATAAGGACAATCAAATATTCTGGGATTCCCTTCTTCTCAGAATCAGCCACAGTTTGTTGTGATCCACACAGTCAAAAGCCTTTGCATAGTCAGTGAAGCACAGATAGACATTCCTCTGGTATTCTCTGCTTTCTGCCAAGATCCATCTAACATTAGCTCTAATATCCCTAGGACCATGGCCTCTTCTAAACCCAGCCTGCACATCTGGGTGTTGCTCCAGTCGTCTTTGGATAATTTTCAACAGAATCTTGCTTGCATGTGATATTAATTATATTGTTCAATAATTTCCACACTCTGTTAGGTCACCATCTTTGGAATGGGAACAAATATCGATCTTTTCTAGTCAGTTGGCCAGCTGGCTGTCCTCCGTATTTCTTAGCACAACTTAGTGAGCACATCCAGGGCAGCATCTGTTTGTTGAAATAAATCAGTTGATATGCTGTCGACTCCTGGAGCCTTGTTTTTTGCCAGTTTCTTCAGAACAAGTTGAACTTCTTCCTTCATCACCACAGGCTCTTGCTCATACGTTATTTCATGAAATTTTTCTGTGTCAGCCAATTCCTTCTGGTACAGTGACTCTGTATACTCTTTCCATCTTCTTTTAATGCTTCTTGGATCATTTAACATTCTGTCCAAATCATCCTCCTTAAATATTGCCACTCATGGCTTGAATTTGTTTTTCAATTTCTTCAGCTTAAGAAATGCTGAGTGAGTTTAGTCCTTTTGATTTTCTGACTCCAGCTCTTTGCATATTTCATTATAATACCTTGCTTTGTCATCCTGAGCTGCCCTTTGAAATTTTTTGTTCAGCTCTTTAATGTCTTGATTTCTTCCATTAGCTTTAGCTTCTTAGCATTCTAATGCAATATTCAGAGTCTCATCTGAAATCTATCTTGGTCTTTTCTTCCTCTTCAGGCTTTGTAATGGTCCATGGAACAGTAATCATGAGATGTAAGGAGTGAGTTGAAATTTGAAAGTTGAATCAGAACTTTCCTGGTTTCCTGCTGTACAGACTAGAAACTGCAAGGCCTTTCCAACTCTAGGAATAGCATATGGTCAAAATGGGAAGATGAGAGAGCAGTAGTGACTCATAACTTTTTGGAAAACAAGAAGATGTTGGGTATTGTTGAAGAATTAAGGTGTAGGAGATAAAACTAGGTGTATCATACAGGGACTTTCATTCTACACACAATGTTTACATTTTCATTCCTTGAGAGTATGTGGCAAGCTAGTAAAAGGCCCTTTTAGCTAAGAAATGCCCTCATATTTTTGTGTATGCAAGATATTATGGGAGAATGTGAAAGGTTTGGAGCAGTGCAACTTCAGTAGGACAGAAGTCAGAAGGGACTGATTGATTGAAGTAAGAACAGGGAGATAAAGGAGAAAAAAAATCAATATCCTTTCTAATTGATTAGGAAAGCCTCCTTGGTAGAACCTTAATTCTCTCTTTCAGATAACCGAGTAGTATTCTTCCTTTTGTGAGATGGTAGCTCATACAGGAGGAAAGATGGTGATTTTGGTTTTAGGCAGTCTTGGTTTGATTATGTACACGTCTTAGGAGCCTGGTGCTGTCGTGTTTAACATATTGGCCTCCTACCAGGGGACTGACGATGTGAAATCACCAGACACTCCATGGGAGAAAGATGGTAGTCTGCTCCTGTAATGATTGACAGTCGTGGGTATGTTATACAGGGGATAGCTGTCAGTTAGAATTGACTCAGTGGCAGTAGATAGGTGGTTAGATAATACGGCTTTGAAATTCAGAAAAGAAGCCCAGTTGTCAGCGATTTCATCCTAGATCCTCAGTCAACACTCTTAATAACACTAGTCAGGAGATCAGGAGATGAATTGCATTGTGAAAGTCTGCTGTCAGGGACCTCTCCAAATTACTGAGAATCAGTGATGTAAATTTGAGGACGAAGGTGCGCCTGATTCAGGCCATGGTTATTTCAGTCACTAGTTTTGCACCTGAGAGCTGGACAGTGAATCAGGATGATAAAGAAGAACTGATGCCTTTGAGTTGTGTGTTGGAGAAGAGTATTGAGTATCCAGTGGACTGCCAGAAGGACAGATACATGTTGGAGAAAGTGCAGTCAGATGCTCCTTGGAGGCAAAGATGACAATTCATTGCATGTTGGTAGGAGGAGAAGCTGTTCTTTGGAGAGGGACATCATGCTTAGGAAGGTGGAAGGTCCACGAGAGAGAGGAAGACCCTCAACTAGATCGAGATAGATTGAGACAGTGATTGCAACAGTGAGCTCAGGTGTGTCCGAGATGATGAGGATGGCACGGGAGAGAACAGATTTCAGAATTGTTGTTCCTAGGGTCGCTTGAGTCGTACCCAACACAACAACATTTAACAACAACAGCAACAATACTAGGTTCATTGGAGTAATAAACAACACACTCCATTAGAACCTAGTTCTTTTTACTGTCACTCTCTGACCAATTTATTAACTATTCCTTCCCATCATACCATTTCACTCAGTCAGTTACACATGACTATTGAATAAGAACTTACTTTCCTGAGGGTCTTGAGGCTATAAATTGTACTAGAGGAGATCTCCTATATTTCTCCTGTGGAGTCCGTGATAGTTTTCACCATGGGAGAGGTGTAGCTGTTGGATTAGCCGCACAACTGCCTGTGGTCTACACCTAACCATTTAGCATATATTTATCGAGCATTACAGGGAAAAAACAAAACAAGTAAGCCTCATAAAGCTTACAGATTGATTATATGATTCAAAAACTGGTGTTCATAAGAACAGCTCGTTTCCACTGATTTGTAAGTGACTCATAATTGATGCTTCATAGGATTTTTGAAGCTCTGCTTCACATGAGATATTGTTCGTCTCTCTCCCGATTGGCTGGTGAATTTTCCTTTTCCTTTTTTTTTTTTTAAATTTTTTTGTCTTTCCTATACGTTGTGGTTCATGCATGTACATTTTGTTCCACACCCTCATTCACCTTATATTTCATTCATTTCTATTGTCGGGTTCGCCCCTCCCTCACAGTCTTCCCACCACCCACCACTCTTGAAAGCGTGGGTTTCACCCTCTAGAAGAGCATGGCCTGTGAGGTGGAGGAACATATCCCAGAGACAGTCACCTGTACCCGCACACTAAAATGTGGACATGCAGAAAGTAAAATGAAATTGAGGAACATATAATGGTAAAGAGTGATATGATAATGTTTATTTTAAGTAAATCTGTTGCAAGATGCATTTCTTGTCCTCATATAGATGACATTTGCTTCATTATAAAACACTGAACATATGTAGTCTCAAAAGGCACACATTGAAATATGGACTTTTTAAAAAATCACAGATTATAATTGCTTTTCCTTTGGATTTTAAAAAAATATGTGTAATAAAGCATTTATTGTTTTAATATGTACAGTAGTGGCATAAAATATTACTTTCTCCATATTTTTTTCACTCATCGCTATTATCCATTATCAAGTTTTTCTGTCACATTTTCTATCACTCAGGGGACCCTATGGAATAGCTCTTATCACTCATATGGAATAGCTCTTATCACTCAGTGGACCCTATGGAATAACTTGCCTCCTTTCTGCCTTTGTTGTTGTTAGGTGCCATCGAGTTCACTCCTACTCATAGTGACCCTATTAGAATAGAATGAAACCCTCTCTCATCCTCAGAATCTCTCCTACATATAATCCTATCCTTGGAGTCACTGTGTCAGTCCAGCTCCTTGGGTCTTTCTCTGCCCCTCTACTTGTCTAAGCAGAGAGTCCTTTTTCAAGGGCTGGCCCCTTGGGTAGCATGCTCAAAGTACGTGAGGCCCCGGCTCACCGGCTCGCTTTGCCTGCACTTCCCCTGAGACCCGCTGGTGGACTTTAGTTCACGTGTGTGCGATCTCACAATGTCTGTCCTTCCATGACTTATTCTGCAGGTTTTTGGGCTTCATTTATGTCCTGGTATGCATTAAGACTTCCTTTTGTTCTGTGACTACTACTCTATTATATGTATAAATTACTTAAAAAAATAAAATATTGACAACATGTTGATAGGCATTTAGGCTGTTTGTGAGTAGTGTTCTTCTGCCAGTTGCCTTTTATTTTTTTTTAAAAAAAAAAGTCTGTAAATAGGCACTTCCAGGACAGATTTGTCCTGGAAAGGGTTAAACCGGGTGGCTTCTTGGAGGCAAGGATTCTGTGGCTCCATCTAACATACTTTGGACATGTTGTAAGGAGAGACCGGTCCTTGGAGAGGGACATCATGCTTGGGAGGGTGGAGGGACGGCGCAGGAGGGGAAGGCCCTCTATGAGGTGGATTGATTCAGTGACTGGGATAATTGGGATGGGAGTGTCAGAGACAGTGCGATTGGCACAGGACAGAGCAGAGTTTAGGGCTGTTGTACATAGGGTCGCTACGAGTTGCAAGTGACTCGACGGCACATAACAACAACAACAACAACAAAATAGGCACTTAAACATGATCTTGCAGTGTGACTGCTCTCACTTTTCAGATGGTACGTGTGAGATGTATTGACTAACATGATACATAATAGATGGTTTACTAACAGGTGACAGATGGGACAGCATCTCTAAGATTAATTAGGATGTCTCATCAGGTCAGACCACATAGTTCTCTCATGTGTTTCAGTACCATGTGGCTCTGCTTCACAGATTTCTTTTTTCTTTTTCTTCTTTGCTGATAGTTCTTTGGTTCTTCTGCTCTGAACATGCTTCTGTGTAACTTCAGAATGTAGTATTTTCAGCAATGTGTGCTGAACTGTTCTTTTTTTAGTTTCATAATACACTAAGGTGTTCTTTGTTTAGCAACCTCAAAGTTGCCTTTTTATTTATTAGAACTTAATGTGCATGTACCTTTTTTGGGGTTTCATCTCATTTATATAGTTTGTGAAATTAATGATTTTACGTTTCTATGGTTATTGCTTTGGTACATTTAAATATGCTTAATATATTACTGTAATTTAGAAATAATCTCAGTTCCCTTGGGTGCTAATGTTTCTTTTATGATAATAAAATGATTTATTAACATTTATTTTCTGCAAGCCATTATAGAAATTATATAAATGAATAATGTCTGTATTAAATAACAGTTAAGCTACTTTCAAATATAAAATACTCTTAAATATTTCAGGTAATTATCATTGGCTTACTAAGATGAACTGTGTAAAGACTTGTGATCTATTATAGATTTTCTCTGAACCATTTTGGTCTAAAACCTAACTTTTTGACCAGATGTGTGATAACATCATTTTAAATTTATTTGTGACTGGTCTGGTATTCACCAGTTACTCCGTTAGTGGGTTAGGCTTGCTCTACATAATTTCTTACAATGGTTTTGCAATCTTTCATGTTAAATGCACTCTTTCTAGGTATATATTTTGAAAACAGAATCAGCTTTCTTAGATGCTAATGTTTATTATATTTCATTTCTCCTGTGGTTCATAGGCTGTTTCCTATTACTTTATGACTACTGTACTTTATTATTTAGAGGTTTGTTAGGAGCTCTGGTAGCTTAGAGTGGCACTGTCGACCCAAAGTCAGCCAATTGGAATCCTCTGGCTGCTTTGAATGGGGAAAGATGGACAGTCTCCTCCTGTGTGATTTACAGTTACCAGAAATCCACTGGAGCGTTAGTTCTTTGTTGGTTCTGATTCAGTGGCACATAACAACAAGAACAAGATGTGGATTTTAAGTCACAGTTCTGGAAACTTTTTCAGAAACTCTATTCCTGCCCCCCTTTATCTTTTAGGACTTTCCTGTTGAACTGGTCATTATTGGAATAGCTTCTCTTCTCCTGCAGACTCCAGCAAGTCAACAAAAGCCAATCTTAAGTCTAGGTAAGTAAAAATTCACTGATTCAGAGCAAAATGTAAATAAATATAATAGATATTGTCAGGAATCATTTGTGTTGTAGATCTTATTTTGTTATGAAATGCTAAATAGTTTGTCTCTGATCTAGAATTTCTTAGGTGATCATTGTTAAGTAGATTTTCCCCCCCCTTATCCACTCAGGTTGTACATATCACAGTTACAAAGTATTCCAGCCATCTGTTGGGAGGTTATAATCTAAATCACATAGCAGTGACATTGGTAAACATAGTAAAGGGATTAATCAGTTTGTTCATAGCTATACAGATAGATGAAAAATAGCAGTAGAATTCATTTTGAACAAAAATGAGTGCTCAACATTTCTTAAAATTCTCTTTACTTTTACTAAAAAACTAAAGATTTCATTTGTACAAGATTTTAATTTGCCAAACTCAACAAAGGATGGCACTTTTATGTCTAGTATTACTTTCGGGAGCTCTGGTGGCTGAGAGG
The DNA here is from genome assembly GCF_000299155.1 of Elephantulus edwardii. Lineage (NCBI taxonomy): Eukaryota > Metazoa > Chordata > Mammalia > Macroscelidea > Macroscelididae > Elephantulus > Elephantulus edwardii. The sequence goes on along the minus strand of NW_006399764.1, from coordinate 11,383,586 downwards.
TACATAGCTGCGCTGCCAACCCCAAGGCATGCAGTTCAAATCCAGCATCAGCTTCTCTGTGGGAGAAAGATGGGCAGCCTAGTCTCCTCCTGTGCAGTTTACTGCCTCTGAAAACCTGTTCGAGTGTCAGCTGTGAGCTGATTTCTACTTCATGGTATGTAACAACAAGTCTTGATACAAAGAAAAGTGGAAGAGTGAATAGGAGGACAAAAAATGTTCTAGTTAAGAAAAATCTGATTACTAGGACTTGCAGATTAGCATGCTAGTCACACCTATAAAATATGATCTTTATTATGTTGTCTCACTTTATTAGGTTCTGTATAATCTATTTAGTAACAGTAGCTCTGGCTAGATTATATTGTATTTATAGATTCCCTTTCTCTTTTTAAAAAAAGTATTTGAGATCAAATCTAATTGCATAGTTCATTCTTTTTGACATTTCAGCTCATTTTGATTTTGAGGATGGTTTCTCTTGTTCTTATAATATGTCTTAGAAATGGCAGTAGCATGCCGAGGAGACCCTTGGCTCTTAGCTTTTGTTGCTAACCTAGCTTTGGCCTGTTGGTCTTACGCTCATTGTTTCCTGCTTCCTTAGTCCCTTTCTGACCTGGTTTTTACATTAATTTGCGTCAAATGTCCTACTTCCCACAGGTGAATCTTACCAGTAATGCTATTTCTGATAGCCTTAGTTTGATGATTTGAATATTATTATTTTAAAAATAATAACTATTTAAGTGTTATTTACTTATTGTAAAAGGCATAATTTTTTTTCCCAAGGTATATTTTTTTTTATTAATTTAGTTTGTTTATTTTTCATTTCAATGAACATCTACAGAGATTTTGGAATTCCATTCATTCATTGTTGCACCCTTCCCCTCGCACAAACCCCTCCCCCC
>NW_006399764.1:11322378-11382070 GCF_000299155.1 Elephantulus edwardii | reverse complement strand
TCTCCACAACCTCGCCAGCATTTGTTGCTTGCTGTTCTGTTAAAAAAAAGGCATCATTTTAAACTGTACGATTAATTTTTTAGCAAATTTACAGAGTAGTGCAACCATCACCACAATGTAGCTTTAAAACTGCCTGTCTCTGCACTAAGGGAGCTCTGAGAGCTTAGTGAGTAGTAAGGAGAGATATAAGTAAATTAATGTGTAAATTGAATTTCAACGTTTAAAAAAATCATTTGTTGAAAATAAGTTTCCTTTTTATGCAGCATATGTAATCTGAGGCTTTCTTGATCTGCTAAACAGTCATAACTGAAACTCAGCCCAGCTTCCTCGCGTCGTTGTTGTTGTGTGTCGTTGAGTAAATTCTGACTGCTTGTGGCCCTCAAGGACCAAGTAGAGCTGCCCCACGAAGTTTCCTAGGCTGTAATCTAAGCAGATCACCAGGCCCTTTCTCCCTCAGAGCACCTTTTGTGCTTGAACTACTGATACTTTGGCTGATAGCTCAATGCTTAGCCATTGCTCTAACAGGACTCATTTACCTCATCTTACTAATTATGTAATCCTCTACTAATAAAATTCTCAGATACCTTGTCAGGCAGGAGTATGTGTTGAAGTTTATACCCACTGATCTGGCCATCTGTCCGCAGCTCCATCGGGGAAAACTGGACAATCGCCTGTTCAGTTTACAGCCTTGGAAACCTGTTAGGAGACGAGCTATGAGTTGGTTCCAACACCACAGCATTGAAATTGTTTTATTGTTTTGTTTTAAAATCAGGCAATGATCTGTGGCTTCTTGGCTGTGTGTGGTGAGTGCAGTAGGATCTGAGAAGTTCAAAGAATCAAAGCTTGGTTGTATCATTTTTTAAAAGTTCATATATGCCTAAAAGAAGCTTGATTTATACTTGGTGATGTGTGCATTTTCTGTAGGTGTATAATTAGATTTTCTATTATTACTATATTAACACCATTTTTGAAGAATAATTCACTTTTATTCCGGAGGGGCAAGCTTTGTCATCTTAGGCCCACTTGTAAGGAAGACTATTCTTTGACATACCTTTCTTGAAGTAAAATAGCATTTATTTGGCTATGGTGTTTAGGTTTGATAACCTTGGTTCTCTTGTCATTTTGATGAATAGCTTTGAAGCTCTTCTCTTTTCCTGAAGACCAGAAAATCCCAAAGTCATCCCTGCTGCTAGTCATGCCAGTTCTTCAGATTTTATCTTCTACCGCCTTGGAAGACTGTATATTTGTGGATGAAGAAGGTCCCTCCAGGCAACAGTTGGCCCTAAACCTTTTGGAAAAGGTCCAGCAAGAGTGTTACAGAGATGACAACCAACAGGTACTGAGTTCTTCCTGTTTCTTTTCAGTAAAGTGTTAATATCTGTTCCTGTAGCTCACCTCCCCTCTTTATCTACATGAATTTAAACTCTGGCCTTGAACCTTAGCATTTTCTCCTCCAGTGGTCTAGGAGACCTTAGTACATTCACCTGGACTCTACGAGGGAATGGGAGCCTTGCTGGGAAATACATTTTAGAAATGCTGTGCACTCATTTTCCCTTTTAGCAATTGCAATGCACTTGGTAGTTAAAGAGCCTAAGGAATCCTGCCAGAAATGAATCCTCTTTAACGTAATGCTGCTTCAACATACTTAAGCATGAATCCTTTTCTCTCATCTGACTGTTCATCAAGTGCGGCATATTACTTGATCTAGGACTCACCAGTCTGGCTAATGCCCTTCACATGCCTGCCAGTTCTGGAATCTGTAAGACCGAAGGCTCATTTGCAATGTGGTCCCCTACCCCACAGACCCCGATGTACTGGCTCTTGATGGCTCCCATGTATTTGCCCTTATTCTGCTGCCCTCAAATGGAAGAGAATAGGCTTGTCTTTCCTTTCTGTTCCTGCCTGCCAGACATCCTGCTTTTCATTCTCAACCTTCCTGTTAGGATAGTGTGAAAGGATTGCCAGTGTCTGCTAAGGATTCCAACTCGACAACAATGAAATGATTTTGTTTTGTTTTGTTTTGATCAGGTAATGATCTGTGGCTTCTTAGCTCTCTGTACTGAGGGCAGTAGGATCTGACCAAAAGAATCAAAGCTTAGTTGTATTATTATTTTTTTTAAAAGTTCATATGAACCTAGAACATCCATATGGACTGGAGTGGAGAGTTATTCTTTTTTTCCTGTTTGAGTTTTGAGTATTAATTTTCCTCTCTCATTCTTATGAGTCTTAATTGAGGATTAAGTTAGGTAAAGTTGCTAAAGCATTTAAGTCAGATGCTCAAGATGTGACCTAGTATCAAGTTGTTTCATTCGTTGTTTGAATATGTATAAGAAAGTGGCTTACAACTGTCAGTAAATGTAATGTGTACATACTGTATATACTACAGTTTGCTAAAGCCCAATGCTTTGACTAAAACTTTAGGTAATTTATTTGCATCAAGATAGCAAAGTCCTCCCATCAGCGTCAGTAAAAGGAGGAAATGTGACTAAGAAATGCACAGAGGTCTTCTCTTCTCTCTTGATTTGCCCATGTGAGTCGTTCAGTGGCAGAGAGGAATGGTCTGTGAGAATTCTGTTCCTCTCAATTACAAGTAATAATCAGGGAGGATCACCTACTCTTCTACCTAAACACTCAGATCCTGTTTGCTCACGTGTGTGGGAATCTTATTTATCCACTTATTTATCCTGTACTGTCTCTTTAGCACTTGGGAAGGAGGGAGCAGGGTTAGGACCACAAACATCCCCCTAATCACTGTGCGCATTTATTGAGGCCTCGTTTAAGAAGACATACCACTTTAAAAAAAAAAAATTTAAGCCACATTTTATTGCTGCCTTTATTTCTACATCTATTTTTATGTTTTATCAAAAATGGCTCTGAATTGACAGGCCCCAGATTCTCCAGGTCTTCTTGAATCCTTGCTTTTGCACTGTTTTTGTGGGTTCTCCTTTTCCAGAGCTAATCATTCTTTAAGACCCAGTTAAATCTTCTCAGCTTCTCTATGTCAAGTCCATGACTGTCTCTTTTGACTTCCTAGCACTTTTTTGGCATTAGTTAACTGTGCTATCTCCTAATTGTGGTGTTCTTATCTCCCACAAGGTTAGAAATGACCCTCCAGAGGGTTTTTAGAGACTGGAAATAGCACAGGAGGAGACTGCCTGTCTTTCTCCCTCAGAGCAACGGTGGATTCAGACTGCTCGTCTTTGAGTTGACAGCTTAACTCCTTACCTGCTGGGCCAGCAGAGCTCCCCAAATCTTAATTTAGGGGCCTTCAGATTTGTACCTCCACCTGAGCTTTGTGCTCACTCAAGAAACTAACAAGTGAACTCAGTTCTAGGAAGCCTGTTAGTCTCCTTTCTGCTTTTTATAGATTTACCTTCTTGGCCATTTCATGTAAATGGAATCTTCTAATAAGAAGTGAGCCTTTGTTACTTTCATGTAGCTTATTTTCAATTTCATCCTCGTTACTACATGGATCAGTACTTCTTTTTTTTTTTTTATTATAGCTCAGTTATATTCCAGTGTCTGCATATACTGCATTTTATTTATCCTTTATAAACTGGTAGACATTTATTTAATGTTACTACTTTTCATTCAATTTATGGTTTACAGTGATCTCCACATTATTTCTTTACACTTACATCAATCAGTTTTACTGTTTGTTCCTGAAGATGACAGTGATAATGTTTCCTTATATTTAATAACATCAGACACTGCTAGATGCTTTGTAGATACTGTCTCATTATCTGTTTCAGTCACTCTGATGGGAAGGCAGTTATTACTACTGCTTTACAAATGAGGAAACTAAGAATCAGAGCAATAGGTTACCAGTTAATAGCTGTATAACTGTGCTGAGTTTTGGTCTGTTTAAATGACAAGTCCCGTGCTCTTTCTCATTTAGCGTCTAAAGAATTTGATCTTAGTCTCTGATGTATCTCATCTTCTTGGTGATAAAAATACTTTTAGAGTGTGGGAGCTTTCTAGACGTAAATTTAATTTCATTCTAACACTTATATATTTTTAAAATGGTAACATTTAAATGGTCTCTCATTGATCCTAATTCCATCTTCCACTATCCCAAATAGAAAACTAGGAATAGAGACTGTTAATGTCTTCTATATTTGCTCTAGTATTCTTACATTTAAGCAAACATAAAACATAGGTTTTTTAGCCCTCTCTCATAAAAAAACAAAAAAAAGGTAGGGTTTAGGCAGAATGCTTGTATCTTGTATTTTCAATTAGGACATGCTTTCATATCAACACAGAAGGAGCTTCATCATTTGTTTTGGTGTATAGCTTTTAAACAAGTTGTGTCAAAATAGTATTAGATATTTACTCAAGTATATTTGGAAACCCCTGGTGACATGGTGTGCTGCTAACCAAATATTCAGCAGTGCACATCCACCATGGGAGAAGGACTGGCATTCTCCTTCCTTCAAGATTTACAGTCTTGGGAACCGAAGGAGAACTGCAATGAGTTGGAATCGTCTCAGTGGTAGTGGGTTCGTTTTTATTTGCTTAAGTTTACATGAAAGAAAATGCAAACATTTGTCTACACAAATCTTCTCTATGATTGCTCCAGCAGTGTTCTTCATAATAGCCAAAAAGTGGGAGCAAGTCAGATGTCCATCATTTGGTGACTAGATTAATAAGTATGGTGTATCTGTACACTGAAATAACTTGACAGGGAAAATTGGGTGACTTGTGTGCAGGTATTTGTAAGCACCCACATACATACACATATATACACCCACACAATAGCCATCTATCTTGTTGGTTTATATGTGCTGCAGCATAGATAGACCTTGAAAACATTATGTTAAATGATGGAAGCCAGTCATAAAAGACCACATTTTTTAGACATGTGGTTCTTACCAGGGACTGTACGGAGGGGGTAATGAGGAAAAATCACTGTTAATGGGTATAGGATTCCTTTTCTGACTTAGGGAAGTGTTCTAAAAGTAGATAGTGCTGATGGTTACACAATTATATGACTAGATACAAAACCATTGGATCAGACAATTTATTGGCGTGCCTTTTATGTTATGTGAATTTTATTTCAATAAAGCTATTATTTGAAACATTTTTACAAAGCTTACCTTTTATTTCCCATTCTTTCAATTAAATGACCTTATCCATCTAAGTCAGTCTGCAGTCGCAGTTCCAGTCCCTGGGTTTTGAATATGTCTCATTGTACTAAATGAGTTGAGTTGTTACCAGGTGCTGTCTGTTGTACCATTAATGTCTGTGGCTTCTCCTGAGCATTTTTACATATGTAGTAAGTCCATCTACAGTGGCAGAATTTTGTCCACTGACTGTACTAGTTTGTGGAGCAAATTTCCAGAGTGACTTGAATTTAACATCGTCTTTGGGAGTCATTTCAGTGTAGCACTGTCAGACTTTTTCTTCTTGTAGAAGTTATTCACCGTTATTAATGAATTCCCTAGACTCTGGCTCAACAAACTCTGTTCCTGTAAATATACTGTGTGTTAGAAACAGGAATTGTCTTCAGTCCCAGACTGTTATCTGCCCAGAGCTGCCTTTTCATAGGGCCGCGAGCTGGGCAAATGCAGTGTTTTTTTCTTTTTACCCCCTTCTTGTTGGTGAACAGGGTTTTTTTTTAAGTAATAATGGCCTTACCCCCAAGCTCTTTTGCCTTTGGACCTTTTACATTGATCTCTTTTTTCCCCCCTGCCTTAACTGTTTGAAAATGCTAAATGTGAGGAAAAGTAGTAATATCCTATTCTAGAGTCTCATGTAACATTTTTTTTCCTTTCTTTCTTTTTTTTGGTATTAAATACTTACACCTTAAATATATGTAGAGATATTTTAGGCAAGATAGAAAAGCTGTGGTATATTCACATAATGGAATGCTATGCTACATTGAAAAACAAAGAACTTAAGAAATACTGTACAAAATGGGTGACTCTGGAGGCCCTTATGCTGAATGAAATATCTCAGTCACAAAAGGACAAATACTGCATAGTGCCACTATTGAAAAATGGGACTGACATCGGGATTGGGGGAACCTAAGGAAAGAGGGGATAAATAACATATACTGTATGGAAACAGATGAGGGAGAGGACTGTTTAAAAAGAATATAGGATTAGGTATTATTTTCATCACAAGATTACAGAAAAAGAAATGTATATTAAAGTGGACAGTGGAGGGGGGATTGTATAGTAATGAAATAATTTTTTTTTTTTCTTCAAAGAGAAAAACAAACTGGCGGGGAGGGGTGGGCAGGGAGGAAAATGTGCAACAATGAATGAGTGGGGAAAAAATTAAATGGAAAGAATATGCTGTAAAAAATATATATGTTACATTAAAAATCATTAATAAAAAACTTACTAAAAAAGATTAGAAAGGTTTGTATTCATTCTGTCAGGGGGTAATTTTTTTTTAATCCTCCTTTTGCTCTTTTTTACCAATTCAATACAAATCATTCTCGATTTGGGCCTTATTGTCTATCTTTATAATAATATACCTATTATCTTAAAAAGAAACAAACTTATGATTATGGAAATGAATTACAACTTTTGAAAAAAATCAGATGTCTTTTCTGTTACAGTTAGTTAATGTTAGTTTCCCCATCTGTAAAACAATAAGGGCAGGGAGCATCCTGGTCTCACTGAATCATTATGAAAATCAAAAGGGGATGAAAAGAATTTTATGACCTCAAAGTAAGATGATTACGATTCCATCTGGATTTTTTTTTTAAATTTCCATTCATTCATTGTTGCACTTTTCTTCCTTCCCAACCTTCCTCCTTTCCCCCTCCCCCCAGTATACTACCCTCTTGGAAAAGTAAAAGAAAAATTCTTTCATTGTTTTACAATCCTTCCTCCCAGGTCACTCCACTATGCAGCCTTCGTTCTGGACTCCCGTAACGACAGAAATACCTAATCACATATCCCTTTTAAACAGTTTTCTTCCTCATCTGTTTCAATGCAGTATACATTACTTAACCCATCTTTCTCAGTCTCCCCCCCAACCCCAAGATCAGTCCTCTTTTACAACAGTGGCATCATGCAGTATTTGTCCTTTTTGGCTGAGATACTTCATGCAGCATAATTTCCTCCAGGATCACCCATTTTGAATAATTTTGCATGAATTCCTTGTTTTTCAACGCAGCTGTAGTATTCCATTGTGTGAATATACCACAGCTTCTCTATCATTTGTTTGTTAATGGGCTTTAGGTTGTTTCCAACTCCTTGCTATTGTGAACAAAGCGGCGATAAACATGGGTGTGTATATATCTGCTTGGGTGTCAATTATGCTCTCTTTGGGGTTTATTCCCAGTAATGGAATCGCTGAGTCAAATGGTGTCTCTATTTGTAACTTTTTGAGAAAGCGCCATACCGCCTTCCACAGTGGTTGCACCATTTTACACTCTCATCAACAGTGAATAAAGGTTCCAGTTTCTTTACAACCTCACCAACATTTGTTCTGTTAAATTTTGCTATTCTGACTGGGATGAGATGATATCTCATAGTTGTTTGATTTGCATCTCTCTTAGAGCTAGGGATTTTGAACATTTTTTCTTGTGCTTGTTGACCATCTGAATGTCTTCTTTGGTGAAGTGTCTGTTCATATCCTGTACCCATTTTTCTATTGGATTATTTACCTTTCTCTTGTTGTGATGCTCAAGTATTTTATAAATTCTGGATATAGGTCCCTTATCTGATATGTCATTACCAAATACTTTTTCCCAGTCAGTGGCTTCCCTTTTTACCCTGTTGGAGAAGTTTTTGGATGTGCGTAGGGATTTGATTCTTAGAAGGTCCCATTCATCTATTTCATTTTCTCTTGGTTGTAGGGGAAGGGTTAAATTTTTTTTTTTTACAGTGAAATATAAAAGTGATTTTTTTTTCTGACATATGTACTCACACCACTTATTTATGACTTCTTTGCGTTTCTTTTTCAGCTCTCCTACAAGCTTGTGTTCCCCATAACCAGCATGTATGGTTCAGTATTTACAGCCTGGAGGATCTTTGAAGTAATGAGAGAAGGGTCTGCAGCCCGTGACTGGCTGGCTTCGGTGGAGTCACTGCTTCCTATTACTACAGTGATCCCTGTGCATGTGTGTCTTTTGCTGGCTTATCTCCTTGTGGAAGATTCTGGACAGAATCTTCGCCAAATCCTGAAGGTCACTACAGAACTAGCTCAAGCAGATTCATCTCAGGTAAAACAAAAGAATAATAAAGCATTCGTCTCTGCCTGGTGCAACCCAGTAGCGAACTTTGCTGTTAACCAAGAGTTTGGACATTTGAGTATGGGGGCATCATCCATAGTACGGTGCCCTACTAACCGGAAGGTCGTGACTCTTGATGGGCTCAAATCCACAGGTGGCTCTGAGGGAGAATGGTGGGCAGTTTCCTTCCATGTAAAGTACAGTCATGAAAACCCAGAGAGGGTCAGCTATCAATGAGTTCCAACCCTGGGGAAATGAGAAAGAAAGAGATGTGGCCTCTGTGAATTGGAATTGAGTCCACTGCAAGTGGTTAAAGGAAATAATGTGGTGACAGGAGCGGGGAACATGTATGTATTAAAGATACGGAGCTAATGTAGTCTCACTTCCTTTAACTCCCAATATGTCATCCCTATTCTTTCTTTTTGTTAAGTAAACAGCTGCTGATATCTCCTGTGAAGTTTTTCCTCTTAAGAAGAGCTCTTTAAGGTGGATTTTGCAAATGAATCTGTAACGCATTCAAAATATATTTGTCTCTTGGTACAGGGATAATGTGAAATATTTCAACTTACTTCCAACTGCATTTCTTCGAGTGTTGATACTTTGGTGTGGTAATCTTTTTAGAGTGGTTAGTGCAGAAATAGGGATTACGTAAAGGAGTTTCACTTCTTTCGAGTTCACAGTGAGTTACTTTGATCTGTGTTTTCAATTGACCTAATACATGTTACATTAATAGATGTATTGATATTCCAGATAGGCATTTGGTGTCTGAAATTCTTGGTGATCCTTGTGACTTCATCTTTTAGAAACTCAACTTAAGCTGTCTTAGTTTTTACTGAGTCTACTGTTTAGACAAACTATTCTGTAAGATAAGGTCTTTCAGGGGCAGTTGCTTTCTTCGCTCTGTTGAAGCCCAGTGCTCTAGCTGTAGGTCCCAAGCCATTTAGCTTTGTGCCCACAATCTGCAATGAAAGTAGAGAATACTCAGACTGGCCTAGATTGGGAGCAACCATTGTGGCAAGGTAATGTGGCACTTTAATTACCTATCCTTGATGGAATGGTGATGAATGGAGTGACAAGGCCCCCTAAGTGTCTGTGCCACAAGGATAATGAAGATGGCGTAGTTTATCAAAGGACAGATAAGTTCCTGGTAATTGTTGTTCTTAGGTATCGAGATGAGAGTTCTCACTCGTGGCGGACCTTTATATAAGCAAATGAAACATTGCCTGGTCCTGCACCGTACTCCCAGTTGAGAATATGTTTGAGCACATTGTTGCAGTCACTGTGTCCATCCATCCTGTTGGACATCTTTTTTCCAGGATTCATCTTTCTTGATAACATATCCAGATAGAAGCCGGAGTATTCTAAGTAGGCAAAAGTTGTAGAGCACAACTTCTGCAGTGATGTTTCAGAGAACCCTGACATGCTGGGTATGCGTCTCAGTTATGCAGAAGTAGTGTTCCTTCACGCTGCACAGACATCCTGAAGACTCCGGGACTGCTGGGTGGCCCTGCCTAGTAGGTTCTGGCTACCTAGTAGCCCCTGGCTACCTAGTACTTCCTTTATTTACCCCAGCATCTTTATATGCATCATTTTCCCATTTGTGCTTTGAAATGGAAGAAGTTAGGAAGAAGTGTGTGATCATCTGGATTCACTTACTTATTTAATAAATGCATAGTAAGAAGCAGTTACATCATGTTGTTGTTGTTATGTGCCGTCAAGTTGCCTGTGACTCATAGCGACCCTATGAGCAATAGCTCTGAAGCCCACCCTGTCTTGAGCCAGTCTCATTGACTCTGACACACCTACCCCCATTGCCATAGTTACTGTATCAATCCATCTCACCCAGGGTTATCCTCGTCTGCGCTGTCCCCCCACCCTTCCAAGCTTGATGTCCTTCTCTTACATCATAGGAAGTCAATATGATGCAATACTGCTGGTTGGTTTTTAGACAGGTTTGAAAGAAATGAGAAAAATCACCTTGTGTAATTGTGCTACTAAGACAAATGGCATATTTCAATGTAGTCAGCAAAATCCATGCTCAGGCAAGGTTAAGATCATCAATAAGGAATTAGAAATAAAAAGACTTTGGAAAAGGACAAAAGAAGTGACCTAGACATAGAAAATGGTGTGCTTTTTGTTTCTTGCTTTTCCCTTTAGTAGACCTCTTCAAAGTTGATTTTGCAGGTGCATCTGTAATGTACTTAAAATATGTTCATCCTTTGGAACATGCATAAACCGAAACATTTCAGTTTGCTTCCTACTTTATTTCTTCCATTCTTGACACTTCAGTGCGGTAATCTTTTTAGAGTAGTTAATGCACAAGTAACACTTAAGAATATGTGGGCAGGTGCTGTTGAGTCAAGTACAACTCCTAGCGACCCCAGGGTCAGTGGTTTAAAACCTTGCCTTGTGCCATCCTCCACCACACTCAAGCCCATTGCTGCAGCTAATGTGTCAGTCTGTCTCACTGACAGTCTTCCTCTGTTTTGCTGAGCCTTCACATTTTTGCTTGCATGATATTCTTTTCTGCGATCATCAAGCTGGAAAAACATAGGGGTTTGGGCATGCTTCCTGACAAAATCTTAAAAGCATGTGTGATGAAGTTTCATCATCTTTGCCTCTGAGGAATACGCTGGCTCTTCTTCCAGCTCTGTTTGGGTTTTTTGGCAGTCTACTTCAGTTTGCTTGGCTCCACGGTCAACACTCTTGGCACCAGTAGCCAGGAAATAAAAAAAACGTATTGCAATGGGAAAGTCTGCTGTTAGGGACCTCTCTAAAGTACTCAAGAGTAGCAGTGTGTCTCTGGAGACTAAGGTGCATCTGATACAGGCCATGGTCTTTGCAATCACTTGTTATGCATCAGAGAGTTGGACAATGACTAGGGAGGATAGGAGAATTGATGCCTTTGAGCTGTGGTGCTGGAGAAAAGTATTGAATGTGTCAAGAAAGCAAACAGATTCATCCTAGAGAGGGTTAAACCAGGCTACTCCTTGGAGGCAAGGATTCTGAAGCTTTGTCTGACATACTTTGGACACGTAAGGAGGGACAGGTCCTTGGAGAGGGACATTATGCTTGGTAGGGTGGAGGGACAGCGCAGGAGGGTAAGACCCTCTATGAGGTGGATTGATTCAGTGACTGGAGTAATTGGGATGGGTGTGTCAGAGGCAGTGCGGTTGGAGCAGGAAAGAGCACGGTTTAGGGCTGTTGTACATAGGGTCGCTATGAGTCGCAAGCGACTCGACAGCACATAACAACAACAACAACGTGGTATATTCTGTACTTTTTGCCTACACCGCAATTCAGAGACATCAGTTCTTCTTTGGTCTTCCTTATTCAGTATCCAACTTTCATATTTATCCAACGCAATTGAAAATACTGTGGCTTTGCTTGAGGTGCACTTAGTCTTTAAACTGATGTTCTTGTCAGTTCTTTAAAGAAGTTCTTGACAACAGATTTGCCCAATGCAATACATGTTTTGATTTTTTTACTAATGTTTGTTTTCATTGATGCTGACTGTGAATCCCACGAAAAGACATTTTCAATTTTTTCCCCATGTATCATGATATTTTTTTTCATGGAGTTGAGATATGTATGATTCATATTGAAGACTATATTGAAGTCTTTGATCTTCTTGAATTAGGGTTGTACTATTGGTAGATTTGCCAAATTTTGTGCATATTTTTTTTCTTTCTCACCTTCTAGATAGAAGAACAATAATCAGCTTAAACAGAGGAGTTAATACTAAAGAAGTTTTAGGACATCAGTTAAAAGAGGCCAGCTAAGTAGGGAGCCCTGGCAGTGCCATCCCAGAGAGCTGTGATGTGGACCCGTAGGTTGAGCTTCTCTGGTGTCTGGAAAGCACCAGCTGCTCAGCAGGAGAAAGAGGGGTGACCTCTTCCTGGATGATTGACAGCCTTGGAAATGAGAGTGAGCTGTGAGTTGGAATTCTTGTTGACAGTGACAGAAGGAGAGGGAAAAGGGGAAGGAGAGAGACAAGTAAGTAAGTGTATGTGTAGTTATCTGTCGGTCACTTGGTTTCTATCCCATGGACTGCCAAAAGAATCAACAGCTAGGTCCTGGAAAAAGTGTAGCCATGGTGCTCTTTGGGCGCAAGGGTGGTGAAGCTTCGTCTTTCATACTTTGGGCCTATAGCTCAGTGAGGCTGTTCCTTGGAGAGGGACATCATGCTTGGAAAGATGGAGGGTCAGCGAAGGAGAGGAAGACCCCAAGAAGATAAACTGACACAGACTTTAGCAGTGGACTCTAGTTTGTCAGAGATGATGAAGATGGTTCAGGATAGGGTAGGGTTCAGATTGGCTGTTAATTAGAGCCCTTTGAGTCATTCCAGAAACACCTTGAACAGTACGTTGACAGAGAACTACCAGAAATACAAGCTGGATTTAGAAGAGATCGTGGCACAACAGATGTTATCACCAATGTCAGATGGATCTTGGTAAAGAACAAAGAGTACCAGAGGGATGTCTATCTGTGTTTCCTTGACTATGCAAAGGTATTTGACTGTGTGGATCACAACAAATTCTGGCTAACCTTGAGGAAAATGGGAATCCCAGAACACTTGATTGTGCTTAAGCAAAACCTATACTTGGACCAGGAAGTAGTCCTCAGAACAAAGCAGGGAAACACCACATGGTTCAAAATCAGGAAAGGGTGTGTCAGGGATGTATCTGGTCTCCAACCTTTTGAATCTGTAGGCAGACAGATCATTTGGGAAGCAGGGCTTTATGAGGAGAAATGTAGCATTAGGATTGGAGGTAGACTCATCATCAAACTGCTTTATGCAGATGACACAATCTTGCTTACTGAAACTGAAGAAGACCTGAAGTATTTGCTGCAAGTCAAGGACTATAGTCTTCAATATGGATTGAAGCTCAACATCAAGAAGACAAAGATTCTCATCACTGGGCCAATTGGCAGGCCCATGACAGATGGAAAAGAGATTGAGGTTTGTTAACAGTTACAACTTGCTCAGCTCCACAGTCAACACCAGCAGTCAAGAAATCAGAAGATTAATTGCATTGGGAAAATCTGCTGTCATGGACCTCTCCAGAGCTGAAAAACAATGATGTCAGTCTAGAGAATAAGGTGCGCCTAATCCAGGCCATGGTCTTGGCTTGCTATGCATCAGAGAGCTGGACAGTGACTAAGGATGACAGAAGAAGAACATACCAAAAAACCAAATAGGTCCATGTTGGAGAGGGTGAAACCAAGTTTCTCCTTGGAGACTAGGAGTTTGAAGCTCTGTTTCACAATACTTTGGGGCACATAGCCAGGAGAGACTGGTCCTTAGAGAAGGACATCATGCTTGAAAGGGTAGAGGGACAGTATAGGAAAGGAAGACCCTGGATGAGATGGATTGATACAGTGACTGGGGCAGTGGGGGTTGGTTTGTCAGAACTAGTGAGATTGGCTCAGGAAAGGGCAGGGTTCAGAGCTGCTGTACATAGGGTCACTGTGAGTCACAGGCAACTCAACAGCACACAGCAACAAAACCACCACCAACAACATAAGTCATACTTGACTTGATAGCACCTAACAACAAAATATATGTTTATATCACACTGTGATGTCTTGTAATAATCCTACTATAAGGCTTTATGAGAGAAAAAAAAGAAATGTTTTAAAGAGATTTGCGTAATTGGTATATTGATAGTAGTTACTTTTATTAATACTTTCAGTTAATGGAAGCACAAATTATTGTGAGGAGATACTGTAATTTATTTTAAAAATCTGATTATGTTACCTTTTACCCTTTGTGTATTATTTTGGTGGGTCTCCCTTCCTACAGGAGGAAATTGTGATCTCATAAGAGTTTTCATCCTTAGTCTTGTGCTTGTTCTCCTTTGTGTACACATTTACCATGTGGCTTAGTACATTTAAGGCTGTGGAAGACTATGAAAAAAAATTGGCCTCAAGGCAACTTGGCCTTGTGATTAAGTGTCACAATAGAGGTTAGTAAAATGTCTAAGTAATTAACAGATGTCACGATAATAATTTGACACTTGAAAAAAAATTTAAGTAACAAGAAACCTTTACTCCTTATCTACATCCTATCAACAGTTCTAATAACCCTTATATTTTTTTCCTCCAGATACCACAAGGCTCCTTTTGCTGAACACAAAAGCTTAGGTCAGGCAACACTCACAATTCCATGCCTTTTATGTTCTTGGAGAGAAGGTATGGAATATTCTGAGGAGAGATCTAAGATCATCCTAAGTGAATTCCTTTGCAATTCTTAAAGTTTTAAATACCTATATTTAGTTTAGAAAGAGGTTTACGTATTATAAATAGTGTGTACCCATGATAAAGGGCTTCCATCTATTTCCTAAATTATTACTTTCTCTGGAAATAAGGACTGATAGTTGTTTGTGAGTTTAAATAACAATTTATGCCTTTATGCCTCTTTGATTTTAACGTCCCCTACATTTTAATGCAGATTATATAGGCTGTCATCAGAGATGCCTGGTTGACAGTTGCAACCCATGACTTCATGGCTTCTGTTTAATAATTACCGGTTGATCTTATTCTTTCCTCTTCAGAGAGCTACTTCCTACTTCCATGACTTATGCAGGATCTGGTCACATCTGATACAGAATCAGTGAAAGGACACCCTGCTTAGGCTCCGCTCTGTTTATCAAGGGGTGATGGAGACCCTAGGCTTGCATGAAGACCTTTTCTGAACTTTAGTTTTTGACTCTTAAGAGTCAGAGAAGCCATGATGGAATAGTGGTTAAGTGCTTGGCATATGACAGCAAAGTTGGTGGTTCGGATGCACCAAGTAGCTCCATGGGAGAAAGATATGATAGTCTGCTTCTGTAAAGATGATAGCCTTGGACGCTCTACGGAGCGATTCTGTTCCATCTTGTAGAGTCAATAAGAGTCAGAATCAGTTACAAAGCAACAGGATTTAGCAGTAATCATTTGAACCCTGAGCCCCTGTACTGCAGTTGTAAGCAGTTAGGGTATGCCTGAGTCTGGTATGATTTCTTTAGAAAGAGGTTTATAACTATATTAATCAACAAGTGTTGACAGACTTCCTTCTCTTATGCTTATGAACCCAGTATGGTGACATTTGACTTAATAAGAACTGCCTCTGTCCTTGAACAAAAGCTTGCCTTTGGTACACACTAAACAGGTGATAGCATTTACCCTGTTACACATTTCTCACATCCCATACACTTGATTGGATTTTACTTTGAAGATCCTTAGCTAGAAACTCTGGTCATGCTCCTCTTCTTGCCTTGCTTTCTGGTTTCCTTGTTCTCTCTGGAAGCTCTGGGTAAGCACTCACGGTCTCTACTTGGAAGCTGTCTTGCCCCTGACAGTGTTCCTCTAGGGCCTGGGCTTTTGAGGAGGAAGAGCTAACACTTCTTAAAACTGCTAATACCTTTCTGCCTTTCATTCTTTACTGGGCTTCCTTATAGTTGTTAGAAGAGTCTGTGGTGGCATAGTACATAACATATTTGGCTGCTAATGAAAAGATTGGCAGTTCAAATCTAAGGGCTGCCCCATGGGAGAAAGGGGAGTAGTTTTTTCCTGTAAAAATTTACAGGTTTGGAACCTCATGTAGGTTCAGTATAAGTTGGAATCAACTTTATGGTGGTTGTTGTTAAGTGCCTTCAAGTCATAGACGATTCATGGCGACCGTATGAATGAAAGACCTGAACATTTGTATAACTTTTTTTAAAATTTTATTTTATTACTTTTAAGGAACATTTATAGAGATTTGGTGTTTCCATTCATTCATTGTTGCACTATTTTCACTACCCGCCCCCCAAGTTCCTTCCTCTCTTTCTTTTCTTTCCCTTGAAAGTCTGTTTTAATTGTCCCATTGCCACAGTGCTTGTCAAAACCAGATCTGATTAATCTCCTTTGTCAGTGTGCCCTTTGCCATTCCCTGTCACTCCTCTCTGAGAGAGATTTCACCCTGATTCATAAGGAAAAAGGGACGGCGTATTATCTTAGCTACTTCCTGCTGAAAAGGGACGCTTTCAGGGTTTCAGAGTGAAGATCTCTCACTACTCTAAAGGGCTCCTTTGGCAATAGGAAACACATAGACTATTGTGGAGATTGATTTTGGAATTTGGATGCACTGTTATCAATTGTTCTTAGCCATACATGTTCATATCCTTGAAGATGCATCATGGAACTGTTGCAGCCTAGGAAGACACAAATTTAACTAACAAGTTAAAAGTACATGAGTCAAAAATTAAAAACAATAATATTCCAAGTAGAGGTAATATTCCAAGTAGAGGTTCTAACAATGGCACAAATCAAGTTACAGAGGGAAGGTAGTTCTTAAAAGAAAAGACTTACTGACTAGCACTTTGTCTATTATAGTATAAAGGTTAGGAACCACAAGATGTAGAGGCTAAACTATGTCATTTATTGTTCTTAAGTCCTGGACCAAATTCCATCTACCACTGGGTTGTTTTAGAGCTCCAAAGTCCACATGCAAGGCAGAGGTGAAGTAAGGATCTGCTTATGAGGTTTTCCATCAATTCCAACAAGTAAGAAATAGTGAGAAGAGTTGGGACCTCAGAAGGCTTTTAGGACCAAATAATAGGCTCTTGTGTCCAGGAGAAAATGAGTATACTTACCCGTAAAGTTAATGCTCACCCACAGCTCTTCTGGGAGGATCTAAATCATTGAGCGTCCTCCTTTGTTTCCATCTTGGAGCTGGGCCCTGTCAGTCCTGTCAGCCACGAGGACCTGATGTGGGCCACCCTTGGCCATGTGTCCTTCAGATCCACAGTTAAAGCAAGTGAGTGGGAGCATTGTCTCTACTCCCTTGCCTATCTGTGGCTCTCGTCTGTGACACTGTCTACTGATGTGGCCCAGCTTTCCACAGTGGAAGCAATTCTGACCTCCTTTATTACCTTTGGATGGCATTGTTTATGAATAAGACTTCCTTTTCCTGACACAGGCCCTAAACTGGCAACAATAGTTGCCCCAATAATTTTGGCCATTCTCTGGTCTTTTCTCTTCCCTCTAGATCCCAGTTGTTAAAAGAGGGGAAAATGTAAACAAATATATAACAAATAATTTTGAACAATATGATTTTTTAAGTTTAAGGCTAGAAATATTAGCAATATGATCATTTCCAATCCAGAGATACATGTTCCAATGCAGTTCCTATTTTCCATAAATGGTTTTGGTAAGAAGAATATTGTAAATGTGGATACAGTTCCACTATTCCTCCTCCATGCCATGATATAGTGTTATTAGCATGAGCAGTTATAAATCCATTGCCTTCCTTGTTGTTGTTGTTGTTATGTGCGGTCGTGTCGCTTGCGAATCATAGCAACCCTATGTACAACAGCCCTAAACCCTGCTCTATCCTGTGCCAATTGCATGGCCTCTGACACACCTACCCCGATTACCCCAGTCACTAAATCAATCCAACTCATAGAGGGTGTTCCCCTCCTGTGCTGTCCTTCCACCCTCCCAAGCATCATGTCCCTCTCCAAGGACATGTTCCTCCTTACAACATGTCCAAAGTATGTCAGACGAAGCCCCAGAATCCTTGCCTTCTTTACTCTGACTTAAATTTTTTTAAATTTAAATTTATTACTAATTTCAGTAAAAATTTACAGAGACTTTGGATTTCCATTCATTAATTGTTGCACATTTCTCCCCTCCCAACCCTCCCCTCCCAGAACACTACCCTCTTGGAAAAGTAAGAGAAAAATTCTTTCATTGTTTTACAAACCCTCCTCCAGGTCTACTCCACCATGTAACCTTCGCTCTAGACTCCTGTCATGACAAACATACCTAATCACATAGCCCTTTTAAACAGTTTTCTCCCTCATCTATTTCAGTGCAGTATACATTATTGAACCCATCTTTCTCAGTCTATCTCCAACCCCAATTGTTTAACTTTTGTCCTTTCTCCACGTTCATAGAGTTTCTGGAGGCAAGCCATTTCTGAAGTGGATGCCACTCCTGCTTCCAATCTTTGTGTACCAAAGGCACACAATCTGTTTTAATCGGGGAGTTCCACCAAACACTGTCCACCACGGTAACCATTATCGCATTTGACACATCAGTGTCACAGTGTTTAGCATCACAGCAACCACGAGTTACCTCTGTACGGCAAGTGGACAGAACATTGCTATACCACCTAGAAGATTATTTGACTGAAAACAATTAAAACCAGGGCTGAGGGCGCTTGGTAGCATAACTTTCTATCCACTAGGCCAACAGAACTCTGTGTTGTTGTTGTTAAGTGCCATCGAGTCACAGATGACTTCCAAACTGGATTCCAGCCCCATATTGCTGACCAAATGCAATTTAAATAAGAGGCTGAATCACACCACCTCACACCCGTTAGCAAGTTAACATTCTATGCTAATCCTCACCAGAACCAGCAAACAAGCCTCTATAGAATCTGACTGCTGCAGACAACTTCCGAACTAGATTTGAGGATGGTAGTAAGTTATTTTATACTTTTAAAAAATAATTGTTAAGGAAAGCTTACTCACCGAAGAAAGATGGGCAGTCTCCTCCTTTATGATTTACTGCCTATAAAAACCTGTTGGACGATCAGCTCAGAGCACCACCATACCACCAGTGGCATACTGCCTAATGTACTGGCCTGCTAACCCAAAGGTTGATAGTTTGAACCCAGCAGCTGCTTCATGGGAGAACAATGGGCAGTTTCTTCCCATGTTGTTGTTGTTACGTGCTGTTGAGTTGCTTGGAACTCATAGCGACTCTGTGTACAACAGCTCTGAATCCTGCTCTGTCATTGCCTCTGACATGCCTTCTCCTATTACCCCAGTCCCTAAATCTATCCATCTTATTCAGGGTCTTCCTCTCTTGCACTGTCCCTCCACCCTTCCATATTTGATATCCTTCTCCAAGGACTTCTTGCAACATGCCCAGATTATGTCAGACGAAGTCCTTGCTTCCAAGGGGCAGCCTAGTTTTACCCTCTCCAAGATGAACCTGTTTGTTCTCTTAGAGAATATATACATAAGAGGTATATTCAATACTCTTCTCCAGTACTGCAACAAAAGATATCAATTCTTCTGTCATCCTTAGCCATTGTCCAGCTTTGTGATGCATAGCAAGTAATTGTGATGACCTTGACCTGCATTCAGGTGTCCCTCAGACTGACATCATTGCTCTTTAGCATTCTGGAGAGATCTCTGACAGCAGACTTTCCAATCGGCTTTCCTGGATGCACGTACCAAGAGTGTTGATTGTGGAGCCAAGCAAGGGGAAGCTGTTAACATTCTTAATCTCTTCACCATCTATCACAATGCTGCCACTTGACCCATTGGTGAGAATCTTTGTTTCCTTGATGTTGAGCTGCAGGTTTTGGAGACTGCAGTCCTTGACCTTCTGTGGTAAACACTTCAAGTTCTCCTCAGTTTCAGGAAGCAGAGTTGTGCCATCTGCATAGTACAGGTTGTTGATGAGTCTTCTTCCAATCCTAATAGTACATTTTTCCTCATTGAAAAAGTATGGATATAGGATGCATCCCTGGCATACACTTTTCCTGATTTCGAACCATGGTGGAGGGTTCTTGTTAGTTAGAATTTACTTGATGGAGATAGGTTTGGGTTTAGTGTAGTGACTGATGTTGAAAGGAGCCCTGGTGGTGTAGTGTGCAAGGGTTGTGCTGCTAAGCAAAAGACCGGATCTGTAGCAGTTCAAATCCACCTGCTTCTCTGAGAGACTATTGCTATAGTTGAACCAGCTCAGTTCTTGAGTTGTGAGTATTGAACTTCCTTCATCTGAAGTATTATATTCTGGAAAATATCAGAAGTTTTGGAGAGAACTGTCATTCATATAACTTTGCAGTAGCACGCAAACCTTATAGGTTGGTGCTTTAGATATTTAATAATAGAATTTATCAAGAAATATACACACACACATACATACACACATGTATTACGTGTTAGACAAAGGTAGCAAGAACCTTATGAAAATAAAAATTATATTTTCTTTTGGAAATGAAAACTAGTTAGTAGTCTATTTAAGCAGACAAAATATGTTTTCTTCCTACGTTTGTATTTGTGTGGTCAGAAGTTTATGGCAAAATTAAGCTTTTTAACATCAGAGCTGAACATTACTATAAAGATTAGTAATAGTCCAAGATTTTTAAAGAAGAAAATGATGTAAATAGTTTTATGACTTCAGTAGCCTAACTCTCACTGCTATATGTATGGCATATTGGTTTCTTTTTTTATTGATTTATAAAATCAGATCTATGTTTTGTACTCTTATTACTGCAAAGATCTAAGTTCATGCACTTGGACTTGGGAGAACCACTTGTTTCTTCTGTAAAAGTTCCCTTTACTCGGTTTGAACCCACCAGATGCTCTGCCAGGGAAGGAGGGACATTCTCCTCCTGTACCAGTCAGATCTGATTTGACGGTACACACACACAAAAAAAATAATAAAAAAATAAAAAAACAAAAACCAAAAACTTCCCTTTACTGATGAGCTTAACAAATTGAGTTTAGTGAAATGCAGTGTCTTGCAACCTCTTGGCGTTTATCTTTTATATGGAGATGAAGATAGTGTGTTTTTATTTTGTTTTGCTTTACTGGCACTTTAATGATCTGAGGTCATATATTTTCTTTTTACATTTTAGTTTTAACGTCTAGTGAAAAGCCTTATTTAATTGGTATAATCACAGTCTTTGCTGCGCTGTTTTGTCCTTTCTGATGTTTCAGGACCTAATTATTTCCATTTGTAGAAGTGTACACATCTGCTAGCCCATTTGAAATCATTTATGTGACCAAGTTCATAGCCCATGACTTGCAGTCTTTTAAAAGTCATATGTTATCGAATAGTAAAAAGTTGACTTCCAGGGCAGAATCCTGTGATAGCTTTCCTCAGGGTCATAAGCCATATTTTAACATAGAAAATGAATAGGAAATGTGTGAAATTTAATGGTCTGTAAGTTACTGCTGTGAGAAAAGGAGCGAATATATTCTATAAAAGAGAACTTGCACAAAGAGTCTTTGGACACTTGATACTCTGTTCTATTGTCACTGACTTATATAAATTGCCACCCCCTGAAGTCTCTCTTCACCCTGTGTTCTTCACACAAGAAAAAGACTAGAATATACAGTACTTTTAATAAAGAACTTTCTAGAGAAGATGTGCTGCTCTGCTCTTCCCCTGTAGCCGTCACATTGATTATGCCCACTGCACAGTTGGGATAAGCCTGTCAACATGAAGCAATTAGACAAAGACCCACACAGGTCGAGTTAAATCCGTCCTGTCTTGTGGAGATCTGTTTGTTTATTCTGTTAGCCCCACATAGATTGCCGAATGTTGAAATGATTTCTAAAAGGCCTTTATTTAAACCTTTGGTTTCTGGGCTTCTTAGACAAACCCAGCAGTCCGGCCTCAACTTCTTGTTTCTTGCTTCCATTGGGTTGCAGCATTACTTCCGAGGCCATCTCAAAATGATATATTACTCCAGATTCTCCTTGAGAGAATGATCTGATTGTGATTTTCCCGTCAACCACATGTCACTTTGACTCTCCCTAGCTCACTGATAAACTGAAACAAGTGCCATTTGTCTCAGTGAGTCCCCGAATACAGAGTAATGGAAAGGAGGGAGGCAGGGCTTGCTGAGGATGAGGCCCGCGCTGCATCCAGAAGAGTGGAACCTGCTTGTTTCCAACTGGATTCTCAGGTAGCAGCTGCTTTGTCTTCTGGTTTAACCACTGAAGTCTTTTAGGAATTCTGTTGTTGGTGAAAGACTCTAGACAGTAACTCTGAGTTGATTTCATGCTAATTGATAGTTTTTCTAACAGGCATGAGGAATTCTACTCAAGATAAAAACTACATAGAAACTCACCATTGGTAGAATGAGACTTGGTCAGTGAGGAGGTGAGAGGGAGGCCTCCCTGTGTGACCCAGGGCCTGACACCTGCACTAACAGTGCCAGATGACAATCCAGCCCGCTGTAGCAAACCCGTCACACTGGAGAAGAGTCTTGGTAGAAAACCCCTTTTTTTAATCTATAGGAGTACCCAGGGCAGTTTGCTACAATGAAGCTGGCCTCAATTTGTAAATACATAGTGGATAATCTGAGCTCCCCAGACATTTGGGAAAATGTAACAGTCTGACTCACCAGAGCCTCTTTCTCCAGAAGAAAGAGAACACAGGGAGCAGAAGACAAACTCCCAGACATTCCATGTGTGGATTGATGTAGAAAGAGGTCGCTCGCGTGTTTTTATAGAGTATAAAAAAATAGTGCTGTGAGAAAAGAAGACATTTCAGAACCAGAAAGTTTGGGAATTAAAAAATTGTGACTTCACAAGACATTTTGGAACCAGAAAGTTTGGAAATTAATATTGTGACTTCACACTATATAGTTAGAGACTAGATTAGTGATTTGTAAACTATCCAAGTAAATAATTCAGAATATAGAGCAACAGGCTGAAAATTTTAAAAATTAAGATGTTGGGGGTCAATCTGGGAGTTTCAGCCTCTAAAAGGAATGCTGCTTAGAACAGAGGTAATTAAGGAGAGAAACATAAGATACGATAGAAGGTCATTTCCTGCCACTGAGAAAAGACTGCAGGGAGACTTGCTGCCGTCTCAGCTCGAATCCACCAAGAGCTTCGAGGAAGAATGACGGGCAATCTCCTTCATTGTGATTTAGAGCCTGTGAACATTCACTGGAGGGTCAGCTCTCAGTTCTGACTGGACAGTCACTCGTTGGGTTTGTTGTGGTTTGTTTTGTTTTTAATTTGACAGATGGTTAGGTCCTTCTGTGCAATTGACAATAGATCACTACGTCAAGACATCCCGGAATTTCAAGGATAAGGAGGTACTTTAAAGAGATTTTTAAAAAAGGAAACTTAAGGGAGGAAAATGTGCAACAATGCATGGATGGAAATCCAGGTTTTCTGTAAACTTTTGTTAAAGTTACAATTAAAACAAAACAAAAACACCTTTCAGACTGGCATTAGACTCTCACTAATAAATAGCTCACTGGGTACTTTGGAACCCTGTCTTCTAGTTTCTTGATACGTTGTTTTGCTCTCTTCTACCTTCTGTGAGTGCTCTGGTTGTGGTCTGTAGGTCTGTGTAGAGCTGTGCTGCTTACTCCAAGGCCAGGCCTCTCTGGTGGTGGGAACGCACCAGTGTGACTTGTGGGAGAAGGATGAGCAGCCCTCATGTGCTTGAGCAAAAACTTCAGAGAGAATTGTTGAGCCATGATTCAAA
This sequence comes from Elephantulus edwardii, assembly GCF_000299155.1. Lineage (NCBI taxonomy): Eukaryota > Metazoa > Chordata > Mammalia > Macroscelidea > Macroscelididae > Elephantulus > Elephantulus edwardii. Next base: position 11,358,657 of record NW_006399764.1, on the reverse strand, counting down.
GCTCTCAGTGAATCGTGTGGGTGGTATAAAACCTCCGGAAACAGAAATCTGCTGCTGTGAAATAGATCCTGACTCCTCACGACACTCTTGGGTTTCCGAGGCTGTTAAGGCTCCCTCTCCAGTTGTTTGTTGTTTTTTTTTATTTTATTTTCAAATTGTGGTGCATATTTTAGAGTAGAACATTTATTGCCACACCCACAATGTAATCACGCATCCCTCCTGTGATACTGCTGCACATGAATCCTCTGCTCACGCCCCCCACTCCAAGATGTGGAACAAAACTTTCCCTGGTCTCTCCACTTTAAGGTAAACAGTAATACTGAGGTGGTACTCTCTCCCTGTCACCCCTGAAAAGAACCAGCCAGACCAGATCAAAAGAATAAACTTTCCCAACAGTGAAGTCCAGAAGGCAGGAAGGGGTAGGGCAGAAGGATTAATGTAAAGAAAAATCACAGGGCAGCAGTGAGGAAAGTAGAATTACATTGCGGGTATAGTAACAAAAGTTATAAAACAAAATATACAGCAAAATGGCTGAATGACAATGCCTCCCAGAACTCGAGAACATTAAAACAGGAGACTTGATGTAGTGAGTAGATGAAATACAATTGAGAATGGGAAGACTTGTTTTTATTTGAAAACTAGATTGAGCAAAAACTTTTAAAACATGTAATCTCTGAAGGAAGATGATAAAATAATTTCAGCTATTGCAGCTATCATAATTACTGTGAATAAATAAAATTCCCTTACAGATGGAATAATCTTACTTGGTCAAAAAAATATCCAGTTCTGTGCTCCAGGACAGCTTTAAAATGATGACAAGCTGAAAATTAGAATGTGAAATAAAAACCTGAGTGGGTGGTTAAAAAAAACAAACAACAAACAAGATGTGGTAATGCTATATAGGTAACAGTAGAAATCCTAGGTAAAAAGACTTACACAGGATAAAGAGAAACATTTTAGATCGATGAATTTGGGACTGTTGCACAATTTGAGTAACTTCCTCAAAACCATATATAGCTAGTAATGTGTAGCATTAGGAATTGAATCCAGGGTACATGGATCCGTGTCTCTGCTATACTGTCTCTATAAAAGTGGTTCTAACGAAAAGTTTATACATTTATGAAGTTGAAAAGCTGTGTTTCTTGCGTAGTCTAGAGACTGTAAACTATCTCCAAAAGAAATTTCAAGTAATCTTGCATTAGATTAAAATTCATGGAAGAAGTTGCTGGAGGGAAACTGTTTTACTTGCTTTTGCCTTTTAGGAACCTTGGACAGTTCCTGGGCTTTCATACATGTCTACTGACTGACTGAATGAACATATACACGTAGGACGTGTAACCTACCTACCATCCGGAAACTAACATCATCATGTCCTGTCAAGACTAATAGAAGGAGCTCTGTGGAATCCAGGCACAGTGTTCAGGTTCATTTCGATTATAGCTAAATCTTATTACATGAAATCCTATTAATTTAAGGTTCAAGGTAATTTGCTATAGATCGAGTTAAAATTAGCAGGTGTTGAAGCTGTTTTGAGGCAGTTTACATTTGCTCATTTGCATTAAAACAGTGAATGTGCCAATTGAAGATGATTGAATTATCCATTCATTAAGACATATGAGCAGGGACTGGTACTTGGCAACGCTTGGCTAATTACTTACAGTACATACGTGTGAAAGTAACTGAATTTTATTTCTTTACCATTTTTCTCTAACCCAATCTTGCTTGCTTTCATTATTCCTAGGAGCCTGAATTATTATTCATATGGTGGCAGTTGACTCTATGTGTTATTTAGTGTTGTTTTTATTGTTGTTGATTGCCATTGAGTCAAGCCCAACTCATAGTGACTCTATGAACAAAAGACCCAATGCCTTTCCATAGCTATTGTCATTTCTCCAAGTTCATACGTTTCCAGAGGCAGTGTGGTTTAGGAAGTGGATGCCGCTCCTGCTTCTAAACATGTTTTACAACTGGGAGCTCCACCAAACACTGTCGACATTGGGAAACCATTCTGGTATTTGATACCCGAATGGTACAAGGTTCAGTATCACAGCAACCCAGGTTACTTGATACTGCACAATGATGAAGAGTGATCTACAGAGTGGAAGGGTGTTCCTCCAGATACAACAGCACTAGCTTCATTTAGCAGTGGTTTAAGTGTCGTTGAATATAACTGAGAGTAAGTTTTGCACAAAAGACCTGAACCCTCTTCTATAACTAACATAATTTCTGTACAGAACTCTGTTCTATAACTACCATAATTTCTGTACATTTATAGTGTTTAGAGAGTTTGTCATGTTTCCAGAGACATCTAGTTTAGGAAATGGATGCCACTCCTGTTTCCCAGCATGAGTCAGTCAGGAAGCTCATCCAAACATTGTACATAACAATTATGATATTTGACACGACTATGGAACAGTGTGCAGTGTCACAGCAATACCAAGTTGTTCAGTAAAAATAGCATTCTTTTTTTAATCACAGGTGCATCTTGACCCAGGTTAATTGATATATGAAATTGTTGTAGAATTATCATTCAGCTCAAAATACTACCAATATTTACTTTTATTAGGTCCTTTATTTTCTTAAGCATTTTCAAGGTGTTTTTCATGTATTTATTGCTAACCTCTTAAATGATAAGCCAGGTGATACTGAGATCAAAGGATATAGTGTTTGCCTTCAGGAATCATAGCACTTACTGTGTTGGCAGAGGCATGAAAAATTACTGCTGGAAACAGGGTGGTAATTGCTATGTGGTATATGTAAGGGTCTCTAGAATTTAGATCAAGGAGCCTTGCTGAAGCGAGAGAAAGGAAAGACATCATTCCAGGCCGAAGGAACAAGTATATGCAGAGAAACAGAGGTGTGGCCGACTATAGTGAGAAGGTAAGGCGGCAGGAAGTTCTTTATCAGAGTGATGTCTAATGGGTGAGGGAAATCATGCCTGGAGTGTATACTGGCCAATATTTCGAAAGGAGAGAGAGTTATAAACCACTGCTGGCCTAGCAGTAAGAAGCTGTGCTCCAATCCCAAAGGCACACAGTTTGAATCCACCAGCTGCTCTGCAGGAGAAAGATGGGCAGTCTCCTCCTGTGTGATTTAACTGCCTCTAAAAACCCAGTAGAGGATAAGCTATAAGCAGATTCTGATTCAGTAGTATGCAGCAGCAGCAACAACAACAAGCTATCAGGTCAATTTCCAACTAACAGCGAGTCTCCATTGATTTTTCTGAGGCTGTGTAATCCATGCAAGGAACCGTTCATCTTTCTTCCACTGTGGTACTGGAGGATTTGAACTGTTAACCTTTTAGTAGACTGGAATGTTACACACTACCAAGGCTCTTTGAGATCTCCAAATGTATTGTAAGGGGGCTCTGGTGGCCTAGTGGCAAGAAGCTGCACTGCAATCCCAGAGGTACATGGTTCAAATCCATCAGATGCTCTGCTGGAGAAGGAGGGGCAATCTCCTCCTGTACCAGTCAGATCCGACTTGACAGTACACACAAAGAAAATAGTAAAAATGCAAAAAAAAAAGTAAGAGAACTTGATAGACTTTATAGAGTAAAAAAGAGTAAACCTCGATACATGAGCACTGCTATAATTCTCAGACCCTCAATTTATTTCAAGGGTTTAGACATTAGAGAAGTCAAGGGGGAAAAATGAGAGGTGAGAGTTTTGAGGAAAATTGCTGGAGTGCAAATCCTTCATCGCAAGCATAGTGAAAGGGGCTTCGGTGGAAACTCCCCTGCCTCTGTTGACTTGTATCCTTTACAAGAGCGAGGAAGGACATTGTGGACTTACCTGATGACCTGAGGAGCCTACAGCGGGAGTGGTTAGTGAGCTGGCCCTTGTGCTGGTGGATGCATAACTGTCACGTAGGAACTGACTTGCAGGCCTGCACACCCGAGTTTTCCCAAGGAAAAGGCCTGTTAATGTTTCTTGTCAGCAGGTGGATAAAAGAATGGCAGTAAAACTGCCTTAGGTCTCATTTTATATATAGGGTTGCTTAGTGGGGTGTACAGGCCTTGGCTGGAAGAAGCAGAATTCCTAAGGACTGTGGAGCAAGCAGCCTTCAAGATAGCATCTCTCTTGCATCAGGCGTCTAAAGAAAACATAATTTTGCAGTTTTGGGCTGCTTGCCGTGGAGCAGGAGGGGAATCCCTCTGGGGCCTGTAAGATGTAAAGACATGACCCTGCTAGCCCAGGAGTGAAGGAGTGTGGACGCTGCTCCCCAGGGGTACGCAGAGGAGGAGGGTGGAAGCCAAGCCTATCAGCATCAATTAAAGGTGAAAGGTCAGAGGAACCCCAGAGAACTCCTCAGAAAACAGCCACAGACCTTCGCTGTAGAGATTCTGGTTTTAACTGCGCTAATCTCATCAGCAGGGCAGGAAGAAATGTGGAGGCATTCTCAAGATGAGGTTTCTGTGGGCATTGAACAATGCCAAACCATTTCGAGGAGCAATGATGGCTTGGGGGTCAGTTCATTTCACACCCTCCCCTTTAGTTTCCACTTTGATATTTTCTTGGTGCTTTGCTGAGCTCTCAAACTTCACGGAAGCCACTGTTTTTCTCAGTGACATCATGCTGCCTTTTTAATGATGGTGCATTGCTGAAGCGTTGTGAGACATAATAATAATTGCAGTAACCAGTTATCTCATTCTGCATTCCTCCCCCAGACCCCCCATTGAGACATTAGTGGCATTTCACTTAGCTGTGCAGAAAGGAAGACCCTTATTCACATTTCTGTTGCTGGTGGAAATTCTTGGTGTTGGTTTAAAAGTGCTCAGTGCACATCTGATAAGTTCTTAGTTAAGTTATCTTTTTAGGCCAGGAACGGTTCAGGCAATGGGCTGCAAAATTGTCAGAGAACGTCCCACAATCATTTTTAAAGGCGGGAAAAATGACGACTCACACATGTGTACACTGGCCTGTCTTAAATCAAAGCTACCCTGAAGTTGTAGTGACACGTACTGTTCATGAAAGACTTAATACACTCTTCCTAATCGGATGAATTGTCTTGTGCAAAAACTGTTATTACACTGTGTGTGAAACCAACCATGCTGCGGGGGAGAAATTAAATCGCCTGCCTGAGAGGTCACTTGTGAATAGTAACAAAAGATCTATTCCCGTTATTGGAGACTCCGGAGGACACTCGCCCTTTTATGGTCTTCCAAGTGCTGGAATGAAATATTTTAGTGGTAAATGACACCCTTCTGGGAAATCTTCCTGAAGATTCATTCTCTGCTGTTTCTAGTTTAAAAAAAAGGGGGGGTGGGGAGGGAGGGGAAATCACATTGTCCTTTTAGATTACTTAGGAAATGCAGCTCTTTTGGTTTAGTTTGATGACGGTTGTCTCCAAATGTCCCTCATTTTATCACTCTTAATCTGTCTCTGTTCCTAGCACACTTTTATCTTTCATAAAGTCTTGTGGACTCTTTGCATTCTGTGCAGTGGGCAAATCCATGATAGATTGCTCAGAGACCCTGGCGGTTGTAGTTTTTACAGGGTCTGGATTAAGCACTTTAAGACACATAAAGTGAAAAGACTATCTGCTAATTGTGGTTCTTTTAAGAATCTTATGTAAGTGTATCTATAAGGAGTGTATATAAGGAGGATTATGTGACTATATATTCTGTGTGGTAACCTTGCAGCAGTGAATATTTTAAGAAGTGAATAATAACTATTGATCTGAGGTGAAGTTTTATATCTCAGCTATTAAGTTGGGAATGAGGGTTCCTTTCCAATGGATTGCTTTGATTATAAAGCATCTATCTATTTGGTTATATTTTAGTACCACTTTGGAATTTTCTGCCTGTTTCCTACTGTTTTACAGTATTATGTTTTAAGATTAGTTTTTGTGGAGATAATAGTAAGAATACTTATTCTAGTTTTCTCATTAATTTGAGTAAAATTTTGTGTAGTTCTGAAATGAAATAACTGACTTTTCCTTCTAACCATTATTTAATTATAACATCTTCTTTAAAAAACAGCAACAAACCTTCCTCATTCTTCTAAGCCTTACTTATTTTATATTCCCAAAGACATGAACTGCTAGAGTGATATGAATAGGCATATAAATTCTGTTCGCTTTCTTAGGGCTTTCTTTTGTTACAGGTATTTTGATGAGTTTATTAAAACCTAGCTTTTTCCATGGGGGTTGGGAAGAGAAGCAGTAGAGGAAAAGGAACACATTGTTAGTAGAAATAGTACATAGATATTTGAGTTTCACCTGGAAATAAAAATAATTTTGCAAAATGGGAGATAGAAAGCCTTTGTCAGGTTGCTAATGAGAGGCTTGACCTAGCTGCTGCTGCAGCATCCTTGGGATGATGAGAGATGCAGAATGCACTGTTGCTAGGCAACTCTCTTGACTGCCTTTGGAGCAGGTTCATATGTGCTAAGAGCTAATGAATCCTCATGTCTGCTCTTTGAAACTGTTCAAAAGCCAATGAAGACATTCCCAGACATTTAGCATTTACAAGTACGTGAACCATTCTTACCATATCATTTACCCATTAAAAATTAAGTTGATCATTTATTGCGCACTCACTGTTGCTTTATTTGTCAAGGTGGACTAACATTTGAGCTCTAATAAACGTATTTTCCAAGAAGGAGCTCAATAAAGCAAATGGCATAACTCTTACTGATACGAGTTAAGTTATTCCAAATGAAGGCTTGTTTTAAAATGTGAATCTTCTTGACCCCGAAAGTTAAGAAGTTGTTGCAAACTGCCTCTTCCGATCTTTTAGGAAAATTTTATTTGCATCATATGCGTGCTTATTTCGGATGATTCAGGAGCTCTGGTAGCATAATACACAAAATACCAGATTGGTAACCAGAAGGTTGGCAGTTCCTAGCCAGCAGCCATTCAGCAGGACAAAGATGGACCATCTTGAAGGTCTGTAGTCTTAGGAACCTGATGGAGTATGAGCTGGGGCTGACTTGATTGTAGTTGTTTATATTAGAAAAGGACCTGGAGCAGCACTATAGGGTAAACATTGGGCTGCTAACAGAAAGGTCAGGTATTGGAATGCACCTGCCCTATTGCAAGAGAATGATGAGAAAGTCTCCCCCAGTAAAGATGTACAGCTTTGGAAATATTACTTCTATTCTTTAGAATTGCTGAGTTCTTTCAGAATACTCTGGTGGCCAAATAGCAAAGAATTGTACTGGTAACCCAAAGGTGCATGGTTTGAATCCACAGCTGCTCTGTCACAAAATAGAAGTAGTCTCCTCCAGTGTAATCTCTTAAATCCCGTTGGAGGGTCAGCTATGAGTTGGTTCCAACTTGATGCCAAATAACAGTAACATAAGTTCTGTAGAGTTACTTTGAGTTCTAATAAACTTGTTGACGGTGAATTATTATTATAAGAATCACTCTATGTTAAATGCTCAAGTTGGAACCGGACTAACATGAAAGACATGTTACCACAGAAAGAACATTCTGTTATTCTGGATATATTTCTTTCTTTGGCTTTATTTGATTCTCAGAAACTAATCTTTAAGACTGTAGAAAATATAATTTTAGAATAGAAATATAATTTAAAACTCAATGGAATAAAGTATACAATGGTTACCTCACTTTTGATAGTGTTACATGACTCCTTAGATTCCTTAGGAGTAGATGGAAATCATTAACTTTTTATCCCTTCCATCGTGGGCTGCTTTTAAGTGGATTATTTAAAAAAGATAATAGTATACATTAGAAACATAAAGAGCAGCTTGTTGAAGAAGATGGAGCTAACCAGTACTCACAAGGATAATAGGACATTGTGTCCTTTTTGTAGTATAAATTTGTACAAGTCTTTGTTGATGGTAACACGTTGTTGTAGTTATGTGCCATTGAGTTGCCCGAAACTCATAGTGACCCTCTGCGTATCAGCTCTGCCCTATCCTGAGCCACTCTCATTGTCTCTGATAGACCCATTTCCATTTCTCCAGACACTTAAGTCAATCCATCTCATCCTCTCCTCCACCATCCGTCTACCCTTCCAAGCATGATGTCCCTCTCCAAGGACTGGTCCCTCTTGGCCAACTGCCCAAAGGATGTGAAACGTAGCTTCAAAATCCTTGACTCCAGGGAGCAGTCTGTTTTCACTCTTTCCAGGCAGACTTGTTTGTTCTCCTTGCTGTCCATGATATGTTTAGCACTCTTTTTCCAACACCACAACTCAAAGGTCTTGCTCCTTCTTCCATCACCCTTAGTTTTTATCCAGCTCTTAGCAAGTAATTATGAAGACCATGGCCTATATCAGGCACAGCTTAGTCTCCAAACGGACTTCATTTCCCCTTAGTACTCTAGAGAAGTTCCTGACAGCAGATTTTCCCAATGCAATTCATCTTTTGGTTTCCTGACTGCTAGTGCCAAGAGTGTTGATTGTGGAACAAGTAAGCTGAAGCTATTAAAAATCTCAGTCTCTTCTCCATCCATCATGAGGCCGTGAATTGCTCATTGATGAGAATATTAATTAATTTATTATTCTATTTCTATTGAACATTTAAGCAAATTAGGTCTTTGTTACATAAGAAGTCAGTTTGTTTATTTTAAATTGTAGCTTAATACACACTGTAAAGATTTGGTATACTGGAGAGGTCCCTGAGAGCAAAGATGTCAATCTAGAGATTAAGGTGCACCTGATTCAAGCCATGGTCTTCGCAGTTTTTATGCATCAGAGAGCTGGACAATAACTAGTGATGACAGAAGAAGAATCAATGCCTTTGAGTTGTGCTGGAGAAGAATATTGATCGTTCCATGAACTGCCAAGAGAACAAACAGGATTGTCCTGGAGAGGCGGGCCGGGGGGGTTTGGCGGGGGAAGCTAAATTGCTCTTTGGAGGCAAGGATTTTGAACCTCTAACTCACATACTTTGGACACGTTGTCTAGAGGGATTGAACCTTTGAGGAGGGCTTGGTAGGGTGGAAAGGCAGTGCAGGAGAGGAAAACCCTGGATGAGATGATTTGACACAGTGGCTGGGCCAATGGGGGCAAGTGTGTTAGAGACAAGGAGATTGGCTCAGAATAGGGCAGAGTTCGGAGCTTTTGTACATAGGATTGTGATGAGTTACAGTGACTCGATGACACACAACAACAACAGTAGTACTACTCATGAATTTCATTGTAGAATTGGATTAGATTGTGTGATTTCCTGTACTCATAAAATGTTCTGAGTGTAATATGCTTTTCAGGGAATACAAAATTGACTCTTTGTGTTTCAGTTCTTTATATATTTGCCCTGGGGGAAGATACTGATTTGTGAGGGGTTATTTTGCTTGTTTGTTTTCCCTCCAATTTTTTGGTCCAACTATGAGTAGAAATCATCAGTGATCGCTCTTTATTCATGTTATTCTTGAAAGGCTGTTGCCCTTGTATCTCTTAAAGCTCATTGACTTAAAGCTGTTGGGGTTTTGATGCTATCAAGGTTATGGGAAGAGACTGCCTCATATTTCTCTGGGTTTGAATTGCTAACCTCTTGGTACGTAACTTACTTACCTCCACCAGTATTCTTTCATTCCTGTGCACCATCTAGCAGCGTTCCTTTCTTCCTGTTACATTGTTGTCGTCGTCGCGTACCATTGAGTCAGAACTGAGTCTTGGCGGTACCATCGAGTCAGAACTGAGTCTTGGCGGACCCTCGAGTGGTTCTCCAGAGACAGCAAGTTGCACGGGAGGAGGTTACCATCTTTCTTCTGTGGAGCAGCTGCATGCCTTTGTGTTGGCTGCATAATTACTACTGAGAGCTCCCTGATGTTGCTGTTACATGCAGTTGAGTCACTTGTGACTTGTAACCACCCTGTGTACAACAGCTCTGAACCCTGCTCTATCTTGTGCCACCTTTGTTGTCTGACACGCCTGCCCTCATGAGCCCAGTCACTGAATCAATCCCTCTCATCAAGGTTCTTCCTCTCTTGTACTGTCCCTGTATCCACCCAACCATGGTGTCCCTTTCCAGAGACTGGTTCTTCCTTCCAAAGTAGGTCAGATCCTTGCCTCCAAGGAGGAGCTTGGTTTCACCCTCTCTAAGGTGAACTTGGTTGTTCTCCTAGCAGTCCAAGGTATATTCAGTACTCTTCTCCAGCACCACAGCTCAAAGGCATCACTTCTCCTTCTGCCATCCCTAGTCATTGTCCTGCTTTCTGACACTTAGCAATTAACTGTGAAGACTGTGGCCTGTATCAGGTGCACCTTAGTCTCCAGGGCTCCCTGATAGGTAGCATGGAATATGTGTTTGCTGTTACTCTGCCAAAGAAAGAGGGGCGGAGGTAAGTGCAGTTGTGGCTCTTGTCCTCATTCTATTATCAGCTAACATTGTGATCCCTTTGGGCTTTAGTTTTATCACCCGTGAGGTAAAATCAAGTAAATGAACTTGACAAAGCTTCTTTTGACTCCTAAGCACCAATCCCTTGCTTCTAAATCAACTTGTTTATCAAAAACATGATTCCTGAAGGAGAGATGGGGAAGCATTTGCTATATCATATTTGAGAAAATCAGCGATGCTGTGACTGTGACTTGTAGAGCACTTACCGGTTTATTTTACATTTAAGCTGAAATCTGGGCAGTAATTTTCTTTTCAGCTTGAGCACCTTCTGGACAGGAGAAGGTTAAAGAGTATGGGAATCAGGATCTGATAATGGCATCTTAGATACACTTTTACAGACAGTATTTATGGCATCAAATTAAGGAAGAACTGCTATTTTCCAAATGAAATGTTCTCTTTTGTGTCACTCCCATACAGCTGAAGATTTGATTACAGCCCTAATAGTCTGAATGGGAGAAAGATGAGCAGTCTCCTCTCATGGGGTCTGTTGTGAGTGGATTCTTACTCAGCAGCATATAACAGCAGCATACTAGTCTGAAGAGCTGCACTCAGTTTTTGATTGTAAGTTGGTCAGAGAATAAGAAATGCCTTGACATACTTCTTTAGAGCGTGGCTTAAAAGAACTGTACTCTTAGACATAGAGTTCTTTGTCTGCCGACCATGTAATTAAAACTTTTCTTTGAAAGCGACATGGATAAATACACTGTTTTGTAAAATGCCACCAGACTGACTCATTGCCTTTCCTGGAACTAAATATCTCCCAAAGTGTCTTTGTAGATGTCCTTCTCAGAAAGAGAAATTCACTGAGACCTGAACAAGGCAATCTAAGATAACCTTTTGTTTTTAATTAAAATGGGAAATAAGAAGCCAATTCAGAAATTTGTCTGCCTTCATTTGCTAGAGGTGAGGGTGATGGACCTTTTGTTCTAATAGAATCCCAGCACTTGTTAAAAACATCATAAATTCTGGCTGTGTGGTGTGCGGCTGTGGTAATTACGTGCTTGCCTCCACATCCTGCCTTGATATATCATGGGCGACTCATTAATGAATTAATGTTTAACTGTCACTTTTTGGTGGTTAGGTTAAGAGGATTTTTTATCTTCTTAAAATTGAGTTAAAGGAGGTGTCTTCTGTGCTTAAAAGGAGTAGACGTATGATTAGCACAGAGAGAAGAAATGGAACCGATAAGTGGTTTGTCGTACATGGAAAAGAAAATTTCATGGGAACACATTTGGTACCATCAAATATAGTAGCTTTTTCACAGTTTTAACGAAATTGTTTGGAAACACATTTTTTTTTAAAACCTTCTTCACATATGACTCAAATACCAGACACTTTGTTGAATTCAATGACGTTTAGTATAGTCAATTGTAAAACATCTTAATTACCTAAAAAAAAAAAGATAAAGGCAAGCCTATGTTCCTTAGCAAGTTCTTGCTCATTTTTGACCACTGCCCCCAGCTTTAGGCAGGAAGACAACATGGACCCAGCCCTAGGAAACCAGAAATCTACATTCTGACTCTAGCCTTGCCTTTTGGTTGTTGTTGTTGTGAACCATCAAGCAACCCCCCAGTGGTTTTTCAGATGCAGTAAATGACATGGGAGGAGAATGCCCATCCTTCCCCCACAGAGGAGCTAGTGGATTTGAACCACATGTCTCTGGGTTGACAGCACGACTCTTTACCACTGAGTTGTTTATGTAAGTGGAATTCATATACTATGTGGTCTTTGTGACTAGTGCCTTTCACTTATAATTATTTCAAGATTCATCCATGTTACAGCATAAATAGTTTTTGTGGCCTTACTATAATATTTCATTGAATGTTGGAAATTTAAGTTCTTTCTCCTTTTTGATTATTCTAATTCTGTTATGAAAACTCATGTAATTTGTTATGGGCATATGTTTTTATTTATGGGTAGTGGGGATGATTTAGTTAATGACGAAAATACACCTGACCAAAGCCATGATGTTTTTAATTTACACATGAAAATTTTACAGTAAAGAAGAAATTATACTTGTGTGATATTGAAAAAGAATATTGTATATACTGTGTACTTCCAAAGAACAGACAGACATTTCTTGAAAGAAGTGAAGCTATATTCTCTAGAAATAAAGAGAGTGAGACTTTGTCCAAAACACTTGGGGCACTTTGTTGGGAAGAACCAGTGTCTGAAAAGGACATTGTGTTTAGAAATGTGGAAAATGAGCCAAAAAGAGGAAGACCTTCAAGGACATTGACTGACGCTGTGATGTAGCAGTGAATTGAGCACAGCAGGGTTTGCTGAGGACGCTGCAGCATTAGGCAGAGTTTTGCTCATTGTACGTTGGACCACTATGAATTGGCACCAACATGATGGCACCTAACAAAAACAGACCCGAGAGTGGAATTGCTGGGCAGTATGGTGACTCTGGGTTCAACCATTTAAGGAGCTGTTGTTGTTGTTGTGCCATCGAGTTGGAACCGGCCCAAAGCTGACCCTCCAGAGGCCTTTCAGAGCTAGTAAATTCATACAGAAGGAGATTCTGCCTCCTCCCGTAGAGCAGGCGGTGGATTCAAACCTTATGCCTTTGGGATTGCAATGCAGTTTTTTACCACTAGGGCACCAGGGCTCCCTTTAAAGGAGTTGCTTGACTGATTTCCAACATGGCTGCACATTTTCCATTCCCATCAGCACCATATGAGGAATTTAGTTTTTCTGATCCCTTGTTAACACTTGTTATTTTTTTGTTGTTGTTGTTATTGTCCTAATGGATGTGAATGGATAATGAGTTGCAGTTTCAATTTACATTTGTCTCATGACTAATGATATTGAACATCTTTTCATGTATTTATTGTTCCTTTGTATATCTTTTTGGTGACATACCTATTTAGAGCCTTTGTGGATCTTTTACTTGGATTGTCTTTCAATTATTTAATTGTACGAGTTCTTTATATGTGTTCTGTATACATCAGATATCTGATTAAAAGTACTTTTTCCTGGTCTGTAGACTCTTTTTATAGTAGCCCTTGAAGTACTAAATTTCTAAATTTTGGTGATTTTCTTTTATTTTGTGACTTGTGCTTTTGTTCTTCCATCTTTGAATCTTTTGTCAAAATCAAGGCTTTGAATTCTTCTGCCTATATTTTTTTCCCTCCTAAGAATTTCATCATTACAGTTATTTTGGCCTAAGATTCATTTAATGTTGTTTTTGTTTTTGTATGGTGTGAAGAAAGAGTCTAATTTTATTATTTTCATGGGATTATTCAATTATCCTAACACTATTTGTTTAAAACCGTATTCTTTACCTTTTGAATGATTTTGTCATCCTTGTTGAAAGGTAGTGACAGTGGGTATAAAGGTTTGTTTCTAGACACTCTATTTTGTTAATCTCCACGTAAGTTTTCATGCCAGTTCTACACTGTCTTGATTGCTGTAGCTTTATCAAACGCAACAAAATCAACTCATAGCTGACCTTCTAGTGGGTTTTCAGAGGCTGTAAATCAAATGGGAGGAGATTTCCTATCTTTTTCTCATGAAGAAGCTGGTAGCTTATAGTAAATTTTTAATTGAAAAATTATTTATGCTATAACTTTCTTCTTCTTTTTCAAATGGTTTTGATTATTCAGAATTCCTCTAAGTTTTACATGAATTAACATGTGAGCTGTCAATTTCTACAAAGATGTAGGCTGGGATTCTCATAGGGATTATGTTGAATCTGTAATTCAATTTGTCGAGTATTATAATCATAACAATTTTAGGTATCTTGACCCATGAATTTTCCTAATTTTTTTACATATCAGGAATTTTGGTGACCCTCTGGTAACCCAGTTGGTTAGGAGTTGCTTTTCCAACCCAAAGGCAGATGGTTTCGAATTCACCAACTGCTCTTGGAAGGTGAACAGTCTCTTCTGGCGCAGCCTCTGATGACTACCAGTTGGTCATCTATGAGTTGGTCCTGACTTTTAGTTGTTGGTCATTTAAGCCACGTAATTATTTTCCTATGCAGAATTACTTTATTATTTACATATCTTACATATTGGATATCTACTAGAACTCTAATTTGTTGGGAAGTAAAGCAAGACATTCATTAAATACTTTTATGTTTCTCTGGGTTTATTTCAGAGTTGATCCAAAATAAATTTTGATCAGTTTTTAGAAGCTATTTTAAAAGGGAGAAGAATCTAATTTAAAAGGAGCTAGAATATGAATAGTACGGTGAAACTATATAGTCTTATTATTTATGAACTTGGTATTAAGATATTCATATTCATACTGTTTCTTTGAAGATAAATGCACATTGCTTTCTTTTAGATTTATTGTAATGAACTTTAAATTCTTTTTAGGTTCCAAATCTGATTCCAGTTTTAATGTTCAAATTAGGAAGACCACTGGAACCTGTGTTATACAATGAAATCTTGTATACTTTACCTACTCTTGGCATTCACAAGGTTTGTATTAAAGGAAAAAGATCGTGTGTCTTGAATAACACATTGAATTCTGGCATTTGAAATTTAGAGCCTTGAATTTTGAAGAGGTTATTACCCCTTGTTGTATGATCCTTGTTGCACCACATTTGATAGGTGATAATGTCTAAAGGCTAAGGGTTTTGTTACATTATATATTTGAGAATTACTTTTAAAATAATTTAATATCCAAATTTTCCTTTGGACTAGTATCCAATATTAAGTTCCTCCCCCCACCCCAACCTCCCAGGATTGGCAGCTGGCTCTTCTAAACATGCCAACTGCAAATATCAGAAGCAGTAAGCTTTCATTTCCATCTTTGTGAATACTGATTTTTTACATGCTCTTAGCAACCTCTTGTTATCTGTACTGTTGTTGTTGTTACATGCTGTTGAGGTAACTACAACTCATAGAGCCCCTTTGCACAACAGTGCTGAACCCTGATCTATCCTGAGCCAGTCTCACTGTCTTTGACACATCCCCCCTCATTACTCCAGCTGTCCTATCAACCTGTCTTCCCTGGGTCTTCCTCTCCTGTGCTGTCCTTTGACCCTTCCAAATATGATATCCTTCTCCAAAGACTGGTTCCTCCTGGGTACATGCCCAGAGTATGTAAGATGGAGTACCAAAATCCTTGCCCCCAAGGAGCAGCTTGGTTTCACCCTCTACAGGAAGAACCTGTTAGTTCTCTTGGCAGTCTATGGTATGTTTAATACTCTGCCAGCACCCCAATTCAAGGTATCAATTCTTCTGTCATCCTTGGTCATTGTCCAGCACTCTGATGCATAGCAAGTACTTGTGAAGACCATCGCCTGAATCACTTGCACTATAGACTCTAAATTGACATCCTTGCTCTTTAGTACTCTGGAGAAGTCCCTATCAACAGATTTTCTTAATGCAATTCTTCTTTTGATTTCTTAACTGCTGATGCCAAGAGTGTTGATTGGAACCAAGCAAGCGGAAATTGTTAACAATCTCAGTCTCTTTGCCATCTATCATGATGGTACCAGTTGGCCCAGTGGTGAGAATCTTTGTGTTCTTGATGTTGAAGTTAAGTCCACACTGCAGACTACAGTCTTTGATTCTCTGCATCAAATGCTGCAGGACCATTAGCACTTATGAAACTAGAGTTTCTTTTCTATTTTTCTAGGTGTGCATAGGACAGATTCTGCGAGTAATCCAGCTGCTCGGAACCACTCCACAGCTAAGGGCTGTCACTTTGCGTCTTTTGACATCTTTATGGGAAAAGCAAGTAAGTTCAGATATATACACTCACTTTAGTGGTATTTCTCCCTAAAGAGAAATAAGTTTGTGTGAAAGTACTTTGATATAGCAGTGTTAGTAAGTTAGTGACAGTGGCAATTACAATAAGAGATTTATGTTTATTTGTGATGCTTTTGACTTACACTGAGTTGTGATTAACTCTTAAAGTGGTACTATAAAAAATCTGATTTCCTTATATCTGAAATTTGTCTCCATTAGCATGAGAAAGCTAGATAAATAAATTTATAAGTGGTCAGTGCCTTTGTAATTTGAATGTGATTGACTAATTTTATTTCATGGCATGAAGAGTTCTTAGAATCTTAAGCAATCATCGCAGTTTTCCCCCCTGACTTATTAGAAGAAATACATTTTAATAATTTGCAATATAGCCGTGAGAGTCGTAGGTGAAACTACAACAGGAATGTAGGTACTGATTTCCCAGCACAAGTTTGGAAGTTACCTGCTTGTATGAAAATTGCCTCCTTAGGATCGTGTCTATCCCGAGCTGCAGCGTTGCATGGCCATGTCTGACGCACCTTCTCTGTCTGTGGGCAAGGAAGTCCAGTGGGAGAAAGTGATCGCAAAAGCAGCATCTATCAGAGACATTTGTAAGCAAAGGTAAGGAGCACTGAACCCTTGGGAATGTGTATTGTGCTGTATTTTTTTGTTTTCATTATTTTGTTGGCAGCAAGAAGCTGGGAAAGATGGTGGTACGAAATGATTACTGTCTTTTAGTTAATGATTAAGGTATGGTAAAGACTGTTAGGAGATAATTTGAAAGAGAATAAATTACTTTTCCACCCAAGTTTTCTCATAGTACAAATTCATAGTCTTGATGGTCAGCTTGAGACTCATTTGTCTTTCCATTTTAAGCCTAATATTATATCTTGATTTTGATAAAATATTTGTATTCTTTTTCTGAGTACTACTTTAGTATTATACATAATATATTATACTTTCTTTTTGACATATAAATCCCTCAAACTCAAGAAGTAGACTAAATTCATCAACTGGTCTTTTTCCATATATACTCTATTTTATGAACTGCTGAGAGAACAAACAGGTTCATCTTGGAGTGAGTGAAATCAGGCTGCTCCTTGGAGTCAAGGATTCTGAAGCTTCATCTGAAATACTTTGGGCATGTTGCAAGGGGGGACCAGTCCTTGGAGAGGGATATTATGCTTGGAAGGGTAGAGGGACAGTGCAAGAGAGGAAGACTCTCAATGAGACAAATTGACTCAGTGACTGGGATAATGGGGATAGGTGTGTCAGAGACAATAAAATTGATTCAGAAAAGAGCAGGGCTCAGAGCTGCTGTACATAGGGTCGCTGTGAGTCACAAGTGACTTGACGGCACTAACAACAACCAACCACCCTATTTTGTGTCCAATTCTTATAAAAGTAATAGAGAATGTATTGTGATTCATTACATGAACGTATAAATTAACACACATAACAGTGGAGGAAACCTTGAGTTTCTATGTATGCTCTAGAGTTGCTGTGTGTCAACCTCCACTCTGTGGGTACCCAACAAGGACAACAACAAGCTTTTAGGAAGACAGAAAGGTATAAGAGATAACGCCACTATTCTAATTAATAATTAATAAGTGGGCAGGAGATGAGAGACAGAAATGACACCAAATTGAACCTTGTTAGACTTTTTTGTGGCGTTAGGAATATGCTGGGGGGCAGAGAGTAGTCCAGCAATTTGTGACTTCACTAATGTCACAAGGAGGAATAGTCTTATCACTAGTAACTCAGGGTAAAGCTGGTTTCTGTGAAGTCAGACATTCCTCCATACCCTACCTGCTCCATACTTTCTGTCAGTTCTGACACAACCATTCCCTAAAGGCAGATACTGTTTTTTACTGGGTTTGATTCTGTATTGTGGTGATAAACAGTACTCACAAACAATACTTTTAATTACGGGTTTTATAGGGAAGTCACAGGTTACAATTCAGGATCAGGGCAGCTCAGGATAAAGTTTTGCTGACCCTCCATCTTGCCAAATATTATGTCTCTTTCTAAGGAGTAATCTCATCTAACCCCAAATTATTACATTTTGCTGATTTAATACCCTTAGGGAAGCACCGCCACCTGACGTTTGCGGTGTTCTTCCCAGCCGTAGAACTGCGTTGTCTATGAGGAGCAAGGGAACACGGCATGGCCTTGAGTCAGGAAGGGAGTGCATCTGGGATGTATCCTTTCTCCATAGGTATTCAGTCTGTATGCTGAGCAAGTAATTCACAAAGCTGGAAGCTACAAAGATGACTCTGTATCAGGAGCAGAGAAAAACTCGTGAGCAACCTATCTTATGCAAATAACACAAATGTTCTTGTGAGGAGGACTTTGAAAGGCTTACGGCAGAAGATCAAAGACTGCAGCCCTAAATGGATTGCATCTCAACATCAAGAGTACAGAAGTTCTCACCGCTGGGCCAATGGGAAAAATGATGCTAGATAGAGAGAGGATTCTATCATGATAGATGGATGTTGTCGGTGATTTCGTCTTGTTTTTGGATCAGCAATCAGGATTCTTGGTACCCGCAGTCAGGAAATCAGGGGATATATTGCACTGGCAAGTTTGCTATCAGGGACCTCTCCATACTACCAAAGAGCAATGATGTCAGTTTGAAGGCTAAGGTGCGCCTGCTTCAGACCATGATCTTTTTTGGGCACCTGTTACACTGCTGAGAGCTAGTCAGTGAATAAGGATGACAGAAGAAAAATTAATGCCTTTGAGCTGTGGTGTTGGAGAACAACACAGAATATCCCGTGGACTGCCAAAAGAACAGACAGATATGCTTTTGAAAAGTGCAACCAGAGTGCTTTTTGGAGGCAAAGATGGCAAAACTTCTCTCATACTTTAGCCATGTTACTAGGAGAAGCTCTCTCCTGGAGAAAGTCATCATCCTTGGAAAGGTGGGAGGTAGATGAAAAAGAAGTGGATTCAGCAGTGGCCTCAAATGTGTCAGAGGTGCCGAGGATGGCACAGGACTAGACAGGGGTCGTGTCTGTTGTTCACAGGGTTTTTCTGAGTCATACTTGGTCTGATGTGGTTAGAAAGCTGTATCACTAATTTACTACCCTTTAATGGAGTAAAGTAAAAACTTTTAAAAGGAACAATAGATTTGATGCATTTGAAGTCCATTGTAATCCCATGGTTTCCTATCCTCCTTATTTTTGTCAGTGAAAACATTGTGAATGAGGCTTCCTGATTTTGCCATGGTTGACACCAAATGCTGAAAGCAGTTTTTGTTTAACTAAAATCTTAGGTTAGACTCTACCAGAGTCTGAACTTAGCTGTTCTGCTTTTTCCCTCAATTAGCCTCTAGTAACACAAAAATTATACACTTATGACCCAATACCTGAGAGTTTGAATTCTCCCTTGGAAGGAGTATGGAAAAAATTTAGACGTGAAGCATTACTAGTTGACAGTTTTGTTTTGCATTTTTAAAACTGCTACTTAGAAGAGGTTAAATGTCAGCTCAGGTCAAAATACTGGCCTATTGATATCTTACTCGGTGTTTATTTCAGTTGCCCCCCTCAAGATCTGTTGGCATTTTCCAGTTTTAGAAAACTGATTTCTGTTTGCGTGTCAGTGGACAAGAAGATCCATTCAGGCAATTTTGAAGTAGCTCTGTTATAACTGATAATGAGTCATTAGAGAAAAACACCACATTGTTGAGAAGTAACAAGGGATATAGGAGATAGGCCTAGAAATTTCTTATGAAGAGGAAAGTATTGTGGGGAGAGCTTAGGGGTATATATGGAGTGGAGATGGGAGCAAGAGAAGGGACGTGAGCGAGTGGATCCAGCCCAGTGCTGGGACGAGGTGGTAGATGTGCACGAGTGGACCCAGGCCAGTGCTGGCACGAGGCGAGTGGATCCAGGCCAGTGCTGGCCCGAGGTGGTGGACGTGCACGAGTGGACCCAGGCCAGTGCTGGGACGAGGCGGTGGACGTGCATGAGTGGACCCAGGCTAGTGCTGGCACGAGCGATGGACGTGCACGAGTGGATCCAGGCCAGTGTTGGGACGAGGCGGTGGACGTGCACGAGTGGACCCAGGCTAGTGCTGGGACGAGGCGGTGGACGTGCACGAGTGGATCCAGGCCAGTTCTGGGACGAGGCGGTGGACGTGCACGAGTGGACCCAGGCCAGTGCTGGGACGAGGCGGTGGACGTGCACGAGTGGATCTAGGCCAGTGCTGGCACGAGCGGTGGACGTGCACGAGTGGATCCAGGCCAGTGTTGGGACGAGGCGGTGGACGTGCACGAGTGGACCCAGGCCAGTGCTGGGACGAGGCGGTGGACGTGCACGAGTGGATCCAGGCCAGTGCTGGGACGAGGCGGTGGACGTACGATCCAGCCCAGTGTTGGGACGAGGTGGTGCTCAGTGACATCCTGTCGTCCAGGGTAATTTGAGACAGCTAGAACTCATGGAGACTCCTGTGCTATTCTAGGCCTTTCACGTTTTCCACTTTGGACAAGCTGCAGTCTGATCACTTTTACATCATTCTCTTTTATTAGTGGACAGTGTTTTCCTTTTCCTTCTCTGACAGGTTTCCTTCCACCTTCCGCAGGTGACACTGCTCACAGGCTTTCCTCTACTATAATATTTATCATCCTTGTTATGCACCACTTCCTCAGCATTATTCTGGTAGGTGCAACCACGTAGGAAGCCATGGGTAATAGTGCTGCCCAGACCAGGATGCAGGCTCTGCTGCGAACCCTTGCTGTTAATAGCCTCAGAAACCACTGGGCAGGAATAGTTTTGTCACTTTTGATTATCCAACTGAGGTAAGTCATCTCTTCGCACTGTTATTATAGACATCACTATTTCTGAACTTTAGACAATAGGATATGTAATTTGAGAAGAAAATGTGTTAAAGTGGCTTTTAAGATTGTATTTCTGTATCAAAAGTCAAAAATAGGTTACAGCAGAATTGCTTATGATACAGTTTTTGAAAGAAAAATGTGATGTAATAATTTCAGGGTCAACATTTACTTGATACAACCATTGAAGCTCTTTTTTTGTAGGCACAAGACCCAAGAGTAGTAATAGCGGTCCAGTTTTTATCCCTCTTTCCCCTGTCATTTCTCGTAGACCATACCAGCACGGGGCAGACATGTTGGCTGCGATTTCTCAGGTGCTGAATGAATGCACCAAACCAGATCAGGCGACTCCAGCAGCCTTGGTGCTCCAGGGACTTCATGCACTCTGCCAAGCTGAGGTATGCTATTTTTGAATTGTTTCAGATACCTTTGAAGAATATCTTTGACAAAAAGGATGGCACTACCAAGGATAGGTGTGAACATTCATTCTAGACATTATTGTTTGGAAGAGTGAAGCAAGATCATTTACTTTACAGGTCATTTCTATAAGACTTCTTATATAAGTCTTAACAGTCTGATCCTACAGACTACTCTAGAAGTAAAATAAAACCAGGCGTTACATTTTCTTGTTCTTTCTTGTTTTTGTTGGTATACAAAGGGAAATTCATAATTGCAGGAAGTCTCGAGTGTATTTGTTTCTTAATTTGGGAGTTTTAGAAAGAGGATGTTCAAGCTGGATTTAGAGTAGGCCGTGGCCCCAGAGATAGCATTGTTGAGGCTAGTTGGATCCTGGCTGAAAGCAAAGAATACCAGAAGAATGTCTATTTGTGCTTTCTTGACTATGCAAAAGCATTTGACTGTGGGGATCAGAAGAAATTATGGCTAACTTTGAGAAGAAAGGGTATTCCAGAACACTTGATTGTATGAAATCGGGAGGCTGTTCTGTAAATACAGCAAGGGAATGCTGCATGCTTAACATTAAGAAGGGAGTGTGTCAGGCTTGTGTACTCTCTACATACTTACTCAATTTGTATGCTGAGAACATTATTCAAGAAGCTGGACTCTATGAAGAAGAATGTGGTATTAGATGTGGAGGAAGACTCATCAATAACCTTCATTACACAGATGAGATATCTTGCTTGCTGAAAATAAGGAGCACTTGAAGCACTTGCTGCAGAAGGTTAAATACTGTAGACTTCAATATAGATTGCATCTCAACATCCAAAGACAAAAATCTTTGCCATTGTACCCATAGACAATATTATATGGATGGAGAAAAGAATTAAGACTGTCAGCAACTTCATCTTAGTTGGATCCACAGTCATTACACTTAGTACCAGCAGTCAGGAGATCAGGAGATATATAACATGGGGAAAGGTTGTAGTTCAGGACCCTTCCAAACTATTGAGTCATAATGATGTCAGTTTGAGGACTAAGGTTCACCTGATTCGGGTCATGGTCTTTTAAGTTGCTTGAAGAGCATCTGAAAGCTGGACAATGAGTAAGGATAACAGAAAGAATTGAATTGCTGAACATCCTATGGACTGCCAAAAGAACATAGAGGTATGTACAGACAGCACTCCTTGGAGGCAAAGAAAATGAAGCTTCACCTCACATACTTTAGGCACGTTGCTAGGACAGGTTACTCCTTGGCGAAGGGATATCATGTTTGGGAAGGTGGAGAGATGCCGAAAGATAGGCAGACCTTTGACCAGGTGGGTTGGCATGTTGGCAGTGTGCTTGAGTGTGTTGGAGATTGTGAGGATGGCACCAGATAGGACAGTGTTCAGATCAATCATTCATTGAATCACTAGGAGTCGTCCTTGATGGTGCCTAACAACAACAGTTGTTGTTTGATGTTGTTGAAAGTCAATGAAAGAGAGAAAGACCCTCAACAAGATATTAACACAGTAACTGCATCAGTGGGCTCATCTAGGTCAGGGATGATGAGGAGGGCACAGGCTAGGATAGGGTTCAGCTCTATTGTGCATGTGGTCGCTGTGAGTTGTATTTGACTCAGTGACAACATTGTCCCATACCACCTTCCTTCTCACATCCCTTTGTACTGCCATTGCTCTCTCATTATTGTTTCCACCTGTCTCTCTTTCACTTTTGGCCTTATAAAATCTGAAATGTAACATTTTTTTTTTTTGGAAATGTAACATTTTTTGTAAAAAATTACTTTTAAAAATTTTAATTGAAATATTGAAAATGAAAGAAAAATTCAATACATTGTTATTCCAACAGCAGCTGCTTTTTTAAAAAAAAGGGTTTTTTTTGTATGTGTACCATCAGATCAAATCAAATCTGACTGGTATAGGAGGAGATTGCACCTCTTTCTCAAGCAGAGCTTCTGGTGGGTTTGAACCATGTACCTCTGGGATTGCAGTGCAGCTTCTTGTCACTAGGCCACTGGAGCTAATAGCTACTTTTTTATAACCATGAACATTCTAGTAAAGCAGTTAATTCTAAATAGTATGTTTCCTTTTTCATCTGTCTTTTTTGTTTAGAAGATAATCTCACTGTTTTATTGATTCTTACTAGAAGTAATTAAGTGTTTCTTAATAGTATTTTCTTGCTGTTTTTGTTGTGTAGCCGACCCATAGCTGCCCTTTTGACAGGTTTTCAGACTCAGTTAATTGCATGGAGGAGGTTGCCCATTCTTCTCCCATGGAGCAGCTGGTGGATTCAAACCGTGTGCCTTTGGGATTGCAGCCCAGCCTCCTGCCCCAAGGCTACCTGAGAGATTATAAATGTACAGAGTTGTGGAATTTGTTAAAACAGCATCACTGTTAATCTTGATAATAAAAATAGGTGGGGTGTTTTTTTTTTATGTGCTAGTGAATAGGTTTAAACTCATGTGAATAAGTAGAAATAATCTGTTCTCTCTTAATAGGCCTGATGTTAGTAGTACATCTCTTTTGTAAGCTTTGTGTGTGTATATATGTTCATTATTTGTGACTTAGTTACTAGTAGGCTTTGTGATATATGTTAAAGTTGTAAAATATGCTTAATTCAGTTGTTCTTGCAAGGCCACAGTTACTAATGTGGCACAAATCTTTTGTTTTTTTGGCATTTTTTTCCTCCAGAATTCTGTTCACAGAAGCCAGCATGCATTCTATGAGGTTGTCTCTTCCACCTTCTAATTGGTATCACATGTGAAACTCTGATGGCAGCCAACAGTTTCCAAAAATGAAAACATTCAGCATTCAGCGTAGTTCTGAATCTGTTTCTCAGAATCATAGAGAGGGGTAGTGATGACTCTCTTTAGAATCTTGACATTCAAATATAATTAGGAATGCAGAAAGAATCCCTATATAATAAAATAAACACATTCATAAAGGAAAGGAAATGGATTGAATCACACTGTCTTTAAGAAGTGACCTCAGTTGAAAAGTGATACAAATTTGCAATCCTTTTCCTTTCCTTGCTTTTGTATTAGGAAGAAGAGCTCTTTCTCGTAAGGTTGACTGTGGACTCATCAGCTTTGAAAGTCACAGCCATGAAATTCATGTATCCTTGTGGGGTCAGCTTAAGCCAGAATTGCTGCCCTTAATCATTTGTCAGGATCAACAATGAGATATTAAAAAATGTATTCTGTCTAAATACCAGCTCTGTCAGGGTGAAGATTGTATTTCTAATATGGTTTTCTTTGGTGCTGCTTTGCTGAAAAAAAGGAATGAGTAAGAGAGAGAGTCTTGGGAATCTTTACTGTATGTAGTTTGGCGGTAGTTTGCTATTGGAGCAGAGAAATTAATTCTTCCTGCTGATCATTTGATTTTTGAGATCATCGCTGATGCCCAGTTGTCAGAATGATATGGTGACCCCAAGCACCTTTTGCCTAGTTTACCCAGTGGTGATTTCCTGTAAGGCTGTAGTGTGTTATCACATCTGAGATACTGACTGTCAAGATAGAGATCATTACCATCACCCCAAAGATCCTGTACCTTAGGTTGCCCTTTTGGACCCTCACTCCCTCCTTAAGCCCTTCAAAACATTTCAACTCGATGTCTTCAAGTCAGTTCTCTCTTTTTAAAATTTTTATCTTAATGAAAGTTTATAGAAAAGTTGAGTTTTCATTCATTCATTCACTGCACATTTTCCTTCTTCCCCTTCTCTGCCCAGCCCCCCCCCCCAAGTCCACTTGGCAGTGCACCTCTTGTTCCAGTGTGTTGTCCTATATACAACGCCTAATCATATATTCCTCTCAGGCAGTCCTTCCCCTCATGTGTTCTGACTCATGCGACCGTCCATCAGGTGTCTGAGTCTGTAAATCTTAGCTTGTAAGGATACCACCTCTGTGTCTCCTGTGACATGACTGGTGGATTGGAACCCCGTGAGCTGTGTAGCCTTCTGGCTTGCAGCATGACTGACACCTTAGGGCTAGGCCAGGGGGCACCTTAAAGAGACACCAATCTTTCCTTCATTTCTATACCTTTGCCACTTCCTGCATGTTATGTAAATAGAGGCATATAAATACTTAAAACTTTCAGGATTGCCTTTTAAATTTTCTTAATTTAGGTTGGACATATTTTTATTTTCTTGGCCTCAGTTTGAACTTGCACTTGAGTAATTGATGGTCTGACCCACAGTCTGCCCCTGGCCTAGTTTTGCCTGCCAGTACTGAGCTTCTCCAGTGATTCCTTCCATGGATACAGTCTGTCTGATTCCCATGCAGCCCATCAAGTGAGCTCCATATGTAAAGTCATCCTTTATGTCTCTTAAAAAAGGTATTTGCAATTGATAAATCATTGAAAATACAAAATTAGATCATGTTCTTTTCAGCCTCATTCCTATCACCAAATCTATATTTTATATTTTCTTAAATAATTTTTTATTGTGGTTTTAATGAAAATTTGTAGAAAACTTGGATTTCCATTCATTCATTGTTGCACGTTTTTCTCCCTCTCCTTTACTTCCCCCCCAGTTCAGTTTTCTCTTTAAAAAAATTCATTCATTCATTCTTCACCGTTTACAACTTTTGTATTCTAGTCACCGATTATCATTAACACATCTTGATTGTTCAGTCAATTTTGGACTGCAAGATCTGGTAAAATTTTCAGTTTCTTCCTCTTTAGCTCTAGCTGTAGGAGCTTATATTTGAATAATAGTCCTATTAATGGGTCTTCTTTGTATGTGTAAGGGTAATATCCTATCACTCTTGAAATTGACTTTTTTGACTATGACGTCAGCACCATTCTTCTTCTGTTTTTCATTCTCAGCATATTGTACCACGTTGTTGTTGTTATGTGCCGTCGAGTCGTTTGCGACTCATAGCGACCCTGTGTACAACAGCCCAAAACCCTGCTCTATCCTGTGCCAATCGCACTGCCTCTGACACACCCATCCTGATTACCCCAGTCACTGAATCAATCCACCTCATAGAGGGTCTTCCCCTCCTGCGCTGTCCCTTCACCCTACCAAGCATGATGTCCCTCTCCAAGGATCTGTCTCTCCTTACAACATGTCCAAAGTATGTCAGACGAAGCCCCAGAATCCTTGCCTCCAAGGAGTAGCCTGTTTTAACCCTCTCCAGGGTGAATCTGTTTGTTTTCTTGGCAGTCCAGGGTACATTCAAGACTTTTCTCCATATTTTCAATATTGTACCGTATGATTATCTCATTCATGGTGGCCAGATCTAGTACATCTCATCTCCCTAATGCCTAGAATGTTAATGTTCATGCGTTCTGTTTAATTTTTTACAATATCTAGTTTTCCAACATTCAAGCTATGTACATTCTCTGTTTCTATATTAAACGATGTTTGCGATTATTTTATCTCATTTTGACTGCTTTCCAATCTGGGTCTACCACTATTACTACCATAACTATCTACATTCCCCTACTATTCATAGGGGTTTCAGAGGCCTGTTATTCAAGAAGTGGATGGACAATCCTGCTTTCTAATCTGTCTTAATCTGGGAATTCTACTAACCTGTCCAACATGGGTAACCCTTGTGGCATTTGACACATCTGTGGCATAGTTTTCACAGCAAACCACAAGTTAGAATAGCAAACTGACAGAAAAGTGCTCCACCAATTAGAACAGTGTTCTTACAAAGCACAACAAACTACCAGTTTAGTTTGTAACTCTAACAGTAAATCAGTCTTCACAACAGGCCCAGGAGCCACATCAATTACTTAAGTGGAGGTTCAAATTGAGGCTGAAGAAAATGAAAACAAGTCCATGAGAACCAAGATACGATCTTGAATCTATTCTATCTGAATTTCAAGATCATCTTAAGAATAGATTTTGAAGCATTGAGCATCAGTGATCGAAGGCCAAATGAGTTACAGGATGCTATTAAAGATACCATCCATGCAAAGAACAAAAGGTCATTTCAAAGACGGAGGAGAAAGAAAAAACCAAAACAGATGTCAGAAGAGACTCTGAAAATTGCACTAGAGCATTGTGAGACCCAAATAAAGAGAACACGTGCTGTAGCTGAACAGAAGACTTCAAAGGGCAGCTCGGGAAAGCAAAAGCAAAGTATTATAATGGCATGTGCAGAGAGCTGGAATTGGAGAATAAAAAGCAAAGAACTCGCTCTACATTTCTCGAGCTGAGAGAACTGGAAAACAAATTTAACTTCAAGTTGTAATACTGAAAGATGCCATGGGCAATATGTTGAATGACCCAGAAAGCTTCAAAAGAAGATGGAGGGAATAGACAGAGTCATTGTACCAAAAATAACTGACTGACACTGAAAAATTTCAGAAGTTCTATATGAGCAGGAGCCAATGGGAACAGAGGAGGAAGTTGAAGTTGCATTGAAGGCATTGACAAAAAAAAAAGAAAACCCCAGGAATTGAGGGGATACAAGTTGACTTGTTTGAATTAACAGGTATAGCATTGGATGTGCTTATCAGTCTATGCCAGGAAATTTAGAGGATAGCTG
Source organism: Elephantulus edwardii (assembly GCF_000299155.1). Taxonomy (NCBI): domain Eukaryota; kingdom Metazoa; phylum Chordata; class Mammalia; order Macroscelidea; family Macroscelididae; genus Elephantulus; species Elephantulus edwardii. The sequence goes on along the minus strand of NW_006399764.1, from coordinate 11,330,907 downwards.
TCTATATAACAGATTGCAAGAGGTCCATGTTTGTTCCCATTCCCAAGAAAAGTTATCCAACAGAGTATGGAAACTATCAAGCAATATCATTAATATCACATGCAGCAAAACACTGCTGAAGAGCATTCAAAAATAGCTAGAATAGTACATAGATAGGAAACTGTGAGGTTCAAGCAGGAGTTAGAAGAGTCCAGGGATATCATTACTGATGTCACATGGGTCCTGGCAGAAAGTAAAGAGTACCAGAAGCATTTATATTTATGCTGTTCTGATTATGCAAAGGCATTTGACTGTGTGGATCATAACAAGTTATGGCTAACATTGTGAAGAATGGGAATCCCAGAGCACTTGATTGTGCTCATGCAAACCCTATCCCTAGACCGGGAGACTGATGTGCGAACAGAGCTAGGGAACACTAACTATATGGTTTAAAATTAAGGAGGGAGTGCATTCAGTATTGTATTTTCTCTCCATAACTACTCAATCTGTATGTTGACCAAATTATGTGGGAAGCCAGACCCTATGAAGAAGAATATGGCATCAGGATTGGAGGGAGTCTCATCAATAATCTCCATTATGCAAATGACACAACTTTGCTGAAATTGAGGGGGACTTGAAGTACTTGTTGCAGAAGATCAAAGAATATAGACTTCATTATGGATTGCATCTCAGTGTCAAGAAAGGTTCTTACCATTGGACCAATAATAGGCAGCATTATGATGGATAAAGAAAAGATTGAAACTGTCAACAATTTTATCTTACCTGGATCCACTTGCTACCAGCAGTCAGGATACTAGGAAAGTTTTCAGTTAGGGTCTTCCCCAGATTTTTGAGGAAAAGTGATGTCAGTTTGAGGAACAATGTGCATTCTGATTCAGGCCATGGTCTTTCCGATCACTTGCTGTGCATCTGAGGGCTGGACAACAAATACGGATGACAGAAGAATTGATACTTTTGAGCTGTGGTGTTGGAGAATAAATAGTGCAGAACATATGTCTTGGAGAGAGTGCAGCCAGAGTGCTCTTGGGAGGTAATGATGATGAAACTTTGCCTCACATACTTGGGGCATGTTCCTAGGAGGGTCTTGGAGAGGGGCATGATACTCAGAAAGGTGGAGAGTCAGCAAGCAAGAAGACCCTTGGCCAGGTGGATTGATCCGGTGACTGCTTTAATGGGCTGTAATAGGTAAGGAAGTGTAATGATGACACAAGATAAGACGGGGTTCAGAGCTGTTTTTCATAGCGTTGGTATGGGTCGTACTAGATTCCACAACACCTAACAACAACAACAACAATATTGATTGGTATATTGATTTTGGATTTCATAAATTCCCTTTTAAGGGTCAAATTACTTAAAAAACCTATTTAGACTCTATATAAAGATTCTAATAGGAAAAACCAGGTGTTCTTTTTTGTTAAAATAGATCCATTTTCAGTGTTACTGCTAATTCTATTTAATATTTTCAATTACTGTTTAAGTGTTTTTATCTCATTTGTAAAGATATTAGGTTTTAACAATGACATTTTAAAATTCTTTATTGGTTTACGTATGTTTTCATATGCGTACAGTTTGTATACATGATTTCTTTCATGTACATTGTGTTTTATACAGTCTCTCACTTTTATACAATCATTCATATACCTGGTTTAATTATGTGTTATGAAATAACTTCTATACATTGTATTTTATATAATAAATTGCTATTGATTTAGGACTTCTTTTACCCATCCTCTCTGGTCTTCATTGCACCTCGCCAATTCCTTCACACCCCTTCCCCCAATCCACTCTAATCTCTGCTATCCTAGTAATTTTCTCTCCTTTTTACCTCCCCTTCTCTCTTTCCCCTTTTGAAAAGTTAGACATATCTTGCTTCTGTTTGCTAATTGCATATTGACTTTGGATAATGAAACACACAGTATCTCTCATTCACATTTCAGAAAATCATTTTTTCTGTGTACTTTTATACACACACACACACTCTCTCTCTCAACAACCTTATCATCCTCTTTAAACTTTACACTTTGCTATGTTTTGTAATATATAAAAAATACATCACAAGAATATAGAAATTGAAAGTTTTTATATTGTATATTGTATATTTCAGTTGTGTCATTACTTCCCATTCAGTGGATGTATTTACTAAAAGAATTTCATCTTAATTGGATTTTGAGTCACTTCCGGTTTTTCTTACTTTATAAAGAATATTGTAAGAAGTAATTACAGGGGCGAGAAGCTGCACTTCAATCCTGAAGAAGTCCACCAGTTGCTCTGACGGAGAAAGATGGGCAGTCTTCTCGCCTGTGATTAACTGCTTCTGAAAACCTGTAGGCAGGTCAGCAGTGGGTCATTTCCAGCTGTACAGTACCCAACAACAACAACAGACTTACTTATTGTTTAGAAGTTTAAAGATACTTTTAAAGTCTTGATAAGTATTTAGTTTATTTGTTGTTAATTTCCATGTTCATGTGAGTATAGGAGGTGGAGAGCTGTCTGACATTATATTGTATAACCATGTGTACCCCTGATCCTGGTAGTATTTGCTACTTGCAAGAAATTCAAGTTGGGTCATTTCATTTCACCCAGGAAAATACTTCTTTTTATGGCTGTTCTCCTTCTTACTAATAGCCCAGAATTTCTTATGTCCAAAATTAGAAAGTATCATAAAGGAATGAAAAAAGTCTACATAGAAGGAGGTTTAGTTTACTTTATGTTTAGTTTTTGGGCTTTAGGAATATTTTATAAAAGCAGAGGTTGGTAAACTATCATAGATTTTTAAGGAGATGTTGTAAAAAGTTAAATATGTTTTGATTATTTTTGTTCAAGTCATATATATAATATATAATATATATAATATATAATATATATTATATATATATATATATAGAGAGAGAGAGAGAGAGGAGACAGAGAGAGACAGAAAGAGAGAGACACAGAGAGAGAGAAGAGACAGAAAGACTGATTGATTTGAAAAGGTATAGTGTATAGTGGAATTCAACTTGCTGGCCAATCCCATAATCAATCCTGTTTTCCCTTTTTTACCACTGGTTTTGGTTTTTGTTTTTTTTTTCCCTCTAGATAATCTTTGTTATTTTTTAAGGAAGTGTATGTGTTTGTGGTTGTAAGTGAAAAGGAATTCTATTTATCTCATAATCTCTTAAAGACTCCTGCCTGTTCCACAAGATGTTCGAATAGAAAAGCTGGCAGCTCTTCAGAACTGTTCTGCCAAGTCATCCCTGCTATTGAGGTTGTAAAGAGAGCAAAGCCAGGTGAGGGTAGTGCAGCAGTGACTGCAACACAAAACATGTGCACAGTTGCTTTGCATAGAACAAAATATATGTTAGCTTTTATAATAACAAAATAATAATAATAAAATTCAAAGGCTTTTTACTGGCTAATTTGGGTTAGGTACTACATAATACTTTCTTAAAATAAAGGGGTCCTCCAGGAGCTCTGCGGCTTGGTGGTCCTTGTTGAGAGCCCCTCAAGCTGACTATGCCTCATAGTGACCCTGTGGACCTTGATCTAGCCTGCTCCGTCCTAAAGCGGTCTGACCTGCTCGGTGCCTCTATGGTCATCATGTGACAGCCCATCTCATTGAGGGTCTTCCTCTCTTTAGCTGACCCCCCACCTCTCCCATCAGGATATCTCTCCAAGAACTCGTTCCTCCTGAAAATATACCCAAAGTAAGTGAGGTAGAGTTTCACCATCCTAACCTCTAAAGAACACTGTTTGTACTTCTTTCAAGACGTATCTGTTTGTTCTTTTGGCAGTCCAAGGGATATTTAGTACTCTTCTCCAAGACCACAAATCAACGCCATTGATTAGTTTTCTTTCTCATTCTTATTCATTGTCCAACTCTGAGATGCATAGCAAGTGACTGGAAAGACCATGTCTTGGATCAGGCTCACTTTAGTTTTTAAATGGACATCATTGCTCTTCAGGACTTTGGAGGGTTCCTTTACCACAGACTGTTCATCTCTTTATCTTCTTACTGCTGGTACCAAGGGTGTTGATTGTAGATCCAAGCAAGATGAAATCGTGGACACTTTAAATCCTTTCTCTGTATAACATGTTGCCTATCAATCCAGTGAAAATTTTTGTTTTCTTGATATTGAGATTCAAGTCATATTAAACACTATAGTCGTTGATCTTCTGTAGCAAGCATTTCAAGTCCTCACTTGCAGCAAGCAAGGTTGTTGCATCTACATAATGCAGGTCGTTAGTGAGACTTCCTCCAGTCTTGATTTTCTTTTTCATAGACTCCAGCTTCTTGAATTATTTGCTCACTGTACATATTGATTCGGTCTAGAGAAAGAATAGAGTCCTGACACACAACTTTCTTGATTTTAAGTCTTGGTGTTCCCTTGCTCTTATCCAGGAAGTGATGTTGAGCTGTAGTCCATATTGACTGCTCCCGTTCTCTGCTGCAGATGCCTCAAGTCCTTGTGCATTGCCTACACCTGGTAGTAGAGTAACTGGGTCTTCTATCTAGAACTTAAACTGTAAAGCTCTTAAATAAAACTGGGAGTCGGGCCAGTGGTTACCAGACTTTATTGGGAATTAGTAAGGAAGCTCTTAAATATCCTGATATGCAGGTTACAGCTTTTATTAAGCTCAGTGTGTTTTCTAGATACTGCCATGATTCCAGTGTGTAACAAAATTTAGGAACCATTGCATTAGATAAAAGTTTCCTAGACAGAACATAAAAGCACTAATCATATATCATGAGGTGCCACTGAGTTGACGTCTTCTCAGAAATCCTGTGAGTAACTGAAGTAAGCCGTGTTCTCTCCTGCACCATCTTCACAGTCTCCTCCACATTCAGGCCCATTGGTTGAATCTCTGTGTCGGTCTCTCTCATTTAGAGTCTTCCTCTCTTTTGCTGACAATCTGATTCTCCAAGCATGATGTCTTTTTTAAATAACTGCCACCTCCTGATAACATGTCCAGGATAAGTGAGATGGAATTTCGCCATCCTTGCCTCTAAGGAGCACCCTGGTTGTACCTCCTCCAGGAGAAACGAGGCTTTGTTCTTCTGACAATCCATGATATGGCCTGCCGGTACCACATTTTAAGGACATCAGTTATTCTTTGGTCTACCTTACTTATTGTACAAATTTCATATGCATATTTTGTTGTTGTTGTTATATGCTGTTGAGTCACCTGTGACTCATAGCAACGCTATAAATATGGGGCTGTTGAAATTATCAGATGTGCCTTAGACTTACGGACATCCTTACTATTGAGCCCTGTAGAGAGTTCCTTGACAGCAGATTTCCCCATTGCAACTCATTTTGTTATTTCTTCACTGTTGCTACCATGGATGTTGATGGCAGACCCAAGTAAAATGATATCCATGACAACTTCAGTCTTTTCTTCATATTTCATCATGTTTCCTGTTGGTCCACTGGTGAGGATTTTCGTTTTCTTGATAGTGAGATGTAATCTCAAGGCTGAGGTCTTTGATCTTCCTCAGCGAGTACCCTACATTTTTTCACATTGGGCAAGCAAGTCTGTGCCATTTGCATGATGTAGCTTATTGATGAGTCTTTCTCTAATACTTAATGCCACATTCTTCTTTATATCATCCAGCTTCTCAGATTATTTACTCAAGGTACATATTGAATGAGTGTGGTGAAAGGATTCAACCCTGGTACGCAGCATATTTTCTGACTTTAAACCATGCAATAATGCCTTTGAATGACTGGCTAGCCCTGTATGACCAGTGTTAGAGAGAGAGGGGAAGACAAAGAATCAATGGGCTAGGTTTCATCAAAATTGAAAACTTTTATTCATTCAGAGACGTTGTTGTTGTTGTTGTTGTTATGTGCTGTTGAGTCTCCTGCGATTCGTAGCAACCCTATGTACAACAGCCCTAAACCCTGCTTTATCCTGTACCAACCTCACTGTCTCCAATACACCTACCCCATTACCCCAGTCACTGAATCAGTCCATCTCTTGGAGTGTCTTCCTCTCCTTTGCTGTCCTTCCACCATCCCAAGCATGTTGTCTCTCTCCAAGGACTAGTCCCTCCTTGCAACATGTCCAAAGTATGTCAGATGAAGCTTCAGAATCCTTGCCTCCAGGGAACAGCCTGGTATCACCATCTCTAGGATGAACCTGTAAGGAAAATAAAAAAGTGGGCCAAAGACTGGATGAAATAATTTACAATAATGCACATATGCCCCTAAAACCAATTCTAAAAATATAAAGAACCCAATTAAAAATGCATAAAATATTTCAGGAGAAATGCCACAAAGGAGAGTGAGTAAACACAGGCAAAAAAGGTCAATATGGTTAGTTATTGGTAGGTGTATGTTGTTGTTGTTGTTAGGTGCCATCGAGTTCAGTATGACCCATAGTGAGCCTAAAACCAAAAGATCTGAAGGTTGTCCTATCCTGTGCCATCCTCACACTTCTTACATGTTAGAGCCCATTGCAGCAGTCACCATGTCAATCCACGTGGTTGAGGGCTTTTCCCTCCATTGCTGACCTCTCCAAGTATCATGTCACTCTCCAAGGAATAGCTCCTCCTAGCAACATGCCTGAAGTATGTGAGACGAAGCCTCATCATCTTTGTCTCCAAAGAACATCTGGCTGCACCCTCTCCAATACATATTTGTTTGTTCTTTTGGCAGTATATGGGATGTTCAGTACTATTCTCCAACACCACAGCTCAAAGACATCCATGCTTCTGCCATCCTTATTCATTGTCCAGCTTTCCAATGCATAGCAAGTGATCACAGCTTGAATCAGATGCACCTTAGTCCTCAAACTGACATCATTACTCCTCAATGATTTGGAGAATTCCCTAACTGCAGACTTTCCCAGTGCACTTTCTCCTGATTTCCTGACTTCTGGTACCAGTGGTGTTAATTGTGGGTGCAAGTAAGATGAGGTTGTTGACAGTTTCAGTCCTTTCTCCATCTATCATGCTGTTGCCTATCAATGGAGATTTAATAACATGCAAATGTATACATGACTAGAATTACTAAAACTGGAAAAACTTGCAGCACTGATTGTTGAAGAAAAAGCAGAAAGTTTATAGACTCCTCATACGTTGTTCCCAGGGGTAACAAATGTACAGCTTCTCCAGAAAATGTGACAACATCAACCTATTTTATGGTTTGGCAATTTCAAACATATATCTTCCTAAACAAATGGATACATTTCCACACACATAGTTGTTCAAGATTGTTAACTACAGCTTTTTAATATAATCAAAATTTGTAAGCCACCAATTTGCCAATGACCCAGTGAACTTGTAAACAGGTTGTTAATGTTCATATAATGAAATACTACTCAGTTAAAAAAAAATACTAGTTACCTAAATACAGATGAGCCTCAAAAGCATGATTTTAAAAAGAAGCCATACTCAAAATTTAACAGCAAGCAATAAATATTGGCGATGATGTGGAGAGATTGTCATGCACTGTTGGTCAGATTCTAAAATAGTATAACCATTCCGAAAGGAAATTTAGCATTTCCTCAAAAAGCTGAACATAGAAATTCCATATGATCTGGTTATTCCATTGCAAGGAATATACGCTGAGGGAAATAGAATTGAGATTTGTACACCAATGTTCACAGCATTGTTACTCATAATAGCAAGTACATGGAAACAACCCAAATATCCATCAACAAATGCCTGGATTGAGAAATTGTGATATATTCACATGATGGATCAATGATTTAGAAAAATTCTATGTAATGTGGGAGAGGCTAGAGAGCATTATGCTGAGTGAATTAATTCACATTGTAAAAACAGAAGGATGACTAGTAAGATCTGTTTGGGTATCCAAAGAGGGAAGAGGAGGGGCCAGGGGAACTGGAGGTGGGAATCACAAGGTCTTGGATGTTAGTGGGTAGAAGGAGAGGGTGAAGGATTGAGAAAAGATCCAGTGGGCTTCTGGAAAGGCAGAGTAATTTTGGGTATAGATCAAAGGTGATTGATTTTGTAAGACCTGAATCATAACAAACACAATGTGAATGGAAAAAAACAACAAACAAATAAATAAAATCAACCAACCAAAAGCCATCCGATTGATGGTTAGGAAATTCAAGGATAGCCTGAATTAATGTGATAGAAATCAGAAAAGTGATTGACTTGGGGCTGTGGTGTGAGATTGCCTGGAAAGGAGCCTAAGTGGGCCGTGGACTATCTGCACAGACTAACATTACAGTCATTCACCATGTGAGGCCAGTAAGCACTTGAACTAATTATAATTGTTATGAACCTAGTTAGGAAAATCAGAAAACCAATAGGACTATATCTGGAACCATTTTTCTAAAGTTAAAAAAAAGCCATTTTAAAGATGCATATCATCACATATTGAAATGACTATATTTTTAAAATCTTGAGTTAAATATGACAATATTTTAAATATTTTTAGTTAAATATAGCATTATCAAAATACATTTCAGTTATCTCTTTTTAAAATGTGGCTACAACTCCATTTAAAATCACCTGTGCAGTTTACGTTATATTTCTGTGGACAATGGCACAGATAATAGTAGTCACATGGAGAT
>NW_006399764.1:11314362-11322278 GCF_000299155.1 Elephantulus edwardii | reverse complement strand
GAATTCATCATGATATACATACAGGATATACACCCCTCCATATGTTAAGCTAAACTATAAAGGTGACTCTTTTTTCATACAACTTGCTACATTTGTCATACATCAAATGCTGTTATGTGGGGTCGAGTTGTAGGCGACTCTTAGGAATCCTATGAACGAAAGTCATCTACACCTGCGGGGCTTTCATCCTTTCTCCAAATACTATATTAAATTTCACAATAATCTTGAAAGATAGGTGATGTTTACTTATGAGTCTTTAAAGTTTAAATGACATAATCGAATTAACACGTAAGTGTGTGGGTATCCTGGAGATTAGAATGCTATTTTAGTGGAACCGTACTTCTGTTTTCCCAATCTTTCTATGTGGCCTTAACAGTATTTTCATGCTACTAACAGTCTGTAGGGACTTTGTTGTTGTTTTGTGCCATCGAGTTGAAACCCACGCCTTGCTGACCTGCCCACAGGTTTCAGAGACCATAAATTGCACAAGAGGAGATTGCCCTGCTCTCTCCTGCGGAGCAGCTGATGGATTCAGATGTCATGCCTGTGGGGTGGGGCACGTCTCCTTACCCATTTGCCCACAGAGCTTTGCTCTTTCAGCCCTTGATTTCTCAACCTTTGCTATGAACAGCTGGGAATAAGGCATGCTTTTTCTGAAAGATAATTCTGGGACTGCATAGGAATCAACATTGTTACTATTGCTTTCAGGAGGTGAAGCACTTCGATTGCAATAGCTACCCAGAGTTTGGGAGAACTAAACTGTGGTGTGTGCGGAAATGCAACCGCACTGAGAAAGGTGCTCATTCCCTTTCAACATGCTCTTGCTTAAGTTTGGAGGTGGGAACGGGAGGCAGCACTAGCCCTCTGCTTTCTTAAATCAGCTGTGAGTGAATCCGCTGTAGCAAAAATTAATAGGCGTTGCGGGATCATGGAGAAAAAGCCCTTTCATCTCGCCCAGCTCCAAGAGGGTGTTATGTTTTCAAAGCGGCGTCTTCTACAATTGAGCATTAGATAAGGAGGGGAGGCCTTTCCTGGGGATTCTTGACCCTCTGCAAGAGTTCACTTGAGGCCATTTGTCACAGCAGTGATTTTCCCGGAAATACCCTGTGCCAAGGTTATGTTTTGGCTATTTTATTCTCTTTTATTTATTTATTTTCTGAAACCAAGGGGGAAGGTGGCCGTCCCCGTGCTCTCCCATCATCCCAATCCTTTGTCTGGGGACTCCTTCAGTGCCCCATGGGGTAGCAGTGGTTTTCAATGGGGCTCAGCGGGTTTAGAAGGTTTTTAGGGGAGTTAGTGTGCTGTAAAAATGGCCAATAGAAATCTTGTATTTTGTTTAAGCATTATTTTTTTTTTAGTGTGATAAATATAATTTAATATGGAAATGTGCCCTGTTGTCCCAAGGCAGGTTTTAGCCAGCTGTGTACAGTAAGGAGTCTGTCGCCTACTGTGGATACTGCTGACTACTCTCTGGAACCTCTTTTGTTGCTCCTGCATTTTGTTTGTGTGGACTTTTTAAAGGTGATTGCTTGCCCAGCCTTGCGGCAGAGTTGATTAAGTTTAATTTGCGGTGCGTTAGAGAATGAATCTGCTGGTCTCTTTGAACTGAGCTCTGGGTTATTTGTAGTGTGAGCATGTTTTTTGATGCCTTCAGTTCTTCCTGGGCATGAAAACGCTTTTTGTACATTTGTTGAATCTATTTCCATGCTGAGCTTTTTATATACTACACAATGACTCTTTGCAGTTGAACGTTGTAGTTTGGCTTTATTTTTAACTTTAAAAGGACAGCAGGAACTTGCCCTTTATTAAACATTTTGTGGATATTATAACCCGGCAAGTAGATTTTTAAATGTGGCTTTTCGTTTTTTGAATAAAATCTTAAAGGACCGTGGTATGTTCATACTATTCAGCACACGTAAGGCAAATGTGTGGGAAACAAGAAGTACTAGGATTTTTTTTCTTTAACTAGAAAAAGATGAGCTTCCCACTATTCTCTAATTAGTTGTTTTGATTTTTTAAAAAATGAAATCATTGGCAATCATGTGAAGTTGAATGCTTTATCAAACCTGACAATAGGATATTTTTAAATCGAAGTCTTGAAAATATTTACCTCTTCTGTCACCTTTTTCATCTATTCTCTGTTCCCTTTTCTTCTGCTGGCTTGCTTTTACCACTAAGACACCTTACTCTCAAATTTTGGAATAGTATCTTTTTGAAGTTACAGTATTTAAGATCTGAATCTACATGTTTATTGCTGCCCAGTTTGTGTTTTAACAAATAATACTTGAGAACATTTTTTTCTTGAGTTGAAATCATGGATTCTAAGGACGGTTAGCTGATGTGAGTGGTCTGTGACCAAGCAGGGCGTCTAGCTGAGAGCTTCCGGCCAGCAGTCACAAACCTAGAGGCTTCTTTAAAAGATCAAACAATCTGGACACTGGGAGGGTTTTAATGATGCCAGTTAACATCAGAGAAGCCTGGCTCTGTAGTTGTAAATTGTGCTCATCTGAATAAATGCCACTGAGCTAGAAATAATGATGTGACTAAAATGATGCTGTTTGTTTGCTATTCTGCCATTTCAATGAATAAAATATATTGATTTAAGTTTATACAAGGGCTAGGCTTTGCCTTGGGGGGGATTAGGACATGGAGTGTCTACAGGGAATCATTGAAGGAGTGCCGTAGACTAAATGACAATGATGTTTTTAAGAAGTTGTAAATTTTAAGACTTGATTGAAAGCAACATTTTAGTACTATCAGAATATTATTGCTTTTCAATTTTTGACTCATGCACTTTTAACTTGTTAGTTAAATTTGTATCTTCTAGGCTGCAACACTTCCATGATACATCTTCAAGGATATGAACATGTACGGCTAAGCAGAATTGATAAGAGTGCATCTAAATTCCAAAATCAATCTCCATAATAGTCTATGTGTTTCCTACTGCCAAAGGGGCCCTTTAGAGTAGTGAGAGAAGATCTTCACCCTGAAACCCACAGCGTCCCTTTTCAGCAGGAAGTAGCTAAGAGAATACACCATCCCCTTTTCCTTATGAATCAGGGTGAAGTCTCTCTCAGGGAGGAGTGATAGGGAATGGCAAGGGACACACGGACAAAGGAGATTAATCAGAACTGGCTTTGACAAGCACTGTGGCAATTGGACAATTAAAACAGACATTGGGGGGGAATAAGAACGAACTGGGGAGGAGGGTAGAGAAAACAGTGCAACAATGAATGAATGAAAACCCAAAATCTCTATAAATGTTCATTAAAATTAATAAAATTTAATAATAAAAAAATATGTATTAGGAGGTCTACTTTTAAAATAGTTTTGTTCCGAATAAAGACTTAACGGAGCCCTGATGGCCTAGTGGTAAGAACCTGTGCTGCAATCCCAAAGGCATATGGTTCAAATCGCCAGTTACTTAGCAGCAGAAAGATGGGCTGCTTCCTCCCGTACTGTTTAATGTCTCTGAAAACCTACTGGAGTGTCAGCTATAAGTCTGTTCAGACTTGATGACACCCCACCCCCACCCCCACCCCCTTAAGTGATGTAGGATTCACCTTTTATCAAAGTTTAATCAAAAAATTTATAAAAATAGGACATGTTTGTGATGTTTGTATTCATTTCTGTACTATGTAAATATATTCATAAGAACAGGTTTATTTCATCCTTTCCTTGACTTGGATATGTTTCTTAAAAGGGAGGATGGCAAGATTTTATCTCAGTTACCTTGAAAATCTTATCAGTAGGGATTAATCCCTGAAAAGGGACATCAGACCTGATAAAATGGAGGAGCATTGAAAAAAAAACCAGAAGACCCTTGTCTAAAGAGTCGAAAACAGGACAGAGAAGTGCAGGTCTATAAGTGTCTTTCTGAAAGGGCCAGAGGGAGTAAGAATAGCACAGCCCCTCACCGCCCTGGAGCAGAAAGTAAAGAGCCCATACCCTAGCCTCATGGTGCTCCACCAACAGCAAGAGCTTCTTTAATTAATTGTTGACTTGCAGAATAGCAGTTACAGTATCAGCAGTGGGGTTTATTAGGGAAGGAAGTTAGAGGGTGTGGGAGGCAAAGCATATCACCCAGTAGAAATCCAGACATCAGCCCAGCAGTTCCAAGGCACCATTCCTCAATAAGTCCAGGTTCTGGTTTCCGTTCAGTGTCGAATCCAAACCATCCAGCAAGGTTTGCCTCAGAGCAGATATAAGTCAGCTTCTATTCCAAACATCTGGAAAGAATAGCTGAACCTTTAACTGTGGCCAGCTCAAATGCAGGAAGCCTCAGGTCACACTTCGCCACCGTTTGTCTACAGCACTGCCACGGTCTCTCTGCCACCAGCATCTCGCTCTCACCAGGGTCTTGTGGTCACAAGCCTTGCCCACCTTACGTCTTGCCCATCAGTGTGAGGAGCACTCCTTCCCTTACCCTCGTCTCACAACCTCGGCTGATTTGTAAGACTTGCAGTTAATGTAGCTGGAGTCCAGAGGCATCTAACTGCCATGCTAAAGAGAAGGCCGGCTTTTAGGCTCACACGACAGCCCTCTACAAGATGAATGGGCACCGAGGTGCTAAAGGTGGGGTCAAACAAGGCAAAGATGGAGAGGAGGGTGCAGCCCAGAGCGTCATTCCCCTCAGTTATTCAGCCTCGGTGATGCTGTCCAATCTCTGAACAAGTACAGCCCATAACCTCCATCATAATTTTCAATAACTGCTTACTATATTATCATACAACTTTAAGATCGTTTTACTTAATCAGTTCCCTGTTGTTGGACTTTTTCTTTCTTTCAGTTTTTCATTGGCAGTGGTAGGCTATTATGCCTGAGTGAAATTGCAGAGTATTTGGAAAGGGAAGTGACGTGGCAGTAGAGACAAGTTGGCTTGAGATCACATTATAGGCAGTTAGAAGGATGTGTGTGTGTATGTTCAAATGTGAAGGAGATTGTCTTAATTTATGAAAGGGAAGACAAGACTTAAACAGAAGAAGATGCTAATAAGAGAAGATAATTATTATATTGGAGTCTTGTGGGATTTTTTTTGGAACCTTTGTACTTCCATAGGCGTTTTATGGTTGGCTATTCTTATTCTATACTCCACAGAAAATACTCTGAGATTATACTATATGACAGGCATGGAACCCACATTTGACTGAGAGAAGGCAAAAATAAACAGATGGTTAACTAGAATCTATTTAATGTGCCCTAAAGTGAGGAGGATATGCAGGGTGAGATTGGAATGTAAGATTGGGAGCTGTCTTGGGGTTAGATCAGAATTTAAAGTCGAGACCTGTCTGGCTGTCACAGAATCAGTGTATCGAGCAATGTAAATGTCTGGCTCCTAATATGTGTTGCTTCATCTTGGTTTTGAAAAAGTAATTAATGCTATAGTACATATATTTTACTACAGATAAGAAGAATTTTTTGAATGGAGAAAGTTCACCTTTATGAAAATATAATTTTCAGACTTTTCTATTGTTATTCTTTCTCTAAGGGAATTTCAGCAGCAATAAACCTAAATCATGTTTAGAAAATCTGTAATTTGTTATTTACATCTTAAGGGTATTTAGTATTTTATTCTGCTGGCTACACTTTTTGTAGCAGGTAGACTCATCTTCCTTGCCCCCTCCCCCCAAACCCTAGCCGTTACAGCCTGCTGTCTTGAAAGTGTCCTTTAATATTGCTTCTACACAGATGTTTTTTCCTGGGATTTCCAGATATAGTTATTTAATTGCAATGTCAATTTCTAAGACTAATTAGATATACATAGTTTAGAAATGGAGCATTTCTGAATATAATTGCATACTCCTTATAATTGCTTGAAGAGTTTTGGGGATGTGGTGGTGGTGGTGGGCTCTGTCCAGTCGAGGACCCCTCATAGTGACCCTATGAACAACATATCTGATCCCTGTCCTATCCTGTGCCATCCTCACAATCTCTGACATGCTTGAGCCCTTTGCCCCTGAGAAGCTGTATCATATCAGTAGCCCAGTTTAGGGCCTGACAAACAATGGCTGACTGGCTAAACTGGACACACTGTCTGCTTTTGTAAATAAGGTTTTACTGGGACATGGCTAGGCCTGTTTGTGTGTTTATTTCCTGTGCATGCTTTTTATGTACAATAGTAGTTGTGATGGAGACTGTGTGGTTATAAAGGCTAAGATATTTACTATCTTGACAGGAAAAAAACCCAACCCCACGTATATAACCCTGTCCTAGTTAAAGCTGGGCCAGTTTGCACAGCTCTTTTCAATGAATTTTACTTTCCTTTTCCCTTTACATTTCATTAATTTTGTTGTTGAGAATATACACAGAAATGTACACCAATTCAGTGGCATTGATTATTTTTTAGCATTGTGTATCATTCTTACTTATCTTCCTTTGTAAGCTGTTCTCCGACGTTACCATAACTTTACTGCTCCTAAGGCTTCCTATAAAATTTTCCACATTATCATGGTCAATTTGATCCTATATAGTTTATAGAAGAACAAAATGCTCTAGACAGACTTTTCTTTAATTGGTTAAAGTAGACTAAGAAATTTGCCTGGGAAGCTCTGGTTTTGTAGTCTGTAGTCCATAGGGTGTTACACTGCCAGCCCAAAGGCCCTTCTCCCGGGGTTGAATTGTCTAGCAGCTTCCCAGGAGAAAGACGTATGGGTGAAACGTATGGGTAAAACGTACAGCTTTAGAAACCTGGTGGAGGCTCACCCTGAGGCAAGGTCTGCAAGAAGTGCAGTGAATTTTTGAATAAGCGAAACTACTGTGTGATTTGAAGATAACTTGAGGGGATATTTCTGGTTTAAGGTTTCAGTATTCCCTCAGGACAATAGTTTCAAGAGTTCACCCCTCTTCCTTTCCTCCAGAAAGTATAGAGTCTGTGAGAATTAGAAATTCTGTTGTCCATTATTTCCCTTTTTGATCAGGATTCATTCATGGAATCTTTGATCAAAATGTTCAGTAATATCTAACTTGGGTAGAACTGGAGAGCATTATGCTAAGTGAACTAACTCAGTACCATAAAGACAAATACCATGTAAGTTGCATAATGGAGTGTACTTGGGGTGGTGGGAAGGGTGTGGGGGGATTGTATACCAAAGAAAGAATTTTACTTTTCAAAAAGAGGAGTGAACTGAGGGGCGGGGGGCAGAGGGAGGAATGGGCAGGGAGAAAAGTGCAACAATGAATGAAGTCCAAAATCTCTATAAATGTTCATTAAAATTAATAAAATTTAAAAAAATAGAAAGAAAACTAGTAAAATGTGTATGGGGATCCAAGGAGGGGAGGGAGGGGAGGAGCAGAGGGCTGAGGATGGGTAGGGGAGTATACACAGAGTTGCACAATTTGATGGGTAGAGGGAGGGTTGGGTAAAGGAAATGGAGAATATTCGGTATGAAAAATAATATATCGAAACTTTGTAAGTAAATTAGTGTAAAAGAAATATTTTGTTTAAAAAATTATTAAGTAATGGTAACCTAAGCTCCATCCAATTCTTCTATCTCCTGGGAAAGGAGACAGGTGTTCCCGGAAGCAGTTAGCTACACAGTCCATGTCGTTCCCCCTGTTCCGGCCTCTCCTGCTTCCTAAGTGAGTAGAGACCAGTTTTTGAGTCCAGATGATCGTCTGTAAACTTTTCAGATCACCGGCACTACACAGGGAACCAGAAAAGAGAACAGAAGAACTGAACACATTACTGGGTTAGTTAACCAGGGTGGCCTGTGAAACCATGATCTTAAACCTTCAGTCCACGAACCCAATCCCATGAGGCGTTGATCTCTGATGTTGTGCATCTCCTCAGCAGCTGTTTTATTATCATTATTATAAATATAAACATCACACAACTTTTACCAATCCCACCTTTTTAGGTGTCCAGCTTGTTGATAAGAATGAGATCATTAATATTTCTTCTTTTTTTTTTTTTTTTT
>NW_006399764.1:11293964-11314255 GCF_000299155.1 Elephantulus edwardii | reverse complement strand
CCCCCCCTTTTGCTCCTCTCCTTGAAAAGCAAAAGAAAAACTCCCTCATTGGTACACAATCCCCCCCCACACCTCCCCAAACCCCACAATATTTCTCCTTTTGTGATTTCTTTCTTTCACTCAGCAAACTGTCTTCAGTCTCCAGTCATACTATAGCAGCTAAGGCCTCACTTCACCTCCTTCCCTTGTGTATATGTGCTACCTTTTGCTTATCCATTCATCTTCGGTGGACATTGAGTTTGTCTTCACCTTGTTGTGAACAGGGCTTCAGTGATTATTGGTGAAAGTTGTCTGTTTTGTCTCGTGTCTTAGGGACATGTTCCTGGGAGTGAAATTGCTGGGCCATATGTTTGTAAGTAAGAGCCATCAAGTAGGTCCTGGGCCAGAGTGAAAGCAAATAGAGCAGGATGACACACTGTGCAGTCAGGGACCAGCCTCACAGCTACCACTAGCCTCACTATTACCACCTGCATTTCAACCTGGTGTAGAAACTATGCAAGTGCATCTTGTCAAGGGTCTTCCTTTTTCACCCGTTGACTTTATACTTTACTTAGCATGACATCCTTCGTCAGGGACTGCCCATGCCAGACTTTGGCATGTCATCTCTAGGAAGGCAGAGAAAGTGTTGTATGGTTATACTGTTTTTAGGTTTTTTAAGGCTCTTGCATAATATTTTCCCATAGCTGATGTATCCTTTTTCATTCCCACTAGTCATGTATAAGAGTTCCAGTTTCCTCAAGTCCTTTTGAGCCTTTGTTATTTCCAGAGCTTTCAAAGAACAACCAAAACAGCTTCGCCGTCCTGGTTGGAGTGTGACGGTGGTACGTTGTACCACGTGGTTTGGATTTGTATCTTTCTGATAATCGGTGACACTGAGTATTTCCCATGTGTCTGGTAGCCATTTGAGTGGCCTCTTTGCCCACTTATGATTGGATTGTTTGGTTTTTGTTGTTGCCAGTCACACATTTTTCCTTTGAGGAGCATGCCTTTGTGTGGTTAGAACTGAGGTGCTGTATTTTTGTGGGTTGAGAAGCCTTGTTTACACTTGCTTGAATCTTGTTTTGGAGAAACATTTGACTATGACTAATGGGCTTTTTAGTGCAAAGGAACCTACTTATCCCTAAAGAAAGCCTGCTAACATAGTTTTCTTTCAACTTGTAGATTATAGCTTTTGCCTTCAGTTTTTATTGTAAGGAGCACATGTTTCTGTGGGTAGGAGGCTACAGGTGTGAATCTTCAGTTATCAAGCAGCTGTAGACAGCTCTCTGTAAGCTGTTCAGATCTGAAATACTGCTGTTTATTACGGTTAGCCAGAAAGAAGCCATCACTCCTCTTATCCTCTGACCTGTGAATTCACAAGGCAGGTGGCTGTGATAGAGGCATCCTTGTCATTGAACTTGTAATCATGTATAGTTTCAGAAGCAGTCAACTTTGGTAGCTTAGAAGTTTGTTAATGAAACTCTATCTTTGAAAAATAGACCAAACTCAATAGGTACCCCTAAAAGTTTCCTCATTGACATTTAAAATTGCACTCGAAAGTCTTTTTAGACCTTCTTGACTGACTGCTGAGTTCATAAATTATTTTTTATACATAATAGATTTGGTGTAAAGGGGCATTGACCTACATTTCTCTATCTTTAAAACTATGCGTTAATAGCCTTTTTGAAATTAGTATTTTCTTTTCAATTTACTTGGCTTTTAATTTTGTATCTGCTAGAGAACTTTCTGGTAGTTTGACTTTTTGCATTTCAAGCAATTTTTATTGAATTTTCATTATTTTTCTTTTTTATATTGAAGTACCTTTGACCTGTGGTGCTGGAGAAGAGTATTGAATGTACCGTGGACTGGCAAGAAAACAAATAGATTCATCCTAGAGATGATCAAACCAGGCTGCTCCTTGGAGGCAAGGATTCTGGGGCTTCGCCTGACATACTTTGGACATGTTGTAAGGAGAGACAGGTCTTTAGAGAGGGACATCATGCTGGGCAGAGTGGAGGGACAGCGCAGGAGGGGAAGACCCTCTATGAGATGGATTGATTCAGTGACTGGAGTAATCGGGATGGGTGTGTCAGAGGCAGTGCGGTTGGCACAGGATAGAGCACGGTTTAGGGCTGTTCTACATAGGGTCGCTATGAGTCGCAAATGACTCGACGGCACGTAACAACAACAACAAACATATTGAAGTAACTCCAATTCATTTAAAAAGGAAGAGGCTTTCAAGAGACAAAGGAGAATTGCAGTAAAAAAGAAATCACTGCTCCCCTTGTATATTTGTATATTTCCCCCTTGGGGGGAATAAAGGACTAATTTTTCACGTCAGAGGATACTTCTGACACGTTATTCCTGGGAGTATAGTATTTTATGACGAGAAAAGGTCCAACAAGAAGTAGACAATTAATCTAGACAGAATCACGGAATCTAGCAGAACTGGAAAGTGGACATCCCTGCAGGGAGCTCTTTGTGTTGTTCTTTGAGATTCTACAGAGAAATCAATGGAGTTGGTGTTGGAAGAGATTGTAGCCTGTAGGGAGGCGGCTCAGGGAACATACACCCTCTCAGGGATGGGAGGGGGCAGAAATGGAACGTCCCTGGCCTCTGAGTGCTTAGTCACTAGGGTCGCTTGATAATTGAGATCAGTGCATTGCTGTACAGAGGTAACTTGTGGTTGCTGTGATGCTAAACACTGTGACACCAATGTGCCAAATGTGATAATGGTGACCCATGGTGGACAGTGTTTGGTGGAGCTTCCCAATTAAATCAAACTTGGAAGCAGGAGTGGCATCCACTTCTGAAATGGCTTGCCTCCACAAACTCAATGTACAGTGCTCAGGTCTTTGGTTCATAGGGTCGCTATGAGTCGTCTACGACTTGATGGCACTTAACGGCAATAACTGTTAAAGGAATGTCTCCTTGGCCACACAGTTCTAGTCTTTTCTATTCAGATAGCAGGGCACAAACTACCATCTCCCCTCACCCCACCCCACTCCCCACGCCCACCCTCAGAAACACTTACTCATTGCTAACTGCCTCATAGCTGACCTGCCTGCAGTTTTTTTCCCCTTGAAGTTGCTGGTGGATTTGAACTGCCAGAAAAGCACTGCCTTTAGGTTAACAGTGCACCTCCCTGGTGAGCTATGGAGGCAGAGAAAAACAAAATAAGTCTCTGTCACACATCTGGGATGGTGTAGTGACGTTCTTGATGGGAGGAGACTGCCCATCCTTCTTCCTCGGAGCAGCTGGTGGATTCAGACCCCGTGCCATCAGGATTGCAGCAGCACAGCTTCTTGCCACCAGTGGTCCCTGTAGTGACGTTAGGGATGTTAATATGAGGGTACCTGATCACATGATGTGAAAGTGTTTCAGAGTCACTCAAAGTTTGAGAATTCGATGTGTACCTTTCCATTCTTTGTCATCAAGAACACAGCCCTGCAGCCCGCAGAGCAGTGATTGTGTAAATTGTTAGGTAACGTGGGAGGGACTGGAGAGCATTATGCTGAGTCAACTCACTCAGTGTCATAAAGGGGAATACTGTACAGGACCATCATTGTAGAACGTGTATGAGGATCCGGGGTGGGGCGGGGGTGGAGCTTAATCATAGTGTCACACAGTATGATGGGTAGAGGGAAGGGTGGGTAAAGAAAAGGGGAAAGATCCAGTGTGAAAGCAATGCATATGAACTTTGTAAGTAAACTGTTATAAAATATTTTTTTAAAAAATGACTCCCAAAAAAAAGAGCACACCCTTGAGCAGCTACATTGGAGTAAGTCAGTGACTGTTCTTTAGATTATAAGGGATTTGAAAAAGCAACTCACTATTTGTATTTTTCACTTAAGAACCACTGTTTTGGTAATAAACTAGTCTCAGACATCAGAAGACTGGGAAATAGCTTAAATAAACCCTAACTAGTAATTTTTTTCTATCTACAACCTTTAGCCTCCACCTTATTAGGATGAGAAAGAATGTTATTTTTCCCCGTTCATTGTGTCTCCTAAACTCCCTCTTAGCCCCCATTATGGTATTTTGGTAACAGAAGCATCCTAGCTTATGAATTGTGTGTGCCGCGTTAGCTTAAGAGGGCTTTGCTGTGTGATGATGGCTTGGGGCCCTTTAATTGTAAAGGTAGTTTTCTTTTACCTTCATTATGAGAAGGGCATATAAGGCACTTCATAGCCTAAAGGATTTTATAAAGCTTTCCCTCTGCTGGAGCAAAGCATAAGGACAAAAGGAGTAGGCTGTTCTCAGGAATTTCTAGAAATAGCTTTTGGAAGTGAAATTAGAAGACAGCTATGTGTTCCTCTGTGGAAAAAACCCAACAAAAGTCGTTCTTACTGCGCAAGAGTCTAGAGGCAAAGGCTCCGATGCTTTTGGGACTCATTATGTTTGCTGTTGGTTCTAAGAGCAGTAATGATTTTGCAGCATAGAAAGCAGGTTTACATACATTGTCTCAGTATGGCCTTTAGTGCTAACCTTGTGATATACATAGAGCAGGTGTTACTAGTGTTCTTTCTCTTCTGCAGCTGGGGAAGCAGATCGAGGGAGATTAATGATTTTGCCTTCTGTCACGCAGCTACTGAATGGGAGAGCCTGCATTTCCTGACTCGTCCTGTACTCTTTCCATTACACCACACTGCAGAGGCTCTTTTAAATCTGTACTCTGTAGTGTTGCCAAGATTCTTGAAGAATAACATGGGGGGGGGGAATATTATTCTCCTGGGAGACAAAAGCAGCAACCAAAACCATATACTGTGAGCGCTTAGTATGGATGAACTCGCCAAGATCTTGTCGATACACTCAGATGTCTGAGCCTTTTGTATATACATATCCCTATCATATATGTGCTTAATTTAGGTATTGTTCTTCATGGTTTCTTTTCTTGTTATTTACTTGTTTTGCTCTTACTGCTCAATGGTGAGTTTATTATTATAGGCTGACAGTAACATTCTAGTATTATTTTAAAATGTTCTTTTGCAGGTATGGACAGTTCCTGGGTTACAAATGTCTTGTTAGGTGCCGTCGAATAGAGTACAAGCCATGGTGACCCTGTGAACAGCATATCTGAATCCTGTTGTGTCCCGTACCATCCTCTCACTTCCTGGCACATTAGAGCCCGTTGTGGCAGTTACCTTGGGATGATATTTTGTGACCAAGCAATTTATTCAGTGTTTCTCCTCAAACATTTGGTCACAATTTTTTACATCCCATCAACAGATCATTCCTTCAACAGTTATGTGATATTTGAATAGTGAGACTCTTCTTTCTCTCTTCATTTCCACATTAATTAAAATTGTTCTAAAAGACCTGTCTCATCTCCTAATTTAGTTACTCAGTTATTTCTTTTTCTCAGTTGTTTCTTTTTATCAACTTGGGTCTGAGGATATTTTATGCTGTAAATGACAGTGTGATTCTTGTTTATTTTGTTGTTCACATTGTTCAAGCTTTGGCCATTGAGACCTCTTTCAATTTTGGTCTTTTTCAATGTGCCCTCATCTTTTTTTGAGCTCTGTTTTACCTTAACGGATGGTGGCCTAATGGTAGAGAGTTGCACTACCAACCCAGAGGCACATGGTTCAAATCTACTAGCTGCTCCTTAGACTAAAGATGAGCAGTCTCTTTTGCATGATTTGCAGCCTCTGAAAACCTGTTGGAGGGTCTGCTATGAGTCAGTTCTGACTTGATGGCATTGAGTTTATTTTACTTTATGGTCAGGTTAGATGCTCCAGGGTTATAACTTTTCTCTCACAATCTTGGAACCCACCACTTCCCCAATGATCATTCTGAAATGACACTCTCCATTCTTGGTGAATGGCAGAAAGACCACCTCATTTAATGTTACATGACTTTGAACTGCTTTGTGTTTTGTAAACTCTTCATAGTCTGGGTATATATCAAGTAATTGCCTATGTTGTTATGTGCTGTTGAGTCACCTGCGACTCACAGCAACCCTATGCACAATAGTTCTGAACTCTGCCCTATCTTGAGTCATTCTCACGGTCTTCAACATACCTACCCTCATAATTTCAGTTACTATGTCAGTCTGTCTCAACCTGAGTCCTCCTCTTTTGCACTGTCCCTCTACATTTTCAAGCATGATGCCCTTTTCCAAGGACTAGCCTGTCCTGGCCACGTACCCATAGTATATGAGCTGGAGCTTCAAAATCCTTGCCTCCAAGGAGCAGTGTGGCTTCCCCTTCTCTAGGAGAGAACTGTTTGTTCTTGTGGCAGTCCATGGTATGGTCAATACTCTTCTCTAGCACTGCAACTCAAAGGCAGCAATTCTTCTGTCATCCTTGTTCATTGTCTAGCTTTCTGATGTGTAGCAACTAATTGTGAAGACTATGGCCTGGATCAGGCACACCTTAGTCTCTAGACTGTCATCATTGTTCTTTAGCTCTCTGGAGAGTTCCCTGACAGCAGATTTTCCCAGTGAAGTTAATCTTTTTATTTTCTTACTACTGGTGCCAAAAACATTGCTTGAGGAACCAAGCAAGCACAAGCTGTTAACAATCTCAATCTCTTCTGCACCTATCATGATGCTGCCAATTGGCCAAGTGCTGAGAATCTTTATTTTCTTGATTTTGAGCTTCTGTCCATATTGGAAATTGCAGTTCTTGACCTTCTACAGCAAATACTTCAGGTCCTCCTGAAGTTTTGGCAAGCAAGTTTGTATCATCTGCATAGTGCAGGTTGTTAGTGAGTCTTCTTCAGTCCAAATGCCACATTCCTCCTCATAGAGCCCAGCCTCCCAAATGATCTGTTCTGCATATAAATTAAAAAGGTATGGAGACAGGACACATCCCTGACACAGTCGTTTCTTGATTTTGAACCATGTAATATTTCCTTGCTCTGTTCTGACAACTGCTTCTTGGTCCAAGTGTAGGTCTCATATGAGCACAATCAAGTGTCCTGGGATTCCCATTCTGCTCAAGGTTAGCCACAGTTTGCTGTGACTTACACAGTCAAATACCTTTTCATAGTCAATGAAATGAAGGTAGACATTCCTCTGGTACTCTTGGCTTTTAGCATTGGATTAATACTTTCAGTAGATATATTTCTTTTTTCCTTAGAAATTGTATTTGATTCTTTATTAAATGCCCTCATTTTTTTTCTCTCTTATGGGAATTAATTACTTGTTTTACATCTTTTATCCTTTGCAGTGCATTGCTGTTACTTTCTACTTGTTCTATGAGCTCTAATTCCTGTAGCTCTAATTCTGCTCTTTGTTACTATTTATTGTATATCCTCCCTCTTGGTGGTGTTGATTGCCATCAAGTTGAGCATGACTCATAGCGACCCTATGAACAAAAGGCCTGAAGCCTTTCTATAACTGTGGTCATTTATCAAAGTTCATAGAGTTTCCAGAGGCATGTTGTTTAGGAAGTGGATGCCACTCCTGCTTCCAGAATTCATGGTGTACCATGTAATGAATATGTTTTGGAGTAATTTAACCATAAATCTATTTTTTGAAGGACTGATTTTATTCTGTGAGAACGCTGTGATGTATGTGTTATAGGACTGTCTCTCCTGGGTACACACAGTGTCCTGGCTACGTCTCCAGCTGCCCACTAGTTTATTCCTTAATCTCTCTCAGTTGATGAGTTTCTAGTCTAATCATTACACTTGGGGCACAATTTTTCAAGACCTCTAGTTTTACATGTGAATTTCATTGTATCTCTCTCTCTTCTTTGGGTTAATGGCTCTAAATCTTATTTTTCTGGGAGCGTTTAAACCCAGATTGTTCGTGAAGGAAGACTGTGGCAGTTACGCTCCGCCACCAGCTTGATGAGAAACTTGGTAACACCTAAGCTGATCATATCGAAGACCAGACCAGACAATGGATCCTGATAAGAGCCTGAGCTTGATTAAAAATAGCTAATACCTAACTTAATTAACATGCCAAATTCCAAGAAGTACCACCTTAGTCCTTTCCAGGACCCCTATAAAAAGGAACCCCCCCAACCTGCCCACGCTCCATTTTGATCCCATCCATGTGCTGTGTGGCCGGGTCACTTGGTGTCCCTCTCAGACCACGCAATGAAGGCCTGTTCGTTTCTTGGGACCAATTCCTTTATTTCTCTCCCTTGCGCTCTTTTTTTAGATCTAACAGATTATTGAAACGGACAATTTCCTCATCCTATCCATAAGCTACTGTAAGGGTGGCCCTCTTTGTTTCTGTTAGTTTGTAATACTCTTTTCTTTCTTTTTCCTCTGAGCTTTGCTTAATAAGATTTTCTAAATTATCAAGGTTTGAGGTGTGATCCATCATATTATTGAAACTAGAAGATAATTTGCATATTCTGTTGTTGTTATTGTTGTTAGGCTTTGAGTAATGTACAGTAGAAGCAAGCAGAAAAAGTCATGAAGGCCAGAACCTGGCTAATCTTTGGTAGTTGATCAGATCCATAGGCTTACGAAACCATTGCAGCAAGATACTAGTACTATGAATGCAGGCGGCCAGAAAACCACTATGATTCAGTCACGAAAGGCCCAGAGTTGGGAAAGTCACAGAGTCAGGGAAATCAGAGTTTTTATGATTGATTTTCTGTTCTTCATGCTGTTTGGGCACGTATGGGCTTACAGACATTCCCTGTGGGACATACATACATACATACATACATACATACATATATAAACTTGCTTACATTTAAAATCATGGTCCGTGGCTGAAATTCTAGAGTGTTTTATCCTGGTCCACAGATGAAGTCCCTTTTCAAACATTGGTTTTCACTTTGTGAGGAAGATGGCCTTTTAATGTTCATCCAAACATAGAGACAGAGGATGTAGCCTGACTATTCTCGCCTCCCCCACCCCGCCACAGGTTAGTGGTCAGAGAGCTTCCTTATAAACCCACAAAGTACATCAGAATGTTTCTGGCATGAGAGAGGCCATACTTTCTCGTAGTTTCTTACTTTATAGAAAAATTCAGATGACACAGTTGACTCTTAATGGTCAACCCGATATCTGGGATCTGGATTGTTGTGGGTTAGTTTGGGCTTTTTAAAAATTTGTGTCTTTTCAAAACTTTCATAGACTGCATACTTCTTATAGAAGACCTTTAGAGCCGCTAAGATTAAGTATATCTTCAATTGGGCATATCCTCCCGGACCCCTGCAAAAGTGTTCTTTGTTTTAACTTTTGTTCCTTGTACTGTGGCTACTATACCCACAGTTCTCTAGGCATAAAACACACCACTTTCTAATTCACTCCCCAGACTCTTTCTGTTCTTTCAATATTTTAATTCCAGAATTAGTATTTCCCAAGGCCATCAGTAGTTGATAAGTACTGACAATCTCTTCTGTGTTCACTATAGTATAAGTGAATAAGGAGAGAATGACAAGACATGGTCATTAACTTTAAAGAACTTAGTATCTAGTAGAGGAGACACCCTATGTACACCAAAATAGTAGACAGTATATAATTAAATGCTAAATTTGGGCACAGATTTTTAAGTGTTAGAAGTTGGAGGGAAGAAAGAGATGATGAAGGCATAATTGTCAGATACAAGTTCGTGGAGATACAGAATTTTAACTAGATTTGAAACAACATAGATTGGAATTCAGTTGTAATTTTAAATGTATCTTCATTTATCTTAATCTATGGGAAAAATTGATGAATATAGTGAGTTTAAGATTTAGGAACAATTTGGGAGCCTTTTCATGTAAAAGACTAGTGAGTTGTATAATTTGATAGAAGCAGATGGTTTCTTTCACTGCATATCAGCCTATCAGATAAATCTTTCAGTTTTATTTTGCCTCAATTCAGCAATCTCAAAAGGCTGCCTTCTTTTGTAGCTTTGATTCAAACTATGCTAATGTTCTAGATACTGAGCGATCTGCCAGCCTTTTGCCCCCGGAACTCTTGCTTTTTTGTGCTGTGACAGGGGTGTGTGTGTGTCTGTGTGTGCGTGGTGTGTGCTGACATAGGCTTTCCATTCCCAGATGATAAGGCTGTGTGCAGTTTCTGTCCATCCACCTTTATGTCCCATCTCGAGATTGAGCACCTCTTGATACTCTCCCTGAGATGTCTCCCACCCACTGATTTTTTTTTCTTCCTCCGATTACCCCTGAAATTAGTTTCTGTTAAAAAGACAAGCTTTTATCTTTATGTTTTCTAATAATTTAGAGTTTTATACTTCTCTCTTCTGGTTCAGTAAGTTCTTTGAAGGTTTTTTTCCTTCTGTTGTTAACATCATATTTGATACTTAATTGTTCCTACCAGCACGGTTTATTACCCTGGAAGTGTATTTCATTAAATCAGTAACCTTTTGGAAACTATTGTTTTTGTTATGTGCTGTCAAGTTGGAACCGACCCACAGCTGTCTCCCCGGCTTTCAGAGGCTGTAACTTGAGAAGAGATTGCTCATCTTTCTTCTAAGGAGCACCTGGTGAATTTGAATCGCATGCCTTTGGGTTGGCACTGCAATTCCTTACCACTAGGTCACCACAGTCACTGTTAGTTATAATATCAGATTCCTGGGTGGCACAAAAAGAAAGGAAAATAAAATCACTTAAACCAGCCCACCAGTGGATAAATGTTCTTTGTTGTACTATGCCATCAAGTCAGAACTGACTCACAGCTGGCGCTCCATCTAGTTTTCAGAGGCTGTAAATCACACCTGAGGAGATTACCATCCTTATCCCATAGAGTAACTAGTAGATTTGAACTACCTGCCTTTGACAGTATAACTTCTTGCTACAGAGCTATCAGAGCTCTTGATAGGATAATACCTGGGAATGGACCTACTTAGGATGGCATAGGATCAAGTAGAGTTTCATTCTACAGTACCTGCGATCACTGTGATTTGGAGCTATCTCTTTGACACTTAAAAGTAGCAAGAGAATGTAAAAGATTTATCTAGTAAGAACTCCAAAGTGACACACTACAAGGACTAAAATACAGCTACATAGGTGGAAGCTCATTCCCTGCTCATGGGTTCTAAGACTTAGTATTTCATGTAGCACTCTGAAGCAATCTATAGCTAGAATGTAATCTTAATCCAGATACCTTATTTCTTTACTGAAATAAGGGGGGGGGGAAACCTCAGAATTAAACACTATCTATAAATGGAAAGGTAAGAGGTCCAAATACCCAAAACAACACTTAAGAACAGCAAAGTTGGAGACATCCTACTTCCCAGTCTTAAGGCATGTTCTAGAACCCAAGTAAAGAAAACAATCTGATACTGATTAGGTGACAAACTCAAAGGCCAGTGGGGCCCACATGAAAATTCAGAAGTAACGTCATTCATCTCTGGGCAGCTGACCTACAAAATGTTGAAATCCATTCAAAGGGGAAGAGAGATCTTAACAAATTGAGCTGCCAAAACTGACCAGTCACAGAACAGAGAAACAGGATCTATACCTTCATATACTAACACTGAAAAAAGACCTACAGCTCAATAGTAAAGCTAAAACGGAAGAGTTTCTAGAAGATAACATAGGGGCAAAACCATGAAACCCTTTTTATTTATTTCTTTATAACAAACTATCAAGCACAACTATAAATGAAGACAAACTGGGACCAACTAAACATTACTTAGCATCTTCAAAAGGTGAGTCCACAGGAGTAAATGCACAGACTGGAAAAAATGATTTGAGAATTGTGTGTGTGTGTGTGTGTGTGTGTGTGTGTACACACACACATATAATATATAACAATTCTCAAATCATTTTTTCCTGTCTGTTCAGCTCTGAAAGAATTGGCAAAAAACAAGGCCCCAAGAATTGAAGGCATACCAGTTGACATATTTCAACAAATAGACACTGCCCTGCATGTGCTCACCAAGTTGTGCCAAGAAACCTGGAGGACAGCCACCTAGCCAGCTGACCGGAAGAGATCTGTATTTGTTCCCATTACAAAGAAAGATGATCTGACAAGGTGCAAAAATTACCGAACAATAATCATTGATATCACCATGCAAACAAGATTCTAATGAAGATTACCCAGAGATGACTGGAACAGCGTATCAGTGGAGAACTGCCAGAAGTGCAAGCTGGGTTTAGAAGAGACCATGGCTCTAAGGATATTATAGCTGATGTCAGATGGATCTTATCTGAAAGCAGAGAGTACCAGAGGAATATCTATCTGTGTTTCATTGACTATGCAAAGGCTTTTGACTGTGTGGATCACAACAAACTGTGGCTGACTCTGAGAAGAATGGGAATCCCAGAACACTTGGTTGTGCTTATTTGAAGCCTATACTTGGACTAGGAGGCAGTCGTCAGAACAGAACAAGGAAACAATGAATGATTCAACATTGGCAAGGGGATACGGCAGGGATGTGTCCTATCTCCATACCTTTTTAATCTATATGTGGAACAGAGTATTCGGGAGGCTGGATAATCTATGAGGAGAAATGTGGCATCAGGATTGGAGGTAGACTTATCAACAATCTACATTACGAAGATGACACAAGCCTGCTTGCTGAAACTGAGGAGGGCCTGAAGCTCTTGCTGCAGAAGGTCAAAGACTGTAGTCTTAACTATGGATTTAATCTCAACATCAAGAAAACAGACTGGCAACATCATGATAGAGGGTGAAGAGATTGAGATTATTAACAGCTTTCGTTTGCTTGGCTCTATAATCAGCATTTTTGGTACTAGCAGGCAGGAAATCAAAAGATGACGTGCATTGGGAAAGTCTGATGTGAGGGACCTCTCCAGAGTACTGAAGAGCAGCGATATCAGTCTGGAGACTAAGGTATGCCTGATCCAGGCCATGATCTTTGCCAATTACTTGCTATGCATTGGAAAGCTGTACAGTTGACTAGTGATGATAGAAGAATTGATGTCTTTGAGTTGTGGTGCTGGTGAAGAGTATTGAATATACCATGGACTGCTAGGAGAACTAACAAGTTTGTCCTGGAGAGGATGAAGCCAGGCTGCTCCTTGGATGCAAAGATTCTGAAGCTTTCTCTGACATATTTTGGAGAGGTTGCAAGGTGGGACCCGTCCTTGGAGAGGGACATCATGCTTGGAAGGGTAGAGAAATAGCACAAGAGAGGAAGACCCTTGATGAGATGGATCAATTCAGTGACTGGTAATGGGGGTGTGTTGGAGACAATAAGATTGGCACAGGATAGAGCAAGTTTTAGGGCTGTTGTACATAGGGTCGCTATGAGTTGCAGGTGACTCAATAGCACATAACGACAACAACATACATGATAAGGGGTCTCATCTCTAAAGCCTGTGTAAATCTTCAGCAACTCAGCAGAAGATAATTTAATTTTTAAAGAAATGGGCAAGGGACAAGAAGACGAACTAGAACATTTAGGCAGCTAATAAACACATGCAAAGATGATTGTGACCAACACCTTATCTTTTTTTTAGAGAATGTTTTTTAGATACTCTGTAGTGGTCTGGAGTTAACTTGATGTCTTTAGTTGGATGTGGAAGGAATGGAGTGAGATTGGTTGCCTTGTTTATCTGAAATAAAGTAGTGAAAAAGCAATTTTATGAGGCCAACTGGATGTTGACCAACAGTTTATAATGGTTTAAATAGTTTCTTCTGAAGGTGGCCTCACATAAAATCTTAAACTCTGGGGTTGTGCATGTTCTTTTCTTAAAATTTCTGATACCTTAAGTCAGTAATCTTAACTAATGGCTGCTTCTGCATTGAGATAGCTTTAGACATTGATTCTTTCTTTCATTTACTTTACAGGTTGTTTGCATTCGCTCTACTTGGAATGCTCTCTCCCCAAAGCTGAGCTGTGACACGAGACCTCTCATTTTAAAGACCCTCAGCGAACTGTTTTCTCTGGTTCCTTCTTTAACGGTAAATACAGCTGAATATGAGGTATGTATTTGAGATCAACAGAAGAGCCATTTCTCTATTGGAAAGATGTGTGTGCTATAGTAACTCTGGGAGTAATCATTAATTTTTTTTCATAAATTCTTTTGTATTTTTACTCTGAGAACATGTTGATACCTGTATGAAGCACTAGAAGTAGGACTGCTGGTATCAAGTGTATGGTGCATATGAGTAAGATGAAGTCATTGACAGTTTTTCCCTATCTATCATGATGTCATCTATAGGTCCAGTGCTGAAAATGTTTGTTTACAGTGTTTGATCTTACATATCAAGTGTTTGAAGTACTCCTCACTTTTCAGCAAGCATGGTTGTATCATCTGCGCTCCAAAGGTTATTGAGGCGTCCTCCTCCAATCCTGATGCCACGTTCCTCTTCATAGAGTCTAGCTTCTCGAATAATTTGCTCAGCATACATATTGAATAGATGTGGGGAAAGGATACAACCCTGACACAACCTTTCTTCGTTTTAAGCCATGTACTGTTCCCTTGCTCTGTTCACATAGTAGCTTCTTGGTATAAGTATAGGTTTTAAATATTCCCTTGATTTCCATGCTCCTCCCTGTTATTGATGATTTATTATGATCCGCACAGTCATATTCATTTGCATAGTCAATAAAGCACAAATAAGGTCCATCTGGCATTGGCAGTAATTTCTGGTGCCATGACCTCTTCTGAATCCAGCTTGAACTTCTGGCAGTTCCCTGTCTATATACTGTTCTGACTGGTTTTGAATGATCTTCAGCAGTATTTTGCTGGCATGTGATATTAATGATACTGTTTGACAATTTTCACATTCTGTTGATCACCTTTCTTGGGAATGAGAACAAATATGGATCTCTTCTACCCAGCTAGCCAGCCAGCTGTCCTCCAAACTTCCTTGCATAGACTGGTAAGCACATCCAGGGTTGCATCTGTCATTTGAAACATGTCAGTTGGTATCACATTGCTTTCTGAGACCTCATATTTTGCGAATGCCTTTAGTGCAGCTTGAACTTCACCTTCCTTACCATTGGCAGTTGATCATGTGATTATTTCCTGAAATATTTCACTGTCGGCCAGTTCTTTTGGTACAGTGATTTTGTGTATTCCTTCCATCTTCTTTTGGTGCCTCCTGGGTCATTCAAGATTTTGCCCACTGCATCTCTCAGTATTGCAGGTCGAGACTTGAATTTGTTTTTCAGTTCTTTCAGTTTGAGAAATGCCAGGCAAGTTCTTCCCTTTTATTCTCCAGTTCTAGGTCTCTGCATATTTTGTTATAATAGTTTGCTTTCTTTTCTCTAGCTGCCCTTTGAAATCTCTTCAGCTCTTTTACTTCAACATCTCTTCCCTTTGCTTTGGCTTTTTGATGCTCTAGTGCAGTTTTCAGAGCTTCTTCTGGCATCCATTTTGGGGTTTGGGTTTTTTTTTCTTTTCTTCTTTTCTTTTTTT
Source organism: Elephantulus edwardii (assembly GCF_000299155.1). NCBI lineage: Eukaryota > Metazoa > Chordata > Mammalia > Macroscelidea > Macroscelididae > Elephantulus > Elephantulus edwardii. Next base: position 11,299,022 of record NW_006399764.1, on the reverse strand, counting down.
TCTTTCAACTCTGTCTTTGTAGTGAACTTTTACTCTCTTCATAGGTGAGATTATTTTTTTTTTTATAATTTTTTTCCCCCATGGAAGATATTCTTGATACCATCCCACAACTTACCTGGCCTTTGATTATTTGTGTTCAGTGCTTCAAACCGGTTCTTAAGATGATTTATAAATTCAGGTGGGATCAAGTCAAGACTATATATTGGCTCTCATGGACTTGTTTTCATTTTCTTCAATTTCATTTGTAACTTACATATGATGAACTGATCTGCAGTTAGTACCTGACTTGCTTTTGATTGCTGGTGTTGAGGTTCTGCAGTGAGTCCAGTGATTTATTCCACAGATGTAATCAGTAGTAATAATAATAATATATGTAGTCAGCCTTAATAACAACAACAATAACCAGTGCTTGGAATGTAACATATATAGACTGAGTATTTTTGGAATAAATTAATGGAGCTGATCAATTAGACATTTGATGTGATATATTAAAAAAAGAATTCATTTCTGATTCCTACAGATACTTGTTACAGTATTCTTACAGATACTTGTTATGTTGTCAGAGAGTTTTCAGAGCTCCTAATAAAGGGCTAGACCCCAGATGAGATGGATTGATATAATAACTGGGGCGACTGTGTGCACAGGGTAGGGTTCTGAGCTGCTGTACAGAGAGTCACTATGCATAACAGGCAACTCAGCCAGTAACATTCTGTGACAGGTTTGGAAGCAGGAGTGACATCCACTTCTTAAACAACTTGCCTCTGGAAACTCTATGAACTTTGATAAGTGAATAGTTGTAGAGGGGCTTCAGGCCTTTTGTTCGTAGAGTCACTGTAAATTGTGCTCAACTCGAAGGCAATCAGCAACAACAATAAAGGGCTAAGACTTCACACTGAAGTAAGGGTATGTTATGTTTATTTATATTCTTCCCCCAGGGCCTTATGTGATATATAAATACTTTCAGATTGCATTCTAATAAGTTGCTTTTATTTGAATTACATGTTCATTTATTCAGTGGTTTACACAGTGGATTCTCTTGTTTGCTTATACCTGGTAGTGAATAACTGTTTTTATTTTCTTCTCTTTATTTTACATTTCATATTTTTCCTCACATCTTATTTTTATACATCTTCTTACTTACATAGCATTAGAATGTCTCTATTCACACAGACGACTTCTGGGCTCTTCTGTCCAGGTCTGTCCTCCCACCAGGAGGCTTTTCTAAGCAGCCATAGTCACTCTGGAAGCATAATTGAAGCAAAAGTAGAAACCTCTCATGTTTTCTTTCCCTTCTCTGCTTTTTCTCCCTCTTTTTCCCTCCTCCTCTCTAGCCTAGATAATTTGTTTTCTTTTGCCTGCATAGAATTTGTTCAGATGGACCCCAGTTAAATTTAATCCTTGAAATAATCTGTTAGGTTGTTGCTGTATTCCTGGGCACCTGAGGGCCTTGTGCTTCCCTGACCCAAGCCACCCAGCATCCAGCCTTGCCCTGCTTTCCTGCACACTGCAAGCTAGGGGAGCTAAACCACTTGAAGTTTCCTAAAGCCCACTACAGAGTTCATTTTTTCCTTGGTTGATGTTGTTATCTTCTTGAAATTACCTTCCTTTTAATTTCTAATGGTAGAATCTCATCTAGAAAATAAAGCATCAGTCTAACACATTCCATCTTTTTTAGGATTTATCTGTAAGTGGGAGACTATTCTTTTTAAAGGACTTTATTCATACCAACCTTAAAATTTTTATTTATATTTTATACTTTAGATACAGTACATGACTTTATGCTGTCTGGTTTTATAGATATAAAATAGTTTGTTATTGTTGCATATACATGTTAATATGTATCTGTATTACCAAATGCATGTACTAAAGATGTATTTGTACATATTATTTACCTTTGAATTATAAGCTTGTGAAAATAGTCTATGTTTCAATTATGGTATATTTTCTGAATTGCTTTTCCAGGTCCTTAGTACATTTTCCCTTAATTTGTAATAAGATTGTGCTTGTGGGAGAAGGATGGCAAATTACCTCCTGTGGCATTTCCACTCTCTGAAAATGCACTGAAGGGTGGGCTCAGATCTAGTAGTTCAGTTCCAACTGAACAAAAACTCATTGCTTTGCAGGCCTTAAAGATATAATGAGGAATAATCGTACTATTGAACATCTAGTATATCCTAAGCATTATTCTGGTTACTTTATACCAGTTTGTCCTAAGAACTGATAGAAAAGTATTGATTTCATTTTATAAGCAAAGAAGCTCAGGGTTTTAGAGGACTATTCATTCATTAAACAAATACTGAATATCTGCCATGGGCCAGACAAGTAACTTGACCCAGAATTTTAGTTACTAAATGAAGAGCTGATGTCTTGGTCCAGGACTTCGTAACTCCACAGTCTGTGCTTTTCTCTTCTACTGTGTTGTCACTTTCTCCCCTCTAGAAGCTCATAGGTTTGTGAAGGAGATGCAATGATAATTATAGTAACATTTGATGAGTATCAGTCATGGACTGATGAGTGTCCCTCAAAAGAGTGAGTTCAGAACAATACCTAGCCTTCTGAGACGTCTGATGGGAAATCATCTTTAGTTGATATTCTTTGGCGTGGTCAGTGAAGAATGAGTACACTGTTCCTTCCCAATGAAGTTTTGGAAAATAAAATGTGCAAAAGGAAGATGATACAGGGATACCTGACATGGTTTAGAAGAATAGGAAGTTAGATGTGGCTGAAATGAAGGTGACACCGAGAAGACAATGGCCTTTTTCTAATGTTCATTTGTTTATTTGATAGTCATCATCTTGGAAGAGTTGTTGTAGGCTCTGTGTTTAGGCTTCTGAAATGAGAAAGACATAATAAGCTGCCCCCAAAAATGTGTAACCAAGTAGCAAGTAAATCCCTAATGTGAACACATACATGAAATGGCCATAGGAGATGCTGACACGTGCCACGTGCCCATCTGTGACTGTAGACAGAGAGAGGACTCTTCTGAGTGAGAGGAAAGCACCCAGAGGCATGGAAGTGGCTAGAGATGCATGCGGCAGAACCTGAGGGTGACCGTAAGAAAAGATTTAGAAATTGACTAGTCTTAGCATCTCTGTGTTCAAACAGGTATTAAGATTATGTATTTTTAAATATTTTCAGTTTATGAGTGAGTGGTAAATAATTAAGTTACTAATGAGCGATACAAGTTGTCAGATTTAGCTTTATCTTACATATTTATTCTGTTGTTTTCTGACTTTTCAGAATTTCAAAGTTCAAGTTCTCAGCTTCCTCTGGAATCATTCTCAGAACAAGGTATTGACTAGGTGTCCGTGAAACCAAACAGAGCTTGTGAAATAAGTCTCTTTTTTTGAGGGGCAGAGGGTGTTTTGTGAAATGAGACTCTTACCATGAAAGATAAAGCTCTTTTAAATTATTAATATTAAAAAGAATTGTGATACTAATAAGTAGAGATTTTAAAAATTATTGTCAGTTGATGCTCTAAAGTAAAATTATGCCATGAAGTAAGCTTATATTCTATGACTCCCACAAATGCAAAGGCCTGTTGTCATCGCCTAGATTTATCTGGACCTCTGCTTTTCATTTTTCCCTTTGTCTCACCAACAAGCATCCTGAACCAACAAGGAAAAATATCAGCCCATTTTTTAAGATGACTTTTTAAATCAAGGAATATAGAATGAAGAGGATATGTAGATGAAGAGGATATGTCGTTTTGTACCCATCTCATGAATGAAAGAGCTTCAATTCCAAAAGCTCAACTTGGTACTGTTAGTAAGCAGAGAATAAAAGCTGAAACTCACACCTTTCTGACTCTACTAAACCAAATTACCGCTTAAGAACTTCAGCAGACATGAGTTACTTTGTGTTTAATGTCTAAGCTAGGATAAAAATTTAGTGAGCCTGGTCCTATTCCTAGTGGTATTTAATTTCCATTTTGTGACTAGGATGTGTTTACAGAGAAATAATTAATGGAAGTAATTTTACCTATTTGTTCTTATTTCCTTTCCCAGGCCCTTTTCACTCCTGCCTTCATGTATATTTTTGAAATGAAGATAAAGCTCTCTAATCTCTTTCTGACATTGCTAGTTTCTAGCCTTTTGGCCAAAATTAGACTTAATGCCATTATTGAAGCACTACCTATTGTTAGTAGGATCACTCTGACTCGTATTTGACTTGATGGCACCCAAGCCTGCAGTTTGGAAACTTTAAGGTCATAGAAAATGTTATCTTAATTTCTCCATATTTGATATTTATTATGCATTTTTTTCCTTTTCTTTGTTTGCTTTTCTTTTACTCCTCTCTAGGACCCAGTTGTAGCAAAAGCCGCATATAAATCTCTTTCGTGCTTCAGTGCAGGGGACCACACCATTCTTCATCTGCCGGAAAAGGTAGGCATCTCTGAATCTCATCTTATCTGTTAGTGCTGGATTTTACAACTATGTCTATATCTTCTCTCAGGACATCGTTACTGACTGCTGCTACATATGTAATTATGTGTGTATTACCTATAAGATATAAGAGTTTATCTTCCTAATTAGTTTAATCTCATAAAGATCATAGAAGTCTTAGACTTCACAGATGATGAATTGAAATCTCTTTGGACCAGATGGAAGGCATGTATGGTGAAAATAAAATCTGCTTCAGGTAACTGACCTGTGTGCTTGTTCCAATGGCTTCCTCCAGAGAGTGTGTATGACAGTAGGCATAACTTTGCCAATTTAGCATGCCATCGTGAACATTAAGTTCAAGCAGGACCTACAAATACTATTATTTATACCCTGTGTGCAGGCAGAGATGTTTGTTTATGATGAAAAAGTAGAATGCTATATGCAAAAATAAAACCCACCCAGAAAACCCAAAACTATTGAATAATGTGAAAAAGATACGGTAACCCTGAAGAACTACATGAAAAATTATCAATACAAAATATGACATTGTCTTCATTTGTAAGTAAACTAAAGGCATACAATAATTTATGCAGAGCAGATTATCCGAGAGACTAGGCTCTATGAGGAGAAGCGTGGCATTAGGATTGGTGGACAATCTATCAACAATCTGCGT
>NW_006399764.1:11083500-11293204 GCF_000299155.1 Elephantulus edwardii | reverse complement strand
GACTCGACGACACATAACAACAACAGCAACAAGACAACCAAATTTATTATAAAATCATACTGATGAAAGTATCTGCTTTCACACGTAAGGTCACCACCAGTTTGGTACATGCAGATATTTAGTGAATGTTGGCCAAAAGGCTGACATAGTGTTATATGAAGTCATGTATGTATAATGTTGCTCAGAATCTATCATTGAGCTGAAATAGCACTAAGATTTGGTGGGAATTTCTAAGGATCATCAGACATCCAAATGAGTTTGCCTTTTGCTTCCGGATTGAATTTTATAAGAGCTTAGATGCCAGTGTGAACTGGACAAACTTCTGTAGATATCACCAAATAAATGAGACTCAAGGCATGCTCTTATAAAATACAGTCTTAAATAAGGTAAGATCTCTCACGTTCTTTGATGACTTGTAAAGGCTGATTGATCATTCCGTTTTCACAGACGGGAGGCCTAAGAGAAGTGTCCTGTCATCTATAAATAATAAGAGATTTAAAAATGAGACTTAGGGCAATGTGATAACTAGAAATACACAGAGCTGCTCAAAAAAGAAAGAAGAAATAACTACATATATTTAATTTGCAAACTCCTACCTTTAGACTATCTACAGCATCTGGGGAGGCACTTAACAGCTGTCTTTACTTTCATCTATTACTACAGAAATATTCCAATTAGAGTAGTAGCTTTTATCAGATAACTTCCACATACTCTTAATGTTTTAAATTCTACTTTTAAAAAACACTGATATATCCTACCTTAGGATCTTTTTCAGTTTTGGTTATGTTTGTTAGAATTTATTCTTAATCAGCTGCTTTCCTGAATCAAACATCAGCTGCTTCTTTGACCTAACTCTTCTAAAACAATAATGCCTGAATAGCCTTCAGTAGCTCTTTATACTCTCCATCATGAAGGATAGTGATGTACTTAGGATTGGGGTTTCTATGTATGTTTGGGTTTGTACTCTCAGAGTACGAAGACCTATAAAGGGAAGCTTATATAGGCTTATCTTATTTTTGACCTTTTCGATCTTTTTTCTCCTCTAACCTCCTTCTGGAATACAGCATAGTCCCAAAAGTAATATTTGTTCCCAATATCCAATATAATAGATATTTTTAAATGGATTTGTGATGAGAGTGTATGAGTGATTTGTAGACGACTTTTCCACTCTGATATCTAGATTCTTATGTAGGATCATTACTTCCAGGATTACACCATGAACTTTATGTCCTTCCCTCCCCCACCTCCAGCGGATTATTTCCTACAGTTGTGGCACCTTAAATGCCTAAGTCCAGAAAATGGTCAACGTAGTCCCATCTCATACAGGCCCCTAAACTCTAAGAGTACATTGAAGTCAGCTCTTCACGTCCTTATTTTTTTTAATAAAATTTTCTGTCTTATTTGGAGACTAAGGTGCGTCTGATACAGGCCATGGTCTTCGCAATCACCTGTTATGCATCAGAGAGTTGGACAATGACCAAGGAGGATAGGAGAATTGATGCCTTTGAGCTGTGGTGCTGGAGAAAGTATTGAGAATACCATGGACTGCTAGGAAAACAAACAGATTTGTCCTGGAAAGGGTTAAACCAGGTGGCTCCTTGGAGGCAAGGATTCTGAGGCTCCGTCTAACATACTTTGGACATGTTGTGAGGAGAGACCGGTCCTTGGAGAGGGACATCATGCTTGGGAGGGTGGAGGGACAGCGCAGGAGAGTAAGGCCCTCTATGAGGTGGATTGATTCAGTGATTGGGATAATTGGGATGGGAGTGTCGGAGACAGTGCAATTGGCACAGGACAGAGGGGAGTTTAGGGCTGTTGTACATACGGTCGCTATGAGTTGCAAGGTGACTCGACGGCACATAACAACAACAATAACAACAACATTGATTTTAATGAAAATTTACAGAAAAGTTAGATTTTCATTCATTCATTCTTACACATTTTACCCTCTTTCAACCCTCCTCCCTCCCCTAGTTCCCTTTTTTTTGTTTTAATATTCATTCATTGTTGCACAATTAATCTTCCACCCTCCCCCGGTATTCTTTGCAGTGTACCTCTTATTCTGGGCTGTTGTCATATTTTTAAGGCCCAATCATATATTCCTTTTAAATAGTTCTTTATCTGTTCCAGTGCAGTGTTCACTATCTATATATTTTTCCCTTATTCTCTTCCCAATTCTTCCCATGTCAGACCTGCTTTATAACAATGGTGCAACTCTTCATTTTCATAGGGTGGTTATGTAAATCTGAAGCTCATTGTTCTATAACAGCAAATTCTCACCTGTTTGCAAAGTTTCTGCCAGGCAAGGATCTCAAGAACTCAAACACCAAGATTCCTTATTGTCAGATTGTCTGCTCTGCACCAAGAACAATTGAAAGGTAATGGACAGGCAGAACGAAAGGAGCAAGAGGAATTGACAGACATCAGAAGGAAGATTTAGGGTTGAATGAAACAGTACTTTTAGGTGAGGTGGAAAATGTCAGTTGCTGGTAGACCTGAAAGAGACACTATGAGTTATGGATTTGAAAGCCAACTTCTTCTTTCTTTTCATTAGCTTATTATTAGTATCCTGTAGCCTTATAGAGAACTAATGTTTGTATTAGCTTAGTAATTGTTGGGTGGATACCTGCCAAGTGCGAGACCCTGTCTTATGAGTTGAGAATGTTGATTAAATAGATATGTCTTGTTGAATTATAAAATTAATTATAAAAATCCCTGTAATTACTTTAGATTTGCATATTTAAAGCTAGAACAAAACTTTGGGGGCTACTCTGAAACCTTGATTCTAAAGTTAGACATAGATACAAATACTTTTTCACTTAACTTTGTATTTCTTCTGTGTTTTTTTTGTTTTGTTTTGAGCTGTCTATCTCTGTTTCCGTAGCACTGGAAAGAGACATATACAGAGATATGCATACACATGCACACATACATGCTAACGTACATAAGAATAATTTTTCTTTATAAATGAATCTGTAATGGAGGAACATTTAGCCATAAGATTGAGGATACAGTTTTAAAAAGAAATATCCTATTATTTAAAAATTAAACTTCTCATTATAGAGATTTACAGATAGATTGTTTTGTTGATTTCTGGAGTTAATTTCAGAAGTAATATAAAGTAACTGATTATGCATCTAGGGTTGGTATAAATATCGTGTAACCTCTTTGGCTTTGATTTAAGCGAATGTCATTGCATTCATCAGAAGCTGTTTCTGTTTTAAAATGAATTTATGCAGATACTTGACATGTTCCAAATAAAATTCTCTATTTATGCACAAACTCCTTGATTTTCATAGGTTATATATACAGAAAGGTGGTTGAAAGGTTATCAGGCTTAAAAAGAGCCCATACTGAGACATTTTGTAAAGATAAATTTGCCCGTGTTCATTTTGAAGCAGCTTTTAGAAAGTACTATATCATTACATATTTGGATGCCATTTGCATTTTTTTTCAACAAAGCTTATCTGTAATTAGAAGAGTTTTATTTTTGTTTTGATTGTGGTGGGCAAGGGGGGATGTGTAGGTTTTAAATATGCATGAAGTTGACCCCAGGTATTTCAGAAACTAATGCAATTACCAGCATAGTCTAGCTTTGACTGGTATTCTTTCATATAGCTCCTCTTGACTCTCCCCAGCTGTACTCTCTTTGATCTTGTTCACTTGTTGAACACAAACAAAAGGGAAAGTCTAGGGTTAGCAAAGGGAAGCTGAGGAGAACAAACATTTAAGAGATGAGCAGGAGAGGCGAGAAATAGAACATACTCGTGGTCTGACAGTAAGGGCTCAGTTGCCAGAGTCAATTCATCTTTGAGGAAACAAATCAAAGGAATTATTGGACCATGACTATGTGAAGTACGCCATTTGTACTTAAATGATGGTATTTTTGTGATTTCTTTGTTAAAATGCTTTCATACATGAGATGCAGAAACATTGGCTTTCAAGGGCAGGATAAACTAGAATAGACTTACAGTTTTTTTAATGAGAAATTAGGCCGTTTAAGATAGATGAATGAGTCAGGTGTTTGGGTTATTGTTTTTTTATCCTCAATTCTTCCTTTATTCTGTTTCAATTTTTCTTAATCCTAAATCTTTCTGTAGTTGTTGTTGTTGTCATGTAGCAGGGGACTGTAATATAGCAGCGTTGTGAGAATGGTGCAGGAGAGGCCAGTGTTGTTATGCAGAGGGTCACTATGATTCGGAACATTAACAACTTTAATTAGGAGCCTCAGCGATATTGATTGCCTGGTCTAAGCAACATGAGTTGTGACTCATGTTGGGTATTTGGGTTGGATGAGGTAAAATGTGTGTGAAAATGATGTATCTCTTTTATACTGAATAATTTTGGATTCGAGGACATTGGATATTTTCTGTGGTTCACTCATCAGTTAAGGCCTTCTATAATTTTGTTCTTGTTCTTTTGTTTTTCTTCTTTCTCCTTTTTGTTTTTAAGTATTATCTTCCTGTGTCTCTTTAGCCCTCTCTATGTTTTTCATATCTTCTTTTGTAAAACCTTATTTAGCTATTATATAGTAATATCGTATTTTTACTATAACCATCAACCAGTCTAATTTTATAATATTTTTTCCCTTAAAAGAAAGCCCTAGACACATTCAGTGTTCTATTCTTTCCATCTCCATCCATAAAGAACTATTTATGTATTTTATGTCTCCGGACTTGTCTCTCTTTATGCATAAACTCCTTAATTTCCATAAGTTATACACACACACACACACACACACACACACACACACACACACTGGGCTTTTCATATAAATGGAATCTTAAAGTATATGACCTTCTATGAGTATCTTCTTCCACTTGGAATAATATTTTTAAGGTTCATTTATCTTTTCTTAGTAGCATACCTCCGTTGTTGGTTCTTTTTGATGAATGATGCTAATAATAAGGCTATAGCACCTTGTGTTAACACAGTCATCAGTTGATAGACATTTGAGTTGCTTCTACTATTTGGCAGTTATGGAAGATGCTCCTAGGAAGATTTGTGTGCAAGTTCCCATGTGTGTATACTTTTATTCTTTGGTTATATACCCGGGAATGCAATTGCTGTGTCACATAGTACCTGTGTTTAACTTTTTGAGAAACTGTCCATCACCTTTTTTAGAATGGTGGCACTATTTTACATTCCCACCAGCCGTGTATGAAGATTCTGAATTGTTCACATCCTCACCTTGCGTGCGAGTTTTCATACTAGCTGAGTGTTCGCCTCTGCACCCTGCCTCCCCACGTCTCATGTCGTGCTGAGTAGAAGTGTCAGAGTCTCCAATGCCTTGATGCACTAGGCTGTCAAACATAGCTTAGCAGTCTCGCTTCCAGCTGCACTGATGTCCAGCTCTTGTTTCCTGTCTCCTCCAATATGCTGTTAACTTTTTATTTTTTCCATTTATATTATTAATCAGGATACATGGCAAAGGGATGAAGGACTAGATTATTTTGGGGGGACATTTTTTGTTAAGCCAGCTCAGTCTTGTTTAAATCTCTAAAACAAGTCTTGATGCTAACTAAACCTAGTAAATGGCGAGTGTGTACTAAGACCAAGGACACTTGGGAAATTGCTCAGCGGAGAGAGCCTAAAGGTTTGCGAACATCCCAGCACTTCTCTGGGGTGTAGAGCTGTCAACAGACACTGCCGTTGCCAAATCAGAGGAGGAACTGATTGTTAGCCTATAATTATGGCTGGTGTATCTGTCTGAGAATTAGGTACTCAGTAACAAATCAGAATGAAATCTGGGCTTGGAAAGCTCTCAGGCAGCCTTTTCTCCATCTTCTCTAGTGAAGAGACCGCTGGTTATGGGTGAGAGGCTTCCTAGGAGTTGAGCATATTATACTTAAGAGACACACTTCACTTTCTCTCTGTTGTCTTTTCTTTGTAACCCCCCTGCAAGAATCCCCGCTCAGTGCACCAGCTAGATGGAACAGTGCTTTGGGGACCTATGAAGCAGGCAGTCTGCAGGAATTGTTAATTATTTCTAAAAATAACTCCGGTAGACAGGCTAATGGTAATGGCTGGGTTCTGCCACTTTATGGTTATAGCAACCACTTTTATATATTTTGATTTCCTCTCCTAATGCTTAATTGTCTCCATGTGAGCATTATGCTGGTGTGTCATTGAAAGTATTAAAAATTTAATTAATTGCTTAACAGTTATATCTTCTGGAAAGTAAAATAGTGGTAATCTTTTTCCATTTTTTAAATTTTTTATTCAAATATACCTACCTAATTACAGAAGCACCACAAAAATCTTGCAAATTGCAAATTATACCCAATGAAATACAGTTACCAATTTTTGTTCTTCTTATGTGTGTTTTTATACCCCATAGCAACAAACTGCCAAATCCTTAAAAAGACAACCCAGGCATTCTGCCTCTTTCTGATCTCTAATATATATTTTGTTGGAAGATTTTAAGCTTTGGTGTAGGGATGTGTCTATGACTCTACGGCACTTAACAACAATAATAGAGATGTAGCCTGGAATCACAAATTTTGTTTTTTTAGAAAAGGAATTCTGACAAGGAAAATATTTAATTACAAGCTGTGAAATTCAATACATTGAAAGTGTCAGTGTTTGCATTTTATTATATCACAGTATAACGTTTTATGTCATATAATCATTGCTTACACTAACATAGGGTGATTTTCTTCCTGGATTATTATTTGTACTGTACATGTAACTGAGGTTTTATCTAATAAGATGTCTAGATCTTACTGTTAAATTTGAAAACTGAGGTTTTTAAAAATTTTATTTGTGATAGAAAACAGTTTTTAAAATTTAATCCATCTTTGATTTTTTTGACATAATAGCATGATGGAACCTGACTCAGTTTTTCAGTCTTGACTTTGTCGTTGTTTTTGTTATTGTTATATGCCATCAAATTGGGACTGACTCACAGCTGACCCTTGAGTAGGTTTTCTGAGGCAGCTAATCGCATGAGAGAGATTGTCCATCCTTCTCTGTGGAGCAGCTAGTGGATTTGACCCAGACAGGATGAAGAAAAGACTCTATAGAATGTTCTAGAACTACCCTTTCTGTAAACTCATCACTTGTTATTTCAGGTAAGACCAGAAATTCCCGTTCCTGATGACCTAGATGAAGATGCTGATGATGAGGGTGATGAAAAGGAGGTGGACCTTTCAGTTCCTGGCTCTTGTTACCTCAAACTGTTGTCACTGACTTTGCCTTCAGTTTTACCAGGTGACTATCTGGACTGATTAGTGTCGGGGAAATGGACTTTTTCTGGTGATCTTACCTGTCTGACTATATTCTTATGTAATATATACTTAGTATAACGTACATTAATCCTAAGTACTTGTTTTGTAACAAATGCTTTATATATATATGTTCTATAGGGCTACTTGATATTGTAAGGTGTTCAGAAGAGAACAACAGGCAGATAGTTATAGTAAGCATATGAGAGAGAGAGAGAGAGAAAGAGAAGGGAGAACAAGAGAGAAAGAGATGGACGGAGGGAGGAAGAAGGTAGATTGGAATGAAACTGAATTGGAATGCAATTGAAGTAACCATGTATAAAAATTTATGGTGTGATTTACTTAGTTTATATAATCAGGAACTAATAATAATAATAATAATATAGATTGTCTGTAGAAACTAAGTGAATAGACACATTATTCCTCTTACAGAGTTACTCCAAAGGTGATACAGATTTTTGAGAGATTTTTCTAATGAGAACGTTTTTTCAAAAGCTTTTCCGATGTTTTATTTTTTAAATGGATCATATTTTGTGAAAAGGTTTGATATAAAACTTACCCAGATCTTTAAATAAAAATTGTTCTAACACTTCCATTAAATTATTTTTATATTTCTTATATATAATAGATAACCACATAGGGTTTTTAATGTACTTATCTATTGGTGGACATAGAAGAATTTCATGAAACAACGTATGAGCAAGAGCCTGTTGTGATGAAGGAGGAAGTTCAATTGGCAAATAACAAGGCTCCAGGAATTGGTGGTATACCAGTTGACATATTTCAACAAACAGATGCTGCCCTGCATGTGCTCACCAAGTTGTGCCAAGAAATCGGGAGGACAACCAACCACCTGGCCTACTGACGGGAAGAGATCTGTATTTTTCCCCATTCCAAAGAATATGGAAATTTTTGAACAATATCATTGATATCATATGCAAGTAAGATTCTGCTGAAGATCATCCAAAAACTTCTGGAACAGCACATCAACAAAGAACTGCCTGAAGTACAGGCTGAATTTAGAAGAGGCCATGGCACTAGGGATATTATAGCTAATGTCAGATGGATCTTGGCTGAAAGCAGAGAGTACCAGAGGAATTTCTGTCTGTGTTTCATTGACTATGCAAAGGTGTTTGACTGTGTGGATCAACAAACTGTGGCTAACTTTGAGAAGAATGAGAATCTGACTACTGCAAAGCAAAAATCAGCAGACAATGTAGTGCGTTTCCTTCAGGGCTAGAGATTCCTGCCCAGCTCGTACTGGAACATGCCTGAGGGCAGTAGCAGCTGTAACAGAGAACCTGAGACCAACAGGAGACAGAGCAGACTTGGGGCTGTGAGCCTACAAAGCCAAGATCAAGGTCTTTCAACCAAGCTTTTTGGGAGACTGAGGGGAAACATCCTAATTAGCAGGAATAAGGGAATTTCAGCTTTATGTGAGGGAGTTCTGGTGGTCTAGTAGTAAGAAGCCATGCTGTGGTCCCCAAAACATGCAGATCAAATCCACAGATGAAGCCTGCACAGTCTTCTCCCGTGTGATTAACTAACTGCCTCTGAAAACCCACTTACTGGGTCAGCTATGGGTCTAGCTTCATGGCACACAACAATAGCAAGGGATTTATATGAAGAAGAATGTGGCATTGGATCAAAGGAAGACCCATCAACAATACACTACGCAGATGACACAGCCTTGCTTGTTGAATGTGAGGAGGACCTGAAGCACTTACTGCAGAAGATCAAAGACTATATACAGCTTCTCATACAGTTTACATCTCAACATCAAGAAAACAAAAGTCCCTGCCACTGGGCCAATAGGCAGCATCATGACCAATAGAGAAAGGATTGAAACTACTTTATCTTCCTTAGATCTACAGTCAACATTCTTGGTACCAGCAATCAGGAGATCAAGAAGTATATTGCATTCAACAAGGCTGCTGTCAGGGGGCTCTCCAGCATACTGAAGAGCAATGATGTCTCTTTGAGGACTAAGGTATGCCTCATTCGGCTTATGGTCATTTCAGTCACTTGCTGTGCATCTGAGAGCTGAACATTAAATAAAGATGACAGAGGACTGATGCCTTTGAGTTGTAGTGTTGGAGAAGAGTACTGAACATCCCATAGACTACCAACAGATTGAACACATATGTCTTGGGAAAGGTGCAGCCATAATAGTCTTGATGACAAAACTTCATTTCTCATACTTTGGACATGATGCTAGAAGCACTTCTTTGGAGAGGGGTATCATGCTTGGGAAGGTCAGCAAAACAGAGGAACATTCCCGAGGAGATGGATTGACATGGTGACTGCAGCAATGGGCTCAAGTGTGTCAGAGATGGTCATGGCACAGGATAGGATCACAGGGTTGCTGTGAGTCATACTCAACTCGGCAACACCTAACAACAACAACAACAGGGCTTTATGTGCACCAAACACAAAAGCCGAAGATGATGAAAAATGAAGGATTTCTACTAACTCTTTCAGTCTGAAATTGATCAAACATGCAAATCAGGATTTATTAGTAATAATCGCTTACTAGACTACAAAAGTTGGGAACAAACAAAAAGGACTAATAATTGGACAATACAGTTTTGGTAACAGAATTGAGGCCACAAAACACATTTAGAATTTTGTACAATCGATGGTTTGTTCTTTTGCGATATCTTTTTTAAAAGGATGTAATTGGCAGCTGCCCTCACGGACCTCACCTGATGGATACATGATCGCATTGATTGTATCTGTAGAAATATAAAGTGGAAAAAGCTCAGTATCAACAGTCAAAAAAGACCAGGGCTGACTCTGAAACAGACAATTAATTATTCATAAGTTAGCTCATATTGAAACTGGTTCAAACCAACCAATGGCTCTATGGGAGAAAGATGGACTTTTTCCTCCTGTGCCATTTACAATATTCCAAAACCCTCTGAAGGGTCAACTAATGGTCCGTTTCAACTCAACAACAGAGGTGTAAGTTTATAATTGTGCACATGAGAAAGCTGTACGAAGACCAAGAAGCAAGAATTTGAACAGAACACAGGGCATACTGCGTGGTTTAAAGTGAGGAAAAGTGTGCATCAGACTTGGATCCTTTCTCCATACCTATTCAGCCTGTATCCTGAGCACCTAATCCCAGAAGCTGAACTGTATGAAGAAGAGTACGTTCTGCGTCCATACCACCATGAACGCACCCGGTCACGTCTGATCTCGGAAGCTAAGCAGTGTCAGGCCTGGTTACTACTTGGATGGGAGAAGAATAAGGCAGCAGAACTGAAGAAAGACGCCTCCACAGCATGTGTAATGCAGATGACACAACCTTGTAAAGGGGACTCGAAGCACTTGCTGCAGATCAAAGACCACAGTCTTCTATCGATTATATCTCAATTTCAAGAAAATAAAAAAGCCTCACCACTAGCTAACAGGAACTTCAAGATAAATGGAAAAAAAGATTGAAGTTGTCAATAATTTCATTTTACTTAGGTCCAGAATCAACAGCCATGGTGATAGCAGTCAAGAAATTAAAAAATCATGTTTCCTTGGGCAAAGCTGCGGTCAGGGACCTCTTTAAAGAGCTAAAGAGCATGAATGTCCATTTAATGACTAAGGTGTGCTTGATCCAAGTCATAGTATTTAAATTGTTTCATATTTACGTAAGAGTTGGACAGTGAATAAGGAGGACAGAAGAATCAATGTCTTTGGGTTGTGGTATTGGCAGAACTACTCAAGGAACAAACAGGTCTATCCTGGAGGAAGTGCAGCCTGTGTTTTTAGAGACATGCGTGAGATCCTTTTTATTTATTTCTGTTAAAAGAGGCAAGGACCCACTGCTGTAAAATGGGACTGATATCAGGGTAGGGGTAAGACTGAGAAAAACTGGATAAATTGTGTATACTGCATTGAAACAGATGAGGGAGAGAATAAAAGCGATGTATATGATAGGGTATTATGGTTATCACAAGAGTCCACAATTGAGGCTGCATAGTGGAATGTACTTGGGGCGGTGGGAGGGGTGCGGGGGGATTGTGTACCAGGGAGGGAGTCTTTCTTTTACTTTTCAAAGAGAGGAGCGAACTGGAGGGGGGGTTGGGAGGAGGGCTGGGTGGGGAGAGAAGTGCAGCAATGAATGAGTGGAAATCCAAAATCTCTGTAAATGTTCACTAAAATTATTTAAAAAAATTTGTTAAAATAAAATTTTTTTTAAAAAAAGGCAGGGACCCTTGATGGCATATAAATGACGTGTTCAGCTGTTAGTTGATAAGTTGGTGGTTGGAATCCACCAGCTACTCCATTGGAGATGGATGGATGGCCTCCTCGCATGAGTAATAGACTTGGAAACTCAGTGCAGAGTCAGAATGAGTGGAAACTGACTTGATGGCAGTGTTTTTTTCTTTTTCCCCTCTTGATATAATAAGAGGTGCATGTAATAGTTTTCTCCCATCCCACCCCTTTTCCTTATAATTTGTTTAGTTTTCATGTTTTCTTATTTCTGCATTGGGCAGCCTCTAGTGGTAATAGGAAAATGACATGTACAATCTTACCAAGCGTTTTGTTTTGATATCTTACGGTCTTCTGGTATTTTCTTGTACAAGGTAAAGAGCAAACAGTAAAAGATTGTGGGTTCGGTTAGAGCACAAGCAAGGGAAGGACGATGAGCTAACATACTAACATTTGGTTTTATATTGATAGTACTGATCTTGTCACAGAGGAAGGGAGAATAGAGGAAACTGTTCTCTGGAAAACCCCAAACGGCATGTAGCCTCCAGTGACATGCATATCTGGACTAGTGTGTTCTAGACAGAAAGATTCCTCCTTATGACTGAGCAGTGTTCCTCGGTGGGGGGGGGGGTGCGTGCATATTCCACATTTTGTTTATTCACTCGTCATTTGATGGAAATGTTGATTTGTTTCTGCCTTTTGGCTAATTGAAGTAGTAATGCCATCAATGAATACTAGTTCCATCCTCAGAACTTATTCTAAACAGTGAGAAAACTATTGGCAGATTTTATGGAGGTAAATGAAATAAAATTCTCGTTTCTTGATAACGGGTGGGTTGTAGGGATGCTTTTAAGGAGTTGAAATCATTTCATTAGTCTAGGTGGCGAGAAGTTGATGAGTAGGCAAGTAGCATGAAGATGGAGGAAAAGTGGGTGGATTTGGGATACACCTTGAAGGCAGGTCAAGAAGGGTTGCTAAGGAATTGTGTAGTGATAGAGGGAAGGGGGCTCCAAATGATGCCTGATTTTTAAAGCTTGAGGGACTGATTTGGGAGAAGACTAGAAAAAGACGAAGAGGACAGTGGAGATCAAGAGATCTGCGTGTGCCATGTTTGGATCTCAAGCATAGCTGTTTCTATAGAAGTTAGAATGAGTGTTTCTCTTTAGCACACTGTATTTACCTTGCTTTTAATACACATGTATCCTCTTTCAGCTTTGGAGGAATTTTTCACCTCGCTTGTAAAACAAGAAATGGTGAACATGCCGCGTGGAGTGTATCACTCTGCGTTAAAAGCAGGGATCCGTTCAGATCAAGGCAAAACTGTCGCAGGAATCCCCAACTTTATGTTGAAAATGTATGAGACAAACAAACAGCCAGGATTGAAACCTGGCCTTGCAGGTAAGTGTAGTGCATAGAATCAAAGTACAGGCTTTAACTGAAAGAATTGAACTTCCTTTTCTAAGTAGAGTAGGATGGGTCATGGCCGAGGACTCCTCCTACTAACAACACCTGGATATAGCCTCAGAGTACTGTGGACGCAAACGGAATACAGTCCCAAATGGGGAGGAGTTCTCCTTTAAAATGAACATTCATTGATTCTGGTCATAGAGTGAAGTGAAGACTGTGGCTTAGTCAAAAATCGTATTTAACCAGCCAGCTCTCCTTTCCTAGTTAAATCTTACTTTCAGATTTAGTAAGTATGCATGCCTGAAAATGGAACATACCTTTTTACCATAATCACCGTTTTAATAAGGTTAGTTTTGTTCTGTTTTGTTTTAAGGTGGGATGTTATTTTGTTACGATATTTCATCGTATCAGAGTAAAGATGGCAAACCATTGAACCGATTGATGGCCAGTAGAGGGCGAAGTTTCAAGCAGACATCACTTGCTCTTGTACATGAGGTAGGTGCCTCCAAGTACTCTAGACAGACTTTTCTTTGGTTCTGTTTTGGTATTTTCCCTCCTTCACTTTATGCTTAGGAAGTTTGCTTTTGTTTAGCAGTACTTACTGGGCCAATTGGCAGCATCAGGATGGATGGTGAAGAGATTGAGATTGTTCACAGCTTTAGGTTGCTTGGCTCCACAGTCAACACTCTTGGCACCAGTTGCCAGGAAATTAAAAGGCATATTGCCTTTTAAGGACTGCTGTTAGGGACCTCTCCAAAGTACTGAAGAGTAGTGGTGTCTCTCTAGAGACTAAGGTGAGTCTTTTATGCATCAGAGAGTTGGACAATGACCAGGGAGGTTAGAAGGAGAATTGATGCCTTTGAGCTGTGGTGCTGGAGAAGAGTATTGAGGGTACCATGGACTACTAGGAAAACAGATTTGTCCTGGAAAGGGTTAAACCGGGTGGCTCCTTGGAGGCAAGGATTCTGAGGCTCTGTCTAGCATACTTTGGACATGTTGTAAGGAGAGACCGGTCCTTGGAGAAGGACATCATGCTTGATAGCGCAGGAGGGGAAGGCCCTCTATGAGGTGGATTGATTTAGTGACTGGGATAAATCGGGATGGGAGTGTCAGAGACAGTGCAATTTGCACAGGACAGAGCAGAGTTTAGGGCTGTTGTACATAGGGTCGCTATGAGTCGCAAGCGTCTCGGAGGCACATAACAACAACAACAACTATCAGTAATGCAATTGTTCTCTTTCTAACCACTAAAATGGCTAACTCAACTAAGAAAACATTTCAGTGTACCACTGACAGACTCTGGGCTTTCCTTGCCCTCCAGACTAATTATTAGGGAGAAGTGTTTGGGATCTTGGTTTACTATATAAGTATTTTGCTTTCACTATTCAAAATAATTGTTATCGTTGCTGTTGTTGATTGCCTTCGAGTCGAGCACAATTCATAGCGACCCTATGAACAAAAGGCCTGAAGCCTTTCTTTAACTCTCATAGTTTCTCAAAGTTCATAGAGTTTCCAGAGGCATGTTGTTTAGGAAGTGGATGCAACTCCTGCTTTCAAGACAGTGCAGGTATCTGCATCCCAATCCTTTGCAAGTTATGTAGGTAGGGCACTAATGTTTAATTTTTGGGAATGTTGAGTATTAACAGAATATAGAAATCGTTTTCAAAAAACCTCAGACTCATTGCCAGCCAGTTGGAACCTCCTCAGCTGACTCTCCACCGGGTTTCTGTACTGGAATGGGAGGAGGTTGCTGCTGCTGAATTCAAGATGTAGAGGACACACAGCCTTGGGGTTAGCCACGCGACTTCCTGTGGAGCGGACTACCAGAATTTTAGTTTCTATATTATTTTTCCCTTAAGTTACTTATTAAAATAAAGGATATGATACTGTTGTTAGGTGATTTGCAGAATTTGTACCATTGCAAATAGTGACAGTGACAGGGGAAAAGGAAAAAAAGAAGCACTTGGAAAATGTATTTTTTTATAATTATAAATTTTCATTTAGGTATATCTAAATTAAAATGTCTAAGTTAACAGAAAACCAACATAACACACCAAAGGAAATACTTGGGAAATGCTGGCTTTTTTTTTTATTCACACTTAATTCATTCAGGCACATATAAATTAAAGTACATAAATGAACAACAAAACAAGAGCCCACCAAAGGGACTTATTTTCTAATTCACATTTAATAGTAGTAACAGAAAATATGTGTCTTATAAACATTTAATGAACTTAATTTAAAAATAATTAGCACTTGTAAAGTATGTATATAGACCATCTTATTTTGATGTACAGTTTATAAATCCAAGAATTGCTAATTTGGTTCAATTATATTCTCTATTACACCAATTACCACCAGTTAGTAGAACTGCACAGCACAAGGGGCTTTTAATGACCTCATTTTTCTTTTGTCACTCATTTTCCTTTCATGTGTGTTAGGTTGAGTTGAAATTAGTCAAACACTGGGTTCACAGTCTTTTTATCTACTATAGTATCTTCATTCAGCTAAAGATGGAAGCTATCTGAGACAACAGATTTCAATTGTGTGAAAGAAAACAAAACTTTATTACCTCTGTTGGTTCTCCTTGGCATAGTTACAAAGGGGTGGAGATATGTGGCATTTTTCTTATAAGTTATGTCCATAGCTATTTGAAAGCCCACTAAAGGATAATCTTGATGAAACGATACTCTCTTTCCAGAAGCCTCCATAGGGATAGATTCAACAGTCCTAATGTGAGAGATTTTCAGGAGACACATGATAAATGACAGTAATGCTGCCAAACATTATTTGTTATATGCCAAGTTCTCTGGGGTAAGATTACTTATTACTTACGTTTTATGTTACAAAGAGAATCTAGAAAATTTCCAAGAGAAGTTGTTGCTAAGTGCTATCAAGTCGTAGCCGACTCATAGCGACCCTATGAACGAAAAGTCCTCGACACAGGTGTGACTTTCATCATTTCTTTAGGTTCATAGGGTTTCCGGAGACAAGCTATTACGGAAGTGGGTGTCACTCCTGCTTCCATGCTTGTTTTAATTGGGAAGCTCCGCCAAACACTGTATGCCATGGGTAACCATTAAGGCGTTTGACACATCAGTGTCACAGTGTTCAGCTTCACGGCAACCATAAGTTACCTCTGTACGACAAGTGGACACACCAGAGCTGTATGACCTAGAAGAATGTTTCACCAGAAACAATGAAAAACAGGTCTGAGGGCTCATCATAAATTGGAAGTCACGGTGGGCAACTTCATATTGCCAAATCGGTGGTAGGGTATTAGTTTGGGTTTCATTTTCTTGATATAGCCCCACATCTTTTCATTTTAAAAAAAAAAGCAAACAAACATAGAGCATGAGGCTCTATGTGTGAAAATAGATAATAGGAATTTTAAGAGCTAGTTAAGTAAAAGAAATGTTACAATGATGACAGCTAATAGAGCTCTAGTTGGCATAGTCTGTGGACATCTGTGGTACCAACGGAGAGCTGCACCTCTCTGACAACTCGAATCTACTGCTTGCTCTGAGATGAGCAGTCTCATACAGTTTGCTGTTCAGTGATGTCAAGTACAACTCCAGCGACCTTTTGAACAGCACATCTGAACCTTGTCCTACCCGGTACAAGCCTCATCATCTCTGATACGCTCAAGCCCATTTACAGCCTTCGAAACCCAATTGAAGGTCAGCTGTGAGTTAGTTCTGATGCAACAGCTGTGAGTTGAGTAATGATTGCCTTGTTGATGTTGTGGTTAATAAACCATCGAGCTGGTTTGGACTCATAACAACCCTGTGTTCAGAAAACCACGAAACTGCACATCCTGTACCATTCTCACAACCTTTGCTGCTCCCAAGCTCACTTTTTTAGTCCCTGGACCAATCCATCTCATTGAGGGCTTTCCATTTTCTCACTGCCTTCTGCTCTACCAAACATGATGTCTTTCTCCAGGGACTAGACCCTCCTGTAGCTTGTCCAAAGTATGAGAGAGGAAACGTCGCCCTATACGTCACTCCAGGATATTCTGCCTGCCCTTTTTTCAAGACTCTTGTTGGGCAGTGCTTGATATCTTCAGGTATTCTGTACTAGCATCCCAATTCAAAGGCATCAGTTCTTCTGTGGCCGCCTTTATTTATTGTCCACCTTTCGCATGCATACAAGACCCTTTCCTCTATCCTGATTTGGGTAGAGAAATACGTTTTGCAAATATCTTCTGAATTTATAGTCCTGGGAGAAAGCGTTAGTGTCTTCATTGGTAAATAAAATGTTCATGTAGGGTGTTGTAGACACCTCTCATCAGTCTGGGGAGGTTCTTTTCTGTTTTGAAATTGCTGAAAATTTTAATCATGAATGAGTGCTGGATTTTGTAAAATGCTCTTGCTGAATCTATTTACATGATCACATACTGTTTAAATTTGTTACTATGATGAGTTTGTCAATTAATTATCTAATGAGTTATGTTGATTGATTGAACTTTCCTGGGATAAGTTGTGTTTAGTTATTATGCATTATCCATCTGTATATTTCTAGATTGTATTTGCTAATGGTTTATAAAAGACTTTGTTATCCATTTTATTAGGGATGTTGTTCTGTAGTTTTTTAATGTCTTTGTCTGGGTTTGTTATCACGATAATGCTACCCTAATAAGGAACTCTGATATCATTGTTGATGTCAGATGGATCGTGGCTGAAAGCTGAGTATTCCAGAAAAATATTTACTTACGCTTTATTGCATAGCAAACACATTTAACTGTGTGGATCATAACACATTATGGCTAACATTAAGAAGAATGAGAATTCTGAAACGCTTAATAGTGTTCATATAAATCCCGTACATAAACCAAGAAGCAATTGTCTAAACAGAACAAGGGAACACTGCATGGTTTAAATTCGAGAAAGGTGTGTGTCATTACTGTGCACTTTCTCCATACTTAGTCTGTTTCTTGTTATGTGCCATCGAGTGACCTGCGACTTATAGCGACCCTGTGCACAACAGCCCTAAACCCTGCTCTATCCTGTGCCAGTCTCACTGTCTCCAGCACACCTACCCCGATTACCCCAGTCACTGAATCAATCCACCTCACAGAGGGTCTTCTCCTCCTGCGCTGTCCCTCCACCCTCCCAAACATGACATCCTTCTCCAAGCACTAGTCCCTCCTTGCAACATACTGAGCAAATAATTCCAGAAGCAGTATGATAAAAAAGAATGTGGCATCGGAAGTGGAGGAAGATTTTCAGCTTGTGTTACGCTTGCTGAAAATAATGAAGACATGAAGCACTTTCAAAAAAGATCAAAGACTAAAGCCTTTAATATGGATTACATCTTAATATCAAGAAAACAAAAATCTTCACCAATGAACCAGTGAGCAACATCATGATAGGTGGAGAATAGATTGACATTGTCAACTACTCCATTTTATTGGAATTCCAAATCAACACCATGGGAACAGCAGCCAGGAGATAAAAAGACGTGTTTCACTGAGAAAACCTGCTGGTAATGACCTCTCCAAAGTGCTAAAGAGCAAGGATGTCAGTTTAAAGACTAAAGTGCAGGTGATCTAAACCAGGGTCTTTTCAGTTACTTCCTGTGCATCTGAAAGTTGGTCAGTGAATGAGGATGACTGAAGAAGGATCAGCGCTTTTGAATTGTGGTGTTGATGAACAATATAGAATATCCCATGGACTTCAAGAAGAACAGGAAGCTCTTCTAGTGAAGGCTGGGCTAGCGGTAAGGCATTGGGCTACCAACTCAAAGGCATGTGGTTTGAGTCCACCAGATGCTCCTTGGAAGAAAGAGGGGCAGTGTCTCTCTCCTGTGGTTTACAGCCTCTTAAGACCCACTGGAGGAAATAATTCCAGAAGCTGTAGAATACAAAAGAATGTGGCATCAGAAGTGGAGGAAGATTTTCAGTTCCAACTCGAAAGCACTTAACAACAACCTCAACCAGGAAATTAGAAAGTTTGTCTCGCAGGAAGTACAATCACGGTCTTCTTTAAAAGCAAGGATGGTAAAATTTCTTCTCACCTGCTTTGGAGATGTCAGGAGAGGCCAGTCCTTGGAAAAAGATACCATACTGTGAAAGGTAAAGGAAGAGAGGAAGACCCTCAGTGAGCTGGATTGACCCAGCGACGGACAATGAGCTCAGACATATCTGGGATCATGAGGATGGCATAAGATAGAGTAAGTTTTACATCTCTTGTTCTACAAGTTCCATTTGGCTCAACAGCACCAAACAACAGCAGCTACCTGTCTGGGGGGGACAGATGTCCAGTTTTCCTTTCAGATCCACCAGAGATTCTGCAAACTCAAGTAAGTGCCCCTCTTTCTCATCCTGAAATTGACTCGACTCTTGGCGAGGGTGGTGATGGTGACATTTCCTTCCCTGAAGTTTGCTACCTGTCTTATTATCCTTTGGCATTTCTATCCATGACATGACAACTCTCACCCAGAGTGAATGATACTGACATGTCTGTGCGTAAGAATGGCAATTTTGCTTCATTATTTCCTCTGTTTGAGGGCACACACAAATTTTTACGATCCTGTGCAGTTTTGCCATGCATATTTCTACTTCAGCATCAGATAATGAGCTCCTTTTTTTTTTTTACTTTCTTATTTCAATAAAGCCTTATCAGACTAATTGCTGGCACTACTCTGAATGAAATCTTAAGAAAGGTTGTAGTCTTTTAAAAAGTGATTGTTGATATTTGATTATTTTTTTCCTTGTAAATTAATTTTATTTTCAAATTTTAATGACACTTTTAAATTTTAACTAAATGCTCAAAAGTACATATGCTATAATCTATCATAGGAAATAAAAGAAATGTATTTTCCTAAATGACTTTAAAACATACTGTGAGGAATATGAATTTGTGTTAGCAATAACATGGTACAAAAAACTGTATTAAAAGTCTGAATAATAATGGAGGAAAGTGGTATCTGTGCTTATTACACATTATCCTAGAAAACACTGTGGAAAGTGTGGCTTGCTGTATTTTAGATACTCCATAATTACCATGTGATGTGAGTTGTTATGGTAACTGAGTTTTCCTTCCTACTATTAAATAACAGAGTAAATGGTAGCTTGAGATGTGATTGAATTGTCAGCTTTCAAGCTAATGTTGTCCTGATGGGAAAAGAGAGAGCAAGAATGAGAAGGGGGGAGCCCAGAAAACGAGTAAATTAGAGAGAAAAGGAGGGAAGCAGGGAGGGATGGAGGGAAAGGTGAGTGTACTGTTGAAAAGGCAAAAGAGAGTTTTACAGAATGTACCTACAGTGATTTTTAAAAATAAGTCTGCCACAACCCTCCCTTCTGGTCTTCTGGTCGCTGTCTGTCAAGGGACAAGAAAAAGTTTTTTACAAACAAGATTAATATTGGCAGAAAATGGAAACCTATTATTTCTTTTGTATAAACAATAGGACATTTGAGGGTCTTTGGAGGTGTCTGATTCTAAATCCAAATGGTTTTGTCTCAGAGAAAGAGAAAGACAGACCTGGCCAAAGGTAGTAGATGGGTATTTGTTTCTAAGTCCTTTTAGAAACTGAAGTTAAATACTTATATGTTGTTGTTACGTATCGTTGAGTCGATTGCAACTCATAGTGACCCTATGTACAACAGCCCTAAACCCTGCTCTATCCCTTGCCAGTCTTATTGTTTTCTGACACACCTATCCTCATTACTCCAGTGACTGAATCAATCCATCTCATCGAGGGTCTTCCTCTCCTGCCTTGTCCCCCAACCCTCCCAAGCATGACAGCCTTCTCCAAAGACTCATATCGCCTTGCAACATGTCCAAAGTATGTCAGACAAAGCTTCAGAATCCTTGCCTCCAAGGAGCATCCTGGCTTCACCCTCTTCAGAACAAACATGTTTGTTCTCCTAGCATTCCATGGTATATTCAATACTCTTCTCCAGTACCACAGCTCAAAGGCTCTCCTTCTATCATCCCTAGTTACTGTGCAGCTCTCTGTTGCATAGCAAGTAATTACAAAGACCATGGCCTGTATTAGGCACACCTTAGTCTCCAGAGTGACATCATTGCTCTTCAGCACTTATAATACTGAAGTAGTATATATAACTGAGGTACATAATAAACCTTATTTCATAACGTCATTGTTTTTAAATTAATAGAAAATACTTGATTTACTTGTCAATTTTTACATTAGTTAAGACTGACTGCCTCTTCATTTTTATGAAAGCTGATCAATGTTTCACCTGCTACCTACTTTATTTCCTACTGATTGACAGTCAAGCAACCAAAACTTTGTATTACTTGAGGTCCAGTGTTTCATAAAGGACTGTTACAGGGTATGTTTTCTTGTAAATGGAATGAAGCATATTTGTTCAAATTATCCAAGAGGCAGAAAGAACCACCTAATTTCCTGGCAGTGTGTTCTGAACAGGATTAACTAATTATATGGCCATGCAGTTCCTTCAACTAAAATATGAATCAGTAGGAAAACATGATCTCCTTGTCCTCCTATCCCCCGGCCTTCCCCTGTGTTTGTGAGCCGTGCTTCTGGCTGCATATTTCATCCTTGCTTTTGAGCTGGGATGTCGTGCATCCTTAATTAGAACCTATTTGGTACAAACGAAAAAGATGACTTAATGAATTTCGAAAGCTAAAATGTGTAATACCTGCTTTAAAATTTGCTTTGTCACTCACTGCATTTTTGTCTGGAACTAAATTGTTCCTGGCTTGAAAGTTTAGATGTGCTTTTATGTAATTCCAGTAGCTGTGTCACCAACAGCTGATGTTTGAGTTTGTGTCTTTTTAAAAAGTTTTTTAACATCGAGTTTCCAGAGTGATTGGGAAGTTGAGAGTCATAATTTTCTGTGATTACCTGCTATGACAGCATGGTTTCCACATGACAAGAATTTGTCTTAAAGTGAATGTTTTAACATTTAATTTGGTTAAACTCAGCAGGTACTTAATTGAGCACTTATGTGCAAGGCACTGTTACGAGCACCCTGGGAGGGGTCCCAGCTTGAATAGTATGTGCTCTCTGCCCTTAGGATTATCTCTGATTAAGGTCTAAATACACGTAATATAAAAGAGGATCTGTCCATAGGGGGGACCAAACGCTCAGAAGTGGGGAAAAATGATGTCAGTAAGTAGAAGCGAGAGGAAAGATTCAAGGTGGAGGGAGCAGTGAAGGCTGAGGGGTGAATGTAGGACAGACTTGGCAGTTGGTTTGGAAATTCGTTTGTGTCTTGGTTTTGTTTCTGCTGAAGCAGAACTACCACAAGTGGATGGGTTGGCTGTTTGGTGCCCTTAGGGTGACTGTGGCTCACACAGTGCCAGATGGAAATGTTGCCCAATCGTGTGCTGTCCTCAGCGTCTCTGCCATGTGGTGGTAACTGTCAACCCACATTGTGAAGGTCTTTCTGTTCTTCACGTTAACAGGTTTATTTTCTTACCGATTTGGAGGGCAGAAGTTACTCCCAGGTTCGGAGTGCCTGTTCTGTGGGGAAGCTTTCTTTGTCTGTTGACTCTGGCCCCTGCCCCTTCTGAGTTTCCATTCCCCGGTAGTCTGCATGTGGCTCCCGTCTTTCTGTCTTCCTCTCTGCTGCTCAGCTTGCTGGTGATAATCTGTTTTATACTCTAAAGACGACTCCGAATACCCTGGACAGTAAGGTTACCTTCTTAATGTAACAAAGACAACCCATTCCTGACTGGGATTAAAATTACAGGCATGTTTTGTTTCTTGTAGGTGGCATCCAGTTCTCTACAGCTTACAGTAACCATGTGAACAGTGATTCTTTTTTTAAAAAATTTATTAATTTTAATGAACATTTATAGAGACTTAGGATTTCCAGTCATTCATTGTTTCACTTTTCTCCCTGCCCACCACCCCTGCCCCCAGTCACTCTTCTTGAAAAGAAAAAGAAAAACTCTTTCATTGTTACTCAGTCCGTCCCTCCAAGTTCACTCCACTGTGCAGCCTTCACTCCGGACTTCCATAATGATAAGAATATCCATCCATATATCCTTTCTAAACAGTTCTTTCCCTCATCTGCTTCAGTGCAACACACATCATTCCTCTCCTCCTTTTCTGTCTTCCCTCAACCCTGATGTCAGTCCCATTTTACAACAGTGGCCCTATGCAATATTTGTCCTTTTATGAACAGTGATCTTTGATCTGCCCAGTTCTGTGCCATGTCCTGGTCTCCGATGGCTCATGTCCATTGAGTTGTCATGTCAGTTGAAGTTGTTACTGGTCTTCCTCTCTTTCTCTGATTCTCCATGTTCCCCAACTTCCAAGGACTGACTCCCCCTGGAACACGCCCGGAATATGCAAGACAATGTGTCATCATCTTTGCCTCCAAGAAGCGCCCGGGTTGCACTTCTTCCTTGTTTGTTCTTTTGGCCGTTTATGAGATGCTCAGTCCTCTTCTCCAACACCAGAATGCACAGATGTTGATTCCGCTTTAGTCATCCTTATTATTGTCTGATTTTCAGATGCTTAGGTAGTAATTGAAAAGACTGTGACTTGGATCAGGCACACCTTAGTCTTTAAACTGATATCATTTTTCTTGAGAAAAATGTGCCATCAGGTTGACTGTCAGCCCACCTTGTGAGGGTCTTCCTGTTTTTCACCTTAACAGAAGTTTATTTTCTGTTGTTTCTTAAGAACTTGGAGAGTTCCTTGATTTTCCAAGGGCTGCAAGTCTTTTGATGTTTTGATTGCTGCTAACCTGATTTGCTCTAAGAATTTGCTGTAGGGGGTAAGATACGAGATACTGTGATGCTGGAAGCCTGGTGGACACCTTCCAGCAGAGTTTCCAAATTAGGACAGACTAGGAAACAGGATTGACCATCCACTTCTGAAAGAATAGGCCTCAGAAAACCTATCGTATTAAGTGAAAAGTCTAGATTGGAAGTCATTCAAAATGAGGAGAAACAACTGCAAACATTCTTTAATAGTTGTAACATGGAATGTATGAAACAGGAATATTGAAAACCTAAAAGTTGTCAGAAGTTGAAATGGAACACATGAACGTCGACATTCTAGGCATTAGTGAGAGGAGATAAACTGGCATTAGCCACTTTGAATCAGACAGTCACATGGTATATGGTGCCAGGAATGAAAACCCGAGGAGGAATGGTGTTACGTTCATACTTAAAAAGACAATTGCAAGTTCTAGTCTAAAGTAGAATGTTGTGAGTGATAGGATACCATCCATATGCATACAAGGAAGGCCTATTAATACTGCTGTCACTCAAATAGGCACATCAAATCAAAAGCTAAAGAGGAGGAAATTGAGGACTTTTACCAAATTTTGCAGTCCAAAACTGGCCAAGTGTGCAGTCAAAATGCATTCAAGATAACTAAGGACTGGAATGCAAAAGTTGGACCCAATAAAGAAGGCATGGTAGTCAGAAAGTACGGAGTTGGTGACAGAAATGAGGCTGGAAATCAAATGATCGAATTTTGTACATTCAGTGATTTGTTCATCACAAATATCTTCTTGAAAAAATAGAAATGGTGACTTTACACATGGATCTCACCTGATAGGCTGCGCAGGAATAAGATTGACAACAACTGTGGAAGGAGTCATTGTAAAAGCTCAGTATCAGTAGTATAAACCAGGCCAGGTGCTGACGGTGGAACAGACCATCAATTACTCATGTACTAGTTAAAATTGAGGCTAAAGAAAATGAAAACAAGTCCAAATGACCGAACACACAACCTTGACTCAATTCCACCTGAATTTCAAAGTCATCTTAAGGATAGATTTAAGGTTTTGAACACCAGTGACTGAAGACAAGATGAGTTATGGGATGACATCAAGGATATCATCTATGATGAGAGCAAAAGATCCTTAAAAAGAAGAGAAATCAGAAACCAAATGTGTCAGAAGAGACTCTGAAAATCACACTAGAATGTTGAGAGGCCAACATATAAGGTAGATACTGAAATATGTGGGATGGAAAGAAGAAGATTTCAAAGGAAAGCTTGAGAAGACAAAGCCAAGTATTGGAATGGAATGGTCAGAGAGCTGGAATTGGAGATTAAAAGGGAAGAAGTAGCTTGGCATTTCTCAAGATGGAAGTACTGAAAAAACAAATTCAAGCCTTGAGTTGGAACACTAGAACTATGTTGTCCTTGGAAAAGACCTCTTGCTAAGAAAAAACAGCAGGTCAGCAAAACGGAAGCCGATCTTCAGGGAAATTGATTGACACAGTGACAGCCGGCTTGAGCGTGGTGGCAGCTGTGAAGGTGGCACAGGATAGGAACAGGTTTCTTTCATTCGTAGGGTCTCTGTGAGTCACAGTTGACTCTATGGCATCTAACAGTAAACAACGTCTCCTGAAGGTTTTTGTTTGCATGCCACCTTTTCCATAAGCTCTAGCTCGCTACTTGATCCCATCACCAATCGTTGGCACCCTTCTCTCCCCCCATTGGCTTGTTTCCACACTTGATCTCTTCTGTGGGTGCATATGTAATTTGTCAGTACACTCATCTCATGTGCATAGAAACTGCTCCTCTTCCCTGAACCTGCTCACCAGCCCATCAGACAGGTGTCGTGAGAGAGCATACTTACTTAGAGAAAAATCAATTTCACAAAGTCATTCAATGTCGATGACACTGTAGCGGAGCACTTTCATGATTTGGATTTCTTTCGTAGGTTTGTTATCCTTCAAAGACATCTCAGAAATCTAGCAAATGGTATTTCCAAACTCTACCATTACCCTGAAATGCAAACATGAGTGACTGTAATAGCATCCTAAAATAATGTGGGTTTTTTGCCGAAAATGTTGAATTATCATAATATCTCAAAATGTGTTTTTGTTGTCTACAGTTTGTGACAAGTTGGAGCACAAGGGCATGACTGTTTTCAAGCTGTTTCCTTAAATCTCTCTCCATTAAGGGGAAAAGCAAGGGTACATTTTAAAGAGATTTATTCACAGCTAACTCCACAGAACACCCACACTGAAGTGTAATCTCAGGAAACATGGGAGTTCAGGCTGGCGTCTGCACCCATCTTCAGATGTGGTGTTGGAGCAGCAGGAGAGAAAAATAGCTTTAATCTTCATTTATAACCTCCTTTTAAATAGGTCTCCTAAAATAAATGTTTTTATAAGCTCCACATTTTATTTGTTCCCATTTTTTTTTTACATTTCTTGCCTAATCCTGCCCTTTTAAAATTCAGATCTAAGACGCTGTTGAGACCATTATCATACCAAGTGCACCCTTTGTTGTCCATTGCCACCTTGCCAAGACGGTGGGTGGTTTCAGAACTCCAGTGATGCCCATTGATTGCTTGGTAGTGAAACAAAAATAGTTGGAGGTGGTAAGAGTCAAAGATAAAAATGAAGACTTTGGTTGTGATGTTTGAATAGTTTCTGCAAAATCTGAGGACTCAAAATAGGATTTGGAGGTAGTTAATGTATTAGATGTAAAGAGAACCGAGTAAGAATCTGGTTAAAGAAGATTCTGCATGTTTGGAAAACAAACCAGGGTCTAGGATTGATGAATGCCTCTTCAATCAGAAATCTGGCAGTCTTGGGAGGGCTTGTTCTTGGAAGAGTATTTGTTGACACATTGTTAAGCCCTCTCTTCCTATCCAGTAGAGTGACTACTTAATAAAAAAATAGAAGAGACCAGTCTTTATAATGTTTAAAAGTTCGTTTTATGATTTAAGTGAGACTATCTGAGTTTCAAACGGTAAAGTACAGCGATGGATTAAGACATGATAACAATTACAGTTAATCTCTTCTCTTTGTCCTCCTAGATTCAGCCATCACATCATCATTTGCCTTATAATGTATCTGTTTGTGCCCATTTCTGCCTCTGGGATTATCTAGCAAGCTCATTGCAGACACTGATTGATAAATCTTTATTCTCTCAGGACCTTGTAACCACAACTAAGATTGATATTAAAGAAACGATCAGCAACCATAAAGTGTAACTGTATTCTGCAACTTCAGGCATTTGAGAAAATTCAACCTTATAATACGATGAAATGCCCTCAAACACTCTTAATTATGATTCCAGCACAGTTATATTTAAATTTGTTTCATTTTTTGACCCCTAGGAAGCAGACTGATATTTCAGTTGTTTGCATATAGAACTGAATTACAGGAAACCTGAAATGTGATGCGCTGTGACCGGTTTTTTTGTTTTGTTTTTGAATGTTCTTTCAAACCAAAGCAGACCTTGGGAAGATTTGTTGCAAGATAGCAAGACTTGTTGCAAGACTAATAGGTAGACACAGAAATATGACTATGAAAAACAGATGTTTGATCTGGGTCTGTATTCAGAACCCAGGTTTCCCCACACGGATTGAAGGACGCTTCCTTGTGGTGTTCAAGGTTGCAGGGCACTGTCTTCATTTGCTCTTTCTGGGAGAGTTTCTATAAAACATGAGATTGTATTGCTGCCGGCTGTTTGAGTTTCTTCAGAAATTGTCGAATCGGAAATACAGCAAACAAGCAATATTTATTGATAATTAAAATGACTCTGGGACATTTGCTAGATAATACCCAGTCTCTGGTATGAAACTGTAGCGTCCCCCCTAATTTTAGGGACAGATTTGTACTTTACATACAATTTAACCTGTTATTACTGTGGAGTTGGCTTTGCTTGAATTTGGTAAATTCCTGGCTGATTTGATTTGACTTTGTAAGACTCCAAATTCTTTTTTTTTTCTTTTCTTTCTTTTTTTTTCTTTTAAGTATCCAGAAGATCTTATTTGTGGTTCTGATGCTGGTCTGATTTGGTTTTAGAGTCTCAACCACTTACCTCAGGGGAGAGGCAGCATGGGTGATAGCGTTTGAAGGTGGTTCTCTTTCAGTGCTCTGCAGTCTCATTTATGTCCTCATGCCTTTTTCCACAGGTTCACATTCAGCTCTCCGAGTGGCACCGCGCTGTATTTCTCCCACAGGCCTGGCTTGCTTATATGAATCGAGCATATCATGCCGTCTTACAGGTGATGAACCACGAAATGGTTTGTTTTTAAAGAGTGTTTCTTTCTTAAATTTCAATGCACATATTTATTTTTCTATCAAAGCACATTGGAAAATAGTGTTACTGATATATGTGATGGTTGTTTTCACCCAGAAAGGAATATAGGAGGCTTATGTATAATTGCATGTAGCACTTACATCCTGCTGCACCCCAACTCTGTCTTGAGGTAGGAGCCCCCTCTGAGCACTGCCCTCCTACACCATCTGCCTTCTGATTGCCTTCACTTGGGTGCCCAGTGGCATTTCCACCTTGCGCACATCTCCAGCTGACCTCATTATCGCCTCTGGTATTGGTGTTTCCTTAAGCGGGATCTGATGGACTTGCTTAACCCTTCCTCTGAAATTTATGTGCTAGTCTTACTAAGTGTGTCTTCTCCCAAACTCAGCATACCTTTCTTAATCCCCTTGCTCTTTGTGTCATTTCCTCATACTCTGACACTTCCAGTTCTCTTTTCCTACCTAGTTTTCACCTTTTCTTTGGATTAATTTATCTACGAAGTCCCCTGTGTCCCCTCAGAAACTTCCCACTGGATCCTGTGTCTCCTCTTACGTGCTTCCTTCACACTCAGGCCTCCTGTTGGAAACTTTCTTCATTGGTGTGGTACCTGGACCTCTGGTCATCTCTGATCCCGAAGGGCAGGAGCTGAGTTCTCTTGTCAGTTGTCTCTCCAGAACCTGACAGAGTGTTTAAAACGTGACAGAAGCCACCTCAGTAAATTTGACATACTCTGGGTGACTTCATTTGGTCCACCTATAAGCTATAGCTTATGATTTAGAAACAATTTTGACCCATTTGAGAAAATACTAACAATAAGAAAACAGCTAACTCAAACACTTTTCCTAGCTTAAAGTTCATTGTTAAAGAATGAACATAGGGTGACAGGGAGGTGGAAGGGGTGTCACTTCTGAGGATATGTTAGCAGTATATGTATGGCCTTTAAGTAAGATATCCATGGAGTCTTAGAAAGTATGGTCTTAACGACAACAGCATTCTATACCTGCCTACTCAATTTATATGCTGAGCAAATTATTTGAGAAGTTAGACTCTGTGAAGAAGAAGAATATGGCATCATGATCAGAGGAAGACTCATCAATAACCTGTGTTATGCAGGTAACACAACCTTGCTTGCTATAAGTGACAGAGACTTGGAACACTTATTGTCAAAGATCAAAGAATACGGCCTTCAATACGAATTACATCTCAACATCAAGAGAACAAAAATTCTTAGCACTGGACCAATTGGCAACATCATGATAGATGAAGAAAAGAGTGAAGTTGTCAACAATTTCATCTTACTTGAATCCACAGTCAACATCCTTGATACCCGCAACCAGGAGATTAAGAGATGTTAATGCACTGGGCAAGTCTGCAGAAAGGCATGGTGTAACATCCACACGCGCGCGTGTGTGTTGTTATGTTCCATCAAGTCAGACCTTGAATCAGCTGATTCTCCTCTAGCATGTTTTCAGAGACCTTAAATCACATGGGAAGAGATTGCCCATCCGTCCCCAGCGGAGCAGCTGGTTTAACTCCTTACCCACAAGGCGTCCCAAGAGCACTACATAAAGGTCTTCTTATAAAAGAGAGATCAAATAATACTTGTCATTCTGTGCTTGACTTCACTTAGCATTATCAGGTGGTTTTAATGCAGTTAAATGTTCTAAGTAACATAATTTTAATTGGTTCCCCAAGCTGCACTGGAATCTGTATTTCAAAGCATGTTTTATTTTAATTTGTCTCCCTTTTGCTCAGCTTACCTCATTTTTCTCCTCAGCAGCCTCTGGGCACCCAGTATGTGTTGAGGAGATGCATGAGTGAATGACTCATGCTTTTGCATGTTTTCTTAACATGATTATACACACCAGCTCTCGTTTTTGTTCAAGAGGAGAGAGTCTGCAAGCTTAAGTATACATTTTCCCTAGGCAATTTTGCCGTGTTTTTCTTCTGCAAACGTTGATGGAGTGCTTTCTCCTGGCCAGACCCTGAGCTGGTTGTGGGAGATGCAAAGGAAAATTGAGCATTCCTTACTCATAAGTTTAACTGAGAAGACTAGCATGACCAGTATCAATTCTAGCATGATATCTTGGTGCTTTTGTAGAAGATGTACACAGTGCCTTTGGGCAGCTGGTGAAAGGAAGAATTTCTCTTCCTCCTACAGAATAAACTGAGAATTTTGTTTGGCTCTTAGCATAAGAAAGAATAAATTGAATGGGATTATGATACAGCGCCTGTGGCTGAATCTCCACTGATAAAAAAATAATCTTCATGATTATTTTTCATAAGCTAACGTTTATTGGATAACTAGTGTGTTTCCAACACTTAGTGCATATTATTTCAATTAATCTTTGCAGAAACCCTTTGAAGTGGAGGTTATTAACCCCATGTATAATGAGATTATGGTGAGAAGGCAGTGTTCGCTAAGAAAGCAAAGCAAATGGCTCACAATCCAGTAGGCAGTAAATGAAAGAACTTGAGCTTAACCCCTATTTGTCTGTCTGTGGAGTGTCAGCCTTTCCCACTGCTTCCTGCGTTTTCCCAAGCACGTTGTAATAATGTAACTACCATTAGTTGTAAATAATGCCAAATGGTTTAATGTTGGGGTGGGTTGTTTGTTTTTCAAAGAGCCACAGTTACTCCTGCATCAGTTGGTTTTATTGATGAAAGGACAGTCGGGATTTAAATCCCTCCTTAGTGCCATGCTCCACTATTCACAATACAATCCAAGGCCTGGGTTGAGGTATAGATGGCGTATTTCACTCTGCCTTCTCTTTCTACACATTCAGTGCAAGAACACAGCCTGTTGGTTTAATGCCTTACTGACAAATCTATTTATGAAAGCCAGTTGTGTATTTCTACTATTCTAGGGGCTGCTGGGTGTCTTTGTTACTTAAGATCTCTTTTTGAGTTTCTATTAAGTCTGGTCCTGTTGAGAACTGGGGAAAAGAAGTGAAGCCTAGAAAATAGACTATAATAAAAAGACCTTTAATTTGAACTACAGTATATTTTATTTGAAACCACAGTATATTCTAAGCTGCCAGCTTTTCTTTGAAAGTACATTGATATATTTTAACTGTTAAACAGGTGTTTCTGTGCATCTACACACTTAAACAGAATTTATGATATCTTAGGAGAATTGGAGTAACTTCAAGACTCCTTGTCTATGTCAAATATTTCTGTCATAGGAGACATTTCTTTATGGAAATTATAATTTCTTCCATATAATGGAAGCATGATTTGTAGCAGAACAGTAGAGAATTCTTTATAGAAGCTGCATTTTATTAAACTTAGGAGACATACATGGTAAACGTGACCTTTTACATTACTTCCTACAGACTTAGGTGGCATGAATGGTAAAGTACTCAACTTGTTGTGTTGAATCAGAACTGATGCATAGCAGACCCTCCGAGAGGTCAGCCAAGTGCACGGGAGGAGATTGCCCATCCTTCTCCCTTGGGGCAGCTGGTGGATTCACACTGCATGCTTTTGGACCCTTAACACTTGACCACTAGAGTTCCTGGTAGCCTAACACTGGCAGTTTTAACCCATGGGAATGCTATAAGAGACAGACCTGGTGATCTGCTTCTGAATGACCACAGCCTGGGAATGAAGGGTGGTTATGCCACCATGAATGGATGGGTCAGAGGCAACTAAAAAACTAATAACACGTTTACTTCCCAGAGTTCCATTACGAGATGATTTGCTCAGATCTGAACAAGACTGCTGGCTTCTGCTTAGACATTTACATCAAGCATTATCTAATTTTTGCCCCAGAATGGAAAGATGTGAATTATAAGCACATCAGTATGGTTGACATGGAGGTATTTTGTTTTCTTCTCATTAGGATGAAAAATGGGAGCTAATTGCCAGTACAGAGAACATTTGGGAAAGTTCTGTCTAGCCCTTATACCTTGTCTTCCTCCTAGGAGCTGAGGAGGGAAGGTCACCAGCCTTTGTGTAAAGAGCTCTGAAAGATTGTGAATATGACCTCAAACAGGAAAGAAGGGGACTGAAGCAGATTAACTTGATTCTTGCTTCCCTAATTGGTCTGCCATAAAATAATCTAAAATCAAAGCCAAGGTCAGAAACCATGCCCCAATAAAGGACTTTCTGGCCACTTGGAAGGATTTTAATTCTCACTACAAAATGTTAACTTTGGGTTTAGAATTAGGTGAAAGTTGCTCACTATGATCAGTAAACTCTTGGCTGTCTAGGCTGGAGGTATAAAGAAGCATAGACTCAGAATTGCAATCTCCGTGCCATCTAGACATCTTCCCATTCGTAACCATAGCTGTTACCTGGAAGTGAGGATGACTGAGTTGAATGCCACTGTGTCTCTTTTATCACCATTAGGCTGAGAACTGGAAGGCAACTGAATCTCAAGAAATAGCCTGAAGCGGAGTGGGTGGGAAGGGATTAAGGAGACATTCCAGAAAAGGGGATTGAAAGGAAGAAAGACTCTGAGAAAGAAAACAGTAAGAAGTTTACTTAATCACAATAGAAGGGTTGTTCTGGTTTATGGCTACAGGGGAGATTAGAGAAGTAGACCTTATCAAGGAGCTGTGCTTACATTCACTTTGATGTGTTTTATTTCGGAATAGATTTTTAACCTTTTAATTTCCTGCTCCTAGTCTTTCCCCTCCCTTTTGTTTAAGCATATGGGAAATAAATATTTTAGGTATAATTAAAGAGGTACAATTTGAAATATAACTGGCAGAGAGAGGCAATACAAATATGTTCTATTTTGCCACCCTCCTGAGATGCCTTATCAATGTTAAATATTATAGTAATATTAACACTTTGCCAGCTTGATCACCTCTAATAACTCTAAAAGATCAAGAGGGGAGGAAAAGGTCCAGCATCTTTGAAACTGTGGACACAGGGATAAATATGATTGAAGTCAAGACACTGAAGATTATGACTAGAGTGATCCTCATATAGCGAAGGCCCGAATTGATGCTCAGAGCATTATGTACCAGAAGTTGTGTTCAATACAGAGATACTGTAACAAGCCTTGCCTTCAGTGAATTCAAAGGCTAGTAACCAAAAATTTTAGAGTTATACAAGGATATGAAACTTCAAATATTAGATTTTTTTTGGAACTCTAGTCCATGAAGTTATGCAGGCTAAATTACAGATGAGCTGAAGAAAGGTTTAGCTGTAGTCATGAAAGATGTAAGACGTTAGGGAAGTTGAGGGGCTTGACTTATTGGCCTAATAATGTTAGTTAGTGTAAGATGGATTATCGTACAAAGACATTCAACTCTGTGACTCATGAAAAATTATGGATAACAATGAATGATAAAAACAATTCTTTAAAAGTAAAAAAAGTTACAGATCACACTGTGGAACAATGGAAATTCCAGGACATTTTGTTGTGCTTATGAGGAGTCTATACATAGATCGGTAGGTAGTCTTCACACAGACTGAGGGCACTCACGCTCTAAAGTAAAAGAAGATGCATTGGCCATGCTTAGTCACCTGTATGCTGAGCACATAATCTGAGAGAATAGTCTGTAAGGATAAGAACACAGCATCGGGGTTGGAGAAAGAGTTATTAACAACCTGTGATGGTCAGATCATAATGTTTTGTTTGCTGAAAGCCAAGAGAATTTGAAGCACTTACTGATGAAGATCGAAAGCCAAGAGAATTTGAAGCACTTACTGATGAAGATCAAAGACCACAGCCTACAATGTGGAAACAAGGAAAATATGAATCCTGACAGCCGAACCAGAAAGCAGCATGATGATCAGTGGAGAAAACACTGAAGTATCAAAGATTTCATTTTACTAAAACCCGCAACCAGTGCCCGTAGATGCAGCAATCAAGGAATCTCAGGATGTATGGAGCATTCGGGCAGATCAGCTGAAAAAGATCTTTCGAAAGTGTCAGAAAGCAGTAATATTACTTTTGAGGATGAAGTTGTACCTGACTCTACTCATGGTCATTTTCTGCATGTCATATACATTGCAAAACCTGCACAGTTAATAAGGAAGACCTATCAGGAATTGACACCTTTGAATTGTGGTATTGGCGAAGAATAGTGAATATACAGTGGACTGTGTGAAGAGTAAACAGATCTGCCTTGGAAGAAGTGCATTCCAGGTGCGCCTTAGAAATGAGGGTGGTAGCAGAGTGGATTATATTTGGGGGTAGGAGGTGGGGTTTGGGGAGGTGCTGGGGGGGATTGTGTACCAATGAGGGAGTTTTCCTTTTGCTTTTCAAGGAGAGGAGCAAATGGGGGGGGAGGGGGGAGGGGTTTGTGCGGGGAGAAGGGTGCAACAATGAATGAATGGAATCCCAAAATCTCTGTAGATGTTCATTGAAATGAAAAATAAACAACCTAAATTAAAAAAAAAGAGAGAGAGAAATGAGGATGGTGAGACTTGCTTTCGTAGGCACTGAACATGTCAAAGTCCAGTCCCAAGGGAAGGACATAATGCTGGGTAAACAGAAGGTGAGTGGATGTCCTGACACAGTGGCTGCAGGGATGAGCTCAGGTGTAACCAGAGCTGTGAAGGTTACACACAACCAAGCAGAGTTTGGGTCTATTGTACAGAGGTTTGCTATGAGTTGGAACAGAGTCACAGTACCTAACAAAACAATAGTAGCTAACATTTGTCATAAGGCCCTGCGTTAAAATAAACATTTTACCACATACTTTAAATTGATACTCTTAATACCATGGGGTAACTACATTTTACACAGAAGAAATGAAGGCTCAGATTTGTATACCCAAAAAACCAGAAATGTCACTAGACCAAAACAGTGTGACTCGGGAGCCCACATCCCTACCCCTTCAAGCAGACTTAAAAGGTTCCTCTTTTTCTTCCATAGAACACACCTTGTTATTATTGCAGTTTGCTGTTGAGTCAGAACCAACCCATCGCAGACCCGTCAGCGGGGTTTCAGAGGCAGTGGTAAATCACATGGAAGAAGAGGGCTCATCTTTCTCCCATGAAGCATCTGGTGAATTAGAAACATTGGGATTGTAGCATCACTTCTTACCACTAGGCCACCAGAGCCCCACCCCCCAAACACCTTTTTGGTGCTGTTCAGAGTGAACCAACCCATAACTTAACTTCTAGCAGTTTTTCAGAGGCAGTTAATGTCATGGAAGGAGACTGCCCATCCTTCCCCCACAGAGCAGCCGGTGTATTTGAACAATGTGCCTTTGGGTTTGCAGCACAGTTTATTACCACTGGGCTACCAGAGCTCCAGAACTGTAAAATAAGTAAAAGACAACCAATAGAAAATTGTAACGAATCAGCTATTCAAACCATTAGGTATGTTCTAAAGATGATTTACGGGGTTATTTTTTAAGTAAACACTAAAGAAATTTGAAACTGTTTTGAGATACTATTTGATACACAATAGACAGAAAGCTTGACAGTCCCAAATATTGGCCAAGGCAAGAAGGACCCAAACATTTATTTACTACTAATGAGAATGCCAGTCGGCACAAGCAGATTATTACCAGCAGATTTTAAAATTTTCTTTTATATTGGTTTGCATACAAGGTTCATATATATGGTGTTTTACACTACTCTCCTCTCACAGTGTGTTTCATACAATCATTCCCATTCATTGTGTTTTATAAAATTAATCACCACTGAACTCTGCCTACTGTTACCTAGTCTTTTTAGATCCCCAAGCAGAGATTTTATTTTTTTTTTCTCTCTCTCTCTCTCTCTTATGAAGCATCAGGTGGTTTTGAACTTCCAGTTCTTTGGCAGCAGTTTTAATGCCTTAACCAAAGCATCCTCAGATGTCTTTCCATAGAGATTACAGCCTTGGCCCCCATGAGGCAGTTCCAGTCTATCCTATCCTGTGGGGTCACTATGGGTTGGAACAGAACTGGCAACTATGTGTGTTGGGTTTGAACAAATGTTAGGTGGTACAGCGGTTAAGAGCTCAGCTGCCAGCAGAAAAGTTGGTAGTTTGAACTCATCTAGCCAAAGCAGAGATGGTTTTGAATGAGGCTGATGAGACCGAAACCTGCTTTAATATCCCAAAGTGGAGTCCTCTACACTAAATTTACTGAATATGCCACTTTTCCAAACCATATTTTTCTGGAATTACCTAAGCAGTGATGTGATTAT
Organism: Elephantulus edwardii; assembly: GCF_000299155.1. Classification (NCBI taxonomy): domain Eukaryota; kingdom Metazoa; phylum Chordata; class Mammalia; order Macroscelidea; family Macroscelididae; genus Elephantulus; species Elephantulus edwardii. Next base: position 11,257,295 of record NW_006399764.1, on the reverse strand, counting down.
TCCTTCTCAGACATCTTTGTCCATAATCCGCTTACCTGTCAGGAATCCTAAAGGCCATCTAGAGCAAGATCCATCTGTTAGCCAGGTCTCTCCCAAAGACATTTTTAGATCATTTCAGCCATAGAGTTTGCATGCTGATTTTTATGCTCTGTGTTTCAGGGAAGAATAGGGGAGCTGGAGTTACAGCTAAAACATGGAAAAGAAGGACCGGATGAGGTGCAGTACAAGCAAAGCACAGCCTGGCTCTGGTAAGGAGGTGGCATCTCGTGCTCGTGATTTGTCACGAGAAGTGAACTGTGAGAGGGATTGTTCGTTGCCGGTGTGTGCCACTGAGTCAGAACATACACGCTCCTGACCCTCCAGTGGGTTTTAGGAGCCTGTAAGTCACATGGAAAGAGATTGCTGATCATTCTCCCACAGAGCAGCTGGTGGATTCAAACCCCTTGCCTTTGGTTTGGCAACTCCTTACCACTGGGTCAAACAGAGCTGCCTATGAGGAGGATGATAGGACTTTAAAGGCTCTCAGGTGGAAGGTTTAAAGTCTGTTCAAACTGAAGAAGAAAGGCAGAAGGTCTAAGAGGTGCATTCATTGGCTCAAATTATAAGGAAGATATATTCATAAACTTTTTCTGCTGCTTAGAAGTTTCTGTGGAAAACTGTGCATAAGGAAAGGGTTTATTTTCTTTTAGTCTCACTGATTACTTGTTTTTGAATGAAAAGTCTATTTTACTTTCTCAACTCATTACCTTCCTTTTAATATTTCAGCAAGAATCCTCCCCCAACACATGCCCTTTGAGCCATTTTTACTGTTAGGACAAATTTACCACTTTTTGGCAGATACTCTCTGGTGAATTCTTCTTTAATATCCAGAAATGTTTAAGCACTGACACATTGAAAGCAACTAAAATTGCTCCATGGCTTGAGAGACCCTTTCCCTTTGTTAAAGCATCCTAAATGTAAGTAGGGTCCCCAGAACCTGGATACCCTTGACTGCAGGTTTCTTTAATGTAAAACTTTTCTTAAGGTTACCTATTTTCCATTTGTACTTACGTATAATTGGCATATGTAGAAACGCTGAAGTAGTGTTTGTGTTATGTGTGTGTGTTAAATCAATTCTGCATTCTGTTTCATTGCCCAGATGAAAATGGGGGGAAAAAGAAGATAACAATACAGTTAAAACATTGTTATGGTGCTGAATTTAAGATTATGCTTGTTATTAGGTACTTTCAGGCAGCCCCTAATCATAGTGACCCTACATGCAATAGCACTAAAGCTCCGCAGGCCTGCACCTGCCTGCCAGTTGTTGTACCTCTGTCCACTGTTGCTGCCCCTGTGCAGTCTGTCTCTTTGAGGATCTTCCTCGTTTTCACTGACCCTGCCCTTCCCCCATCATGTTGTCCTTCTTCCCTGGTCCCTCTTGATAACACGCCCAATGGATGTGGGAGGAAATTCTCATCATCTTCACTGCTGAGGAGAGCTCTGACTTGGAGAATTCTGAGTTCCAAGACAGACTTGCTTACTTGTTTCATTATTTATTATGGCAGATCATAGCAATTGTTTTCTATTCTTTGCCACCAATGCCATACTTCATCAGCTCTTCTTCCATCATCTTTGTTGTTGTTGTTATGTGCCATTGAGTCCTTTGCGACTCATAGCGACCCTATGTACAAGAGCCCTAAACGCCATTCTATCCTGTGCCAATCTTGCCGTCTCAAACACATTCATTCCCACCTCTCCACTCACAGAATCGATCCATCTCATCGAGGGTCTTCGTCACCTGCGCCGTCAATCCGTCTCCAAGGACCAGTCCCTCCTTGCATCATGCCCAAAGTATATCAGACGAAGCTTCAGAATCCTTGAGTCCAGGGAACACTCTGGCTTCACCCTCTCCAGGACAAACCTGTTTGTTCTCCTACTCCTAGCAGTCCATGGTATATTCAACACTCTTCTCCAGCACCACAACTCAAAGGCATCAATTCTCTTTCTATCATCCCTGTTTACTGTCCAACTCTCCGATGCATAGCACATAATTGCAAAGACTATATAGCCCGGATCAGGCACACCTTGGTCTCCAGCCTGACGTCGTTGCACTTCAGTACTCTTGAGAGGTCCTTCACAGCTGACTTTGCCAGTGCAATTCGTCTCCTGATTTCCTGGCTGCTGTTACCAAGAGTGTTGACTGTGGAGCCAAGCAAACTAAAACTGTTAACTATCTTAATCTCTTCATCCATACTGATGCTGCCAATTGGCCCAGTGGTGAGAATCTTTGCTTTCTTGATATTGAGCTTCAGTCCATATTGAAGACTGCAGTCCTTGACCTTCTACAGCAAGAGCTTCAGGTCCTCCTCAGTTTCATCGAGCAGGGTTATGTCATCTGCATAACGCAGGTTGTTGACGATTCTTCCACCAATCCTGGTGCCACATTTCTCCTTGTACAGCCCAGCGTCTCGGGTGAGCTGTTCTGTATACAGATTGAAAAGGTATGGAGACAAAATACATCCCTGACGGACCCCTTTCTTGATTTTGAACCATCCAGTGTCTCCCTGTTCTGTTCTGAGGACTGCCTCTTGGTCCAAGTATAGGTTTCACATTAGCACAATCAAATGTTCTGGGATTCCCATTCTTCTCAGAGTCAGCCACAGCTTGTTGTGATCCACACAGTCAAAAGTCTTTGCACAGTCAATAAAGCACAGATAGACATTCTTCTGGTATTCTCTGCTTTCTGCCAAGACCCATATAACATTAGCTATAATATCCCTAGTACCTTCTAAATCCAGCCTGCACATCTGGCAGTTCTCTGTTTACATATTGTTCCAAACGCTTTTGGATAATTTTCAGCAGAATCTTTATGCATATAAATACAAAACAAAGATGCACATGAACCAGTGAAAAATATCATGGCTTGAGGCAGGCACACCTTAGTTTTTGATGTGATTCTCTTATTCTTTAGCACTTTAAAATGGTCCCTTGCAGATTTGCCCACCACAGTGTATCACTTTATTTCTTGACTACTGCTTCTATCAGTGTTGATTGTGGATCTAGTCAAGAAAACTTGGACAGTTTCAGTATATTTTCCATTTATCATAATTTTTATTGGTCTAGTGAGGATTTTTGGTGTTTTGTTTGTTTTTTTAGTGTTGTGGTATAATACTGATGTATAGTACATCTTTGATACTCATTAATTATTGCTTCAAGTATAACTTATCCTCTCTGAAATGTATATATTCTAATCAGTTCTGACTGACAGCAGATGGTTGTGTCAGGGTAAACTCAACTCCACAGACATTTCAAGGCTCTCACTTTTCAGGATCAGCTAATGAGGTCTTTCTTCGAAGGCACCTTTGGGGGGAGTGTGAACCCCTTCTTTGTTTAGTAGACCAATGCTGAACCATTTGCACCACTGAAGGATTCCTCTCAAAATGTGGACAGTGGCTTCGACCGAGGGGGAACTCATCCTCTCATCTCATTCACATGTGGACAAGAACAAGTGAGGCAAGGCCCAAGAGGCGTCTCAAAAAGAGATGGAACTATATTATATGGTGCTACTGTTGTAGAATGAGGCTGACATTGGGGTGGGTGTAAGACTGAGAAAAACTGGATAAATTATATTTACTGCATTGAAGCCGATGAGGGAGAGAATAGTTTAAAATTAATATATTTTAGGGTATTATGATTACTATCAAAAGAGTCAGGAATGAGGTTTGCAGAGTGGAGTATACTTGGGGTGGGAGTGGGGATGTGCGGGGTGGGGGTGGGGGTTTGTGTACCAATGAAGGAGTTTTTCTTTTGCTTTTCAAGGAGAGGAGCGAACTGGGGGTGGGGGTAAGGGTGAGTGGGTGGGGAGAAAAGTACAACAATGAATGAATTCCAAAATCTCTGTAGATGTTCATTGAAATGAAAAATAAATTAAGTTTTTTATAAAAGAGATGGAACTAGAAAATTACTGCCACACTTGCAGTAAATGATCAGCTGCCTTGAAGTAACACTTCAGCATCTTCACTTAAATTTGAAAACTACCCAAAATCTAAACTCACACTTAATGTTCAAAAGAAAAATAATGCCCTCTAGCGTTTAGACTTTCTCTCCTCGCTTGTTTATCTGATTTATGTTTGTGTATCTGCTTTAAATCTTTTCATCAGTGGCACCTAAGATGTCACAAATTCAGTCATCAGAGCTGTGATAGCGTCAGGTTCTCAAGACATATGGCAGTCTGGTAGCAGTGCAGGAAAGGAAAATCACAAAAAGCAGATTTTTACAAATTCACCTTGCCTGGGGCCATTAATTACAGGATCCAACACCCTGCTAGCACTGAGTGGATCTTTGTGTAAAGGGCCCCAGTGGTTTGTACATTACCTGTTGTGTTGTGGACATAAAGATTAGCAGTTTGAATCCATCTTCAGATATTCTGCAGGAGAAAGATGATCATTCTCTTTCAATAAAGACAAGTCTCAGAAACCTGCTTGAGTGTCTGTATTTAGTGAATATCTTAGATGCACCTATTTGCAAGGGTAAGTACACGGATCCTGTAAAGAACAGACTTGTCTGTCTCCTCTCAGAGCTTGTTCACTACCGAAGCAAGTAAACAAATAGGTAAATGATGTGATGAGTTTTTATTACTAGAAGAAAATGAAAGGGAGTAAGGAGTACTTGGTTAGAGACAAGATGGGTGGGGTTAGTTTAGAGGAAACCTCTTAAAAAGAAGACATTTAAGTGAGACCTGAAGGAAATAATAAAGCGAGCCACAGTGATGTCTGAGGAAGAATATACGAGGGACTGAAAAGTCTTTGATAACATGATGGACAGGGGTCGCAGTGTGATCGGTAGTGGTCATGTGACTGGCTGGGAAGATCAACTAAGAATGTAGTAGAGATGTCCCCAGAGAGAATGGGGCAGTAACTTGAGGATGGTTGGCCTTTTTTAAGCATAAAGAGGACTTTGACTTTTACTCTGAGTAAAATGGAGAGACTCTGAAGGGTTTTAAATAGGATCCGAGTTATTATTTAGAAGGATCATTCTGGCTGCTGTGTGACATGGTTTGGAGCCTGTTTTAATAATTGAGACCAAAAAAGGGTAGCGTTCTAGTTTAAAATCTCAGAAGTAGATGTGCTGAGAAGTAAAAGGTTGGGTTATGAGTAAATTTCAAAGGCAAATTGCTTAGCTTTTAAATGTGGGTAGATTAAATGTAGGATGCAGTAGAATGATGGAAATAGTAAAAATCCAAAGTTTTTAATCTGAGAAGGTTAATAGAATGAAGGTTATCTTTATCAAGAGGGGAAGGGCCACTTTGGACATCAGTTTAAAAGCTAAGATACACTCAACTCAGGCCATTAAATGTTCATTTTCCTTCATATGCACTTGATAATTAGACAGTGACAAAGACTGACTGAAAAGAATTGATGTCTTTGAATTGTGATGTCGGTAAAGAGTCTGAATAGACCATGCACTGCCGAAGGAACAAAGAAACTCCTTTTGAGGAAGGGTCATGAAGATGTTTCTCAGAGGCAGGCTTGGTGAAACATCATCTTCCATATTTTGGGAATGTTATCAAGAGGTTCTGGTCCTTTGAAAAGGACAGCATGCTTGGAAAAGCGGAGTGTCCGCGAAAGAGAGGCAGAGCCTCAGAGAGTCAAATGATGACTGCAGCAGTGGCCTTGAATATGAATAGAATAAACCTAAGATAATGAGGGTGGCACAGGATGGGGCGGGTTTGCCAGCTCTTGGTCGTTGACTTGACAGCACCTAACATCACTGCCAAGGGTGAGGATGTCTGCCAAGCTTTTTCCTTGGGGTGTAGCCTATAGCAGGTTGTGCTGTTAACCAAAAGGTGGTTTCTTTGTCTCTAGCTGTTCAAATCCATTTGTGGCTCAATGGAAGAAAGAGGGGCATCCTCTCCTTCAGATCTGCAGCCTCGGGATCCAGCTGGGAAATTGCTGTGAATCCAAGTAGACTCAGTGGCAGTAAGAGAGTGAGCGAGCGAGAGAGCTTCCCTAAGACTCCTAATTAGACTCTAAGTGGAGAATCCAGCGGGTTGTGGTTGACTGCAGGAGTCTAGGGTTTGAGGAGGAGGTCAGGGTGGGAGATAAAGATTTGGGGACCACCTGCATTTTGGTGGTGTTTAAATTCTGATGCTGGAGGAGACTACCTACCTAGAGAGGAAGGCTAGAAGAAAGGACAGAGCTCATGCCCTGCATTTCAGCATTTAGACAATGAAGACGATAAAATGCAAATACGGCTGACTCACAGCTGACCCTGCAGTGGGTTTCCGAGGCTGTAAATCACGCAGGAGGAGCTTGCCCGTCTCTCTCCCTCAGAGCCAGGCTGGCACGTTCAAACTGCTCTTTGCATTAGTCATTCAACTCCCTGATGGGTTCTAACATCAGATACTAATTGGACAATATATTTTAGAAAAGTATGTTATGAAATTATTTTTAAAATTTAAGTTTATGCCCAAAGAGTGCTGGATAACCAAGATTTTGTTACAGTTTGGCTGCAAATATTTAGAAATGCAAATATCATTTATAGTTGAATGCAAGCATTTTATAGTATGTGTGAAAACTGAATTTATATACTCAAATTACACAGTGAGAATGTCTGTGAAACCCTCTTAAAAATGAAAATTTGACAAACAGAGGTTGATTTTCACTTTATCTCAGGATTCTTAAATTGAAAAATAAAATATGTCCTGTGATTATTTGAATTGAACATACTTTCTTGAAACCCACAAATCTAATTTTCTTTTAGCTTGGGGGTGATTAGATAAATAAAGTTTATTAATTTCAATTTATGTACAAACACAGTGACTATTCCACCTCTATAATTTTGAAATAGTATAGTGATATTTTGGTGAGCTTTTATTTAAAAAAAAAAACCCACACACAGACGAAAACAATATAAAAGGTGCTTTTGTACCTCCCAGTCAGTTTAGGATTGACACAGTTGCAAGATTGCCTGGCTTCCTGGCCTCGGGCTCTTTTCACTGCTTTCCTTCCTTCATGAAGTGGACTTCAGAATAGGGAAACGAAGCTCTCTTTGAAGTAGAGCCTTGAAACTAAAAGTACAGCTTTTTTCACCTTATCCTAAAATTATACATATGTTGTTTTAAGCTCGGGAGTCATTACCAGAAGTTTCCTATTAATTGGCGAATAGGAGAAAAGAGTGCATTCTGTCTGAAATGTATACTCTAACATGATTTCCTGCCTTCTCCACAGGGTCAGAGACATGCTGACTGATGAGATCACCAAAGCAGCTGCAAAGTAAGGGTCTCTTCTTCTCTTACCAAAAACTATAAACTTTTGTTTCTCTTCTGAGGGCATTTCATAACTTTAAGAGGTTTAGAGTACTTCTCAATTATTTTTACAAAATCATTTTTTTTTCTCTTTCCCATATATACATGTTCATTTTTATTATATATTTTTTTGCAAAAAATTTGAAAAAGAAAAAAAAAAACAAACCAAACACCAACCAACCCAAAAACTGTGGAAATGGCAGCCAGGAAACCACAAGACTAATTGGATGAGGAAAGTCTGCAGTCAGGGACCTCTCCAAAGTGCTGAAGGGCAAAGATGTCAGCCTAGAGACTACGGTGCACCTGATCCTGGCCATACTCTTCACAGTTATTAAATATGTGCTAGCGAGCTGGACTATTACTAAGGATGATGGAAGAAGAATTGATGCCTTTGAGTTGTAGTGCCAGAGGAAGAATGTTGAACATGTTATGGACTGCCAAAAGAACAAACAGGTCTTTTCTGGAGAGAGTGAAACCAGCTTGTTCTCTGGGGGCAAGAATTTTAAAGCTCTGTCTCACATACTTTGGGCATGTTGCCAGGAGGAACGAGTCCTTGGAGAAGGACATCATGCTTGAAAGGGAGGAGGGACAAAGGAGAGGAAGACCCCCCGGATGAGATGGATTGACAGTCATGGTGTAATAGAGGCAGGTGTGTCAGAGACAGTGAGACTGACTCCGGCTTGAACAGAGTTCAGAGCTATTGTGCATAGTCGACTTGGCAGCACATAACAACAGTATATACCTTAGTTTTTTTTACATTGAGGGTCACTGAGCTTGAGCCCATGCAATGTGCTAACAGATGTTTTGTCTTAGATTGAAAGGAGTTGTAATTTGGTTTACTGGGAGGATGGGAGGGAATCCTTGGTTAAGTGAATTATATAGCTTCTATATATAGATAGATTAATACCATCTCAGCACTGAACCAACAAAGAAACCAGAGTAGAACTTCTTTTGATTCCCTTTATGTTACTGGGCCCTAGGTATCAAAAATAATCCATTTTAAAATATTTGCATTTGGTAATAATACCAGGTGTGCATTTTCAAGTGAAATGAAAATATAACTACTATGAAGACTCAATAAAAAGGCAATTTCAGACATATTCTTAGGTTCATTGTTTTAAAAAAATTCTGAAGCGTTAACGCTTTGAAGAGTTACCTTAAGCTGGTTCTCACTAAGAGAAAACTGTCGCTGAAGGAACTGACTGGAGCAACCTCTTCATGCTTCTCTGTGATGCGGGCAGGAAGTTGCATGCCAGTTGATGCAGCCTCGCCCTTCCGACATCAGCAGCAGCTACTACCATTCCTGTACAACTGACTTTCCTCTTATCCTTTGAGCTACAGAATTTCATGTGTATCGAAAGTCTGTATCAGCTAGAAATACTTCATTGCCATCTAATACTTACCAGTCCTAGAAATGTCTGAAACAAAATAGATTGTGCCTTTAAAAACAAAACAATCCTTATTCTACCTTAGTATTAGCTTTCCACCAATCATTTCATAAACAGCACACAACTACCAAGTATGATCTTAGTGCATGATCACTCCTCAGCCTCATGTCTCTTGATTTAAGGAAAAGAAAAACTGGTACGCCTCTAAGACTCAGTTCTGTGGGAGACACTGAGAATTAGATCTGCTGACAGAATGAAAACTAAAGTATAGAGAGGCTTACACAGGGACTCATTTGTGTCTGCAACTCTCCTTTGGTGAATTGCAGACACAGTGGGAGAGCATTCAGCTGCATATTGCGGGGCTGGGGGGCTCCGAGGGGGGCTGTCCCTGACCTTTACCTTTCAGAGTCTCTTCTATTATGTACCCTCCTTATATCCTGTTAAAGCAGTGCCCTTTGACATTCGCAACAAAAGGCTCCAATCCTGAAGAAACTAGCAGCTTTCTTTTAGAACAAACTGTACTTTTGACTCTGTGGTAACATTTGCATTTTTCTGTTCCAAAATTTCATTTTGGGCAAGACTTTGAATCTTCAGATTTGCAAACCATCACTACCTATTACCTGATACAGGAGACTGTTCGCATTATCAACGGTAGAGGATAAAAATAGTCTGTTTTCAAGGTGTGACCTTTTCATCAGAAATTTCAGAGTATTTTATAGGCTGTGTCTTATTTAAAATGATCCCCACAATATTAACATGATAAGTGAAGAGATGTTTAAAGGACACAGGCTGAGAGAGCAGTGCTAAAGAGCAAAAGGGGAAGAGGGTTACTCTGCCGTCTTCTCTGTGCTCTTCCCATCGGCGCCCTCCGCCCTGCGATGACTCTTCCGCTGCATGCTGCCAGTTTAACTTTCCGTTTCGTGGACCAGGGATTCCAGAAGCTGATTTAGACAGATGACACACTTGGCTCTCTGAAACAGAGGAGGACCTGAGGTGTTTGCTGCAGAAGGTCAAGGACCACAGACTTCAATATGGTTTGAACTTCAACATCAAGAAAACAAAGATTCTCACCACTGGGACAATTGGCAAGCAGCATGATAGTCAAAGAGATTGAGGTTGTTAACAGTTTCTGCTTGTTGGCACCAGCAGTCAGGAAATCAAAAGACAAATTGCACTGGGGAAATATGCTGACAGGACACTTCTCCAGAGTGTTGAAAAGCAATGATGTCAGTCTAGAGACTAAGGTGCACCTGATGCAAGCTGTGTTCTTCGCACTTAACTTGCTTGACATCCATGAGTTGGACAATGACTACGAATGATAGAAGAAGACATGATGCCTTTGAGTTGTGGTGCTGGAGAAGAGTATTGAACATATCATGGACTGCCAGGAGAACAAGTATTCCCTGGAGAGGGTGAAACCAAGCTGCTCCTTAAAAGATTTTGGAGCTCCATCTCATACACTTTGGGTATGTTGCAAGTAGGGACCTGTCCTTGGAAAAGGACATCATGCCTGGAGAGTAGAGGGAGGGCACAAGAGAGAAAGACCCTGGATGAGATAGATTTGTCACAGTGTCTGGAGTAATAGAGGTAATTATTAGTAAGATTGGTTCAGCATAAGACAGATTTCAGAGATACTGTACATAGGGTCATTATGAGTCAGAGTGACTTGAGGGCACATAACAACAACAGGGCTTGTTTGGCTAAAGCCAGAGAGTGAAAGATCAGCTGCAAAGTTAGACTAATTTCCTCATCCGAGAGCATTTTAAAGCATCAGGGATAGACCTTGGGGAGAACCAGAGCACTGACAAATCATGATGATTAATGTAAATGTATTTTCATTGTTATTTGTTAAATAAATTTAAACTCGAAGATGCAAGTCTCCAAAGGCTTGGGTCACTTTACTAATATATAACCTCATACTAAGAAAACATCATTGTGGCTCATCCTTCCTTGTGCTTTTTAATTAGGTTAATGACATCACTTTGTTTCAAAGGACAGTTTAATTAAAATGTCAGTGGTGTTGCCTAGATAAATACTGCACTGATGCTGACTTGTTATTATGCAAATGAGTTGCTATTGTGTGGCTAGTAGGGGACCTTTATTTGATCAAGAAGAACAGGGTGAAGAGGTTTCGCTGAACTTGTTGTAGAGTTTCATCTGACCAGTTCTTCCTTGAGTTCATGTCCGGATGTAAGTGTTGAGCGTATGGCCCTGAGAGGGGCCAGGCCCAGGCCCTTTCTGCCATGCGCATGGAGCCAAAGCACGCGTTGTGGGGACTCTAGATGACTTCTTTTTTCTATTCAAAGATTAATACCCAAATTCTCATTAAATCCAAAGCCAGAAATCACTGGGAATATACCGGCCGCCTCTTTTGTTCTCACCTGAGCGATTCCTGGTCGTACTCTAAAGGCACAGGCCTGACTGTCTTCTCAGATAAAGGAAAGGGTTAATATTAGAAATAAAGATTTACTTATCATTTTTCTTTTGTTAAATGGTTGTATGTCTTGGGCTTATGGGCATGCCCAAAGCCAATCTTGCTTCCTCCTGGTATGTTATTAGCTATGAGTGTTCAATATCCTTAAAGCAGAATGTCAGTAAACTGGAGCCATCTACATAGACCTCAAGGTTTTCTTGCCATTTTATTCCCTGCTGTACCTACCCATGTTGCAAGGAGGGACCAGTCCTTAGAGAGGGACATCATGCTTGGGAGAGTGGAGGGACAGCACAGGAGAGGAACACCCTTGATGAGATGGATCGATTCAGTGATTGGGGTAGTAGGAGTACGTGTGTCAAAGACAGTGAGGTTGGCACAGGCTAGAGCAGGGTTCAGGGCTCTTGTACATAGGGTTGTTATGAGTCGCAAGCTACTCGATGACACATAACAACAACAGCAAACAACAAATTACCCCTAATAGGAATGTTGTTGTCTTATCAATATATAGGGAGCTCTGGTGGCCTAATGGTGAGGAGCTGTGCTGCCAACTGAAGACACACAGTTTGAACCCACCAGCTGCTCTGTGGGAGGAAATGGGCAACATCTTCCTGTGAGATTTACAGCCTCTGAAAACCTGCTGTAGGGTCAGCTATGAAGCAGTTCCGATTCAATGATATTTAACAGCACCACCAACCAATATGTGGCAGGCCTCATAGAGATAAAAAATGAAATACGAATGAAGAAAATGCAGAGCGGGTCTTCATGGGGCTTATTAACTGCCTTCCCTAAAGACAGCAGGAGAAGAGGCAGTTGAGGAAGCAGGAACAGATGGACTGACACGTACAAGAACTTGCTCAGGGGGGATGCTAAAGCCCAGTTCTTAGCAGGTGGATGCACAAATGCACAAACCTGGGTTTCTCTTCCCTAGTTAATAGCCATTGACTCACTTTCTCAATTGTGCCTTTGGCCTGCACCTGGAAGACTCTCTCATTGCTGTCGCATGAGAACTGACTCGTAGCTGACCCTTCAGAGTTTTCAGAGCCTTTAAATTGCACAGGAGGAGGTTGCCTAACTTTTTCCTACAGAGAAGCTTGGTGAATTCGAACTGCTTGCTTTGGGGTTGGCAATGCAACTCCGTACCCGCTAGGTGACCAGTCCTCATTAGGAGGGTCTAGGTGACCGTCCATGGACAGCACTGGGGTAAGCAGAGAGTGGTTCTTCCGCTTCAGCTTTCAAGTGTTGATGCTGGGGAGCTTACTCTGGATTTATGGGAGCCCACAATAATAAGATGTAGAATTTAACTGTTTGATGATATGAATACACTGTGGCCTGAGTTCCTCTGTGACAAAATTGTCAAGCTAAGAACTTCTCCTCAGTGTCTCATCTGAGACTTTATTTCTTAGGATTGGTTTGGAATTATGGATAATGCTCAGTGTACATTGTCAAGTGAAAATAGGTTAAAATATGTCAATTTTTTTGATACAAAATTCAGAAATCCAACAGACTTTCTTCTACTATTAGAACACTTCTATCTAAATAACATCAAAGACAAGCTTTCATTCCTAGGTCTAAAAACAAACCTTTTTTACATCTTAGAGTGTCTCCAAATTGTATTACAAACTGCTTTCATGGTTGCTGGGTTTGGCATAGCAAGTGGAAGAAAGAGAGGAACGTAATGACAGTGTGTCCAGTTGCAATCAAGAATGCTGTCTGGAGCCAGTCACTTGAAGGTGGTTCCACACACCAGCACTTCAGAAAAGCCAGAGGCCGTTCTGTTCTGGTGGGGTTCATCCGCCCAACTGTCCTTGCTTGTGTTTTCGGAAGAAACCAAATAAATTCAAATTGGCCAGAATAACACAGAAGAAGATAATTTAGGGAATGCAATTTCAGTGGAAAAAAAAATTAGGAAAAAAGCACAGAGAGATGTGAGCTTGAACTTCTAAGTTACAAAAATAAATGTAGCAACATGCAAAAGAGAGGATTCAAAACCAGCACCAGTGTCAGAAGAAAGATGGAAGATGTTGGCATCAGGCAAAAACTGGGCCTGTGTGTACGAAGCTCACTGAGGGGGCAGACACCTGTGTCTTTGCTCATCCTCCCTCCCTAATAGCTCTTTCTCTTCTGCCGTTTAATGCCCCAAAGTTCTTGCTTGTATTTTTTTTCCCTCTTCTTTTGAAACAGGGACAGCCCAGTGGTCAAAGGGAATGCGCTGTTAGCCTTAAGCAGCCTTGCTGTTGTCGTGTCCAAGCACGAAGCCAGCCTCTCCTCTGAATTGGAAGGGGCTCTGGAGGTGAGTTAAGGCTGACTGGAATGAGTGGGACCTTGGCTGTGGAATGTTTGAAAGGTGAGAAGTCTGAAGGCCGAGCTCTCGGGGGTCCGGCCCTGGGTTCAGGAGGTCCGCCCCTGCCATCGCAGCACGAGGTTCTGCTGGGTGATGGGCCTTTCTTTCCTGAGCCTCACTGTCTCTGGAGCTTCTCTGCTGCTTCTTTGTTGTGCTCTCTCCATCACAGTTAAGTGGTCATTTCCATTTGAAGGTGCCAATTTTATGCAACAGAGGTTGTCTTTTTGTGATTATATCAGTGGTAACCAATCTTAGAAGGTTAACTAGGCTTACTGAAAGTGAACAATGCTGTCAGAAAATGATAAATAAGCAGTGTTTACTGACTGAAAAAAAATGTACTTTGCATTTTAATTGTAGATGTCAACGACAAAGTGCCTATTCATTTTTGCAAGGCATTTATTTCTTAATTAAACATGTGGCAAGCTGGCCAGTGTTCATTTCCAATGTATTTTTTTCCAGATAATTCATATCTGTCAAAATAAAAAGGCATGGATTTATTCTTACTTTAAGTCTCCTTATATGGTAGCTGTCACTATCTAGTTAGAATATTGCTGAGTGGATAAAGAACAGAAGAGAAGAATTCTGTGTTTAAATTCCTAGTACTTGTCTTCTTTCACCTTTTGCTTTTAACTTTCCATTTTAAAGCCCATTTCCTCATCTATGAAATGGGAGTAAATATATCAGGCATTAAATATAAGAATCTCAGTGCAATGACTGATAGAGCCAAATCCTCAATAAATAGTTGTTGTGTACCATAGAGTCAGAACCGACCCATAACACCCTCCACTTGGTTTCCAAAGGCAGTAAATCACAAGGGAGGAGAATGCCCATCTTTCTCCTGTGGAGTAACTGGTGGACTCGAACTGCCTGCCTTTGCATTGGCAGTGCAGCTCCTTACCACTCAGCCTCCAGACCTCCCTCAGTAACTAGTACCATTATTAACAGCTAGCTATAGTAGCAGTATCTCCATCATGGTATTAAACTAATATATTGTAAACTGTCTTGAAGAGAGAATTTTTTGATAGCATATTAAAGAAGAGTGTCTTTTCATGCTTATTAAAAAGAAGGAAAGAAAATCACATAAAACACAGTAGACAGTTGTTTTAAAATATAATAATGTCCTGCTCTTTTCAAACTGGGTTTGAACCTTCATTTGTTTGCTTGTTGCAGCAGAAAGTCAGATTCACTGAACATTATTCAGCTCGTCTCTTATCCTCCCTGAGACATCTTCCTATTAACTCTTTCCTTGGTGAGGTGTTTTGAGTCACAGGAAAACAACTCTGACTCATTTATGTGACAAGAAGACTGGAAGTGTATGGAATCTGGAAACTAATGGAATGAAGGGCAAGATTGAAAAGCAGGTTTTGGAAACTGTGTGATCCATAGGATCTTGGGAGTCCAAGCAACAGGGCGGAACACTCCACTGGGAAAGATTACTTTCAAGGTGCTTCCTGCCCTTACACCACTCATGTTGGGAGGAGAGGTTCTTCCTTGGAAAAGGAGGTCACGTGTGGAAAGGGAGAGGGTCAGCGAAGGAGGGGCTTACTACGTCAGAGATGATGAGGGTGGCACAGGACAGGACAGGTTTAGACCTGTTCTTGGGGTTTCTGTGAGACATGCTTGTCATCACCCAACAACAGCGCTCAGCCATGATTCAGGGGTGCGAGGGTTCCATGCTCCTCCTCGGCGAGTAGCTCCCTCCACTGAGCTTCTAACCAAACTTCACATAGTGCGGAGAGGAAATTCCCAAAGGGTACTAGACTCGTCGTTGTTGTTGACTGCCATCGAGTCAAGCATGACTCCTAGTGACCCAAAGAACAAAAGACCCGAAGCCTTTCTCTAACTATCATTTCTCAAAGTTCATAGAGCTTCCAGAGGAATGTTTAGGAAAATATCAAATATTTGGAGGATATTTATAGGATTCAAGGAATTATTTATAGGATTCAAGGAATTACTGCATGAAGAGTACAAGTACCATCAGTTAACACATGAAAGATTTGACTTTGTATTCAGAAGTTTATTTGAATAGTGAGAAAGTGTCAAACATTTTTTTAAAGCAGATTAATTTCAGATATTCAAAAGAGCCCTCAATCTACTCTGTGTACAGTCGCTCTGGCAGTCCATGTTGTTGAGTATCTTCCTCTCTTTAGCTGACATACTCCTAAAAGACAATATTTTATATCCTACATTTAGAAGGATTGATGGAAATAAAAATTATAGGGAGAAAACAGAAAGAGTGGGATTATGTTGTAGGTATTATAATTATTGGTATAAAACATAATGCATATAAATGGTTGAATGTAACATTAACTTACTTTGTCACCTTTAACTCAAATCACACCTTTCAAAATTATTAAAAGATGCAAGTGCCCTGGATGGCTTCAGCAGAAGCGTCATGGTCAGTAGATATACAGCCTAAAAAAGCTTATCCCCTCTCTACCATGCCCTCAGTCCAGTGATATTTTATGCCAAGCTACCAGTTACACAGATTCTCTGGATGGTGCAAAGGGTTCTCAGTTCCTAGACCAAGATTGGCAGTCTATCCAGCAGCACCTAGGCAGAAAAACTTAGTCTTTGAGTTTAATAAAAGCAACTGCAGAAACCTCTATGGAACACAGGCCATTCTGACACAGCATGGTTCGCCATAAGACACAATAATGCAACAACAGCTGCTTTACTAGTGTTAACTTGCCCTAGTCATGGCGAGCTGGCTCACAGAATTGTGAAGGCCACACTCTCTTACTCTTTGTGCTGCTTCTCCCATTTTTGTTCTTGCTCTAACACACGAACACAGTAGTGAGAAACCACACAGCGTAAGGAAGGACCTTTACATTTTTTTTCTTCAGAGTGATGGGTGAAAGTTTGCAAAGGAGAGTGTTTTTTTTTTCATTCAGTCAGTTATACAGGTTTTGTTTTAACATTAATTACAATATTCACAATGTCTGATCATCCTCTTATTGTATATTGCCTTTATCTTTATCCAGCTTAAAAGTATCTGTTATCTGTGTATTAGTTTTTACTGCCATCTCCTGCCCTTCCCATTCTTGGTAACTATCCAAGAATGATTCCATCCACATGTAAACCTTTCTTTACCTTTTTATAGTAAGAGTCTCATATAATTTGCCCTCTTATGACTAACGTAGTTCACTCAGTATATTGTCTGCATTCCCCCTTGTTATACAGTATTTTGTAAGTCTTTATTGCTCTTAATGTTGTATAGTACTCCATTGTGTAGCTATACTGTAGTTAACCATTCATTGTCTTTGGCTATTAATGAGCACAAACTCAAGACCTGATTATCCTTAAAAATTAAAATATTCAAACTTAATTCAATTCTAAATGTGACTATCATCTAAGGATCATATGAAGAAGACTGTTTGATTCAAGCAATTCATTCAAGGAGAGCCTCAATACTGCAATATCTTTTTTTTTTTTTTTGGTTTGCACTACCTGAGCTTTAAGGTAACAGATGCTTTTGCTGTCCATTACCATGAATAATTTTAAAATCAAGTTCTACTCTGAATGAATGGAGCTTTATTTTTGCATTCTTTCTCATTCTTTTCCAAACTCAATATCATTTATGTTTCTATTCTCGATTTTTCAAATGACAAGGAAGTTAGTGTCATGATTGATCTTTGATTGATGACTGTATGTTATTGTTGTTCTATGCAGTCAAGTCAAAATCAACTCATAGCTGACCCTCCAGTAGGTTTTCAGAGGCTGTGAATCACATGGGAGGAGATTGCTTATCTTTGTCCCATGGAGCAGCTGGTAGATTCAAACCATGTGCCTTGGGGTTGACAACACACTAGGCCATCAAAGCTATAGCGATTGTTGTTAAGTGTCACCGGGTCATAGACTACTCACAGCAATTCTATGAATGAAAGACCTGAACACTTGTATCATTTCATCACTTCTCCAAGTTCCTAGAGTTTCCGGAGTCAAGCTATTTAGGAAGTGGATGCCACTCCTCCTTCCAAACTTGTTTTAATCGGGAAGCTCCACCAAACACTGTCCACCATGGGTAACCATTATCTCATTTGACATACCAGTGTCACAGTGTTCACCATGACAGCAACCACGAGTTACCTCTGTACAGCAAATGGACAGACCATTGCTATACGACTTAGAAGATTATTTGACCAAAAACAGTTAAAACCAGGCCTGAGGGCTGTAGATTAAAATCACCCACCTTTGGCTTGGTAGCATCGCTTTCTATCCTCTAGGCCAACAGAACTTTCTCGTTGTTGTTGTTGTTAAGTGCCGTCGAGTCATAGACAACTCATAGGGACCCTATGAACGAAAGACCTGAACACTTGTATAACGTATAGACATTCTAAAGGAGTTGAACAAAACTATGGAGGCTGCTTTTTTTTTCTTCCTTGTTGCGTACCAGCAAATCAGATCTGACTGGCACAGGACGAAATTACCCCTCCTCCTCCAGCGGAGCATCTGGTAGATTCAAACCACACACCTTCAGGATTGCAGTGCAGCTTCTTGCTTCTAGGCCACCAGAGCTCTGGTGCTTTTTTGCTGCTTTTGTGAAATAGCAAGTTGTAGAATTAAGAAGATTTTTATTGCTTTTTCTACACATCTCTCCTTTTAACTTCCACATTATAAATGACTGGACTTAGAACTCTGAAGGACTGGGATATGGTCTGCAACCCTCATCCTCTCAGTTCTGCTATGTCGTATAAAAGCAAAGCCTTTTACCTGATATGGCGCAGATGATGCTATACACTTGTCAAATAACAATTTACCTTTTTGGAGCCCTGATGTGTGAAATCGACTTCTTTGTAAAAACACTTCACTGTTTAATCCTAATGATTATTTTATGTTTTTCTTCACCTGCAGATTCAACCTAATTTTCTTTCAATGAAAGAGTGGGTTTCCATGGTGCTTGATACCCTCCTGGTCATCGTAGATAGTCGTTACCAACCAGAAGGACAGCTCCTCTCCTGGTTTTATTATGTAAGTCAGAGAGATAAAGAACCTGCCAGAAAACGGAAGGTTGACTCTTTTTTTTTTTTTTAAGGTTGACTTTTTTTCTTATCAGTTGCTTGCATGCAAATCTATGAAACAATATAGTATTTTTCACCCTGTCTGTACATTAAAAAGACCTGGGGGTCTTTTTATCCACATCTATATGAAAATATAGGAATCTCTGGTGGCCTAGTGGTAAGAAGCTGTGCTGCAGTCCCAGAGGCGTACAGTTTAAGGCCACCAGCCACTCCATGGGAGAAGGATGGGCAGTCTCCTCTCGTGCAATTAACTGCCTCTGAAAACATGCTGGAGGGTCAGTTGTGGGTCAATTCTAACTCTGCAGTATACAACAACGACAACAACAACAACAACATATCAAAATTTATAATAAGCCCACTGCATAGAGTCTGTTTCAACTCCTCTTGGAGCTCCTTGGCTGTAATTCTTAGTGGGAGGAAACTCTCTCTTTCTCCATTAAAGCAGCTAGTGGATTCAAACTCCTCACCTCTTTGGTTTGCAGCACAGCATGCTACACAGTATACCACTGAGGCTTTTTATGTAACAATTAAGAAAAGAAATACTTGTGAGTGGCCCTGAGAAGCATCATTTTAAAAGCTGTCCAGAATATTCTAATGTTTAGTTACATTTGAGTGACTGTGGTAGAAGGAACATAAGCTGAAGAGTAAAGGCCCAGTGTATCTTGTTGTGGTTTTATAATTTCAGACTCTGTAAATCATGGCCATTTAATCTATTTGGACCTTTGTCTCCTTATATAAAAAGTGTTGCTATTGTGTGCCATTAAGTCAGAACCGATCGATAGCTGACCTGCCAGTGTGTTTTTCAGAGACAATTAATTACACGTGGGGACATTGTCCATCCTTCTCCTGCATGGATTTGAACCACATACCTTTGGGATTGCCACGCAGGTTCTTATCACCAGGCCACCAGAGTGCCCTTATGTAAAGTGAAGTGATTGAACTATATTACATGAAGTAATGGTAGCACTTGTTACACCCTTACTAATTTTGTGGCTGTTGACCTGATACTGCACCTCTCTCATTTTAATTTTTTTTTTAAATCTGTTAAATGAAAGTAAAAAGTAATGCTTTGCCAACTGTAGTAGTGATTGTGAGTATCTGCATACAAGGGCTTAGCACTTTGTTTAAAACATGAGCGTAGCATGCCTACCACAAAAGCACATGCAACAAACCAAGCTCCTATTAGATGCACAAGGGAATGTTTTAGAAACTTAGTCAATACAAAGTCAGATTGTCATTGATCCTCTAAAATCACCAGCTAGTTACTCAAGCATTGTCATTGTTTATGTGTTATTTCTCAAGATTTGAAGCAAAATTAAACACAGGGGGTTTTGTTGTGGTCTTTATGCTTCATTTTGCTTTTGTTGGTTGTGGTACATGCTTTATTTTTGTATCCACATGGAGTTATTTTCTTTTTCACCCTATCAGCTATCCATTGCTTAGAGAATTATAGTGATCATGGGACAGTCAGCTGAGAGGCAGGGGATTATACCTGATTTGAATAAAAATATACAAGATCCAGACTTGTTGCTAAGATCATGAATTTAGCCTGAAACCCCATCGCCCTAAGTCTTCTTTGTACAGTTGTGTGTGTGCGTCTGTCTTCCTGCCCTCAGAGACCAGGTATGTATCCATCTGGGGGAGGCCAGAGCTATATTTTAAACTGTACTTTAGGACAAAAAAAAGAACTTACCAGACAATGCAGAATTTAACTGGTAAATACATTTTTCTCAAAGAAATATTTCTTTATGAAGATTTGCTTCCTGTCAGAAATGTTCTTCTCTTTTTTAAAGATAGATAAAAAAACTTGTTTAATAACCTCTGTGGAGGTCATTGCAGTAACAGTAAGGTTCAGATATTCACCAGGACAGGATATTGTAGGTTTCTAATAATGCTAGTTACTTCTTGCAAATCAATAAAAATAATCTCCTGACTAGCCTGCTCAGGGTGCCTCTATACCTTTGTGGGTTTTCATTATTGCACTTTTCAAAGCCCTATTTCAGAAGCCACTTCCTTTATTTCCATTGTCCTAACATTGTCAGTACAACAGTGCTGTGTTATCTTAAAGCATAACTCAGCACATGTTTTATTTTATTATTCTAGTGCTAAAGGTTAGAAACAAAATGAGCATAAGAGTTAAAAAACGCATTTTAATGTGCTCTGACTGCAAGGGATAACATGGTGTGTCTGAACATTTCAAGTGGGGAATAGTAAGGAATGATAAATGGCCTTTCTTCTCTGCTTGAGACATATTTATAAACGTAGAAAATGTCTGGTAGAGCTTTCTAACGGGGAATTCTTGTCGAAGTTGCTCATAGTTGACTGCCCTGTCATTTTATTGGTGCTGTTATTCATTTCTTTCCCGTAATTACATATAGGAAGGGCGTATGTAGGCTCTCCATTTCATTTTGAATAGCTAGTTATTGCTTTGTAACCAAAGGCTTTTAGGATTTCAACTTCCTTTTTAATTAAAAGGAATTAACCCCCTGTAGGAAATAATCCATCTACTGGGAAGTGTTCCCACCAAAAATTTTGGGAGGTCTGCCAACAGATCCCCACACTAAACATACACTCTTCCCTCCATAGAAACGTCCACTTGTTGTTTTTTTAATACTTTTCCCCCTTTTCTCTCCTGGACAACTCCTGGCTTTCAGAAATTACATTTATAATATGTCTTAGTGGTTTGTTAAACCAGGGATGTCTTTACTGTGGATTTTTTGAATGTATGCACATGTGAGCTTTCAGTAACACTGAAATTGTTTCCGTCTTTATAGAGAGAGCGTTCACATCATTTAAAAAGGAAGGCACTTGGAATTTACTTTTCAAATTTAAAAGGCCATTATTAGTTAAGTGATTATTTAGTAGCAGATTATTTCAGTAAGGAGGAAAAAAATCTACCGTGCGGACAAACACAGAAATAGATGGTTTTTTAATTCTTCTTTGGAGGAACACAGGGGTGAGTCTAAGAGCAGCTTGTATTGTCGTACGTGCTTTTGTGGTAGGCATGCTCCGCTCCTGTTTTAAACAAAGGGCTAACCCCCTGTTTTCTTTCTTCTGCCTGTCCTAGAAATCCTATTCCGGAGAAAACACAGCGAGTGCCATCGCCCGTTCTGCCGCCGCCACGGCTTTGTCTCTCCTTGTGCCAGTTTTCATTATCTCTCGCAAAGAGAAGGTTGAGGAAATCCTGAACATGCTGACTGCCAGGTTACCTGGGAAACCGTGTGCTGACGAGCCTCAAACCGTGCAAATCCACATGGGCCTTGCCTTGGGGATGTTTCTCTCTCGCTTGTGTGAGGAGAAACTCAGGTACGGTTTATTCAAATCTCAAATCCTCCTGCTTTTCTTCTTTGTGGTTTAGGTGGAGGTTACCACATGTGTGAATCCTAAAAGTGTAGACATAAACCTGCCTAAAAATACATCGTTGCTAAACCTGAGGTGGACGAGTTGGGTCTTTTTTCCCTTTTAAGGGTGAACGTGTTTTTTTGGAAATAACTGTTTCTACAAAGAAGCTGTTGATATAGTAAAGTGATGGACACTTTGAAAATCATTTCCTACTTGGCTGAGGCCCTGCGTGCGTCTGTGTAATAATAAGTGGAGGGAGTCTCATCTTACGGTTCCATAAGGAAAGAACCTGCTCTGTCAGGTTTATAGAGCATGGAAATAATTGTTCATTGACAACACTGTAAAATGGGAAGAAAGGATTGGGGTGCCCTTCGCACGTGAGGTTATGTCAGGAGTCGCTGAATCACCTGAGAACTCCATGTACCCAGTTTTAAATACTGCCTTTATCCTGTGCCCTGGCTACATTTTTGTAATCCTTAAAGAGTCTTAATCTGTGCATATTATACTGTGTGCTTTATTCAGTTTGATTGCTCATTTTTGGACTGCTAGCTTTACCCTTGAATAGACCTGCTGGAGTATCAGAGTCCAGGTGGAAAATTCCATTGAATGAGGACATTTCCTTGGACATGAATCTACTTTAGCTTTGTAGTTGTGCTGCTTTTTGTGGCTTTTTGCAACAAGTCAGGGCATTTGACCTATCCAGGCTGATTGTAGGGTATAGCTCAACAGCAGTGTTTGGATCTCAGGAATCCTCGGTTGTCATTGACTTGGCGCTTCCCTCGATATTCCTGCCCTGTAAGTAGATGGTGAGGAGGTGCCTCCTGTTAGGATGTTAGAAGCCACTGGGCTTCTTCAGTTGGCAGAAAACAGCTGTTCAAAGACAAGAACTAGTGTTAATGAAAGTAAATTGGGCAATAGACTTCCAGTTGCAGTATGCTATCCTTCAATTTTTAGATAAAAACCAGTGA
The DNA here is from genome assembly GCF_000299155.1 of Elephantulus edwardii. NCBI lineage: Eukaryota > Metazoa > Chordata > Mammalia > Macroscelidea > Macroscelididae > Elephantulus > Elephantulus edwardii. Next base: position 11,234,516 of record NW_006399764.1, on the reverse strand, counting down.
TTAAGATCTTCTATATCGGAATATGTGATTAGGTATTTTTGTCATGACATGAGTCTAGAGTGAAGGCTACATGGTGGAGTGGACCTGGGGAAGGGTTTGGAAAACAATGAAAGAATTTTTGTTTTACTTTTACAAGAGGGTAGTGTGGTAGGGGAGAGGGTTGGGAGGGAAGAAAAGTGCAGCAATGAATAAATGGAAATCCAAAGTCTCTGTAAATTTTTACTGAAATTAATAATAAATTTTAAAAAGTGAAGAAAAAGATAAAAAAAAAATCTTTATCATTTACATAGGTTTGCTATGTTAAACACCAATGTGTGAAATTTGTTTGAGAATTACCATTGATCTGGGAAAATGACCATTTCAGATGACAGTTTGCAACTTTTGGCAGTATATTTCAGATAATTACCTTAGCTTTTTCGATCAGATACTATGTCCAGAATATTCATTTTGTTCACTTCATCAGCATTAATACACGTAGGCCTGACTCTGAACTTGAACAAAACACTTTGCCTGTGAACTGATGGCTACATAGCTTGTATGGATGATAGAACACGAGTGTTTTTAAAGACTTCAAACTCGAAACCTTTTTTGCTTCCCTTTCCCCCCCTCCCCCGCACCACTGTACTAATGGTCTCTTTACCATCTGTGTTCATACTCTTTCTTAGGCATCTTTTCAAGCGGCCTGCTTTACAACTAAAAATGAGCCCTAGCAGCTTAATTCCAGGCAGGTCGTTCCATCCTGGCCTGGCCTCCATTCCTTTCTGGGATATGGTGCTGAGAGTTTTAGGGCTGACAATTTAATTTCGTTTAATCACCCCGCCTGGAGAAATCTGTGGTGATTCACCTGAAGCTCTCATCCCTGGCCCCTGAACTACCTTTCATCCATCTGTCTGTCTTGACTTTGCACCTCCCTGTGGAAAACAGCCTAGGGAGGGGCTCTGGGAAGCTTCCCACAGCGAAGTGAGCAACCCCACAATAACCACCAACTAGCCTTCCCCTCACGTTCCCATAAGGAGCCTCACTGGTTCAGTACTTAGCCATTAATAGACAAGTTGGTGGTTTAATCCATCCAGTGACTCCATAGAGGGGGTGGGGAGGCTGTCCATGGCTTTCTATAAAGATTATAGTCCAATAAACCTGGTGCGGCAATTGTGTTTTGACAGTGGGGCTACTGTGAGCAGAAATTGATTTGACATCACCTTGTCACCTAACAACATTCACATGATGTCACCTGATAACATTCACAGGCGCTCTGATGGCCTGGTGGTAAGGAGTTGCACTGCCAGTCCTTAAGGTGTATGGTTCAAGGCTAGCATCAGCTCCGAGAGAACGATGGGCCTGTGCACTTTATAGCCTCTGAAAACCTGCTCGAGGGCCAGCTGTGGGTTGGTTCCAACTCAGCAGCACATGGTAACAGCGAAAACACTCGCATGTTTGTTGCTATCCAGCTGCTTTTTTGTAACATATGAATTAGCCTTTGCAATCACTAGTATAATGACTTTTGCCTCCTGATAGCTAGACATTGGGAAGCCAAGGAATCTGAAAACCTTGTCTTTTCTTGCTAATAAATATTTGCCAGGCAACGACAATGTTACTGGATAATATTTCTGAAGAACATTTCCATTTTTCTAACATAAACTTATGCGTTTCGAGGGCTTTTGCCTTTTGAGGAGTTAATGACATCAAATAAGTGGCTGAAATGGGCTCTCTGGAGGAATGCTATTAGAACAGTGTGTGTGTTCTCAGAAGAAAATCAGCATGTAGAAGAGACATACAGCAATCAATTATTTTTTTTACTCATACTAATCTTTCAGAAAGTCTGGTGAATTTAAATTCCAATCTAGAATTTATTCAGAAAAGTATATTATCCCAATGCTTCTTGCTGCTTCCATAACCCTTTGAGGGTACTAGTTGACTCTCTTTAGCATTTGTTTAGGATCTGTAAGTATATTTTACTCCAGAGAACAACTGTAAGACGACTTATTTAGTTAAAACTATGTGTGTGATGTGTTTGTTTCTCTCATTGCCAAATGTAATCTTTCGCCTTAAGCAAAACCACTGGAGCCTTGGCCTGGGAAGACATTATTTAAAGTGCTCACTGGCTGGTTGGAATTCCTGGGGTTGCATTCCACGTAGCAAGGTCTGAGACAGCCAGAGAACTGAGATGTAGCAACCCCGTGATAATCCAGTGTCGGTGATGAAGCCCACAGCTCAGCCTAAAAGCACAGCCACAGGATCGCCTTTTAAGTTGGATCACCAAAGTGTAGAAACGACACCAACTGCTGCATAAAACCAAAACAGTATAGGCTCAGGGGCTCATGCTTTCTGTCTTATTTTCCAAACGTCCATAAAGGAATAGAACTTGTTCACATTTCAGGCATAAAATCAAAAGTTATAGGTTGTATGGAAAAGGTTTAGGAGGATCATTGATAACATCCCCTTAAATCTAGTTACTTATGTAGAAGTCTAACTTTAGTTTTTCTATTTCAATGATTTAAAATGTGAAGAGACTGAGGAAGAAAGCAAAAGTAAGAAGTCTTAGAGATTATTGCTTGGAAAATTACTAGAATATTCAGAAACCCAGGGAACTCTGGTGGTCTAGTGGCAAGAAGCTGTGCTGCAATCCTGAAGGTATGAGGTCTGAGTCCACCAGCTGTTCTGCGGGAGGATGGCCAATCTTCCATGTGAGTAACATTAACGGCCGCTGAAAACCTACTGGACGGTCAGCTATGGGTCGGTTCTGACTCAGTGAGTGGTACACAACAGCTCAGAAACTCAGTTATTAGATTAATTCTCGGATTCAATTTCTGCATCAACAGAAAAGTATATGTAAATCACCATTATAAAGTGTTACTTTAAAAATACCTCTGGCATTTCCAGGGACATATCGAGAGCAAAATATCACTTGTTAAGTGTTTGGGACTATTGAGCTATTTTAAATGTCTGATGTTTCCTTCTCTCTTCAGTGATATATCTGGCCAGCAGATGAACCTGCTTCTGATGAAGTCTTTGGATGCTCTGGAAAACTGCTGCTTCGACACCAGTCTTGAATATAAGTATGTGGATTCCATTTCATCTCTAATAGATACGTCAGAAACTGGTTCCTACTCTGTGTAAATATTGAAAGTTATGACCTAGTGGGATAGAGTCTGTACGGAGTTGCTTTGCTAACCCAAACACTGTGTCTTTCTGGTGGTTTGAATCCACTAGTGACTTGGCAGGAGACAGACCCCTCCCTTGTGATTTAAAGTTTCAGAAACACAATGGAGGGTAAGCTGTGAGTCATTTCCAACTCAACAGCAGTGGAAAGACTGGTGCAATATTTGAAAGACCTTCTCCTGAGTTCCTTTGCCAAGAGTCTTCCCATAATAATGCAAAACTTGTAAGTAATACCTATACTTGCCCCCTAAAATTATGTTTCACTTTTAGACAGGTTACTTGAAACAATGCAGTTGATGTTATTTTGTGGCTAAATCTTTATGTTACTGAAATCTTTGTTCAATGCTTAATCACATAAGACTTAAATACTGTTACCTGTTGTTGTTGCTCTGTGCCTTCGAGACTCTTGGGACTCATAGCGACCCTATGTACAACAGCCCTAAACTCCGCTCTGTCATATGACAATAGCACTGTCTCCGATACACCCATCCCAATTACCCCAGTCACTGAATCAATCCATCTCATCTCCTGCGCTGTCCTTCCACCCTCCCAAGCATGATGTCCCCCTCCAAGGTCTGGTCCCTCCTTACAACATGTCCAAAGTATGTTAGTCGAAGCCTCAGAATACTTGCCTCCAAGGAGCCGCTCAGTTTAACCCTCTCCAGGATGAATCTGTTTCTTTTCCTAGCAGTCCATGATACCCTCAATACTCTTCTCCAGCACCACAGCTCAAAGGCATCAATTCTCCTTCTATCCTTCCTAGTCACTGTCCAACTCTCTGATGCATAACAAATGATTGCAAAGACCATGGCCTGTATCAGATGCACCTTAGTCTCCAGAGAGACACCATTGCTCTTCAGTACTTTGGAGAGGTCCCTAACAGCATACTTTCCCATCGCAATACATCTTTTAATTTCCTGGCTGCTGGTGCCAAGAGTGTTGACTGTGGAGCCAAGCAGACTAAAGTTGTTAACAATCGCAATCTCTTCACCATCCATCCTGATGCTGCCAGTTGGTCCAGTGGTGAGAATCTTTGTCTTCTTCTAGATATACAATTTAAGTTTTTGTAAAAATCTATTGAAACAATTCTCAGAATTTGATTAGACTAAAACAGTCTTTACCCCATGGGATTTTCGTATGAAATTCAAATGGCTGTTGAATCAAAATGAAAATCCAGATGACATCAGGGACTCTGAATGTCCTTTTATTCTTGCAGGCCTAATGCTTTTTAACAGTTTTCGCCTGGTAAGTTCAAACACCAGGTCAGGACCAGCTCATCACGGTCAGTCCTCCGTTGGGTTTTTGAGGCTGTAAACCACGTGGGAGGAAATTACTCATCTTTCTCCCCCAGCGCTGCTGCTGATGGATTCAAAGCATCTTTGGGTTAGCATTCCCTATGGACAACCTCAGTACACTAAGCATCTGAAATAATTTACGTTGTTTCTCATTCCCATAGTGAAAAGGATAACAAATAACAAAAGGAATAATCAGAGGAGAAAGCCTCAAAAATAGTGCTGAGTTTCTTTAGTGAGACATGTGATGTTTCAGTCAGTCCTGTCATTTCTGTGTGTGAACTTACGGCATTCTTCAGCTTTCTAAAGTAAAGACACTGTCTGAGAACTAACTGCTGCTGGACTTATTTTAACTTCCATATATTTGGGAATCTCTAATTTGAATGCCTTGGCTTTCATTGTTGCATCTGCTCCTCACTTATTGATTTTCTCATTAAGTGGTATTTCACATTTACCACATAGTAAAAAAGTCCACTGTCCGCCTATTTTGTGCATAAATAACATATGTATATCACTAATGAACACCAAGGTACAAAACAGGAGTAACACTGACTTTGATGTTTAGGGTTATGTTTCCAGGTTGCCTGGGCTGTGATTCTCAGTGGTTTAGAAGTTGGGCAGTAAGGTAGTTATTGTCCATTTTGTGATCTGCTCTCTTCTTCTACAATTTTTAACAACCTAGTCTTTTGAACCTAACTGTATTGATAAATGAGCAGTGAGTATACTAGAAAACAGAAGATTTTAAGCATTGATTCTCATTCATTAAACTAATTTACAACTTGCTATTAGAGGCAAGAGTGGTGAAACTTCATCTCACATACTTTGGGTGTATTATCCAGAGAGACCAGTCCTTAAGAAAAAGACCCCATGCTGAGAACTGATAAAGTGTCAGCACAAGAGATGAAAACCCTCAGAGAGATGGATTGGCAGTGAAAGCATGAGCAGGCCTGAGCCTGTTGGAGAGATCATGGGGCTGGCACAGTGCAGGGCAGGGTTTCACTCTGTTGTTCATATTGTCACTGTGAATACTAGTCAGTGGCACCTGACACCACTGTGAGCAATGTTCAAAGCTGAGTTTAATCAGTGCTTACATTTCTGGCTTTCTAGCTTATGATCTAAAGCTATTTTCATGGTCTATAGCTGAAAGACCTGAGAAACAAATAAAAGCCTCAGGTTGCAATACTCAGTGGGCAAAATCTTGCATGCAAGCCTACGATTAACACCCCTACCCTTACCCCTCTTATTTCCACCCTTCCTCCCCTCCTTGGTTCCTCATACTCATTCTAGAGATACAGTGTTTGTCCTTGTGGGACTGAGTTAGTTCACTCAGCATAATGCTCTCCAGTCCCTCCCAAGTTAGGTAGTGATTTACAAAATCATTGCTCCTGAGTGCTGCATAGTGTTTCATTGTGTGAGTGTAGCACAACTTCTCAGTCCATTTGTTTGTGGTTGGACATGTGAGCTCTTTCCAAGTTCTTGCAATGATGAGTAATACTGCTATGATAGGGTTGCATAATTCAATGGGTAGGTGGGGTGAAGGAAATGAGGAAATGGGAAGGATCTTTTGTGAAAAACAATGTATTTAAACTTTGTAAATAAATCAGAGTAATCTAAAAAATTTTTTTATAAATCTTGAATGCAGGAAGTATGAAAAGTAAATGAATATACACAATCACTGTACCATAGAGATTTAGCTGACAAGGAACCATTTTGGGAAGTAGCACATGATCAAGATCCAAGGGTCAGAAATTGATGGAATATCAACTGACATGTTTCAGTAAACAGATGAAATCTAGATATGCTTACCAGACTGTGACAAGAGATCTGGAAGACAGCTACCTGGTCAGCTGATGGAAGAGGTTCCCATTCCCCAAAAGAGGTGATCCAATAGAATGTGGAAATTATCAAACAATATCATTAATACCATATGCAAACAAAATTTTGCTCAAAGTTATTTTAAAAACCTGCTAGAACATCACAACAACTGAGAGCTACCAGAAATTCAGACTGTATTTAGAAGAGGCCATGGCACAAGGAATATCATAGACGGTGTCAGATAGTGCTTGGCTGAAAGCAAAGAATACCAGAAGAATGTATATTTGTGTTTTATTGATGATGCAAAAATATTATATTGTGGGGATCACAACAAATTATGGTTAACATTAAGAAGAATAGGGATCCCAGAACACTTAATTGTGCTCATTAAAAAACCTGTTTGTACACCAAGAGGCTATTGTCCAAACACAGCAATGAAACATTGCATAGTTGAAAGTAAAGCATGTTTATCAGGGCTGTATCCTTTCTTCATACCTATTCAGTCTGTTTGTTGAGCAAATAATTTGTGGAGTTGGAGTCTGTGAAGAGAAATGTGGCATGAGGATTCTAGACAGACCCATCAACAACCTGCATTATGCAGGTGGCACAACCTTGCTTCCTAAGAGTGAGAAGGACTTGAAGCACTTGCTGCAGAACATTTAAGACTACAGCCTTCGATATATGTTACATCTCAACGTCAAGAAAACAAAGGTAATTACCACTGGGTCAAAGGCAACATCATGATAGAGAAAAGAGTGAAGCTGTAAAGAACAACGATGTTAGTTTAAAGACTATGGTGTGCCTGATCCAAGCCGGTTCGTTTCAACTATTTGTTCTTCATCTGGAAGCTGAAAAAGGAATAGGATTGACAGAAGAAGAATTGACGCATTTCAGTTGTGGTGTTGGAGAATAGTGCTGTATGTCCCATTGACTGCCAAAAGAACAGGTATTTTTTGGAGCAAATGCAATTGGGGTGCTGCATAGAGGCAAGGATGGTGAAGTTTCCTCTCACCTATTTTGGGCATCTTTTCATGTTTGGAAAGGTGGAGGGTTATAGAAAGAGAAGATGACTCTCAACAAGGTGGATTGATACAGTAACTGTAACAACGGGCTCAAGTAGATCAGAGATGATGGCAGTACAGGATATAGCAGGGTTCTGGTCTTCTGACCCCTTGTTCATAGGGTTGCTATGAGTCATAGTTGATTTGAGGGCACCTACAACAGATCTCTTACATTTGGATCGACAGAAAAAGTAAATGGTAGGAGTAACTGTTATCATGAGTAAATAAAACTTTATTACTAGAATGTGGTGGTTAAGACCTTTCAGGTGCAGGCTAAGACTGGATAGAAACCAAGTGACATCATAAGAATGTTGTTCAAACACTGAGAAAAGGCTTTTGCAGCATGATATATATGTATATGGAATATACAAAATAATACTTGGAAGGGATAGGCAATTTGGTTAGAAGTTGACATTTTGGACCTAATAGATATAATAGTGCTGCTGTATTTTATAATGACCTCAGAGTAAGATTATTTCTGTTACACATAACTTGTAACATATACCCTTAAAATTCCTCATCTCTGTAGCTCAAGATATGAGTTTCAAGTTTATGGAGTTGAAAACTTCACTTGCCTAGGAATGCTTATGGCATCTCTGGTAAAGTGATAGGGTAGGGACAGCAGGTGTGCAGCTAACACAGAGGTGGCTCCTTCCTCAAGGGAGGGAATACTGTCCACCAACTGTTCCCTGGGAAAAACACAGGCAGTATTCTCCCATGCAATCTACAGTCTCATAAACCCATTGGAGAGTCACCCATGATTCTGTTTTGACTCCAAGGCAATAAGAGAGTAAAAGAGAGTGCAAGAGATTACTCTAGCTCTGCAGAGGGCTGGTATAAAGTGTGGCCGTTGGAGATTGTCCATTTAGTGACTTTCAACTTGTCTTCCACCTCTGTTGAAAACTCAAGTCTTAGGAATCGAACTCTATCCTCTCCAAATTCTCATTATTTTTAGTTAGTTAAATTTGGTATTTTGCCTATCTCATGAGTTTTGTATACATGGGGCTCATGGTCTGGAGTCCTTGGAGAAGGATATCCTGGTAGGAAGGGTAGAGGGACATCACAAGAGAGGAATACTCCAGGTGAGATGAATTGACATGGTAACTAGGACAAATGGGATTAGGTGTGTCAGAGTCATTGAGACTGGCTCAGGATAGGACGGAGTTCAGAGCTATTGTACATAGGGCCACTATGAGCCACAAGCAACTCGATGGCGCTTAACACCAACCATGAATAAGAGAGAGAGAATTGATGCCTTTGAGTTGTGAAGAATGGAGAAGAGTGCGGAATATCTGAGGGATTACTAAAAGTACAAAGAGATACATCTTGGGAAAAGTGCAGCCAGAGTGCTCCTTGGACATATTGCTAGACCTTGGAAAGGGATATCATGCTTGGAAAGGTCAATGAAGGAGAGGAAGACCCCACCCCTCCCCAAGTGAGATGTACTGGCATACTGACTGCAGCGATTGGCTGTCGTATGTCAGAAATGATGATGATGTCCCAGGGTAGGGCAGAGTTCAGCACAGGTGTTAGGGTCACTGTGAGTCATACTCAACTCACCAGTGCCTAAAAGCAACAACAACAATGCTTTGTAAATGTTCATTTTTGTGTAGATTTCTCTTTAGTTTCAGATTCAAACGATTTACTCAGCAGCCTCACGCTATGCTGGACATTTTCCCATCTGTTGCCCATGTAATTTAGTCCTTATCAAAACTGAAACACTGTTGCAAAAGCAGGTGTCACCACCACTTTGGTTTGATAAAGAAAATGAGTCTCGGACACTAGACTTGTTGAGGACCTTGATAAGTGGTGCCAGGGTGCACCTGTGCCATCTGACTTATGAGGCGTTATTCTTTCTTTTTCATCGTACTGTGTGGAGGTCAGACTGCACTAGAGGAAAAAACCCACCAAAAAACACTAAACCATTTTATGTTTGGTGATGTGATATTTACTTACTTGATATGCAGTATACCCAGCATAAGGGGGAGGGGATGTTGTGTCGGGGTGTTTTGGTTTTGGGGGTTGTTTTGGTGGGTTTTGTTTTGTGGTTGGGGTTTTTGTTGTTGTTGTTTTGGGGAGGGGGGGTTTGTCCTCTGGTCTTCTAAAAAGACTCAGGCATGAATGCCTGGCTCCTAGCATCAAGTATTCCCTTGTCTAATGAGATTGCAGAATCTGGGACAATCCTTCCTCCAGTGAAATAGTCGAAACACTACCAGGAGGTCGTTAATAGACCTGGGAACGTGCTACCTCAAGTGATAGAATTCACCCAGAGCGAATTCACCACGCTTCCCTGATTTAATGGATGTCCCTGCTGGGAGGGCCAAGCACCTGGGCTGGGCTCTCTGTGGTGCCATCATTTACCTTTTGCTGCCATCTAGTGGACAGCTCGTTCTGCCTTCCCAGGCAAGCTCTCCATCAAGGACCGGAGCTTTAGTTAATTACTATTGAGCTTTTACAAATACGATAGCATTTATATAGCACTTTGTAAAGGGCAAAGCACTGTACAAATGGTAAGTATTATTAGAAGTAATTACCAGGTGGCCTGGTACTTAATCTGGTTGATAGCCTACAATAAACTAAAGAATTTAAGATTCATCTCTGGTTAATTTTAGATAAGTATTTCATTATATCTCAATAGAGTAACACACACAACACCAGAATGTACACAGATTGAAAATTTATTTTTTCCAGTGATATTTTATTATACTTGAGTGACAGCCTTAAGTAAGTAATGACATAATTAATTGGTTTTGCATGCTGTTGAGTGAGAACTAACTCGTAGCTGACCCTCCAGTGGGTTTCCAGAGGAAGTAAATCACATGGGAGGAGATAGCCCATAGGAAAAAGAATTTTAAAACTCAAATTCTCTTTCCTAGCACTGACTCATATAGGACCTTTAAGGGAGATCGTTTATGGTGGTGTGGTCCATAAGGAGTTAGGATGCTGCCAAAGACCGTGTCTCTCTAGCGGTTCTAGCCCACCAGGTGGACCTGGGGGAAAAGGTGGGCAATCTCCTGCCAGGCAGCTTACAGCCTCTGAAAACCTACTGGAGGATTAGCTATGCAGTAGTTCCAGCTCAGCAGTGAGGATTGACTGACGGACTGACTGATAGGGCATATGTCTGCAACTTCAAAATTTCACTTCTATACTTAACACTAGCGTTTGGATGCATACTGGGCAATTGAGATGACACAGGAGGAAACTATTTAGAAGAGTAATCCATTCTTATGCTCTGACGTGTTATATTACCGTGTGTGTGTGTGTGTGTGTGTGTGTGTGTATGTTTTTATATTCACATGGTATAAGAGACAGTTGGAGAGGGTCATCATGCTGGGTAGAGTAGAGGGACAGCGCAGGAGGGGAAGACCCTCTATGAGATGGATTGATTCAGTGACTGGGATAATCGGGATGGGTGTGTCAGAGGCCATGTGATTGGCACAGGATAGAGCAGGGTTTAGGGCTGTTGTACATAGGGTCGCTATGAGTCGCAAATGACTTGACGGCACATAACAACAACATAAGAGACAGTTACTTACCCTTGTAGTAATGAATAGAACTAGTGAATTATTATTTTGCCCAAGAGTAATTGTGCACCATGGCTGTTTTGATGTAAATATGCATGAGAATCGTCGCTGTATGTCTTGAGATGATAAAGCAGAGGGTTTCGATGCAGGAATAGACTTTTAAGAGCCCAGAATAGCCTAAAAAGCAAATTGCAAATACCTGTCTATTTGTTTAGAAAGATGAGCCCTAGTATTAGCCTAGTCTTTTTTCGACATAATCTAATATTCCCCTCTGAAATTAGACTGGCACAAAATAAAACTTGACCTTTTCTTGACCAAATCTTTGACAGTATATTCAGTAAATTCTGTCACTTAGAAATTTTGCTTCCAATAAATATAGAAGTCAAGTCTTATTTTTTATTTTCACTAGATCTTCTCTCCACTTAAAACCCTTGTGGAATTCTATAGTTCCATTTTTTGAGTCATCGTGAAATACTTGTTAAATGCTTATCTGTGTCAAGTACCTAGGTACCATGGATACTATGCTGAGGGAAACAGAGTGCATAGGCTTGAAAGAGAGGTAGACTGGAATCAAGCAGCATTCCAAAGAGTCCTTACCAGCATTCGTACTTAGAAGTGTGTAGACTCAGACTATATCAGGGCACTCTGGTGGCCTTGTGGTGAGGAGTTTCACTGTCAAACCAAAGGCACACAGTTTGAATTCATCAGGTATTTCAAGGTAAAAAGATGGGCTGTCTCCTCCATACTGTTTACAACCTCTAAAAACCTACTGGAGGGTCAGCTGTCAATCTGTTCCTGCCCGATGGCACTTAACAACAGCATAAACTTAGTGTGGTGTGGTGTGGGACAGTATTTTTTTTTTAGATTTTAATGAATGTTTATAAAGAACTTGGATTTCTATTCATTCATTGTTGCACATTTTCTTCTTCCCTGTCCCCTCTTCCCACTTGGCTTTTTTCTTTGGAAAAAAAGTTCTTTCATTGTTATACAGTCCTTTCCCCAGCCACTTTACCATGTAGCTCTTATTCTGGACTCTTGCCATGTGAATAATACCTAATCATATATTCCTTTTATACAGTTCTCTCGCTCATCTGTTTCAATGCTGGGTACATTATGTATCCCTTCTTTTCTTAGTTCCCTCCAACCCCCATGTCCGTTCTGTTTTATAACAATGGTATTATGCAGTATTTGTCTTTTTGTGACTGAAATATTTCACTCAACATAAAGTCCTCCATGGTCACCCATTTTGTATAATATTTCATGAGTTCTTTGTTTTTCAGTGCTGCATAAAATTCCACTGTGTGAATATACCACAGCTTCTCTAGCCATTCGTTTGTTAATGGGCACTTGTGTTGTTTCCAACTCTTTGCTATTGTGAACAAAGCAGCAATAAACATGGGTGTGTATATATCTGCTTGGGTGACAGTTCTGGTTTCTCTAGGTTATATTTCCAGAAGTGGAATTGCTAGGTTAAATGGTATTTCTGTTTGCAACTTTTCGAGAAAGCGCCATACTGCCTTTCACAGTGGTTGCACCATTTTACACTCCCACCAACAGTGAATAAGGGTTCCAGTTTCTCCACAACCTCGCCAGCATTTTTTGTTTGCTGCTCTGTGAAATTTTGCTATTCTGACTGGAGTGAGATGATGTCTCATAGTTTTGATTTGCATCTCTCTTAGAGCTAAAGATTTTGAACACTTCTCCATGTGTTTGTCTCCTTTGGTGAAGTTGTGGGACACTATTAAAGATGCTCTGTGGTAGATCAGGCAAAGTGTCTCTTCCTTTAGAAAAGAATGTTTGAGATTGTAAGTAGGCACTAAATAGGCAAAGATGGTCCTGGTTATTTTGCCTAAATCAGATTTGCCCAGCTGGGCTCAAATTCTAGCAAGGTTGTGTATATGTCAGTATAAAAAACTAGCAAGAATGTGGTTCCCCTTTTGGAAATATAATTTGTCTCAAAGGCATGCAGTGTTCAGTGTTAAATGTTGATTAAACTGGTGAAAATGCCTTACGCTGCTTGCGCTCCCTGGTACGCTCACGTAAAGTTGTGACAGCAGTTTTGCCTGGCTGATGATAGAGGATGACTACAGTAGCTTCTTTGCAAAGGATTTTCAAATGCCAGATTGTCGTTGTTGTCATTAAGTACCATCGAGTTGTAGGCGACTCGTAGTGACCCTATGAACGAAATCCTTGACACTTGCGTGCATAACTTTCATCCTTTCTCCCTGTTCATAGGGTTTCCGGAGGCAAACTGTTTATGTAAGTGGATGCCATTCCTGCTTCCAAGTGCCAGATTGTTACATAATAGAAACTAGAAGAATACACTTGAGATGTGTGGGGTTTTCCTTAGGCATTCTTATCATGACGTCATGCAGGACACAAGTGGGGTCTTGGACTTGGCAGTGGAACAGAAGGCAGAGAGTCCAAAGTCACCTGTGTTGGTGGTGGTCCTTCCACTGGGAAGTCTCTCCCACTCTTGGTCATCTCCTGTTAGATGTCTATGCCGTGTTTGCTCAAAGTTGTTGGGAGAAATAACAAACATATTCATAAAAGTATGCAGTGGTGGGGGGTGGGGGAAGACATAAAAAGTATACAACGGTTCCTGATGCCAGGTAACAGGATAGATGCTATTTGAGAGCAAAATGACATAACATGCAAGCATTTAAAATATGCTGCTGGAGTCATGCCCTGGAATGTCTGCTTAAGCAACAGCTAACATGAGATGAAAGCCAAACCAGAGGGAAAGGATGAATTTGAGGAAGAAAAAAAAAAGAAACCCATCCACATTTTTTTCCATTTTAAATAAGGAGAGAAAAAAATTAAAGCATAAAATTACTACAAACTGAATGAACTTATCATCCTAGCTGCTTGTTGTCTGGAAGAACAATTCTTTCCTTTAAATGAATGTGCATTCCTTTAGGAGAACTGGAGAACAAAGCCCAAGATTCCAATTGAATTGTCACATGGGGTAGCTTTTGACAAGCCTGTCGTTTGTCCATTTTCTCTTCTGACCCAGTGGTTCTCGGAGGGATCAGAGGGGAGAGCAGGATTAAGATCATTGTCTACAGAGAAACACGCAGTTTCTTCAGGAAAGAAATTCCTCTTGTGGAAGTTGATAAGAAAGCATGGAGTACATAGTAATAATACCTTTTAACTGGGTGATGAATGTTTGCATCCCACGTTAGAAGTCAGATACCCTCAGCTCTCGTTCCTGAAACGTAGCTTTTCCCTCCTCATGCATTCGCCACAGTGCACGCAACACGCGAGACTACAGCCCTTTCACACAGGTCGGGGTAGAACTGATTTTGGTTCAAGTTCATGCTCCCTCTCCTAACCAAGAAGTTTCAAACAGACTATTTCGAGTTGCTGGTTGTTTTTTCCCAGTAGGAGCATTGCATTAGCAGAGGCAGTGAGCACCTGCTTTGAGAGATAGTTTTGCTTTACCCCCCTTCCCCCTCGTATGAGGCGACACAGCCCAACTTAGGAGGCAACGCAACTCAGTCTGCTTTAAACCCAGCCAGTGAACGCCAGTGGTAAATAAAGAGTGATCGCTAAGATTTCTGTGCTTCTAACACATCTCATTTTTTGGATTTCAAGCACGGGCTGTATCCTGGGAGTTGGACTTGTTCTCTCTCTCATGAGCCACAGCAGCCAAATAGAGTCGCGCGTGCATGTGGCAGCGTCACTTCGAAAGCTCTCTACGCACCTCGATGACAGCGGGAGCCAGAGCAGGACATTTCAGGAGGTAGGAGGCGCAGGCTGCGGGCCCCTCCCCTTTGCTGTCACTTGTTTTCCTGGCGCTCATTATTTTCTGCTTCTCGGATTTGATAAGCCTTGAAAATGAAATTCTTCCTCAATTTCAACCGGCATGTGAAGAAAAGCTAAGTGGTACACAAACCTGTATTAGATCAGAAGGTTTTCCAATTGTGCAGCTGTTAAAATCAACTTAGACTTAAATGTGGTGTGTAAGATAAGAGCCATTTGTGAATCCCAGGTCCTAAGTCAGCATCACCAGAAAGCACTTTGTAGGAGGAGCTGCAGTTTCTGAAGGAAGGTTAAGTGGAGATTTTCAAAATTGTGTTCAAGTCAAGTATAACTTTAGAAAACGGCCAGGAATGATCTTAAGAAACCACAGATTAAAAAGACTTATTTAAAATTTGTCTTTTTAAAGGTCAGCTACCCTGAAAATTTCCTGAAGAAATTCCTTTTATTACGTTTAATGGGAAAGTTTTTCTGCTATAGTACAAAGATAGGAAGAATTCTAACGCACGCAACAATCTGTGCAGTGACGATGTGTAGAAGGGATGTTTTCGGCAAGTGCCATGGCTGTCTCTCCATCCTGTCCAGGTGAAATCCGTATGCCTGTGCTGTTCTCTAGGGGGATCTGTGGATGACCTCCCGGCCTGGCTGGATTCTCTCTCTCACTAGAGCAGATTCTGTCCCGTCCAGTCTGCCCACCAGCCATGGAGGAGTGCGTAATGGTGCTTGTGTTTCCTTGCTCTGTCCTCTGCTTTCAGCAGGTGGACTTGTTGAATTGCTGAATTTCTTTGGACCACAGAGTTGAAATGTTCTTCCAAGATAGACACATTTCCATTTTTAAAGTAGTGTAGAAAATTATTTAAAACTATATATATTTTTATATTTTTTTTTAAGCCAAAGGGGAAACTTTTCAGACAGAGAAGCAATTTCCCTAATAACTGAAAGCAAAGCTTTTCCAGTTGAAGCGTCTGTCTGCCTTGGTGTTTTGATTTCTGAGACTGAAAGCAGGCTGGCTTGTTTTTCCTCCCTTCGGAAGTTTCATCCACCTTGAAGCCACTGACATTTGTCATGCTGTATAAAACATTGTTGTAGGTGAAAAATTCCCATTTTGTCTTAACAGCATCCTCAATACGTGAAGGTTTTATCATGAAAATGTCAGGTAGCAGAGAAGGGATGAGAACCCCAATTTGCAAAACCTGAGGCTCAAAGAGTTTGAGTGACTTGCCTCAAATTACTGAATCAATAAATGGTCATTTTATGTGATGCACTGAGCCCTTTTTCACACACACCCATTTTTCAAAAATTTATCATTTCATCTAATGTTTTGTTCATTTATATATTGATTCCTTAAATTCTCATAAAAATGTAAGGTGTGCAAAAAGTAAAATAGTCTTTATTTTATATAACAAAAATACCACAAGCAAAGTGTTTGAATTTGGTGGCTTAGCATTTACTATTACAACTATTTTAAAGTCAGTCTCTAAATACAGTTTATATCAACACTTAATTATAATATTTAATATATCTGGAAAAGGAAACTCAGGAAAAAAATGGGTCTAAATGGGGGGAAAAATTCTTATAGCAGTACTATGAAATAGGCAGTATAATCTGTATTTTGCACGGTTTGACTCCAAGACCCACATTCCATTGTTTCACTGCTTCTGCTGTAGTTAGTTGCTGTCAAGTCAACTCCAGCTCCCAGCAAGGCCAGGCACAGTATAACAAACCATCGCCACTTCCTGTGTCCCAGCCACGACTGTTGATCCACTTGGGTCCGTTGTTACAATCCTTTCGTATCTGGAGTGCCTTCAAGCCCAGCAGGCTCATCTTCCAGCGTTCTGTTGGACAGATTTCTAATTCATAGGATTGGCTCTGAGCAGTTTTTAGCTGTAGATCACCAGGTCTTTATTCCTAGGCTCTCTCAGTCTGTAAGTTCTGCTGAAAACCTCACCATCTCAGGGACACCTAAGGTGCATATAGCAGCACTCAAGCCACCTGAGTACCATAGACTGACAGGGAGCCATAAACTGAGAATCTGTAGTACAGCACTGTTTCTTTTTTGTCCTGTTTCCTCTCCTGCTTGGCCTCGCGTAGGGGTACCTGGCAGTGGTGATAAAAACCCATTTCTGTTGTGGATAGATTTTGTCTTCCCACAGGAGTTGAGAGGAAATTTTGAATCCTCGTTTTTCCTGCTATGGGTATTTGAGCCATAGAGGACTTATCAGCAAGTATCCATCTCAATATCCATCTCGTGACATATTTAGGAAATGGAGTCATAATATAAGTTGGGAAAAAAACAGTGCCTAGTCTAACACCCTCCTGAAGTTTCATGACCCAGTTTCTACATACAAACCATTTACCTTTGTCATTTTGTCTAAGCCACGGCCCACCTTGTGATAGGTTGAATCCAATGCCTGTTCTGAGAAGTATAACCAAACTGTTGATGTCAACCAGACTGCCTTCTTTTCTTTTCCTCATGAAGAAACCTTCTTCTGTATCCCCTCAGGTCCTTGCCTATACCCTTAGCTGTGTCTGTACGTCCGCATTCAGTGCTGGGATTCTCGAGGCTGAGGAAGCTGAAGATACTATGAACAAACTTCGACTGTTGGTAGAAAACAACCAGCAGGTTGGGACACTGGCCCTGAGTATTTCTCTTTGTGGGTCTCATGCTGCTGACACGTTTCATTTCAGTTTATTCTGAAGGCGTTTATAGCAGTATGTTTCTTGTGTGTCATGACCAGGGAACTCCTCTCACAGCTACAGCCAACAGTCTTTTTCTCTCTTTTCCCCCTAACTCCTCTGTAGATCTATTTTCTCTTCAGTGTTAAAAACCATTTTACTCTCTTTAACCATTGCTCTGTGTTCATAAAATCTTAACACATGCAACTAAGGAGTTTAAAAATTATATGAAGCTAAGACTATACTTTCAGGGATCATTTCTATAGTTCGTTACTAGAGAAGTTTCTCTGATCGTGTAGAGCACCGAAAACCATGAGGAGGAGACGCAGCGTTCTTTCCTGAGCGTGAAGCCGGCTCTTGGTGTTGCTTCGTTGCAACTGCCACTTGCCATTGATGATCGTTCTTCTCTCCCATCATGGGAGAGGGAGAGGAAGAGGGAGAGGACGCAGTCTGAGTGAAAAAAAAAAAAAATTATATGAAGCTAGAGATTTGAATGACAAAAGTTTGGAAAGATATGAATGCTTAAGGGACTCAGATAATTCAGACTTCAGCAAATTCAAGGCATACTATTTACGACTGATTATGTAGAGGAACATTTAAATGCCCATAAATTAAATTAAATTAAATACCCTTAGAATGTTTCCCCTGATTATACATGCTGTAGAATTTCCCCGTTTAGATTTCTTTTTCATGTTTTGCCAAACTCTTTAATAATACCTGTAATGAGTTAGTGCAAGATTCACTGGTTTTAAGCACTTAACGGTGTCAGGTATGTGCCCGTTCACTTACAGGTGGGTTTTTCAGCACCAAGATGTAGATATCTGCAAGCTCTGTGTGTGTTCTGGGAAGTTCCTTCTCTTTTTCTTTTTTGAGAGTTCAATGCTCTCAGGAGGCCTGACTACTTCGGTCTTCTCACCCTAACTCCTGAGAATGTGGATTGTTTAAGCAACATCGTCCAGTAGTGAAATAATGGCATCCTAAAATGAACCAATTGCCGCAGCTGACCTCCTTGTAATCAGTTAAACGCTGCAGTTGCTGTTATAAACCAAAGTGTAGATAATCACACACCTGAAAATGGCAAAGGAATTTGTCAGGAAGGAAAAGGAACCCTAGAAGGGCTTGTGCTGCCACATCCGAGCTTTCCTAATCTACACCGTCTTCTCTCCTCACCCTGCTTTTACTCATCTGACAGACTTCAGGCTTTGCTCTGGCCCTTGGAAACATCGTTCATGGTTTGTCCGTGTGTGGTCATGGAAAAGCTGAAGACTTGGGCAACAAACTGCTTCCAGCCTGGATCAAAATTGTCCTCTCAGAGGTAGTGCTCACCCCCTGCATACTGTTTTATGTTCATATAAAAGAAAAAGAATTGCTGTATTGCACTATTTGTAAGAGCTGCCAAGACATACTGCTCAACAATAATGTGACAGGTAATTTAAAATGAAAGACGTAGCTAATTATCAAATGTGCTTTTAATCCCTAAGAAATGATGCATTCTGTTATGACCATAAACGAGCTGTTTTGCCACTGTCTTGATTTTGAAACAGCACCGTGCTTTTCAAAAAGTAAAAACAAGAAATAACCATCAATGATCCAACAGCCTTAATCTGTTAGTTTTTTCACCTGCTGTGTTTTTGTTCAATGGCACAGGTTATGTGGATCCTCTTATCATCTTGAATCCCTAGCCTGTGGTCTATTTCTCTGTGGTCTTGTTACGTTTTATGCAATCTAAGCCCAGTGACTATTTCCCACTTGACTATTTGGATGCTTTGTTTTCAGGGCACTCCCACGATGCTTTGTCTCGCTGCACTTCATGGCATGGTGGCTTTAGTGGGCTCTGAAGGGGATGTCATACAGGTAAAAAGAAAGGGGCACAAAAAAGGAGGGAGGCAGAGGGAAGATGGAACTATGTGTTGACGCAAAGAAATCTAAATGTGTACTCCCAGCTACAGCGTCAGAAGAATCATTATCCTGATGCGCTAAGAACAGGAAGGGCTGTCCTGAACTGTTGGATGCCTTTCTGTGTGAGAAGTTTCTCTTGGTCAAGAATTTTTTATTTTTTTTCAAAAAGAATTCTTTTTTTGTTTGTTTTGTTTTGTTTATTAATAATTTTAATGAACATTTACAGACACTTTGGATTTCTCTTCATTCATTATTGCATTTTTTTCCCTGCCTACCCCTCCCCCCAGTTCACTCTCCTCTTTGAAAAGTAAAAGAAAAATTTTTTCATTGGTATACAATCTCCCCTCCCCCAGTACACTCTACTGTACAACCTTCATTCTGGACTCCTGTCATGACCATAATACCCAAGCATATATTGCTTTTAAGTAGTTCTCTCCCTCATCTATTTCAATGCAATATACAAAATTTATCCTGTTTTTCTCAGTATCACCTATTGTGAGAATATACCACAGCTTCTCTATCCATTCATTTGTTGATGGGCACTTAAGTTGTTTCCAACTCTTTGCTATTGTGAACAAAGCCGCAATAAACATTGGTGTGCATATATCTACCTGGGTGACAGTTATGGTTTCTTTAGGGTATATTCCCAGTAGTAGAATTGCTGGGTCAAATGGTGTTTCTATTTGCAACTTTTTGAGGAAGCACCTTACAGCCTTCCATAGTGGTTGTACCATTTTACACTTCCACCAACAGTGAATAAGGGTTCTAGTTTCTCCACAACCTCACCAGCAGTTGATGTTTGCTGCTCTGTTAAATTTTGCTAAAGAATTCTTTCTGCAAAAATAAATAAATAAAAAGAATTCTTTCTACAGTGATTTGCTGCTGGTTTTATTTGGTTTGTAGGGATTAAGGCTGGTTAACTTACATACTTTTCTCAAAGGTTCCTGCCTGAGGTGATTGAATAATAAGAAAATTCTGAAATCATTCACAGAGAATTCCTTCTTGTATCTATGTTTTTTACATTTATATTTATGTAATTATTCTTTTCCTTCAAACTGTTTTCATGGATGTGTATATTGCTAGTAATCTACACAAGTCCCCATACTGATCCAGCAAAAACTCATTGAATTGACTGCCATGTGCCATGAACTGGTCTAGAATATCATTGACAAAATATAGGCCCTGCCCTTGTGGAGCTTACTGTTTATGTTTTTTAAATACGAGTATATTAGAATTGTTCCCCAGCTTAGATGATTGCACATACACTGGGAATATCATTATTTATTTGTATTTTGGTGGTATTGTTATGTGCCATCGAGTCACCCACGACTCATAGGTGAATGAATTTTATCTTCTTCTTTCAGCTGAAGTCAGAAGCCATGCAAACTTCTCAGTTTCAAAGTCGTCTTAATGAAGTCATCCGAACTTTAACTCAGGTGAGAAAAAGAATTTTAAATTCTTGGATGGAAAACAGTTGCTTGTTGGGGGGCGGGAGGGTGGAGGGGAGGAAGGAGTTTGTTGTTGTTGTTTGGTTTTATTTCACAGTCTGTAACGTTTTGTGTACAAAGTGAGAACTTAACCAGTTCTTCTGCGTTTGCTGTGCTTTGGGTCACGACGGGTCCTACAGTTGCTGGCACACGTCCACTGCCTCTGGGGAGGGAAAAAGAAAGCTGGCATTTTTGAGTTAACTTAAGTTGGCATTGGTTCCCCTTAAAAATGAAAACCTGATCCTGCAAGGAATGTCAAGCCCTCGGGACAAGGAAAGCTGGAAGGTGATCAAAGGGCAGAGCACATATCTAGACACAGTGGTCAAGAAGTACTGGTTCAGATATCACTGATCAGAAGATTGGCGTAAATCATTGTCATAGTTACACTTGGGTAAAGAATAAACGTAGTCATCTACTGGCAAGCATTCTTTGCTTGGGGAAAATGATCTTGTAAGTTGTATAAAATTTGAAAGTACAGATTGAAAGAAGTTGAAAAGGGATCACTGTCGTCCCACCCCTTAGGAAACCACTGTTAATATTTGGTCGTGTTTCTTTTTAAGCATTCTTATTTTCTTTGCAGTAATAATGATTCTTCCTGTGTACAGGACATTTGTATCTTAGTCCTTCCCTTAGCGTACTTGTTTTCATTCTTGTGAAATGTAGCTGATTATAATACCTGCCACATGCAAGAGTTTTAGTAATTCATGCTTCCAAAAGCAAACATGAATCTCTGAATAAGAGAAACTCTCTTTTGCATATATGAATATGAATACTCTTTAAAAAGAATTCCACTGAAACTTAAGCTGCTATAACGTGCGAGGAGAAGCTATAAATGCAAAATATTATTGGGAGTGTGCCTGTTCTGAATGATGAAGAGGTAATAAGGACCACCCGTGCTGCGGAGTAGATTCGGACTGGGCGAGCCTGCAGGACAGAGCTGGACTGCTGCCGTATAGAACCTTCAAGGCTGGGATCTTCACAGATTATGCCCACTGAGAAGCTGAATATTCTCTTGTAGACTAGCTGGTGGGTCCAAACTGCTTTCCTATCAGTTAACGTCTGAGTCTTAACTGTGGTGCCACCATCGGTCCTTAAAATGTTAATTTTTTAAAAACCCAAACAAAAGACCTCGCTTCCACTGAGCCAGCTCTTCCTGCTAGTGACCCTCCATCAGGTTTCCGAAGCTGTAAATCTTAGCAGGAGGTGACCACCCATCTGTCTCCCTCGGAAACCCAGGGGGGTTAGAACTGGCAGAGACTTGTGAGCTTCAGGAAGGTTGTGCCGTCTGCTACAGATTACACTGTTAGAGTGTATTAGACCGTTGGCATTTAAAGCACAAAATGGTATTATTTATAGAACAATTACATCTCCTATTTTTGTAATCACTACTTCTTCTGTATGTCCTGGAGTTTTATTTATTATTTTTAAAAATCCCTTTGAGCGTCTCGGAGAGCAGGAGCGCTTGCAGCGTGGCTGACCAACTGACTAAAGAGCAGATTGCAGAAGTCAAAGAAGCCTTTTCACTATTTGACAAGGATGGTGATGGAACTATAACAACAAAGGAATTGGGAACTGTAATGAGGTCTCTTGGGCAGAATCCCACAGAAGCAGAATTACAGGACATGATTAATGAAAAAGATGCTGATGGTAACGGCACAGTTGACTTCCCGGAATTTGTGACAGTGATCACAAGAAAAATGGAAGATACACGGATAGTGAAGAAGAAATTAGAGAAGCATTCCGTGTGTTTGACAAAGATGGCAATGGCTGTAATAGTGCAGCAGAACTTCGTCACATGATGACACACCTTGGAGAGAAGTTAACAGATGAAGAGGTTGATGAAATGATTGGGGAAGCAGATATTGATGGTGATGGGCAAGTAAGCTGTGAAGAGTTTGTACAAATGAGGACAGCAAAGTGAAGAAATTGTACAGAATGTGTTCAATGTCTTGTGCAGAGTTGTTTATTTGCCTTTTCTTTGTAACTTCATTCTTCCATGTTTTCTTATCTTACTGTCATTGTCCTGAAACCTTATTTTAGAAAATTGATCAACTTAAAAAAAAAAAAAAAGAGAAATTCCTTTGAGACCTGCCTGGCTGAGCGAAACCCCATATCTTCTTTGCCAAACTTGACCAGTTGACTGAGTGCTTCATTCATTATTTGACTGAGTGCTTCATTCATTACTTCATACGTTGAACCAGTGCTTGTTGAGCACCTCGTCTGTCCTAGGAGTAATGTACCAGATACAGCTTGTTACCGAACTTCCCATTATCAACCAAGCCACCACCTCATAAAAGCATTGTTGTTGTGTACCATAAAGTCAGTGCCAACCCATAGCAGACCCTCCAGCAAGTTTCCAGAGGCAATTTAATTGCATGGGAGGAGATTGCCCGTCCTTTATCCACAGAGCAACTGGTGAGTTTGAACCATGTGCCTTTGAGATTACAACACAATTTTTTTACCACTTGACCACCAGAGCTTCCTAAAAAGATTGGTGACTTGTGTGTGTGTGTGTGTGTGTGTGCCCCTGAGGGACAAGTGAGTTATTATTAAAGTAGCCTTTTTTTTTTAAAAGATAGTAAAAGGAGTTTGGATCTTATCCCATCATTGAACTATTAAACTTCTCTCTATAGGTAATCAGTGTCTCTGGGGTGATTGGTCTTCAGTCAAATGCAATCTGGCTCCTAGGACATCTTCATTTATCTGCTCTGTCTTCAAATCAAAGTAGAACCTCTGGTAAGCGTCATCATAGAAAGCTGGATGGAGGGGTTGCTAACTCAGCACTGTGTACTTTGTTAGGGTTCCTGTGCAGATTAATGATCCTAAGTGGTGGGTATTATCATCCCTGCTGTCTGTAGCTATAGAGAAATAGGATGTGGAGAGGTTTTGTGACTTGACCAGGGACATGACAATAATGGTGAATATATGCTTGAAGTCAAATCTGGTAATCTCCAAAGCCCCTACTGTTCTGTTTTCAGTCTTTCTCTCTGCTGCCTCTAGGAGAAGTTTAGGTATATAGTCTAATCTTTACATTTTACAAATGTGACACAGAAAAATTACATACTTATATACATGAAAATGGGATCAAGTGTGTCAGAGACAGTGAGGTTGGCTCAGATTAGGGCAAAGTTCCAAGCCATTGTTCATAGGGTCACTAGCCATACAGGACGTAGTCAATGGTACAAAACAATAAGACAATATATAATTAGTGTAGTAAAGATTCCAGGAGCTAGGAACCAATTCCCTAAAGCTTGAGGCACAGGTATTTTATATCTATCTATAGAGATAAATAGAGAGAGAAGGTTGTTGTTAAGTGCTATTGAGTCATAGGCGACTCATAGTGACCCTATGAATGAAAGACCTGAACACTTGTGTAACTTTTATCCTTTCTCCAAGTTCATCGAGTTTCCGGAGGCAAGCTTTTTTAGAAGTGGATGCCACTCCTACTTCCAAGCTTGTTTTAATAGGAGAGCTCCACCCAACACTGTCCACCATGGGTGACCATTAACTCATTTGATGCATCAGTGTCACAGTGTTTAACATCACAACCACCACGAGTTACCACTGTACAGCGATGCACAGACCAGTGCTATACCACTTAGAAGAATGTTGTAAAAGAAAGTTTGACCAAAAACAATTAAAACCAGGTCTGAGGGTGTGTGTGTATATGTATATAAATACTGTATATTTATATTGTGTTTATGTTTCATTTAAAATATCTTTATATGTGGCTTAAGTTTTAATGGCCTCTACTGTTTTTCATACTTTATTTGCATATAATCATTCATATAAATTATGTTTTTTGCATTTACATTGTGTTTTATACACATTTTCATTTATGATGTGTTTCATTCATGTACATTGTGTTTTATATCATCTTCATACACATTAGTTTTTCCATACACATTATATTTTTTATATTACTATTACTCTATCTATTACTAGGGAGCTCTTGCCTAGAGGCAAGAAGCTGCGCTGCAATCCCAAAGGCACATGGTTTGAGACTACCAGCTGCTCCGTGGAGAAGGATGGGCAGTCTCCTCCCGTGCGATGAACTGCCTTTGAAATCCCACTGGAGGGTCAATTGTGGGTCAGTTCTGACTTGACAGTACACAACAACAAGCCCATTATTACCCATCTTACTGTTGTGAATAATGCTGCTATGAACATGCCTTCATTCATGACTCAGTTCTGATTTCTTTGAGTATATTCCTAGCATTGAGATAGCTGAGTCATGTGGAATTTCTGTGTTTAATTTTTGAGGAGATTCCAAACCATTTTACAATCTCAGTAGCAGTGCATGGGAGTTCCAGTCTCTCCACATCCTCTCTAGCATTTGTTGCTTGCTGTCCCGTTAATCTTTGCTACTGCTACTGGGATGAGATCAGATCTCATTGTGATTTTGATTTGCATCTTTCTGATTGTATGGCCTCTACTTTTGACAAAATAATGGAGTAATGACTCCTTGGCCTTCAAACTGAAATTCTGGTGCTTGATCTAAGGCTTATCAGTCTCTTGCTTTGTTATAAAAGTCATTAAAAATGTCTGTAATTTCCATATGCTTACGTTTTGATGTGGAGATTCTGTGGGAAGGTATCATTGTTAATACACTGGAAGTTATTTCTGTTCTTTTTCCTTTATAGAACTTGTCCCACTGGCTATCTGGGATCCAAGCCAAGCAAATTGAGGTGCCAAAGATTGCTCATTAAAATCTAGTCGTACCTCTCCACTGACAGGTAGCCTGAGAACATTAGTGTGAATGAGGGTCATGGTAATTACTGCCTCACGCACTCAGTCTCTCCTGAGCTATCAGAATCGGGCATTGTTCCACAGCATTGCCAACACAATGAACTTTAGACAGCTGGTAGCTGTCATATTCAAATGGGCAAAACAATCAGAATTAGAAAGCCTTGGTAATGCCAGTTCTGAAGGGCAGACCCCTCACAGAGCAGCGTCGTGGTGACAGGCTCAGGCTTTTGCTCTTTTGGTAGGCTTTTCAGTGTCACATTATGGGGTATACTGCCTGGCCCACATTTTCTCAAATCAGGTAAGTAGTGAGTCATCTTACACACGGGCTCTTCTGAGCAAAATGACTGTGTGTCTGGAAAAGTACAGCTTCTTACTCCTGATGGAATTTTCCAATTGAGCCATTTATTGCAGTAGAAACCATCTCATGAAACAATTATAGGGGACTGGGAGGAAAAGGATTTAGAAGACTCTCAGGACTTAACTAGCATAAATGTCACTGCTTCACCGTTCCGGGTCATCTACCACATCTGGTTCTTTGCACATGTTGGCCACTCCGAGGTCTCTTTCTACATCATGAAGTCAGAGACTGACTGCTATTAATACTGGATGTTGAATTTGCATGGTTCATATATCTGATTCAGCATGTCCCTAAGTGGCCCCTGGAATGGTGGTCTCCGCAAAGAAGCCATGCAGACTCCTTGTTGACCCCGACAAGGTCGCCGTATTGGGGCTCATTGATGTGACAACGTGAAAGAATTTTCAAACCACTTCAATACAATTTTTATCCTCTGTGATTTTTCAGCCTCTACTCTTTGAGGTTTATCACCTTTTTTTTTTTTAATTTGCTTTCAGACTCTTAAGCGATTACAGTACTTCAAGGCCAGTCACTTAATCTAATAGAATTAGCTGCAGCCACAGAGTATTGTGCTGAGATTAATAGCATAAACATCTCCGCTTTGTCTCTAGGTTGATATGGCAGCATGAGATCGTTATCTTTCCTTCATTATTCCCGCCAAGTTCACTAGTTAATGTGATCATTTTCTGTCTCCACAGTTCCGACTGACTATAGCTATTTGCCTGAAAGCAGTTTTATTAGAGCAGCCATTGGCTTCTTCGTTACAGGAGGAAAAAAAGGCAAGTGCGCACATGTCTTGAATTTCGTCTTTCATTCTACATGTTAAGGAAATTCATGAGTCCTGAATGCTTTTGTAGAATTAAGCAATGCAAATCTGAAGGGATAAATGTCTCCCACTTTGCTATTCAGGCTAGACTATTTTTGCAACAGAGATGAACCATGAGGCCAATGGCAGGAAAAGGTGCATCAAAGGACCTATTTTGTAGTTTCTTGGAAATCACTGTACTTGAGCTTGAGTTGTTCTGTGGAGACTTTACTTGTCCATTTGTTCATTTCAGAAGGCTAAGCATGCCCCAGGGAGAGTGGATGGTATATTCTGTAGGGAGCTGTACTGTTAACTCAAAGAATGCCCCACAGTGGTGGTTAGAATTCACGAGCA
Organism: Elephantulus edwardii; assembly: GCF_000299155.1. Taxonomy (NCBI): domain Eukaryota; kingdom Metazoa; phylum Chordata; class Mammalia; order Macroscelidea; family Macroscelididae; genus Elephantulus; species Elephantulus edwardii. The sequence continues at coordinate 11,207,578 of NW_006399764.1, read as the reverse complement.
GTTCCAGGGAAAAAGATGGACCATCTCCTCCAGGGTGTTTGACAGCCTCTAAGCCCCCTGGAGGCTCCGCTGTTTTTCCTTTCCAACCTCATGGCATTGAGTTGAGTTGAATTGAAGCATCCATTCCTTTTCTTGTCAATTTCACATGAGTCTGGTCGGCTAAGGTAAGGCACACGTGGGAGCTGTCTGTCTCCCAGGACTTATCCTGGGCACACATCTTCTCCTGCACCTTTGTGAACACTTGCTCGTGCTGGAATCGCTGCCTCTGCTTTCTGCTTTCACCTGGTGCTCTTTTCCTCTGCAGATATTTGTCTCTGTAGGATTCTGTCCTGTTGCAGTCCACGTGAGAGCACAAACAACTTGAAGGCAGAGATTTGAGCACATGGTAGTTCTAATTGTAGCCAAAATGCCACTTACATTATTGAATAAATGCTCCTACATAATTCACATTTACTGTTCAGAGCCATTTGAGAAGGAAAATGCATCAGGACTGGATGCTTCATGGTTCAGGAACCAATTTCATGGATCTTTGCTAGTTTTCTCCTCCCTTGGACAAGTTGGTCTGGGCAAAAATAGAGCAAAAAACTAGAAGTAATCTGGAAAAGTCAAGTTGAGTTAGTGAAAGACGCAATAGAATAAAGTCTTACATAGAAAGTTAAGGTCACTTTGTCGGATTGCCCCTGGATGTGTGATTCTAGTGTTAAAACCATGAGGTCTTCTAAAGTATCAACTACTTTCCGAGCCAAGAAACAAATTCCTCTTGTTTCTGAAGTACTAGAAATTGTGCTCTTAATCCTTGAGTCATATGTTGCTATCACATGCTTTTATGTGGACTAAAAATGCCTATATATTGTTTGTTATTATGTGTTATATACATGCACATATACATATATATGTATGTGTGCGTGTGTGTGTGTGTATATATATATATATATATATATATTCATTACATATGTTGTTTTGTTGTGCTGTTACTATGTAGTTAATTAGGATGACATAAAACTGCCCTGTATGATTGCAGACCTAAAATAGACATGTCTCCCATAGAGTAACTGATAGGTTCGAGCTGCCAACCTTTCAGTTAGTATCAAGCACTGTCTGGGATTCTTTAACTGCTTATGTTATCATGGATTAAATCTGTGGAAAAAAATGAGATAGCAAGATAGAGATGTCTTCAATAGTAAGAAGTTCAGTTTTTACTAAAGAAACATCTTAAATTCCCATGGCCAAAACAAAGGTAGGAATTATTTTTCTGTAACAAAATTTTTAAATAATTCATAACACATGAAATATTTCCTTGAGAAAGAAGATAAAGCTTTTACAGTCAAATAAGAGCTAGATTCTTTCTCTTTGCTACTGAGTAGAATTTGATCATTTGGCTCCCAGATTGGTATTTACTTGACAGAAATTAATATTCTCTAACTATGATGGGAAAGTCTCTGTTAAAGATAATGTTTTTATAATTATGTCATCATGGCACAGCAGGAAATACTTTTCTGCTATAAAACGAGAAAAATCAAGTGGAACTGGATTCAGTGATGTTCTGTGTAGTATCGCTGCAAGGCCTTTTAAAGCAGATAAATGAATGTTTCACAATGCCATATCACCAGTCAGATTTTTTTGACATTTTCAGGTTGTGGGAGAGGGCTGCCTTCTTGTCAGGTTTGCTGACTAGATTCAGAGAAAAATCTATTCAGCCTCACACATTACTCATGATGACCCCAGAGGAGTGGGGGCCGTGGGAGGCTGACCTCGGCCTCCGAAGCCCATTTACAAAAACAAAACCAGACCCTGCTCTCTGGGGCTAAATGGGATGGCCAAATGCGGAGGTGTGCATGCAAACGAGGGTTTTCTTCTTCAATATGCCCAGCTCATTTGAATTTTAATAACTCCCTTCTGAAGCTGCTTTTGAGTTTAAATGTCTGGGTGTCACTCACCATAGCCCAGTGAAGCTGCTGATAGGAAGGGTGACAACTTTGGGGAGCTCTTTTGAGGAAGAAATGGTTTTCGAGACTGGAAATAATGTCTGGCATAGGCACAAGACAGAAAGCTATAGAGATGCTTCACTGTAGCTGTTTACCAATTTTCATTTTGATAACTCACAGGAGAGAAAAATGGAGGTTATCTGTGATCACACTTAATACCAGGTTGAGACTGGGCACCATGGTCTCATTTTCAGCCAATCACATCCAAAGTCTTGAATGTATTTGTCTGTTTCCTAAAGTATAACTAGCGCTTTTCACTCTGGATACGCATGTTAATACTCATGCTATAGAAGATAAAAGATGTTAGAGCATCTGCTTCTTCTGTCCGCCTACATTTTAAAACCATATGTAGTATGTTCAGTCCCTACCAGTAATTAAAGACTTCAGTTCATGATTTCACTGTCTGTGTAACATTCTGTTCTGTTGTAATAGTACCGATCTTCTTATATTAGGTGCATTATGCCTGAATAACTTTTCATCTTTTATGTATTCATTTCATCATCATTATCTATTCCTTTGAGCATCCTTTGGCTACACTAGGCTTAAAATAATTTGCTTAAAATCTAATTCTTAATATCACACAATTATATTTAACCTTAAAGAGTCTCCAGTTTTTTTTGTTTTGTTTTACTTTTTTTCCAATTTATGGTATTTATCATCATTTTCAGATTTAACTAAGGTTTCATCTACTTCTTTAATGCAACATAATAAAATACTTTTGGTAGTAGATCTAGTTATTACTGAGTAATAGGATTATTTTTGTTACCTTTCTATTACTAGGGAACATGGCTAATGATTTTACGGTCATATTTTTCTATTGAACTTTAACTTCATTGATCTTTTTTTTTAACTTAAATAGCTGTGAAAACCTCGTCAAATTGAAAAGTCCAAGCTAAGAAATTTAGATATATTGCTGAAATATATCAAAATATGTTACACTGTATTTATCTAAAGAATATATTTACAACATATAAATAATTTTTTAAAATCGACAAATGTTGGGTAAGAATTAAGGATTTTGCTGTCAACAGGAGTGCTATGACTTCCTTGCTTTCCACAAGTATCGTACTAGAGTTCGGTGTCTCAGCCCTATAGGAATTTGCAGAGCCTAATAGCATAGAGGCTGAAAGCATGAGAATCATACTACCTGAGCCCATGTCTCAGTTCCACCACTTACCAGCTATATAACTTCAGGAAAGCTGCTTAAGTCTTTAAGCCTTATTGGTTCTGTAAAGTGGAAAAAATTACTGAATCTTCCTTACAGAGTTTTTAGAAGGATTATGAGTCATTTTATTTAACAATACTTGGAAAACAAAGAGTAAACCCCTCATTATAGTAGAAAGCAAGCCAATATCCAGATACACAAATGGCAACAATAAAAACTAGTCAGGTATAACATAATACCATAAGACTGCTTTAATTCACATTTTATCACCAGAAGAAGGGAACATGTTTACATGCATTTGCTTACTATCCTAGGGAGGTTTTTATATTTTTGGCCGTTACCTTCACACATCTTTGTCCCCATTTTCACCTTTTTTAAAAAAAAAAAAATTTAAAAAACAACTGTTGTTTTTTTCTTTTCAACTAATTTGAACTCACAGAAAAGTTACAAAAACAGTTACAAAACCTCAGTATTTTGTTTCATCCAGACACCTTACTCCTATTTCACAAACTGTTGCTGTATCTTTAATAGAAAGAGAATCTAATCCAGAATCGTGCACGTCTTTCTCATGTCTGGTTTGTCTCCTTCAACCCAGAATAGTTCCTTTAACCTACTATGCCTTTAATGAAAACTTCTTTTTACATGTAAAAAATTGTTTTCAGCAATGTTCCTCGACTTGCATTTGGCTTGTTGCTCTTTGTATTAGAGTCACGAGGGTATTTAGAGTTTGTTGGGAGTATCACAAAATCGGCTTTTTATGCTCTTCTCGCTTCATCCTCAGAGAAGTCATGTCGGTCTGTTAATTCTGATCACTTTGATAAGGTGATGCCTCCAAGTTTGCTGCTTCCCTATTAAGTTCTTTCTCCATAATAACCAATGAATCTCATTTTCTTCATACTTAATTCATTATTCATTTCATCAACAACTGTTTCTTGCCTGAATTAATTATTATAACCATGATTGCCAAGAAGTGGCTTTTTAAAAATTTTTTTTTTTTTCAAAAAGTGGCTTTTTAACACCCATTGTTCCATCTACATTTTTCTATAACCAGTCTACTGTAAGGAAACTCATCTTCTCCCCCATACAGTTCTTCCTTCATGTTATGTTAGTGTGGATTCCTATTTTATTTCTATTCTGTGCCATCTACTTATTCCTTATTTTGATTATGAATGATTGATTATGATCATTGTTTTATATTATGAATCATTGATTAGGATCATTATTTTTTTATTATGAATCACTGATTATGATCATTATTTTCATTATGTTATGTTAGTGTGGATTCCTGTATTATTTCATTCTGTGTTATCTAATTTTTCATTATTTTGATCCTCAGATTGACCCAAATGTGGCGAATCAGAGCCCCTTCAACCTCGTTCTGTGTCTTTTTACTTGACCCAGTTACTCTTTGAGTACTTTAGGCCCATCTCAGCCCTTTAATTAGCCAGGTAGTATTTAGAAGCTCAAATCTAAATATAAAGTGTCTCATTGCAGGGTGAAGTATTTACTCCTAAAGCTAGGAACAAAATGTGCATAAATACACTCCAACACTCTTTCATATCTGTTATATATATATTATGTATGATATATATTATATAATATATATGATATGTTGTTGTTGTTGTTGTTGTTGTTATGTACCGTCAAGTCGCTTGCGACTCATAGCGACCCTATGTACAACAGCCCTAAACTCTGCTCTGTCCTGTGCCAATCGCACTGTCTCTGACACTCCCATCCCCATTATCCCAGTCACTGAATCAATCCACCTCATAGAGGGCCTTCCTCTCCTGCGCCGTCCCTCCACCCTCCCAAGCATGATGTCCTTCTCCAAGGACCTGTCTCTCCTCACAACATGTCCAAAGTATGTTAGACGGAGCCTCAGAATCCTTGCCTCCAAGGAGCCACCCGGTTTAACCCTTTCCAGGACAAATCTGTTTTCCTAGCAGTCCATGCTATTCTCAATACTCTTCTCCAGCACCACAGCTCAAAGGCATCAATTCTCCTTCTGTCCTCCTTGGTCATTGTCCAACTCTCTGATGCATAACAAGTGATTACGAAGACCATGGCCTGTATCAGATGCACCTTAGTCTCCAGAGAGACACCATTGCTCTTCAGCACTTTGGAGAGGTCTCTAACAGCAGACTTTCCCATGGCAATGCACCTTTTAATTTCCTGGCTGCTGGTATATTTATATGATATATATTATATAATATGTATGGTATATCTACTATATAAATATATATATATATCAATCAAACAGCACTAGTTTATACCAAATACCTCCAATTCCAGTTCAGCTCCCAGAGTTCATTCTACCTTTCCCTGTTTTCATATTTGTACCTTTCTTCTCTGACAACAGGAAATGTGGGTCTCATTATTCTCAAATGCATTTACTCATGTGTTCAGAGCCCCTGTATATATATCCAGTCCCCCAAACCACAGCCATACTGAACTGTCTTACTGACTCAGGTGCTGACCTCCACTGGGCTGCCTCCACCCTGCTTGGCAGCCTTCCTGGCTCTAGGGTGGGGCCTAGGGAATGTGCATATTTTTGATGACTTTGAACATTGTTGACGTCCTTGACCTTTACTCAGAACACTCTCCCCAACTTAGAATGTCTCACTGACTTACCAAAATCGTTCACTTTTTCAACAGCTGTCTTGATTACCTTGGTAGAGGTAATCATCTCTTGGAGTCCCTGGATGGTACAAACAGTTAAGTTCACAACTCTTAGCCAAGGCCAGCAATTTAGACCCATCCCAGGCAGCTTAGAAAGCAGGCCTAGCCGTCCTCTTCAGGCATCACAGCCTTGAAAGCGTGGAGCACTCTACTTTGGCACGCACAGACTTGACAAGAGTCAGAATCTGCTCACAGTAACTAGTAACAACATCTCAGTTTTGACAAATGTCTGGTGACATTTTTTTTTCTGCTTCTGTTTTCTACTGATTTTGCCTAGAAAAACCTTGCTCATTCCTTATCATTTGACTTATTTTTTTTCCCCTACAGGAGGTCCAGAATGAGGAGGCAGAGGAGGGTGGGTTGCTTTTCTGATGATCCCAGATTGAGTTAGATTCCTGTGTGATGAGTCCCTATATATTTTGTATACGGCAGTGCATATATGTAATTAGTTCTAGTTCTTTGTAAGTCCATCTTTTGCTTTATACTGTATTTCCTCAAGGACAGGAACAACACCTACATTTCTCATCACTCTGGGGGCCTGGTCTTTACGGAATTGCACTGCTAACCCGAGAGCCTCACCTCTCTGGTGATTCCAGCCCACCAGCAAATCCACAGAAGAGACAGGCATCCTCCTCCAGTGCAGTTTACAGCCTCAGTAACCCCGAGGAGAGCCAGCTGTGAGTTGGTACCAACTCGATGGCAATAAGTTTGTCATGGATGCTTAGAATAGGCTACTTGACACTTAACACGTTGCCGCAAATGACGGCGAAATGTGTTTCTAAGCACGGTCGTCAGTTTAAAAAGTGTGTGGCAATGTGATAATAGTCTTCAAATGTATGTTTTGCACATTTATATTGACTGGATAGTCTAAACAAATTGGCTTCTGACCAACACTGAAAACGGAGAGACTTAGTCTATAGAAAAGTGTGGCCAGTCAGAGTCAATTCAACCTAGCTCAGTCTCTTTCTTGCATGACCTAGCCATTCTCTGAATACTTCCTTGCTTTGTGTCAAGAGAAGATCTCTCTCTACACACACACACACACACACACACAAAAGCAAACAGAGAATGTCTCTAACACCAGCTGTTAGCCTTATGTGGCCAGACTTACAGTGGTCGCACATATGCATTGTGATACGGAGATCTGATGCTTCATATAGCCAAAGCTGGTCTGATAATGGATCATGTTGTAATGCATTATGTTCAAATACGCCATTTATGTCAGGGTTCTTTGAGCCTGTCAACTGAATGAAAGATTTAAAGCAACTTTGTATCTAGATTTTAAAATGTCTGGATCCTTTTTAAAAGTCCTGTTAGATTTTCTCCTTTTGAATCCATTGTCTATTAAAACATTCCTGGATTTCCTCTTGAAAGATAAAGCACTGACCCACTGACTTGCTTAGATTTCATGCTCTTGTCCTCTGCTGGAAACATCTGGGGAAGAACAAGGGTACCTTTCTCCTTGAACCACTGGAATTTCTTCTCTTTCCATACTTCCAGCCAAAATGCATAGAACTACCAAATAGTTTCTCCATTCCTAGTAGTTACTAGCAGGTAACTAGTAGTAGTGTTCGTACTAGAACTAGATACCAGAGGTGAGCAAAAGAAACATTCTGATTTAGCCTTTTCTGAATCTGCCTACCTTACTGTATGGATTCAGTCTTAACCGCACACTTGGTTATATGTCTAACCAATTAATAATCTCTAGAGACCTCAGTGTTCTGTAGACTAAGTCTCAGTTCCTTATTGCAGACAGGATACTCCAAATACTTTGCTGGGCGTGTCTCTCATCACTGCCTTTCCTGTGCATTTTTCTCTGCTGTTTTTCATCATACTGTCATACTGTTGCAGATATTGCTCTGGGTGTTGAAGCTTAGTTCAAAGATGATGGAAGAGTTAGAGGAAAGGTAGATTTTTAGTGTCACATTCTATAAAACATGCCAGAAGACCTCTTAATGTGTGATGTCATTGCTTTTTAAATCTTCTAAAAAAGACAGATTAAGGTGTTACCATAGCTATAATTAGCACTAGTAGTAGATTTAAGAGCTCTCGTGGCCTGATGGGTAAGGAGTTGCGCTACCAACCCAACGGCAGACAATTCAAATCCACCGACTGCTGCTCCAAGGGAAGAGTCTGAGTAATCTCCTCCCAGGCAGTGACAGCCTCCGAAACCCCTCTGGAAGAAAAGAGGTGATCTAAGTCATTTCAGTACACTTAGCGTCACAGTTGGTTTTGTTACAAGTAGGTGCCTTTCAGTAAACTACAACTCATTATGAGCCCTGAACAGTACGTTAAACCATGCACTGTCCTGCACCATCCTGACAATCTCAGCCTTGCTCACACCACAGTTGTCATGTCTGTGTCAACCTGTCTTGTTGAATGCTTTCCTCTTTAATTGACCTCCTTTTCCAAGCTTGGTGTCCCTTTTCCAAAGACTGGCGCATCCTAACAACATTTCCGAAGAATGCAGAATCCTTGTCTCCCTGGTTGTCCTTCCTCTAAGTCTGATTTGTTGATTATTTTGTTATTTCATGGTATTTTCAAAATTGTTTACAGCATCACAATTCAAAGATATCAGTTCTTCTTTGGTCTTCCTATCCATTGTCCAACATTCAGATACAGACAAAGCAATTGAAAATTCCAAAGACGCACCTTACTCTTGTTGTTGTTGTTGTTATGTCGTTTGCAACTCATAGCGACCCTATGTACAACAGCCCTAGACTCTGCTCTGTCCTGTGCCAATCACACTGCTTCTGACACACCCATCCCGATTACCCCAGTCACCGAATCAATCCACCTCATAGAGGGTCTTCCCCTCCTGCGCTGTCCTCCACTCTGCCAAGCATGATGTCCCTCTCCAAAGACCTGTCTCTCCTTACAACATGTCCAAAGTATGTCAGACGAAGCCCCAGAATCCTTGCCTCCAAGGAGTAGTCTGGTTTAACCCTCTCTAGGATGAATCTGTTTGTTTTCTTGGCAGTCCATGGTGCATTCAGTACTCTTCTCCAGCACCACAGCTCAAAGGCGTCAATTCTCCTTCTGTCCTCCCTAATCATTGTCCAACTCTCTGATGCATAACAAGTGATTGCAAAAACTATGGCCTGTATCAGGTGCACCTTAGTCTCCAGAGAGACACCATTGCTCTTGATTACTTTAGAGAGGTCCCTAACTGCAGACTTTCCCAGCAGCAGCAACCTTACTCTTAGTTTCTGCTAATCTGTTTCTTCTGTAGGCGTTGCTTAAGCCTCTTTTTTTTTTTGAGTCATTGTTTTCCCTGAGCTTTTCCTTGTATTTCTCCTTTAACCTGAGCTGCTTCTTTTCTCTATGCTGCTGCTTTTCCCTGAGCTTCTCTTTGTCTCAGTGCTTCTCCTTTCCCCTGCTCTTCTCTTTTCCCCTGAGCTTCTCCTTTTCCCTGAGTTTCTCCTTTCCCCTGTGCTTCTCCTTTTTCCCCATGCTTCTTCTTTTCCCCATGCTTGTACTTTTCTCAGTGCTTCTCCTTTTCCTCGTACTTCTCCTTTTCCCATACTTCTCCTTTTTCTCAGTGCTCTTCCTTTTCTCAATGCTTCTCCTTTTCCCTGTGCTTCTCCTTCCCCCCATGCTTCTCCTTTTCTTAGTGCTTCTTTTTTTCAGTGCTTCTCCTTTTCTCAGTGCTTCTCCTTTTCTCAGTGCTTCTCCTTTTCCCTGTACTACTTCTTTTCTCCGTACTTCTCCTTTTCTCAATGTTTCTCCTTTCCCCTCTGCTTCTTTTCTCAGTGCTGCTTCTTTCCCCTGAGCTTCTCCTTTTCTCCTGCTTCTACTTTTCTCCATGCTTCTACTTTTCTTAGTGTTTCCCCTTTCCCATGCACTTCCCCTATTCTGAGTGCTTCTTTTTCCCTGTGCTTCTCCATTTCTCAGTGCTTCTCCTTTTCCCTTTGCTTCCTTTTCTCAGGGCTTCTTTTTTTCTCAGTGCTTCTCCTTTTCTCTGTGCTTCTCATTTCCCCTGAGCTTCTACTTTTCTCCATGCATCTCCTTTTCTTAGTGTTTCCCCTTTCCCCTGCACTTCTCCTTTTCTGAACGCCTTCTCTTTCCCTGTGCTTCTCCATTTCTCAGTGCTTCTCCTTTTCCCTTTGCTTCCTTTTCTCAGGGCTTCTTTTCTTCTCAGTGTTTCTCCTTTTCCCTGTGCTTCTCCTTTTCTCAGTGCTTCTCCTTTTTTCAGTGCTTCTGCTTTTTTCAATGCTTCTCCTTTCCCCCTCTATTTCTCCTTTTCTCGGTGCTTCTCCTTTTTCCTTTGCTTCCTTTTCTCAGGGCTTCTTTTCTTCTCAGTGCTTCTCCTTTTCTCTGTACTTTTCTTTTTCTCAGTGCTTCTCCTTTTTCCTTTTCTTCTCCTTTCTCAGTGCTTCTCCTTTCCCCTGAGCTTCTCCTTTTCTCCATGCTTCTCCTTTTCTTAGTGTTTCCCCTTTCCCCTGCACTTCTTTTCTGAACGCCTTCTCTTTCCCTGTGCTTCTCCATTTCTCGGTGCTTCTCCTTTTTCCTTTGCTTCCTTTTCTCAGGGCTTCTTTTCTTCTCAGTGTTTCTCCTTTCCCCTGTGCTTCTCCTTTTTTCAGTGCTTCTGCTTTTTTCAATGCTTCTCCTTTCCCCCTCTATTTCTCCTTTTCTCAGTGCTTCTCCTTTTCCCTGTACTTCTCCTTTTCTCAGTGCTTCTCCTTTTTCCTTTTCTTCTCCTTTTTTCAGTGCTTCTGCTTTTTTCAATGCTTCTCCTTTCCCCCTCTATTTCTTCTTTTCTCAGTGCTTCTCCTTTTCCCTGTACTTCTCTTCTTGGTGCTTATTTTTTGTTGTGCTTCTTCATTTTGGCAGCTGTTTTTCTTCTTTTGACACTGCCTCTACTTCTTCATTTATACTTTTTCCTAAACTTTCTGTTTCTTCAGGTTTAGCTTCTGCTTCTCCTCTACTCTCAGATTCTCCTTTTTCCCTAAGCTTCTCCTTTTCTGCAGCTGCTGTTCTTTATCTGACTCTGCTTCTGCTTTCCTGTATTTCACTTTCTGCTTATTCTTCTTTTACTATAAGTTTTGCCTATTGTTTCCTTTTTTATGCTTCCCTTTTTTACAACTGCTTTTCGTTTTCTCATCCCGCCTGTGTTTCATCTTAGCTGCTTCTTTTCTATTTTTTGCAGCTGTTTTTTCCTTCTTGTGACTATCTCTACTTCCCCTTTTAGTTTCTGCTGATCCTTCTGTTTCTTAGATAAGTTTTGCCTTCACTTCTCCTTTTCTGTTTGTATGTCTTCTCCATTTTAACAGCTGTTTTTCTTCTTCTGACTCCACCTCTACTTCCTCCTTTTAAAATTTTTTTTAGCTTGCTTTTTTCCCCTGCAGGTTTAGTTTCTGCTTCTCCTTTCCTGTCAGCTTCTCCTTTTTCCCCGTGCTGCTTCTTTCCCGTCAGCGTCTCCTTTTCTGCAGCTGCTGTTCTTTCTGCTGACTCTGCTTCTGCTTTCTCATATTTCACTTTCTGCTGATTCTTCTTTTCCTGTAAATTTTGCCTGTTGCTTCCCTTTTTTATGCTTCTCCTTTTTTGCACCTGCTCTTCTTTTCCTGACCCCGCCTCTGCTTCCACTTATGCTAATTCTCCTTTTGCAGCTGTTTTTCCTTTTTTTGACCACACCTCTTCTTCCCCCTTTTTAGTTGTGCTGATCCTTCTATTTCTTAGGCAAATTTTACCCTGTTCCTCCTTTTTTCCGTGCTTTCACATTCCGTTTCTGCTGAACCTTCTGTTTCTTCTGCAGGTTTAGCTTCTCCTTTTCTGCAGCTGCTGTTCTTTGATTGACTCAGCTTCTGCTCTCCCCGTTTCTGTTTCTATTTATTCTTCTTTTCCCGTAAGCTTTGCCTATTGCTTCCCTTTTTTATGTTTCTCCCTTTTTTTGCAGCTGTTTTTCCTTTTCTGTTACTACCTCTCCCTCTCCTCTTTGGTGACTTGTGGTATTAAGGTTTTATTAGTCAGAATGGCTTCCCTACTCATTGACTCTAACTTTGCTATGTGGATGGGTGGGAACATGCAAATAGGGTATATTAGCCTATCCACACGGGGATTGGCCACTCCTGCCAATCCACAAGGGGATTGGCTAGTCTCACCATTAAATTGAGTGCCTCCAGCAACAGAATTAGAGAATCCTCCCCACCAGCGATGAAAAAGCAAGAGAATGTAGAACATTCTTTGGGCCAGAGAGTCTTGTGCGGACCAGACCTTTACCTATAGGAGCAACAGCCATAGCAAACAGAAGCATAGAACCAGACACCTAACATGAGACAGAGCAGACCTTGGGATTTCTACCTCATGGAGAACCAAAGCTGAAAGCCTTTGCCTAAGTTTGTTCGAGGACCGGGGAAAGGGGAGCCGTAATTGATAGGACTGGCCTAAAGCAGTGAGACTTCATAAAGGCTGAGGTACCTGTGAGTACATGTCAGCAGCTGTCCTGACTGAGCAATGTCTTCTGATACGAACATGAATTATAGCCTTTTTATTTCCCTAACATGGTTTCGTGTGGTCTGTGACCTATTGCAATAGATTTGTGGCAAGTAAAGTAGTAAGATTGGTGTTGAGTTGAGTAGAAATAGGTATGGGAGTGTGGGGGACATGTCTGACCTCATGGGAATTGACTGTGTTGGCAGTGTTGTTGTCAGGAACAAATCCCCTTTGTGGAGCTGGTAAAGGTCAGGTATAGCTGTCCCCCATGGCCCTTTTTACAGTTGATTTTCCATTTCTGACTCCGTTAGGTTTGTATCCTTCATCATACATATTCTGTCTATTTGCTGATCAAATCACCACAAACCTAGACTTTGTGAAGAAAAATATGGCATTAGAGTTGGAGGAAGACTACTCAGTGACCTGCTTTTGCAAATGACAAAACCTTGATTGCAGAAAGTGAAGATGATTTGAATCGAAATCTACACTGCAGCCTTCGACATGATTGCATCTCAGCATCAAGTAAACAAAAATCCCCACCAACTAGACTAATAGGCAACATCATGATAAATGGAAACAAGACTGAAGTTATCAGTTATTTCCTTTTACTTGTTTCCAAACCAACACACATGGTAACAGCAGTTAGAAAATCAAAAGACACGTAGCAGTGGAAAAAATACACTGTCAAGTACCTCTCCAACATGACACGAGTGTCAGTTTAAAGACTAAAGTGCACCTGATGCTAGCCTTAGTATTTTCATTGGTTTCCTGTGCCTCTGAAAGTTGGACAATGAATGACTAAGGAAGAATTGATGCATTTGAATTGTGGTGTTGACAAAGAGTATTGAATACACCATGAGCTGCCAAAATAAATAAATCTGTCTTAGAGGAACTGCAACCAGAGTATTCCTTAGAGGCAAGGATGGAGACACATCATCTCTCATACTTTGAGCATGTTTTTGAGAGATGCCAGATCTTGGGAAAAGACATCATCATACTTGGAGAAGTAGAGGATCAGCAAAAGAGAAGCCCATCAATCAAATGGATTGACACAGTGACTGCAGCAGGGGGCTTGAGCGTGGTGGATATCGTGAGGATAAGGCAGGAGAGGACAGGGTTTCAGTCTGTTACTCACAAGGTTAATATGAGTCGTAGTTGACTAACTAGTACCTTACAACAAGAGCAACTCGTTCTTTCTCTTTTAAATTATTTTTAGCTGCACTTCTTTTTAATTTTGTTTTGCTTTTTTCAGAATCTGCCTGAGCTCCCTTTATATGCTTTTTCCTTCTCTGGAGCTATTTTCCCTTTTCTACCTCTCGTCCCATTTTTTTCTAGTTCCTGTTGAGTTCTGTTTTTTGTTTTGTTTTGTTTTTGTTTTTGTTTTTTACCTCTTCCGTTCCTTCCTTCTCCCTCTCTTTCTGGTGGATGTGTTTCTTCTTGCTAATTCTACTGTTTTTACTGCTTATGCTACTGCTTCTTAGTCATTTTCTCCTTTCCTATACATCATTTCTGACCTCCATGTTACTTTGCTTGGATGTAACTATTAGGTTATTTCAATCTCTCCTGACAGTATCTTGTGGTTCCCTTCATAACTGCTCCAGTGTCTCAGTTTCTCAATTCCAAATGAAAAGACAGTTGAACACTCAAAGCTGACCATCCAGTGGGTTTTCAGAGCCTATGAACCACATGGGAGGAAATTAGCTCTTTTTCTCCTGAGGGGCTACTGGTCGATTCGAACCTCCAGAGGGGAACTGCCACAAAGACACCACCTTTGGGCCAAGAGTACAACGAGCTCTCTGTAACACCCTTCTGCCCCCCCTTCCCTCCAAACCAGAAAATATTAATGGAACACATACTTCAGGTGGCTTGTTTAGTCTATGGATTAGCTATTAGCCTGTGGGACCGTCTCTGGAGTTCAGCAGTTGCAGAGACTGGTGAGTCAGAGAGGCAACATATCACATGTTACAGAACATGACCATGGTTATTTTAGGTCATGTCTAGTCCTGGGAAGGGGATGTTCCTGAGTAGTCAGTAATTATCCTCTCTGGTAGAAGTAACGTAGCTCCGGTTGAATAGTCAGTAAGGCGTTGCATTGTGCTTCAAGTCCACTAGCTTGTAGCACAGGAGGGGGAAAAATGAGTAGTTTCCTCCCGTGTAATTTACAGTTTCTGTAAACCTACTGGAGGATTAGCTGAGTTGGTTGTGACTTGATGGCAATGAGCTGATTTGTTTTGGTTGGTAGAAGTAAGGAAGAGCACCATCCCAGCAAGAGGAAAAATTGTGGCCAAAAAACTTTTTTAAATGATAAAATAGCAGAGGACACAAGGTAAGTTTATATACAGATGTGATTGGAATTAATAGCCCAGTTGGAAGGGTTAGCCCAATTGAAAATGTGATAACAAATCCTTTCAAACTTGGGGAAGTTGACATCCTCTGTATTCATTATTCTGTGAAGGTGCTTATTTTTCTTTTTTTCCCTTTCTGTTCCAGGTCCAGAGTCTGTACCTCCTCCCCTCCTTAAAGTGGTGATGAAGCCCATAGCATCTATTGGGGAAAACTACCAGTACCCTCCTGTGAACTGGGGTTCTCTTCTCTCTCCACTGATGAGACTAAACTTTGGTAAGTTTCAAGTGTTTTTAGGTCTTCAGACTCTGTAGGATCTGATCTAAATAGAAAAATAGAGGCTGTGTCAGATGCTATGTCACATGTCACTAATGACTGGATAGACCTCTGAGGTCCTGAAGTTTGTCTTCATGGGTGGGCTGGCTGAGTTACTTTCATGGAATCTCTTTATAAACAGCTGAGAGTGAAAACCAGAAGGTTTAAAGAGACGTCATATTAGCTCAATCAAGACAATACAATTAGTAGAGTTTATGGCATGGATATTATATGTCCAGAAGTCTTGATTTCAAGGGAACATCATATGTGATACTTAACAATGTTTTAATTACTCTCAGTGACAGAACGCTTATAGTTCTGTTTGTCGGAAGTTCACCATGGGTCTTAGTGAGCGAAAATCAAGATGCAGGCAGAGCCGTATTTACTTTCTAGAGAATATGTTTGCTTTTTCAGGCCAGAGTCCTTGGCAAGAAGCCTTTGCAACTTGAGGTGGAGACCTTCTCTCCCTGCTGTCTCTCTGGTTCCCTGCAGCCCAGAAAGGTTTTGTACTTTTAAGGGCTCACTCAAACAATTCAGTATAATCCACCCATCTCTGAGCCCTTTAACTTTAATCACAAAAGTGATTTTTGCCATGGAATGTACATGACCAGTCAGAAGATTAGGATATGGGCGTTACCCTGCTCATTGAAAGTAGAGACATGGACATACCCACCTACGCTCCAGTTCCAACAACCTTTTTCTATACAGCATGGAGTTAGCATTTTGTTGTGGACCATCGAGTTGGAGCTAACCCTCCAGCTGGTTTTCAGAGGCAGTTAATTGCACGGGAGAAGATTGCCCATCCTTCTACCACGGAGCAGCTGATGGATTCTAACCCTTTGTCTTTATTATTCAGGGCGGTTCCTTAACCACTAGGCCACCAGACCAGTGTCATTTCATGCACATATCCCCTGCACTAAAAGGAAACAGAAAAGAATTTAAACTATGTTGTAAAAATGTGCCTGTGTTTTATTAAGTACTCTATTACTTATAATAGAGAGCTTATTTACATATTATGTATAGAAAGATTTATGTACTATATTTTCTGTGCACTTTAAGGATACCTTTCATGATAAAATTTTTTTTTTATCATGACACAATTTTTTAGTTAGATTCTTTCTCCTATGAGCCTAGCCCCTGTGTAAGGTAGCATGTTACCATTCTGCACTTTCACAGATTTTATTGGAAAGAGGTGTTGCCTTGCCCTTCCTTCACTGCTGTGGGATCTATTTAAAATGTGTGTTGTAGTAAAAATCTTCAAGGAGGGGCAGGAGAAGGAGAAAGGGGCTGTCTGGGGAAATAACTCTGCTGATGAGACTCAAACTACTTAAAAGACGTGATCTTAATGAATGTGAATCAAACTACTTAAAAGACGTGATCTTAATGAATGTGACTACAACTTTAAGTCATTCCAGACCAAAGTAAAATTCTTTATCAGCTGGTGACATGGTGGAAAGGAGAGAAATATAGAACACAGA
The DNA here is from genome assembly GCF_000299155.1 of Elephantulus edwardii. Classification (NCBI taxonomy): domain Eukaryota; kingdom Metazoa; phylum Chordata; class Mammalia; order Macroscelidea; family Macroscelididae; genus Elephantulus; species Elephantulus edwardii. The sequence goes on along the minus strand of NW_006399764.1, from coordinate 11,191,181 downwards.
AGCTTCATTATTAGAATTTTCTCAATATTGTAGTGTTTGAGTGCTTAAAATCACTAACAAAACTGATTCCAACAAGTTAATTCCACCTCACTTGGACAGAGTAGAACTTCCCCATAGGGAAAGCTGGGTAAACTTTTTCTATTATAGAAGCAGTTTCCCTCACCTTTCTCCTGTGGAGCATCTGATGGGTTCAAACAACCAACTTTATAGTTAGCAGCCAAGCCTATACCACCACCAGAACTTTTTGAGTGCTTCTTGTTGTTTTTCTTATGTGCCATCTAGTTATTTGCGGCACTGTGTACAACAGCTCTGAACCCTGCTGCATCTTGAGCCAGTTTCTTTTACTTTTACATTTTTAAAATATTTTTTTATTTTAGCTGTGATTTTTAACAAAACGTTACAGAAGAGTTTGATTTTTGTTCATTCATTGTTGCACATTTTACCCCCCTTCCCCCTCCTGCAGTTCACTTTTTTTTTATATAGTCTCTCATTGTTGCACAATTTCCTCCCTCCCTCAAGTCTTCCTTGTAATAACCCACTTATTCTGGGCAATTGTTGTACATACCTATTGTACCAAATGATATATTCCAACAAACAGATGCAGCCTTGGACATACTCATCCGGCTGTGCCAAGAAATCTGACCAACTGACTGGAAGAGATCAATATTTGTTACCATTGCTATAAAGGTTATTCAGTTGAATATGGAAATTATCAAATAATATCATTACTATCATAAGCAAGCAAAATCTTGCTGGAGGATATTTCAAAGCAGCTAAAACAGTACAGCAATAGAAAACTGTCTGAAATTCAAGCCGGATTTAAAAGAGACCATGTTATCAGAAATAAATAATATATATCCCTTTAGGCATGCATAATGCCTTATTATATATTCCTTATATGCAGTAGTCATTATTTATCCCTTCTTTTCTTAGTAAGTCTGTTTTATAACAGGGATCTTATGCAGTATTTGTCCTTTTGTGACTGAGATATTTCACTTAGCATGATGTCCTAGAGGGTCATCGGTTGTATAATATGTTACGAGTTTCTTGGTTTTTAGTGCTGTGTAGTATTCCACTGTATGAATATACCATAGTTTCTATATCCACACATTTGTTGATGAGCATTTGGGTTGCTTCCATCTCTTTGCTATTGTGAATAATGCAGCAGTAAACATGGGATGGGTGTGTATATATCTGTTTGGGTGGCAGCTCGGATTTCTTTAGAGTATATTCCTAGTAGTGGAATTGCTTCTTAACCCCATTACCCTACTCACTGAGTCAGTCCGTCTTATGACGGGCTTCCTCTCCTGCCCTGTCTCTCCACTCTTCCAAGTATGATGTCTTTCTGCAAGGCCTGGTCCCTCCTGGCAACATCCCAAAGTTCGTGAGCCAGAGCTTCAGAATCCTTGCCTCCAAGGAGCAGACTGGTTTCACCTTCTCCAGGACAGAATTGTTTTGTCTCTTAGCACCCCATGGTATATTCAGTACTTTTCTCCAGCACTACAACTCAAAGGCATGAATGATTCTTTTATAATCCTTAGTCATTGTGTAGACTTCTGATGCACAGCAAGTAATTGTGATGCTCATGGCCTAGATCAGGTGCATCTTAGTCTCTAGCCTGATACCATTGCTCTTCAGTACTCTGGAGAGGTCCTTCCAGATTGTGCAGAATTTTTTCAATACAGATCATCTTTTGATTTGCTGACTGCTGGTGCCGTAAGTGTTGATTGTGGAACCAAGCAAGCTGAAATTGTTAACAATCTCAATCTCTTCTCCATCTATCATGATGCTGCCAATTGGCTTAATGGTGAGAATCTTTGTTTTCTTGATGTTAAGTTTCATTCTATACTGAAGGCTGCAGTCCTTGACCCACTGAAGCACATGTTTCAAGTCCTCCCCAGTCTCAGCAAACAGGGTTGTGTCATCTACATAACGCAGGTTGTAGATTTCTCTTAATATTAGAAAAGAAAACTACCCGGTAAGTACAAGCCCCTTGCCTGTTGGAGGTCAATTTTGGACTTTGACTCTAGTGGACACATAACTTAAAGGACACTTGGAATACTTTTTGGTTTACTGAAGTTTTGTTTTATCAGCAGAAGTTACACAGCTTTGATTTGCTACATGAAAGGCTCAAAAACAGACAGAAAAGTAATTGTACTTCTAAGATTTCTTTCCTTTCTGCTCTTTCAGGTGAAGAGATCCAACAGTTGTGCCTTGAAATCATGGTGACCCAGGCACAGTCATCCCAGAATGCAGCTGCGCTGCTGGGCTTATGGGTGATGCCCCCACTAATCCATGGCTTGAGCGTACGTATAACTAAGGCTTTGGGCAATAGGAGCTACAATTCTCTTGGAGGATATTATTATTCATTTGTGTATTGTGTTCTCAAAATCCTGAGTAAACAAATGAGATTTTACCTAAATTGAGGGCTTGATAATAGCAGGCCAGCAGATGGGAAGATTTGGAATCATACCATAACCATTACCATTCATGTTGGACATTCTAAGGTGCTGGTGGCTTGGGCAGTGTGCTAGAGTACCACAGCACTAGAACACTGGTTTCTTTATGATCCATCCAAACTCATTGTGAACCTGGACATAGTCTTTGGGTATTAGTTGTTATTTGAGTACGTCAGTGGCCTGGTCGGTAAGGAGTTTTGCTGCCAACCCAAAAGCAGATGGTTCAAATCCACCAGCTACTCCAAGAGAGAAAGATAAACCGTATTCTCCCCTGGGATTTACAATTTCTGGGAACTCATTGGAGAGTCAACTATGAGTCAGATCCAGCACAGTGGTGATGAATTGAGCTGATGTGTCAGTCACACTTTTAGGCCTTTATAGCCTTTATTTCACTAGAAATTCACAATAGCCTTAAGGTAGAGGATTGTAGATTACATTTTGCAAAACACGAATTGATGATCAGAAAAACTGATGAGCAGCTTTATCAGAATCATAGTTAGAAAGTTGGGAGACCATTTGAACTAATATTTATTTCATTTTATAGTAGAGGTAATCATTCACATAGATACAAAGAAATAAGAAATTCCAAAGGCACTGGATTCATTTGTATATAATCCTTCCCTTTTATAAAGAAGGCAGCAAGTAAGGTGAACCTTGAAAGTTTGGTGGCTTTTGAACATCAAGTTAAAGGACGTGGGGTTCCTGTGCTGAAGAAGTGATTCAGCCTGATGCTTGTGACAGTGAGGGGCTGGTATATACTATATACCAAGGATCAATAGGGTGAGATTTTTAAAAAATGATAGGAAATCAGTAAAGATGTATATATAGTTTGAATACATTTCAGACTGGGTCAGAAAACTTACATTCTATAACTTCTTAGTGTTTTACAAATGGAATATGTTCCATGAGCTCATCTTTGAATTCTCCCCATGATCTGACCTGTTATTTTTCTGTTCTCAAAAACCAAAACTCAAACTCTTTGCCATCAGGTTGGAGCCAAGCTGACCCTCCAGTGGGTGTTTAGAGATTGTGAATCACATGGGAAGAGGTTTCCCAGCATCCCCCCCACCCCCAGAGCAGCTGGTGGATTCAAACTGCTGCCTTTGGGTGGGCAGCACGACTCCTCACCTCGTAGGCCACCAGAACTTTTCCTGTTCTAGATTGTAATTCTTCAAAAACAGTCCCCTGCCTTGTTCTTATTTCTTCAGTGTCTTTCCTTCAGTGCCTACGTAGTGGTTTTGTTTGACTGGTTTGTGTTGTTTACTATTCATGCTCCTCCTGATTCTCTAAGGAAAGGTGGATGTTCCTGGGCCTGCATCCTCTCTCCGCCTGTGGACATTACCTCCTTGTGTCCTCGGAGCAGCTCGCTCCCACTCTCTGAGCACTTGTTCTGGGCCTGTAGATACCAAACATTTACCAACCTTATCTCCCAACACCCCTGGAAGGTGGATTTTTTTTAAATAGCTATATTGGATAATATCTTACACATAAGATGATACATCCATTTCAGTTGGGGAGTTGTGGAAAATTTACAGATTTTTCAACCACTATCAAGAATTCCCCTCACGTGCCATTGGGCCTGTTTGCAATGAATCCCTACTCTCAGCCTCAGCCTCAGGCCACCAGTCATATTTCCTCTATCTGTAATTTTGCTTTCAGATTTCACATAAATCATTAAAAAGACTTTAGAATGAAAACATACAGGAATGAGTCATTTGTGTCTATTTTACCTCCAAGAGATATATTTCCATTTTACAGATTAAATAAACAGATAAATGAAAAGGTAAAGTTTTTCATAGCCTATAATTGTTGTTGGATACCATTGAGGCAGAACCGACCGATAGCAGGTTTTCAGAGGCAGGTACTTGCTTGGGAGATTACCCCTATTTCTCCCACAGCTGCTGGATTCGAACTGCATACTTTTGCAGTTGCACTAAGTTATTTATCATAGAGCCACCAGAGCTTGTAAGTGGAACGGCAAATCTAAACCCATGTGATATCTCATTTTATATCAAGCATGGCTAACAGCTTGTTTTCTTAATATTGGGAATTTTTCTAGATTTTAGCTATTCTTCCACTTTTCTCATTTTATATCAAGTATGGCTAACAGCTTGTTTTCTTAATATTATATCATTTTACCTCATTTTATATCAAGCATGGCTAACAGCTTGTTTTCTTAATATTGGGAATTTTTCTAGATTTTAGTTATTCTTCCACTTTTCTTTTAGGCCTGTGCTATTCCCGACATACGCCTTGATGATAGCTTTTCTAATTACCTTGATTGACAAATTAAGTTTGTAAATAAATATTCTTATTATATCTCCAGTTCATCTTTTTGTACAGCATGAAGTTAACATGTGACGAGTATATTATCACTAACAGTGATACATTTCACTAACAGGGTAGATCTTTATATCAATGATTGTGATGCCACTTCTTTTCACTTTGTCTCTCCTGGCATGGTAGTCTATATGGTTATTTGATTCAGAATGGCCAATACCAGTGTCTTTCAGTTCACAGAGGCCTCAGAGATCAATCTCTATGTACTCCATGCCATTGTTTCCAGCTTTCCTAGGCTTATGCTTCTACATTCCACACTCCTGTTATTAGTGGATGTTTGCAGCTGTTTCTTCTCCTTGATGATGTCATGCTCTGCCAGCAAAGGAAGTTCCCAAACACTTCCCTGCATGTCATTAAGGTCGACTCTACTTTGTGGAGGCAGCTAGTCCCTGGTCCTATTTTGAGGGCCTCCCAGCCCGTTTTCACGGGCAACCTTCTGTAGAAGAAGATGACTGCCCTCCACTGGGTTTCTAAAGCGGTAAATTGCACAAGGTTGCCTGTCTTTTTTCTGAAGAACTGCTGGCACCTCTGCTTTAACAGCACAGCTCCCAATGGTCAAGGCCACCAGAGCTCCTTACCGGGGCTCCTGGTTGTTGTTGTTATAGTTTGGTATAGTTATGGTTATGGTTATGGTTATGGTTATGGTTATTTGCTGTTGAGTTGCCTGTGTCTCATAGCGACCCTGGTACTTTAAATATTTTCTCTAATTTATGTTTGCCACAGCTCATAAAGAGTGGATGCTATTACTATTCCCCCATTTCTTACATGGAGGCCCAGAGAAAGTTAAGTAACTTTCCCAGAATTTCACAAGTTGTAGGTGGAAGAACTGGGATAGAACTTGATTGGTCAGGCTCCAGACCCCAAATTCTCACCCTCTGTATGTTCTCAGCAATAGGACAGGGTAAGGGGTCCTGCCCAGCTTTATCTGGGCAAATCTATATTCCTGAGTTATCAAATGTTAGAATTTCAAAATAAGTCTAATGAAACCTGAGTTTAAGGTTTAATTATTCAAAGCTCTTAGCATTAGCTCCTCTTCCTAATGGAAGTAAGCTGATTGCTGATTAATAAAACCTGCAGATTATCTCAGTATGGTTATTGTGCAGCTCATGTTTCTAAGGCTTAGGTTTCAAATAGTTGTGTTCATACTGTCTTTCCAGCACCATTGAGCCTTTTTCAGGATTTTTCTTGCTAAGGAATGTGACCTTTTAAAACTGAATAGCAACTGTCATGTACTTCCTGAAGTAGCGTTTATCCCCCTTTGCTGAAAAGTTCTAAGATTTACCTGGTGTTCATCCCAGATGGATTGACAGATACCTTATATCCACACGAATCTTCCTGGCCTGATCTGAAATGACTGCAGCAGTCACAGAGGCATGCTCTGGTGATCCAGTTGCATCGGGAAGCCGTGCAAAAATGAAGGAGCAAGAAGTAACCGGACCCTTTTATCTCTCATACGATCCTCCAGCACAGTGATGCCCTGCAGATTTTGAGCCGCACAGATGTGGACCTGCCTGTTGACGTCTCTTGTCTTCTGTGTTGTTTCTAGCGGAATATTAAGAAGTATCTCCTGGTGTCTGCACCCCTCTGGATAAAACATGTGTCTGACGAGCAGATCCTGGCTTTTGTTGAAAACTTAATGGTGGCAGTTTTTCAAGCCACCTCCCCACTTTCGGATGCTGAGCTCTGCCAGAGTGCCTTGCAAGGTCTGAGCCAGGCCATGAAGCTGCCCAGCCCTACCCACCACCTCTGGAGCCTGCTCTACGACGCTGCCGGGAAGATTTTCGAGCTGCTGCCAAATAAGATTCGGGTGAGGGGAAGAAATATTTACATTCCTGACAATTCATGTTTGGGATTTTTTTTTATTATTGGCACAGCAGGCAAGAGTATGTTTTAAGACTGTGAGTGGGAAGGCCAGTAAGAAACCACCACATTCCTCACTTAGCAGCCGGTTTGCTTCCAAGAGCTAAATTGAGGTTGAATAGTTAGAAGCAAAGTTTTAAGCAAGCTGTAAGCAAGGCCCCCAGTGCTGCACTAGGAAATGTGCTGGAAGACCTTTTATTTTATTTGCCAGATGCCTGTAGGAGAAGAACAAGTTGAGACACTCTCTGCCCTGATGCCTAGAGGATCCTGGGCTATGTGGTCCAGTGCACTCTATCCACCATATGACTGGCCTTTTCCATCCCCCAGACTGCAAATGAGAGTTTGTCAAAGAGGTTGCAAATCCATTTGGCGTGACAGCATTTTAATAGGCATGGGTGAAAATCCCAGCCAAACAAATGCATAAAGTGACAGAAAAAGATGTCTTTAAGATCATAAAAATTGAATAAATGTTTTGGTTTGGTTAAAATAGAACTCTCATCAACATGGGCACATGGGGATAAAAAAATAATAATTCGACAGAACATTGAGACATGTTATGTTACAATATATTTTGACATGGTTGGCTCTTTATTTTTTTCCTTTCTCCACCAGAGAAGTGACATAGAGCTGTATATCACTGTAGCAAAGTGCCTTTCAGAAATAACAGATGATGATGCCAATCGAGTTACCCGTATTACTAAGGTAATAGATCTTTTTTTTTTACAATTGAAGAGATGACTGTAGTATCATTTTGAGGGAAGCTCATTTTACCGGGATCTGTTACTCATTCATTTCAGAAGCCTGCTCTTATATTTGCCCGTGGGGGCGGGAGTCTGGCCTCGGTTGGTTGATGGTTAATAAATGCAGTGTGGCTAGAAAGATAGATGAGTAGCTTTTTAACTCAGTTTCTCCTGTTTTGTTGAGAACACTTTAGTGCCACTTGTGGGGGGTGGGATGTTGGATGGAGAGTGTCTTGGTAGTACAAATGGTTAAGAGTCTTGACTGTTAACCAAAAGGTTGGAAGTTGTAGTTGACCCAGAGGCATCTGGAAAGAAATGCCTGGCTATCTACTTTAAAAAAAAAAAAAAAACACAACAAAACAGAAAAACACCAAACCATAAGCTTGGTTTACTCACAGACCACACAGAGCCATATTGGGAAAGTCAAAAGGTTATAAGAGTCAGGACGGCTTCCGGAATGTGCTACTAGGTAACCTAGCCTGAACCTTGTGGCTTTAAGCCAATGATACAAAGTTCTCAATCCTGTCAGTTGTGGCCACCCACCCTCATTTGTCCAACAAAGTTGAGCAATGGCTCTTAGCTCTAGTTCAGTGCTGTAGCAGACCAAAGCCCATCTCATGTCATCTCTCTGGTCCAGCTATGGTTGCTGCCGCCATAGGGATAACAGGAACAAGAATGTGTGGTCCTGACAGTCTCTTGCTGCCGCTGCTGCTTCTGCATCTCATCTTCACTGGTGGTCTCATCTGCTGCTGGAGCTGCTCAGTTTATTGGCGAGACTAGCAAATCCCTTTCCAGGTTGATGGGATTGGACAATCCCCTTGTGGAATGGTGAGATAGCCAGGCCCCTTGTGGATATGCTAACACGCCCTATTCTCTGTTCTCACCCATTATGTCAGAGTCAAGTTCAATGGCTAGGAAAGTCATAATGAAAGATAAACATGACAGGCATGGTTCTGTAACACACGCGGTATCACCATAAGTCAGAATCATCTTGAGAGCAGCAGATTTTTATGGGCAACAATGGGATTAGGTCTATAGGAGATTATGAGATTGGCCCAGGACAGGACAGGGTTCAGAGCTATTGTACATAGGGTCACTATGAGGTGCAAGCGACTTGATGGAACATAACAACAACAATAAATAGAGGAGAGCCTCTTCAACACAAAATCCACGAGAGTAGGAGTATCCTGACCAAAGAATTTGTGGTGCATGGAAGGCCTACACAGCCGCCATTCTCACACCTGACATGTTCCTTCTGGAGCGGAAGCAAAGTCATTGATTGTACAAAAAGTACCATTAGCCTTGGCACCCAGTAATGAACAAGTGCTCCATGGACTCTGCGCAGGAGCGAGTGAGCAGAAAGCAAACATGCGAGGCCCCCTGTTGAATTTGAATTGCAGATAAACAATATTGTAGTATAAATAGATCTACTGATTCAAAAACAGCAACTCTGGTTACACAGGTTACAGGCTGCACAGGTCTGGAAAGCTATGTGCTCCCTACTAGTGAACAGCTCATCACTTATTTCTCTTTACGACAAGTTTGCCTGTTTAATGGAATCCTTGGATTTCTGTATCATTTAGCCGTGGTTCTCACAGTGTGGTCCCTGGACCAGTAGCATCAGCGACATTGGGAATCGATCTAGCTCCACTCCAGGCCTGCTAAATCAGAAACTGGAAATGGAGCCCAGAAGCCTGGGTTTTTAAACAAATCCTACAGGTGATTCGGAAAACTATTACACACGGACATCTCCATTTAAAAGACTAGTTTGTTTCAAGCAAAGACTGGCACTCTGACACAGTGCTTACAAGAGAGCGTTCCAGAGCCTCACTCCTGAGGTTTTGAAACCTGACTCAGTAATACACTAGCAAAGGTGCTGCAGCAGCCAGACTCTCGGTGGTTAACGCCAGTTAGCAGTCGAAGGCATCCAGGTGCTCTGTGGGATAAGGACCTGCGGACCATCTTCCCCAGCAGATGACGGAGTCAACTCAAGGGCACCGCCCAACAACTTACTAGCACCGTGATGCCAATTAAATTTCATAATCTTGCTCTGCCTCCATGTCTTCCATGTAAAGGTAGATCAAAATACCATCTGCCTCTTAAATCCATGTTAAGTAGTTGGAGCAGTGCCTGGTTCAAGGCAGGGTACCTGGTAATTATTATTTATTAGCATAATTATATTACATTTATGTAATACATTGTATAATATTATTACAATCATGTAATATGTTATTGTAAATTGCTAGCAAGTTGATTCTGTGTTACAGTTGCCAAGTAATGCACATATCATTTATTTCTTGGTACCTGGAGCTGAAGATTGCTATACTGTTCACATAAGCTGCTGACTAGCCATTTAAAATGTCTCATGGCTTCTAAAGAGTTTGTGTGTCCCGTTGAGGTTAGTGTTACCTAGCCGTTCCTGGGAAGAAGTAAGATAAGGTAGGATGGAGAGAGCAGACTCCCTGACTGACTCTGTCACTTATCTTTCAGCCGCAGAGCAGCTGGTGGATTTGAACTGCATACTTTTGTACTGGGAGTGCAATTCCTTACCACTAAGCTCCCAGAGCTCCCTCGATTCACTGCATTAGTAATAGTGAATCATAGCTATTATCAGAATTAAGTGGGTATCCCATTGGTTCAAAAGCTTGATGGTCTCAAGACAGTGTTAGTGTCTCTTAAAAGAGCCTTCACTTATCTGGGTCGTATGCTGATACTTGACTCACTCACTCATTGCCATTAAGTCCCTTTTGACTCCTAGTGGACTCTCCATTGGGTTTCCCACAACTCTAAATCACAACAGGAGGAGATTTTCCATCTTCCTCCTGTGGAGCCACTGGTAGATTTGAACCTTTATATGTCTGTTGGTTCCGCCTATAGCGTGTCCTTTTGCTCATGCAAGATTTTGTAGCATCATACCCTAATCCCTTGGAAAATACTGAATCACTGAGTTTGTAGATCTACACATTGATGGAGTTCATGATGCAGTAATAAAGCAGCATGTCTGGCGAGATTATTAAGTCTTCGTATATGGAAACCAAGCTCTTGGAAATAAACAATAATTCCTCAAACCTTCTGCCTTTGAAGGGAGCTGTGGGGGCCCAGTGGTAAGGAGTTGTGCTGTCAAGATGTGCTGTTCAAATATACCAGCTGCCTCTGGAAACCCACTGGAGGATCAGCTATGAGTCGGTTCCAACTCATTGGTGTATAACAACAATCGCTGCCACTGAGCCAATTCTGACCTATAGTAACCCTTGTAAGAAGGGTAGAACTGCTCCCGCCAGTTTGCAAGGCTGAGATACCTGAAAATAGACCTCCATGTCTTCCTTCCATGGAACAACCTGAAGGCTCAAAATACCATTTTAGTTAGTGCTGAACAGTTAACTATAGCACCCCCAGAGCACCTTAGCTGGTGAGGGCAGTTAGACACCTTCTAAAAATCTAGTTTCACTCAGAAGCTCAGATTTTATCATGGGCAGAAAATGCTATCAGAGATTTTCCTTGAAGTGATAGGTCCACGTCCTTCAATTTCAAGAAAATAATCTGTTCGCCAGTTTAATAGCCATAGTTTACCAGTCAGTCTCTCAAGTAGTTGAATTCTTTCAAGTTCAATGAAACGTGGCTACTTCCTCTCACAGCTCAGGCCTGAAGTAACCATCGAACTTGGCCGTACAGCAAATGCTCATCACATGTCCTTCCCACTCTGTCACATATTCAGAAGATGAGGACTCAGGGTAGAGGTTTAGGCATCATTTTAAATAATGCCTGCTTTGTCCGTTTGCTTTACCTGTGAAGGCCAAGGGAACACAGTGAAACTGCTTCATTCGGTGTCACCACCTTTTTGTTTTGGTTTTTTTTTCTTTCTCATTTTTACTTGAAATTGCTTCACTTTCAAAGTTTGTGTACATTGTGTTTCATATAGTCATTCTCATTCATTATGTTTTATAAAATTAATCACCATTGAACTATGCCCACCATCACCCTGTCTCTCCAGATCCCTGCCAGATCTTTCCCATTTCCTTTACTCACCCCTGCCTCCCCTCACCAAATTGTGCAACGTGCAACGCTGTGACTTCCCACCCCCTGCCCTCCCTCACCCTCCTGCTCCCGTCCTTTCCCTCCTTGGATCCTCATAGATGTTTTACTAGTTATCTGTTGCTAAAGTAATGGGCTTATGCCCATTATTATATTATAGTGTGTGTGTGTGTGTGTGTGTGTGTGTGTGTGTGTGTATAAATATAAATAGTATTATATTCTAACATATATATTATAGTATTATGTTATAACATATCTATTATAGTATCTGCCCTTGTGAGTCTGAGTTAGATCATTCAGCATAATTCCCTCCAGTCTCTCAGTTATGTAGTAATTTTCGAAATCTTTGTTCCTAAGTGCTGCATAGCATTCCGTCACTGTTTCCACAATTGTACCACAATTTCTCAATCCCTGGTTGTGGTTGGACATTTGGGCTATTTCCATGTTCTTGTGACTGTGGTGTCACCACTCTTGGTTCACTAATGTGCCAGCAGTTTCACCTACTTTTGGTTGGGTTTTGGGGTTTGTTTTTGTTTGGGTGTTTTTGTTGTTTTGTTTTCACATTGTGAGTGATAATGTGTACGAACACAGTATAAAAATTTAAAGTGTCTTAGTAGTACTTTAGAACTAATTTTTACCTGACGGATCTTCCCAAAGGGCTTGGAGGGGGTCCCCAGAATTTGAGAACTGCTCAGTGTGTACAGGTAATGCCTTGCACATGGTAAGGACTGTATTTGTTAGGTGCCATTTGTTAGGATCTTTCATTAAAGAGCTCTGGTGACACAGTGTTTGAGTACCCAGCACTTCCTCACCCCTGTAGCTGCTGGGCTGGCAGGTCAAGCCCCTCCCCCCCCCAGCCCCCCAGCCACTGTGGGAGAACAGAGTGGCAGCCTGCGTCTGCAAGGATTGAAAGCCTTGGAAAGCCTATTGTGTCAGTTCTCTGTTGCAGTCAAGTAATGGCAGTGAGTTTAGCATAGTAAAAACCAACACCACACACACCTGAGCATTTGTGGGATTTTGTTGTGGAAAAGAAAAACAGAGGAAGTGATATTACAGCCCTCTGTGCATGGATATTTTAATATAACATAAGAGGTAACATACTGTGAACTGGCTGGTTTAGCGTTTAAGGGTAGTTGTCAACATCAAGACTCACCATTGTTTTTGTCCTGGTCCTGAAGGTTGTGTAGCTACTTCAGATCATTTAATAGCAACCGAACAACTTGCCGTTTTTTTTCAGAGCAACATCGAGAAGGCTGCCTTCGTGAAGCTGTACCTGATCTCCCAAGGGCGGTTCCCCCTGATGCACTTGACCGATGTGCTCGGTGCTGCCGTGCAGCACTCAGAGAGGCAGACACTGGCCTGGATGATGCTGCACAGCTTCTACCAGGCGCGGATCGGAAGCCACGCCAACACAGGTGAGGCGCCCGCAGCATCCGCGGCCCAGAGGTCTGCTGTCTGCCAACCCTCTCGGGATCATTTTCTTCATTTCAAAACTAGCTTCTGGGGGGGGGGGGAATCCCATTTAGCACTGGTGTGACATCAGTTAGGCCTCCTCTCCTGAGGTAAAAGTTGCATTGAGTAGAAATGAGCATCTGTGCTTCCCAGCCCCACTTTTTTGCATAGAAGAATGTTTATTTACTATTTTGACATTGCATTTGGCCCCATAGACCCTCCCAGACCCTTATAGTAGGTTGTTTCCACCCGCACAACTTCAGTTTCCCACATAGACAAGATGTAGGTGGATCTTTATAGTGCTGAAGAGCAACGGTGCCAGTCTAGAGACTAAGGTGTACCTGATACAAGCTGTGGTCTTTTCAATTACTTACTGTGCATCAGAGAGCTGGACAATGACTAAGGATGATAGAAGAATCATCTATGTCTTTGAGTTGTGGTACTGGAGGAGAATACTGAACATACTATTGGCTGCTAAGAGAACAAACAGGTCTTTCTGGAGAAGATGAAACCTTGCAAGGATTTTGAAGTTCCATCTCACATACTCTGAGCATATTGCCAAGAGGAATCAGTCTTTGGAGAGGGACATCATGCTTGGAAGGGTGGAGGGACAGCGCAGAAGAGGAAAACCCTGGATTAGATGGAATGATTCAGTAACTGGGGTAATGGGGATAGCTGTGTAGGAGACAATGAAGTTGGCTCAAGATAGAGCAGGGTTCAGAACTGTTGTACATAGGGTTGCTGTGAGTCACAAGCAACTCCATGGCACATAGCAATAGGCAGATCTCACCTTATTCTAGGAAAATGACTTATGCATGACCATTTAACAGACAAGAGACAGCAGCAGCAAAATTAAATGATTGTTCTACACAGTCTTTTTCGCAGTGGAGAGAATGAAATCTGGCCACCCTACCAACATCAGCAAGCTAGAAACTTTAAGCTTGACACGCTGGTAATGAATTCCATGGTGCTATTTTGTAACCATTCTAGACATTGCACTTGAGGAAATCCTTGAAAAGGGAGCTCCTTGCTCATCCTCTGGTCATATGCTTATTCCTTTTCAAGTCTGCATCCAGGTTCCGAGGCACCCAACAGGACCAGATGGGCTGAGAGACCCTTGTAACCCTAGACAAGCTATTTTTGTGCCCCGTTTTGCTGTTTCTTATATCTTTGATGTCTTGCGGGAAGTACGTGAGTGTAATAGCTTCTCAGGACCATACAAGAACTTTTGAGTCATCATCCTCTTTGACAGTGGACACAGTTATTTCTGCATGAGTTCCTGCTACTGAAAACTGAGCCTCTCATGAGAAATGAGATTTTTTTTTTGCTCTAAACTAAAACTTTTATCAGGAAGAAGTCTAGTAGGTGTTCACAATGCAACACACTGAAATAAATTTGATATTGCATAATGTTCTAACTAGCAGTCCATCAAATGTAGCTATCATCTTTTTTTTCAACTTTTTTTAAAAATTTCATTGTTTGTGTATGTTTACCGTCAAATCGGATCTGACTGGTACAGGAGGAGATTGTCCCTCCCTCTCCAGCAGAGCATCTGGTGGATTTGAACCGTGCACCTCTGGGATTGCAGTGAAGCTTCCTGCCACTAGGCCACCAGAGCGTCCTTCTTTTTACTTTTATTTTTTTTTTAAATACAACCCTTCATTTAAAAAAAAATCATTTTCCAAGTAGTCTTCACTGAGCTGGGAATAATTTTTAGAAAACAAAATAGGGGAAATCAGTATTCATGCTGATATTTGTATTCCAAGCCGAGTCATATCTGGCAGCCGATTCCAGTTGCCTCATAGATTTTCATGGCTGTAAATCTTTACAACAGAGTCCTGCCACATCTTTCTACTATAGCCAGTGGGTTTGAACTGTCACCCTTTCGGTTAACTATTGAGTATTTTAATCACTGCAACACCAGGGCTTCTCATTTTTCTTCAGCAGACATCCACTTAATTGCCTTCAGGTTGGAGCCAACTCCTCGCTGGCCCTTCAGCAGGTTCTTGGAGCCTGGTAATCGCAGGGCTGGAGGTTGCCCGTCTCTCTCCTGCAGAGCAGCTGGTGGATCCGAAGCACCTGAGCCTTCGGGTTTGACACTCCCACTCCCTACCACTGCTTAGGTTCATTCTTCCCTAGTAACCCTTTAATGGCTAGTTTTCGTTTATTTATTATTATAGGGTGGTGTTGGGGTGGTTTTTCCTCCCCCCCATTTGGTCATGCATGAGTCAGTTCCAATTGAAAACAATGAAAGAGAAAAAGATGTGGGTCTGGCATTAATTGGGAAAGTTTAAGCAAAGGCAGATTATAAAAACAACTAATTGCTGAGTATTCAACATCACAAGCTAGTTGATATGCCACACTTCTCCTTGCATGCTTAATGTTGAGAAAGAAAATGATAAAGTGCACTTGACCACTGGTGGGGTTGATGTTTGATGTTAGTAAGAAGAGTCGCAGATAGCTGGCATTGGATGCTGAGGAGACCAGAGTCAGCGAGGGGCAGGAGGCCATTGATTGAGGTCTGCCAGAGTGCCAGGGGTATGTCTAACGCAAAGCTTTCCAGCTTTTCTGCTGAGGACTCCAAATATCATACAGGCCGTACCACAGAGGAAACTTAGCATTAATCAGATGACTCGTGTCTTCAGAGATCCGGAAAAGCAACTCCTGCCTTATTAACATTACAGAGATTAGAATTGACAGTCCACAGAAGAGTTCAAGTGCACTGGGGACCGTGGCCACGTTGATAACACAGTATGACCCATGACTGTAAGTCTGAAGGCTAGAGTCCATTTTCAAACTAAAGACACACTACCCTCACTTGGTGTTTATATGTCACACACACACACACACACACACACACACACACACACTCACACTCACAGCTGCAGGAGCACGTGGAGCTGCTGGGTGAAATCACCACGTGTTGTTCTTTACTTGCCTTATTGTGGTCAGGTCCCATCAAGTCAAGGATGACCCATAACGACTCCATGAACAACAAATCTGAAGCCTGTCCTTTCTCCTATCCTGCGCCGTCCTTATACTTTCTGACCCGCTCGAGCTCATGGCCTCAGGCACTGTGTCAGTCCACCTGGTTGAGGGTGGATTCTCCACTTTTCCAAGCCCAAGGTCCCTCTCCAGGGAGTAACCTCCCCCAGCAACAACATGTCCTAAGAATGTGAGACAAAGCTTTGTCATCTTTGCTGCCTTGGGGCACTGGCTGCACCTTCTCCAGGACACACCTGCTTGTTCCTTCGGCCGTCCATGGGATATTCAGTACTCTTCACCACCACCACAGCTCAAAGGCGTCAAGGAGTCTTCTGTCGTCCTAATTCATTATCCAGTTCTCTTAGTCAGTCATCTCTTTTACATCTCAAATAGACTTGTACATGTGACAGATATTGAGATGGCAAATCTTTTCTTACATGTATATTTACTACAATGAAGAAATACATACTTTTTGTTTGGGGTTTTTTTTTGCCTAAGTAACTAGTTACAATTACCCCTGCTAGTTAAAAACTTTAAATGACAGAAAGAAGGAAAAAAAAGCAGGATTGCGTATGAAAAGGCCCACTTTGTTTCAGGCGTGTTGAAGAGGATGGAGTGGCTCTTGGAAATGATGGGCTATATTAGAAATGTTGCTTACCAGTCGACATCAGTGCAGAATGTGGCCCTTGATGAGGTAAGTCTACCAGAGGAATCTGTAGCTTCTTTAAAATGGAGAATGCCTATTTATGTCTCAGAGAAGGGCTATGTTGTGGCCTGTGGCTGTTTTTACCCAACTTTTGACTTTAAAGATAAAAATAGAGACAGTTTTATGAATCCATGAGGAATAACTGTTCCCACCACGGCTTTTGAGGAGCCTGGAACTCTCTTATTTTGAATGATACTTTCAACAGGACCCCTCCTAGTATAGATGGGCTTGATCTCACAAAAGACCAGGAAATCAGGGTCTCTGGCCTCTGCACTGGCCCAGAGCAGAGCAGAGCATAGCATCAGCCCCGTCCTTTGCAAGGTTCCTTCCCATATGCAAAGAACCTCTCGGTGCCCCCCTTTTACATACATGTGTTTGTAAAGAGGTAAGTGTTTATCACACATAAAAAATGGCCTAATATGATTCCAGAAAGGTTAGAAATGTTAGTCTTGGGAAAGAGAAGAAAAAGAAAAAGAATCAGTAAATAAAAGGATTCTGCTTGGCCTTCCAGCCTCATTTCTTTCCTTTTTTTCTACCCACCTGGTTGCTGTGTAGTCCTTAATAGATTTTCTTTTATAGACATGGTTTATGGATGTCCTAGTTACTGTGTGTGTAAAATTTGTATAACCTAGGATGGTATTTGCAATTCTGCTCACCTTTCCTGAAGGATTGTGTCTTTTGGAAGTTTTAATTAGCAAAATTGGGAATTATAAGAAATTGAAGGGTGCTTTATCATTTTTGTACTAACATATTCTGTCCTTTCGTGTCATTCTTAACTGATTTCTTGCAACAAAACAATGGGGTGTTTGCATCTCAGAGTGATTTAGGAATTAAGAGTCTTGCTTCTGCTGAAAGCTGAAATGTTGGTGCAATAACAATGAGACTGTCAGGTCCTTGATTTCATAAGAGAGGAACCCCAAAAACCTTCCAGATCCTAAAATGTCTCTTTATTAAGTTTGGAAATTGAGCTTGCAGCTCGTTCCCGTTCCTCTTTTGGGGCCGGTCTGGGGCAGGAAGAAGGATTGAATAAGGAAGAAGAGAGCATTACATCATGATTGTGTTGTTGAGCCTGTGCCCGTTGAGCTGGTTAACCATGTGACCCATCTTGGTTTCTCTTTCCGTTTTAGGCTCTGGACTTCTTGCTGCTGATATTTGCCGCGGCAGTGGTAACATGGGCTGACCACGCGGCCCCTCTCCTCCTCGGCCTCAGTGCCAGCTGGTTGCCATGGCATTTTGGCTCTGCTGAGTCAGCACCCAGCTTCCTTGGCAGGAGTCCTGTGCACAGGGTCACACTGGAGGAAACTTTAACCCTCCTTCCCAGTAGCCTGCTCCTTCTCCTGCAGAAGGAGCCGTGGAAAGAGCAGACTCAAAAGGTGAGGACTGCAGCCACCTCCTTTCAGAGGTGGAACCGAGGCGGACTCGACACCAAACTTAAACCACAGCACAGGTTGTGATACTCAGCCCCAAACCTCAACCGGAATCAGGCCCCAGGTTGGCCTGGGCTTCACCCAACTATTCATTGAAAACAACAACAGCAGACACCTGTTTACAGTTGAGGTGGATGAAAAGAAACCACCTTTCTGCATTCATTTATTGAGAGTGACATGTATTCTTGATCCTGGGGATAAAAAAGGTAAATGCACATCAGAGCCAAATACTAGAGTGGAGACAGATTTTTCAGTCTCCCCACATCCTTCACCAGCATTTGTCTTCTTGGTTTTTGTTATGGAGGTTTGTTTTGGGTTTTTTTTCCTTCTATTTTGTTATTGTTGCTATTGTTGTTATGTGCTGTCAAGATGGACCCAACCTATAGCTGGCCCTCTAGATGGTTTTCAGAGGCATTAGATTGCACTGGAAGAGATTGCCCATCTGTCTTCTGTGGAACAGCTGGTGGATTTGAACTACGCACCTATGGATTTCATCGCAATATAAAAAAAAAAAACTGGACCAGTAGGCAGCATCATGATGAATAGAAACAAGATTGAAACTGTCAACAGCTTCATTATGCTTGGTCCGCAATTAACATCCTTGGTACCAGCAGTCAGGAAATCAAGAGACGCATTGCCCTGGGAAAATCTGCAGTTAGGGACCTCTCCAAATTACTGAAGATTAATGATGTCCCTTTGAGGACTAAGGTGTGTCTGATTCAGGCCATGGTATTTCTGATTACTTGCTATGCATCTGAGAGCTGGACATTGAGTAAGGATGCCAGAAGAAGAATTGACACCTTTGAGCTGTGGTGTTGGAGAAAAGCACTGAACATCCCATTGACGGCCAAGAGAATGAACAGATATGTCTTGGAGAGTGAATATGGAGTGCTCTTTGGAGGCAAGAATGATGAGGCTTCACCTCACATACTTTGGACATGTTGCGAGGAGAGGCTATTCCTTGGAGGAGGACATAATACTGGGAGGAGTGGAGGGTCAGCAAAGGAGAAGACGTTCAACCAGGTGGATTGACACGGTGACTGCTGCAATGGGCTCTTGTGTGTCAGGAAGTGTGAGGATGATGTGGCATAGAACGGTTTAGTTCTTTTGTTCATAGGGTCACTATGAGTCATACTCGACGGCACCTAACGGTAACAACAACCACCACTTTTGTGTTGTCAGGGCAATTCCTTATTATTAAGCCACCAGAGCTCCATTATTAATGCCATTATTTTCAGGTAAGCTGGTATCTCATTGCTGTTTTATTTGCATCTCTAATGGCTAATGGGGTAGCTCTGGTGGCTTTGTGGTAAGGAGTTGCACTGCCAATCCAAAGGCACATGTTTTGAATCCACTAGCTGCTCTGTGGGAGGATGGGCAGTCTCCTCCTGTGCGTTTACGTTCTCTGGAAACTCCGCAGCATATGGCACGACAGTGTCTCATGAGCACGAGCGTTTCTTCATGTGTCTGTTAGCTTCTTGGATGTCTTACTTGGTATATCTCTTCATGTTCTCTCCCCACTTCTTAATTAGATGTTTGTCTTCTTGTTGAATGCTGACATTTTCCATAAATTTTAGAGATAAGTTCCTTGTCAGCTATATTGTTACCAAAAATATTTACCCAATCTGCAGGGTTTTCCCCTCCTTTGGAGAAGTCTTTTGATATGCGTATTTCATTTTTAGGATAGCCGACTTGTCTAGTTTTGCTTCTGCTGTTTGTACCCTTTTTTGTTAAGATCAGTAGACTATTGTCATAAATTATGGTCTCTATGTTTGTTCCTATTTTTCCCTCCATGATCTTTATCGTTTTAGGTTGTACGTTTTTATCTTGGACCTTTCTTGAGTTAGATAATATATAAATATATATTAGGTAGTAGAGATCCTGTTTGGGTTGGTTTGGGTTTTTTTACACATTGCTCTCCGGGTTTTCCGGGACCATTTGCTAAAGAGATTATCTCTTCTATGTTTAATAATTGTTAAAGACGGACTGGAGGGGTTTACATCTGGACCCTCAACTCCATTCCTTCAGTCTGTGACCCATGCCTTCATGCCAGTAACACACTGTGTTGACTGCCATGCTGTGTAGTAGATTCTGAGATGAAGAAGTTTGAGGCCTCATTCTTTGTTCTTCTTTAAATGGGTTTGCTTATCTGTGGTCACTTTCCTTTCCATATATAGTTAGTGATTATTATCTTCACTGTTTAAAGACTATTGATGGAATCTGGTTCGATATTACATTATGTCTAATAATGCCTACGACTCATAGTGACCCCAAGTACAACAGCCCTAAACTCTGCCCCATCCTGTGCCAATCTCACCAGCTCCGACACACCTACCCCCATTATCCCAGTCACTGGATCAATCCGTCTCATCAAGGGTCTTCCTCTCTTGTTCTGACCCTCCACCCTCCCAAGCATGACGTCCCTCTCCAAGGACTGGTCCCTCCTTGCAACATGTTCAAAATATGTCAGATGAAGCTTCAGAAGCCTTGCCTCCAAGGAGTAGCCTAGTCTCACCCTCTTTAGGATGAACCTGTTTGTTTTCCTGGCAGTCAATACTCTTCTCTTTAAGTACTATTTTTTTTTTTAATTTTATAGTGAAGCCGAACACTGTGACCCTGATGAGTCAAATGCGAGAATGGTTCCCCATGGTGGACAGTGTTTGGTGGAGCTCCCCGATTAAAACAAGCTTGGAAGCAGGAGTGGCATCCACTTCCATAATAGCTTGCCTCTGGAAACCCTATGAACCTGGAGAAAGGACAAAAGTTATACAGGTGTCCAGGTCTTTCATTCATAGGGTCACTATGAGTCACCTACGATTTGATGGCACTTAACAGTAATAACAACATTGGTTTGCATACAAAATTCATATACATTGTGTTTAATACTTTCCTTCATTCACATACAATCATTCTCCTACATTATATTTTATAAAATTAATCCCTATTGAACTACGCTCACCATTACCCTGTCTTTTCAGGTCCCCACTGGATCTTTCCCATTTCCTATTCCCCCCTACCCCCACCCATAAAATTGTGCAACCCTGTGATTTTCACCACCCCCCCCCGCCCTCCCTTACCCCTCCTCCCTTGGATCCCCAAACATGTTTTACTAGTTGTCCTTTTATTTTTACAATAATGGTCTTATGCAGTATTTGTGCTTATGGGACTGAGTTAGTTCACTTAGCATAATGCTCTCCAGTCTTTCCCAAATTATGCCATATTTTTCAAAATTGTGGCTCCTGAGTGCTAAATAATATGCCATCATGTGAATGTATCATTCCTTACTGTTCCTGTTAATAATTTCTTAATTTATAATATTCTGATCCAAGATGCTTTGTACTTTTCAGTTTTTTTAAATTTATGTAGGCTTTTGGTTTGTGTCCTAACATTTGATCTAATTTTCAAAATGATCCCTAGGCTGTGGAAAAGAATGTGAGATCAAGCTGGTTGATTGTGTTGTTTAGATCATCTACTTCTTTGTAAGGGAGCTCTAGTGACACAGTCCGCAGAGCACTAAACTGCTCAGAGTTGCACCACTAATGTACAAGTCCACAGGAGAAAGGTGGATAATCATCTTCCAGCCTCTAAAACCCACTGGAGAGTCAGCTGTGAGTCACTTCTGACTTGATGGTAATGAGTTGTTAACTTGATATCTTCATAGGGAGCTCTGATGACATATAGTCCAAAGGATGTTACATTGCTGTCAGAATGGCTGAGCCTCTCAGGTGGGTGAGGTAAACCAGGGTTCCAAGGGAGAAAGGGCAGTTCCCTCCCAGGCAGTTTATAGCAGTTTTTTGTCCTTCTTTGAAACCAGTGTCTTTTTTTTTAAGATTTTTACTCTTTTTTTAAATTTTATTTTATTTTATACTGGTTTATATACAAAGCTTATAAAATTCATACACATTTTTCACACAGGATCAAAACATTGTCTTGACATCATTATTGTGGAGTTGTCTGTTTCTTTTTAAATTCTGTTAAAGTCTCTTATATTTTGGGCCATTATCTTGATAGAATAGTAACAAACAGCACAAGGGAACACTGTAGGGTTTAATAATCAGAAAAGGTATGGGTCACGGTTGTATCCTTTCTCCTTGCCTATTTCGTCTGTATACTGAGCAAATAATTCAAAAAGCTAGACTATATGAAGGAGAATGTGGCATCATGAGTGGAGAAAGACTCATCAACAATATGTGTTATACAGAAGACACAGTGTTTTGTGCTGAAAGTGAAGAAGACTTGAAGCACTTAGTGCAAAAGATAAAAGACTACAGCCATCACTCTGAATTATGTCTCAACATCAAGAAGACAAAAATCCTCACCTCTGCACCAGTAGGCAATGTCATGATAGTTGAAACAATTTGAAGTTGTCAGTGATTCATTTTACTTGGATCCAGAGTCAACATCCATGGTTTGTTGTTATTATTATGGGCTGTCGAGTCGCCTACTCCATAGCAACCCTGTGGACAGCAGCTCTAAACCCTGCCCTGTTCTGAGCCAGTCTCACTAATTCCAACACGCCAACCCCTATTGCCCCAGGTACTGCATCAATCCATCTCATCCAGCGTCATCTTCTCCTACACTGTTCCTCCACCCTTCCAAGCATGATGTTCTTCTCCACGACTGTTGTCTTCAGGCCATATGCCCAAAGTATGTGAGATAGAGCTTCAAAATCCTAGCCTCCAAGGAGAAACTTGGTTTCACCCTCTCTAAGACAGACCTATCTTTTCCTTGGCAGTCCATGGTATGTTTAAGACTCTTCTCCAGCACCACAACTTGAAGGCATCTATTATTCTTCTGTCATCCTTAGTCATTACCTAGCTCTCTGATGCAAAGCAATTAATTGCAAACATCCATGGCAGCGGTTATCAGAAGACAACATGTTGCATTAGAGAAAATGTGCTGTCCACGTGTCATCAAAGTGCTAAAGAGCACTAACATCAGTTTAAAGACTTTAAGTGCACATGATCCAAGTCATCTTCCTTTCATTTGTTTCCTATGCATGTGAAAATTGGACAGTGAATAAGGAAGACCGTCCTGAGAATAGTTTCCTAAGAAGAGTATTGACTATGCCAAGGAAAGCCAAAAGAATAAACAAGCCTGTCTTGGAGGAACTGTGCGACCAAGGTGCTGTTCCTTAAAGGCAAGGAAGATGAAACATGATCACATGTACTTTGGGCAAGTTATTAGGAAGATCCAGTTCTCTGAATAATATATCATGCTGGGAAATGTGGAATGTCAGAGAAAGAGAGGAAGATTATCAACAGGATGGATTGGCACAGTGACACCAACAGTGGGCTCTGTAGCATGTTGGAGATTGTGAGGATGGCACAGGGTAGGACAAGCTTCAGTTCTGTTGTTCATAGAGTTGTTGTGAGTCCTCATTAACTTGAGGGCACCTAACAGTAATATCATTGGATGTGCAAGTATTTATTATGGTTACGTCCTCTTGTTGGATGGACCTTAAGGTTCTGTCTGTTCCCACCTGGAAACCTAGGCCTGGATGCACACTGAACCTGGCAGGAGGCAGCAAAATGCAGAGCAAAGAGTGTGGATCTTTGCAGCCAGGTGGACCTGGGTTTGTTCCTTGACTCTTTTAGTCATTGGCGTTGAACTTGGGCAAGAGCCTTAGCCTCTGTGAATGATGAAAGAGGATGTTCTAGGCCCCTGTCAACCTCTCTCTCAAAATGTTTACCAACTTTTGGTAATTCCTGAACACTTGGTGAATGATTTGCCAGGTCATTTGACCTTACATCTGTTCCCTATCTCAGCTCCAGTTACCATCCACAGTCAGAAGTAAGATTAGTATATTCGTACTTGGATTTCTACATCCATGGGACTAATTGATCTTTTCACTGACACTGTTCTTCATTTTCACTCTAGTTCATTGACTGGCTGTTCAACATCATGGAAGCCCCCAAAGAAGCTCTTTCAGCAAAATCCCGGGATCTGTTAAAAGGTACTGCTTCCATGCTCTTCCCTAACATAGATGAAAGCCACGCACTTGTTTGTGCTGCACAGAGCATGATGCTGTAGGCAGTCCTGAGAAAGATGATCTTGGTTTAACCTGGGCATGAACTCAAGAGCAGTAGCATTTTGAACCAGAAAGACCAATTAAAAAGTGTTCCATTTCTTTACATTTACCTTTTATTTAAATGTTTTTTAAAAACAAGTTTCATTATAATTATACAATATGATTGTAACCCAAGGCATAGGATAAGGGTTAGATCTGTTGTTCATAGAATTGCTGGGAGTCATAGAGAGAGCTCTGGTGGTTAGAAAGTGATGCGACCAAGCCAGAGGTGGGTGATTTTAATCTATGGTCTTCCAGCCTGGTTTAATTGTTTTTGGTCAGGCATTCTTCTAAGTGGAATAGCACTGGTCTGTCCATTTGCTGTACAGAGCTAACTTGTGGCTACTGTGATGCTGAACACTGTGATACTGATGCATCAGATGTGATAATGGTTACCCATTGTGGAAAATGTTTGGTAGAGCTCTCCGATTAAAACAAGCTTGGAAGCAGGAGTGTCATCCACTTCCAAAATAGCTTGGAAACTCTATGAACTTGGAGAAACGATGAAAGTTTACAAGTGTTCAGGTCTTTCGTTTATAGGGTCGCTATGAGTAATCTACGTCTCGATGGCACTTAACAACAAGAACCCAAGGTTAGAAAATTCAGGGAACTAAAGAGATAAAGCAAAAAGGAACCCAGAATCCTATTGTGCAAGGAGAGTTCCGTTTTCCATAAGAAGTATTTACCTTCTGGGTATATGAGTACTTTTTTAACATTATTATTCTGTTAAAGCCTGTGGCATAGTGTATTAGTTGGGCTGCTGCCTGGAAGATGGCAGTTCAAATCTTCAGCTGCTTTAGGGGAGGGCATTGAGGCAGTCTTCTCTGTAAAGATCTCTGGTCTTGGAAATCCAATGGTGGTTTACCATGTGTCAAAACATATACTTTCCCTTGACCTTTTACTAGTGTCTGGCTGTTAGTGTTTTCTTTGTCCATTTTCCTCTGGGCATTTTGACTTATATTTAATGGCGGGGGTCAGCAATACAGTGGGTTGTTCCAAATGGGTATTGTCTGAAATGGTGCTGATGAGAACATATATTAGAATCATAGAATTACTGTGTGACCCTGGCTTCCCTGCATTCTCTCAACACTATTTCAAGTATCATCTCCATATTTATATTGTTGTTGTTATTGTTGGTTGCTATTGAGTCAAACACAATTCATAGCAACTCTGTGAACAAAAGACTTAATGTGTTTCCATAACTATTGCAATTTCTCCAAGTTCATAGAGTTTCCAGAGGCATGTGGTTTAGGAAGTGGATGCCATTCCTGCTTCTAAACCTGTTTAAATGGGAGCTCCACCAAACACTGTCCACATTGGGAAACCATTCTGGTATTTGATATCCCAATGGCACAGAGTTCAGCATCACAGCAAACCCAGGTTACTTTATACTGCACATTGACAAGGAGTGATGTGCCAAGTGGAAGGGTGTTCCTCCACATGTAACAGCACTAGTCTCAGTTAGCAGTGGTTAACTGTCATCAGGTCGAATACAACTCAGACTAAGCTTTGCACAAAAGACCTGCACTACCATCATTTCTGCACATTTATAGAGTTTAGATAGAGTTTGTAGCATTTCCAGTAATATTTTATTACTATCCTAAAATAAGATATATAATAAGGTGTTATAGGACTTTCCTAAATTGATCCCTGAAGGGTGTATGACAGAAACATATGAACTTTGGACACCTATTCAGATAAAGTTTAGTATGGTGAAGCTCACACCACTGAGCCCATGTATCTAACTTTATTCCAGGACCTATTTATTTCTTCACGGCCTTTTAATTATTTAGTGAAACCGTCATGTAGTAAGTAAAGTGCACAAATCATAAGTGGATTTTCAAAAAACAGAACATTGCAAAATCTCAGAGGCAGTTTTTCACTTCAATTCTGCAGAATTTCCCATTAGTTGACTGAAGTGTATATTTAAAAATCTTTCCCCTCAACCTTTATTTGCCGTTTTCTACCATTAAAATTTTGCTTCCGTCATAATGGGAATTCTTTGTTTTTAAGATAAACCAAGTGAGAAAAAAATCAAATTCTATTCTGAAAGCTTTTGGGTGAGCTGCAATGCCACCGAATACAGCTGAGTACTTTCGTCTTTGCTCTCTTAGGCTCCCTCCTGGCCTTGCGAGTTCTCCCGGAGTTCAGGAAGAAAGCTGTATGGACCAGAGCTTATGGCTGGTGATCAGTTTTGCAGAAGCCAGCGGCATTCTTAAGTGGCTGAAGAAGACCAAAGATGGAAGGAATTTCTCAGAATGCACACCTGGGGCCACTGAGACATGCCACAGGGAGCCACTGGTCATGAAAGGGTGGCCACATCACTGACAGTGTGGTCTGTGCCTCCAGAAGAGGGCTGCTGCATGGCTTGGGTACCCAGGCCAGTGGAGACTGAAATGGGACTGGAATTTACTTTTATTTGGCTCCAGTTCAATCAGAAGATTTTCTTTATGTCTGAAGATTTTTGACTATATATAACTCCCTTCCCAATAAATTCCAGTAAAAAATACTCTGGTCAATGTTGTGTACGTGACTTTTATTTGCTTGAAGGCATGAGAGAAGGTTTTGCCAGCAAAACCAAACCGTGATGGTGACAGTGACACCATGAAGTCTCTAGTAATGGAATTAGGTAGAGAAGTCGTATTTACTAATAAGATAGATACCGATCTTGTAACTACTATACACATTTAAATAAAAAATAAAGAAAAAAACCACACCACTCTGAACATGCGCTGCAGCAGATGCATCAGCTGTGGCAGTAATTTCTTTCTGGCGTGGTTCTCTTGAATGCGATTGAACAGCACCCAGTTCAGAATAGCGTCAGCCAAAAAGGGAGAGAAGTTAACGGCAGAGCTGATGAGGCACAGCTGCGTCCAGCAAATCAACAATGCCAGCAGCCTCTGTATGTCCTCGTCACACGTGCTGGCAAGCTGGCCAAATCTGCGTCACAGGCCCACCCAGACCACATACACTAGGTTCTCCCAGAGATGCCGTGCTCGTGGGCACCAATGACCGGTATCTTCAGATGAATCTATCTGATCAGGCCTAGTCTGTCGTAATCAGGATGACTGATGGCCTAATGACGAGCAAATGAATGTAAGTGAGGATATCAAATGCTGCTTTTCACTCGAGGACTTGAGATGCAGCCAGCAGTTTCATTTCAGTCACTTTGTTGATTATCCTTTCTTCATGCAGCCATTAATCAGTGCTTCCTCTTAGCCAGTCACGTAAACATATCGTACACATAACTGGAATCAATGGCAATAAAAACCCGTCCACTGAGATAATGTGCATTTTCCTCTGTCAGGTCAGAGCAGTGCTTGGTTCTTTCCAAGCACCAGAGACCTTCTAGATGTTCCTGTGTGCCATGTACCTATGTGTTACCACCAAGAGTATCCTACTTAAGGTAACAGCTCTTCTGATTACCTAGATCTGTGATTCCAGCTGTCACATGTTTTTGCTTCATGGCATATCCCAGTTAAACACTCTGCTCCCAGGTCACAGCTTCTGTTCTGCTGAACACCAGAAGGTGCAGAGATGCTCAATGAAAAAATGGAAAGGAAGGGCAAACAAGTTCAAGGTCACAGTTACCACATTGCCAAGAGTCCATATAGACCTCCCGTTCTTGGTGGACAGGCCAGAGAGGAAGTTGGAGTTAGAGAATTTGCTCACCATACAGTTTCTACCAATTAGAGGTAACATGGACTGTTACTGTCAGATTGCAAATCCTGAGAGCTTTCACTTATGTTATTTAACTCTTACAACACTACTGAAAAGGGTAACTCTTTTCCACTTTAGAACAGAAAAGCATCTAGTGGGTGACAGAACTAGGTCTTAGAACTCCAGATCCAGAATTCATTCTTCGGCATGAGAGGCGTTAGCGCCCCCTTTAGGATGAAAACGTGAAGGGTTAAACCTCATTGTGTTTAATGTAGATCATTGTAATCAGGTTAAGAAAAACAACCCAACACTGCCTCATACAGACTTTAAAGAATTTTAGAGTAAAAGGAAGTCTGCATAGGTTAAAGAACTTTGAATTTCCATGGTCCATGTTTGGATTGCCAGTTTATTAGAGAAGAGGAAATGGACACTGAAGAACTACTCCTGAGATTCTTCCTTCCAATGAGCAGCCTAGAAGCCAATGTCTGGGTAAATGATGGAGAAGGTCCCAGGTTCTAAATCCAGACTGCCCTTTTCAATTTGTCCCCTTGATTCCCAAACTCTTCCCCAGCTTGACAAGAAGAGTGCAAAAGGAAAGAAATAGAATATATCTGCTAACCTCTTCAAGGAATACTAATGATGTTATTATGTGCCGTCGAGCCACTTGCAACTCATAGCAACCCTATGTACAACAGCCCTAAACACTGCTCTATCCTGTACCAATCTTACTGTCTCTGACACACCTACTCCCATTACCCCAGTCACTGCATCAACCCATCTCATCGAAGGTCCTCCTTTCTTGCGCTGTCCCTTCACCCTCCCAAGCATGATGTCCCTTCCCAAAGACTGGTCCCTCCTTGCAACACGTCCAAAGTATATCAGATGAAGCTTCAGAGTCCTTGCCTCCAAGGAGCAGCCTGGTCTCACCCTCTCTAGGATGAACGCACTTGTTCTCCTAACCATCCATGGTATATTCAATACTCTTCTCCAGCACCACAGCTCAAAGGCATCAATTCTCCTGTCATCTCTAGTCATTGTCCAGCTCTCTGATGCATAGCAAGTGATTGCAAAGACTATGGCCTGGATCCTTATATATAGATACTAGATAATCTCTAATAATTCTTTCAGGAAAAGTGAATGTAAGGTACACTGATGAGACAATTCATTTTATTAGTTATTCACAACTGTTTTTAGAGCTTCAAGGAAAGGAATAGTCTTCAAAGCAAGTGATGAGTTTGGTAGTGATTAGAAGTAAGAATTCATTAATAAATAATCTAAAATACTAGTTCTTAGTATTCTTACCTATTATAGACAATTTATTATAATTCTGTACCTTTTGTTTCCCTGTAAGTGATATATATGAGCTGATCTTAAAATGAAAGGATAAGGGGCATTATTAGTCTATGTTCCAAGAGTTTATAATCTGTTTTCTTCATATTAAATTTGTTTTAACATATTAAAACCTAAATAACTTATGTGATACTATCTTTCTGAGTTGAGAGAAAAATATTTTCTAATTGTGTCTAATGCTTATGGTGGGTACTGAATTACTAGCTATGTAGACAGTGGCATCAGCTACAATTTGGTAACCCTGTTCCTGAAAAGAAATAACATGTATGCCTTCCCCATCAGGTATGATGGAGAGGTGAGGTTACCAGCATCAGTCTCCCAGTCAAACTAAATCTTCTCTGCTCTTCTATTTTTTATTTACCTTATCAAATAACTGGCAGTGAGTTTGATCTTTTTCAGGTTATGGGAAAATAATCAGGCATCACACCACATAAATGTAACTTGTATGACATCCACAGCTTTAGTGAAGAACTTGTACAAAGTGTATCTTTCAAAATACAGTTTGTGAGGAACACATACAGCGGCATGGCTGGAGTGTTTGAGGGAAACACATACAACGGCATGGCTGGAGTGTTTGAGGGAAACACATACAACGGCATGGCTGGAGTGTTTGAGGGAAACACATACAGCAGCATGGCTGGAGTGTTTGAGGGAAACACAGCGGCATAGCTGGAGTGAGTGAGGGCAATGCGATTATCTCCTGTTGCACTTGTTTGTCCCATGCAGATTTTTCCCACCAGGAGGCTCCTTCTGTTGGATTTTCTGCAGCGGAATCGGTAAGCCTGTCCTTTCTTGGCCACACAGGAAAGCAGGGCTTCACATTTTCTTCTTCTGGATGGGTAAGACTCTAAGGACATCTCTTCTTTCTGAGTACAGATGACTGTAGATAAAATACATTCCTAACATGGAGAAGGAAATGGCAAAAAGAAGGATGAGTAAGCATTTCCCTAGAAAGATTCCTAACAGTGAAATCCACTTAGAGTGTCATCTGGACTCCAAGGACAAGACCCACAGGCAGACTCCACGACTGGAGGTCTTATCCAAGGATAAAACTGACAGGTGGACTCCTGGTGGCAGGTGGAGGTTGGTTCTCAGATTGATTTTCTACAAAGAGAAAGGTAAAGCAAACTCCTCCACCTTTTAAGTTAAAAAATGTAAGGAATCTTCCTTCTTTGAGGTGTGTCTGCCCACCCTCTGTGAAGTCTCATATTTTCTCCTCTGTCTTACCATGATCTTATATGTCTGTTAGTTTCTAGAGATAAACATCATGGAGATTTGTGACAATGCTTGGGAACTAAGATTAAGAATTCCTATTTTCTAGTAAAAATTTATAATGTGTTCTCAATTGTTAGACTGTTCTTTGTTTTTTATTGTGGAAAACATGTATGAGGATTCAAGGGGTGAGGGTTGGGAGCAGAAGAGTGAGGCTGGGCAGAGATGAAATCGCAGGGCTGCACAATATGGTGGGTGGGGGAGTGGGTGAAGGAACTGAGAAAGATCCAGTGGGGACCAGAAGAGACAGGATGGTGGTAACCAAAGCATATTCCAATGGTGATTGATTTTTTTTTATTTTTTAACAAATAAATTGTCTTTAGAAAACCTGTGGATTTCTCATTTGGGAATGGGGCACAGACTCTCTGGCTTTGATGTGAAGTCAATTGTTAGGGTTTCTTCTATGCTTTTTTCTTGAGTCTTTAGCACAAACTTACATTTGCTTATTCAGAATTACTAGCAACATTCCAAATGAACAGGAAACAAAATAGTCATCAGTGGAAAGACCAGAAACACCCAAGCATACTTAGTTTGATATCAATGTTTTGTTTGTAGATATATATCCCTGTCCAGTGTTAGTACTATGTTCTGTACATAATAAAGTTGTATTTTTCTGTTGGGAAAATTGTTCTTATTTTGTGCATAAAATAATGACATATTTGATTTCCTGCTGAGCCATAAAAAGCATAATTTCCAAAAAGATCTAGTTAATCTAGTGTCAGGCTTCTAGAATCTTCATTCTCACCCATAGTCACAGTCTTGGCCATTAAAGTAGATGGCCGCACAAACTAAAAAGCTCAGGTAAAAGCAAAAGTAAGATCAAAACCAAAGAACGCAAACAAACAACTTACCTATAAAGAGCATCATGAGATATATCTTCAGCACATACGGGAAATAGATGGAGAAGTCAAAGGGCAGCTTGGTGGAGTAGGTACCAAATGATTCAAAATAAGGCAGCGATTGGTAAATGGCAAATGCTGTTTAACAAAAAAATAACAGAAAAGCTTCTGTAACTTGTTGGAGAGCAATCTGCCTCAGTCCACAGCTCAGGGATGTTTTGAGTCTGGCATTCGTAGTTTCATGGCAACTGCTAAATCCTTCAGCTACCACCACAGTTTGATATGGAAATTTACTGCATGACTAAATTAGCAAGGCTATTATAACAATGTGACTTGCTGAATTTATGTCCAGCATCTCTGTTACAGAGAAATAGCATACAGTGTTTCTTAAAATAGAATCTGTAAAAAAAACCCAACAATTCATCTTCTTAGCTACAAATAGGGTTGACGAACAAATGAGTTAGGAAAATGCGCCTGATGATTCTTTCTTTTCGGAATTTAAGGATCCCCTCCTTTCCCTCCCACTATCCAGTAAAAAGCCTCAGTGCCGTTGAGTAAGAACCAAGACTTGGCTGACGCTCTGGCAGGGTTTTCAGAGGCTGTAAATCACAAGGCAGAGACGGCCCAGTCTTTCTCTAACGGAGCCACGGATGTATCCAGCCACCCGAGAGGGCTCACCTTTGACTTTTTAGGCCAATTCCCTGTGGGCTACGCTCCCAGAGCTCCCTTCCTCTCCTGACTTGCTGTTGTTATGTGGGCTCATAACTGACCTTCCAGTGAGTTTTCAATGGTTGTAAATCACACAGGAGATTTCCACATTTTCCCCACACAGCAGAATTTGAATTGTTTGCCTTTGGGTGGGCAGTGCAACTCCTTGCCACTTAAAGCTGTCAGAGTTCCCATTCTACGTCCACTAGAACTCACTAAAAATTCTAAGGAACACTGGGAGAAATGTCATCCCAGATTATTTTGGTGGAGGAAGCTCATGTCAGATAAAAAAAAAAAAAAAAAGATGACAGTTGTAAGGAAGTTTATCCCCTGGATAGCTTTGCTAATAGTTCATGAAATGAAACGACAATAGATTCAGGTTGTATATAATGGACACAGGTGGTATAGGGGTTAAGAAGTTGTGCTGGAGGGAGCTCTGGTGGCCTACTGGCAAGAAGCTGCACTGCAATCCCAGAGGTATGTGGTTCAAATCCACCAGATGCTCTGCTGGAAAAGGAGGGACAATCTCCTCCTGTACCAGTCAGATCTGATTTGATGGTATAAGTGCAAAAAATAATAAAAAGTAAAATAAAAAAAAGAAGTTGTGCTGGAATCCTAAAGACACATGGTTCGAATACAACAGCTGCTCTACTGGACAAGGATGGGCAGTCGCCTCCTGTGTGATTTGCTGCCCCTGGAAACCCACTAGAGAGTCAGCTATGAGTCGGTTCCGCCTTGATGGCGCACAAAACCAAACACCATTATGGAAGATGACGCCATAAGGATAAGCTGGGCATTGTACTATTTTTTTTGCAACTTCTTATGAGCCTAAAATTATTTAAAAATTAAAAGTTTATTATAAAAGAGATAGAAGACAATTCTGCAGCAGCCCCTGGACCGCTCTCAGGGAGCTGCAGAATCTAAACGCAGGGGTAGGAGCAATGGTGCGGGAGCTGCCCGCCAACTCCGAATTCCAGGGGATGCACCAGATCCCCAGCTTTGCAGCAGTACAGCTCACTGTTTGGTCCTTTGCATAAACTTGCTTTTTGTCTTATATTTATCAGATGGGAAATTACTAAAAGAAAGTAGAGTTATCTTCCGCTGAGTAGATTTTCCTAATCTGACTGTTATTATACCTTGTAATATTACATATATCTCTCAAAAATCAGTTGCTCCTGAGACAGTTTCAACTCATGAAACACTACGTATGTACGTATATTCTATGTATGTAAGTAGGGCAGAGCCCCTTAAAGTTGATATTGGATGGGATCTTGCAGATCTAGATGTTAGAAAATTAGATTTCTGAGTTCTCTTGGATAGATTCAAACCACCAAGCTTTCAGTTGGTGGCTGAAGGCTAAACTATGTGTGTTAACTGTAAAGATAGAACGCTGTCACCTGTATTCTACTTCCGTGAATTAATCATTATTGGCATTTTAGTACATGTGCATCCAGACTTTTCTGCATATTCCTGATTTTTAAGAGCATGTGATTTTATAGAAGAAAATGTTTTGTATGGCAAACCTATAGAAATATGGTCTTTCCAGAAAAGAGACACCTGGAATTACGGGATGACTAGAGAGGAAATGTTCACTATCCCTTTACTCATCCCTGACATTTAGGAAGGCATTAGTACTCTCTCTACCTGTCCCTTTATAAATTCCTTATTTTTCAGAGTAGAACAAAGGGTCATACTTAGTAAATGCTGCAGTGAATGAGGGCTTTCCTTCTCAAGTGAGAAATCAGTTTCTTACGGATTTCAAGATTGTTCTCTAGAATCTCTTGATAGGGTCTATTCTAAAATTTAATAATGCTTCCTTTTAAAAGTAAATCGAAGCATTCCCTCTATCTCTGTTGATTTCCTTTAAGCGCCTTTCTTTTGTCAGGTCATCAACAGATACGAACATGTGGCTGTAATTTATGTCCTGGCCTTCATATGCTCCACAATGATTGCCAACATCACCATCATGTTCTGTTAAATCTGGGTCCTTATGTTTTCCCTTAGTTACCTTAACATGCTTTCTTAATTTCTTCATGCTTTCAGCTTCAAAAACTTTGATCATTTCTGTTCCAGAAAGCGCTCTACCATGCTGCCAAATCCATTACAGAAGGCAGCAAGTATTCCCCCAAATATCCTCAAGCTCTTCTCAAATTGATGACTTTACTGATTTGATTTTTTTAAACTAAGTTTTAGGTTTACATTTAAGCCACAGAATTATTCTGCTTCATATTTTGCTCAGTAATCCATTCAATATTTACGGAGCATGCATATTGAGTGCAGGAGAGGAAGCCAAGGGCTGACAAAGATGGTCTCCACATCCACGTGGAGATTCAGGCTAGTCAGGAGAACAGGCACGACTCAGAGAATCATACAAACATCAGAACTGAGATTGGCCCTGTGTAACTGTAGAAGGGAAAACTGACTTAGCTGAGGAGCCACAGATTGTTTCTCAGATTGTTTCTGATGTTGGGCGTAAAGTTAGAAAGTGTGAAGCCAGTTGATACTAGCTGGGAGCATATTGAAGCAGCCTCAACGGAATTCCTACGCATTAAAGTTAAAACCATCAAGTCAATAAATGCTAAACTCCTTTTTTTGGTTGGTAAATAGGCTCAGAGAGGTTAAAAGATGCATTAAAAAACTTGTACCAGAGTTACTGAAGTTCTAGACCAGGACTCAGCTGCCCTCATCTCATGTGCATTATTTTATCTGCTTCCCTTCTAACTTTGCTTCCTCACACCTTTGTGTCTTTGCATCAAGGCGCAGATGCCAGGAAGGGTTCACTGTGTGAGATAAACAATAGCAAAAGCAGAAACTTAAGCACCAGAAAAATGTAATGAACTTTATAGGCAGATTTCATTCGTCGGTAAGCAATCAAGCCAATCTCTGTCCTCCTACCTTCGGCGAGCACACACAGAGGATAGACGGGCATCCAGAGCGTCTGGCTGAGCCACGTCAAGACGGAGTAGGAGATGCCTATGACGGACAGCATGCTGTGGGTGTACCTGAAAGAAGACAGCGAGCTCACAGACATCATTTGCTGATGATTTCTGGGAAATACCAGGAAAAGGCAATACCTTACTGTGCAAGTAAATATATGAATAGAATTAAACAAATAGAAAAGTATGCAGAACACATACTTCCTATCATTTAAGCAGGAAAAGAAGGGTTTGGTCTTTTTTTTTTAAATGAAGGGACAATGGGAATCAGGCATATTTTGTAGAATGAATCATGGATCATTATAGAGATAAACAGAGCCATGAATAGAGAAAAGTAAATCTTTCTATCACTCCAGGACCCTAGCTCTATATCTCAGAGGCAAGAATCAATACTAGATTATTATATATTCCTTTGAAAACACTAAAACAAAATTATATGTATATTGTTGTTATTGTTTTGTGTGTTGTCAAGCTAGAACTGACTCATAGCTGACCCCCCAACAGGTTTTAAAGGCAGTAAATCACATGGGAGGAGACTGCGTATCCTTCTCCTACAGAGAAGCTGAGTGCCTCTGGGATTACAGCACAGTTTACTAAACTAATGTATAGATTATGTACACAGAGCACCCCTTTAATCTCATAAGCATAACATACTAGCTACACTGTCCTGCAGCTTGTCTTCTGTTTAATATATCTTAGAAGATTATTAAATGACAATGAGGTAAATATAGATTTACCTCAGACTATGCAGCTGCCCAAAAGGCTCCCTCTGTATGGAAATATGTCATAATTCACTTCAGCTGGGCCCCACCGAACATTTAGTATCTCCAGTCTTTGGCTCATACAAAAATTCCGAGTGGATATTTCTTAGTACACATGTGTAATTACATCTGTCTGTTGGTAAAATAAATTCTCAGGGTAGTATGAACTGATCAAAAGGAACATGTATTTAAAGTTTTGAAAAAATATTTCCATTTTCCTTCAAAATCGTTTGCACCATCTTGCCTGTCTACCAGTATTCAAGCCTTCATCCACATGGTGTGTTATCTGGCTTTTTGATATTTTTCCAATCAAGGATGCAATGCATAAAACTGAGGGCTGAAGAACACATTGTGTTTCCTCCAAGGGGAATAATAAAGCTTCCCCCTCAGAAATCCCATCTTTATGGAGCAAAACATGATGATTCTTCAGTGCTCTTGGGAAAAAGGTCTCAGACTAAGTGTCTTCAAGGTGTAAATGAAGGTGGCTGAATAAGACACTACTATAGACAGCAGAAAAAGGCTTCGCCAGCCGAGACCTGCCATGGTAACAGGAGACCTCGCTGACAGAGGGACCAGAAAAATGCCAAAGAGACATCTTTTAAAAATAATCAAGCTACATCGAGCCTTTGAGTGCTTGGAATTTCATAAAGTCATTTTCTGCTCACTGAGCAAGGCTTACCTCTTTCTGGAACTCTTTTTCTGAAAATTAAAAATGGACTTTCATATTAGGTAACAGTGTTGATTAGTATGATAATGTTTGCATGTAAATGAAGAAACAAACCCAAACAACAACAACAAAACCCTCAATTTTATTACCATGGAGTCTGAACGAACCCATAGCTGAGCTCCCGGTGAGTTCTCATAGACTATAAATCGCATGGGAGGAGATGTCTAGCTTACTCTCACGGAGCAGCTGGTGGATTCAAACCGTCTACCTTTGACTTGGTAGCACAGCTCCCTTCTAACTAGAAAAATCAGGCAGTATGATTACTTGGAGACTGAGGGGAGAAAAGAGAGTCTGACATCATGTGCAACGAGAAAGCAGCCACGGCTCCTGCGCTAAGAGGGTCAGGCAAGAGTCAGAGAAAAGCTCTTCACAGATTGCTGCTATTATGTGCTGCTGAGACTGCAACTCATAGCGACACTATGAAGCAAGGCTTTGAATCTTGTCCTGTCCTGAGCCAGTCTCACAGTCTCCGACACACCTTACCCCATTGCCACAGTCACTGTGTCAGTCCATCTCCTCCAGGGTCTTCCTTTCCTGCACTGTCCCTCCTCCCTTTCAAACCTGATGCCATTCTCCAAATACTGGTCTCTCCTGACAACATTCCCAAAGTATGTGAAATGAACTTTGAAATCAATCCTTGCCTCCTGGAGCAACCTGGTTTCATCCTCTCCAGGACAGACTTGTCTTTTCTCTTGGCATGCCATGGTGTATATGCAATACTCTTCTCCAGCACCACTACTCAAAGGCATTGATTCTTCTTCTGTCATCTACTCTTAGATTCATAGCAAGCAACTGAGAAGATCTGGGCCTGAATCTGGACCATGGCATCTTAGTCTCTAGTGTGACATCACTGCTCTTTAGCACTCTAAAGGGATCCTTGACAGCAGATCTCAGTGCACCTCGTCTTTTGATTTCCTGACTGCTGGTGCCAATGGTGTTGACTGTGGATCAGAGTAAGATGAAATCATGAACAACTTCAATTTTTTTCTCCATCTTTCATGCTGCTGCTTATAGGATTTCTGCTTTCTTGATGTTGAGATACAATCCATAGTGAAGGCTACAGCCCTTGACCTTCTGCAGCCAGCACTTCAAGTTTTGGTAAGCAAGGTTGTATCACCTGCAAAATGCAGGCTGTTGATGAGTCTTCCTCCAATTCTGATGCCACATCCTTCTTCATAAATTCCAGCCTCTGGAATGTAAAAGCCATTCACAAGTATTGGGCTATAAACTCAAGAAGAAAGGGAAAAGCTTACATATGAGGAGGAGAAGGTATGATTAAGTCAACTTTCAAATGTTAGAACACTTTTAATGAGCCTGAGAAAAGAGTCAATTTGGAAGATAATAGTCAAGGATTAATGATAAAAAGGTACACTGGCTCTACTAAAACATCTCTCCTAAAGAAGTAAGAGCTGTGACAGGAAAAGATATAAGTACACTCGTGTTCACTGAAGCATTCATTGCCACAGCAAAGTGATGTAGTACCATTGATGGATGGATGGATAAAGAAACTAAAAAAAAAAAAATTAAAAAAAAACCCTGATACACTCACATAACAAGGTATTATGTAACACTGAAAAGACTAAAGAATTGTATAAATACTGCATAATATGGATGCATCTAGAAGAGATTATGCTGAGTAAAATAAGTCAGTTATAAAAAGGCAAATATTGTATAAATCTCATGTAAAAAGCTAAAGAAATGTTTATTCATGGAAAGAATCATTGTTGGATGGTTACCTGGGATAAAAAGAGAAGGGGGTAAAAATCAGTAAACAGATAACAGACGTATTTACTTGAAGGAAAGGCCATAAGGGGAGGATCAGTACAGTATCACTAAAGAAGGAAAAGTCAGATGGAGATGCGGAGAGTTAATATAAGTCAGATTTAAAGGCAGGAAATGGGAAAAGGGTGATCACACTGTGAGGACTGAAGGTAATATTACAGAACAAAATGTGCCTAAATGGTTGAATAAAATAATGTATTTGCTTTGTAAGCCTTTGCTAAAACTAAGTGGAAGCAATCATATCCCTACTTTATAGAGGACAAATCTGAGTTTTGAAAGGTTAAGTGTCTGGTAGTTCCACTTCTAGGTGGTGGTTGTTGTTGGTAAGTGCCATCGAGTTGAGTACGGCTTACGCGACCCCATGAACGATAGAGCTGAACTCTGTCCTATCCTGCACCACCCTCATCTTCCCGGACACATTTGAGTCCATTGCTGCAGACACTGCATCAGCTCGTCTCACTCAGGTCTTCCTCTCCTTTCTTGGCCTCTTGGCCTCTACCTTTCCAAGGATGATGTCCTTTTCCACAGAATAGCCTTTCCAAAGAATAGTCTAAAACCTGTGGGTAAAGCTTCATAAACTATGCCTCCAAGCACCATTCTGGTTGCACTTTCTCTAACCCACATCTGTTTGTTCTTTTGGCAAGCCATGGGACATTCAGCACTCTTTTTCAACAGCACAACTCAAATGCATTGATTATTCTTCTGTCATCCATTCATTGTCCAATTTCCAGAGGCACAGCAGGTGATTGGAAAGACTGGCCTGAATTAAGCACATCATCTTCACCAACATCATCAATTCCTAAGTTGTTGTTAAGTGCTGTTGAGTCGTAGGCAACTCATAGCGACCCTCTGAATGAAAGACTTGAATGCTCGTATAACTTCCATCCTTTCTCCAGGTTCATAGGGTTTCTGGAGGTAAGCTATTTCAGAAGTGGATGCCACTCCTGCTTCCAAGCTTGTTTTAATCGGGGAGCTCCACCAAACATTGTCCGCCATGGGTAACCATTATCACATTTGATGCATCAGTGTCACAGGGTTAAGCTTCACAGCAACCACGAGTTATCTCTGTACAGCAATGCACAGACCAGGGCTATATGACCTAGAAGAATTCCTAAGTACATACTAAAAAACAAAAACAAAAACAAAAACTCTGACAAAAACTTCATATAAAAGCTTATACACAGATGCACATAGCACCATTATCCATAATACAGACAACCACAATGTCCATCAATGGATACACCAAATATAACATATTGATACAATACAATCTTATTCAGCCATAAAAATAGATGGACCTTGAAAATGTGCTAAGTGAAAGAAGGTAAACACAAAAGGGCTTGTGTGCAATTGATATGGAATCAAACATCCGGACAAGAAGAAGCTTAGAGACTAAAAGGAGAGTTGTGGTTATCGGGGGTGAGGGAGAGAGAAAGACTGCCCATGAGTAAGAGGATTGGTGGGGGTAGGGGAGAATAAAAATGTTCTAAAATTAGATAGCGACAACGGTTGCCCAATTCTGTGAATATCCTAGAAACATAAATTACACACTTTTAAAGAGTGAGAGTTGAATGTGCCATAATTTCTCAATCCATTTGTTTATGGTTAGACATCTGATCTGTTTCCATGTTCTTGCAATGGTGAATAATGCTGCTGTGAACATTGGTGTACAAATCTATTGTATAGTATTCTATTGGAATACTATGCAGCACTCAGGAGCAAGAACTTTGTAAATTATTACCTAACTTGGGAGGGACTGGAGAGCATTATGTTGAGTGAACGAACTCAGTCACATAAGGATAAATATTGTATAAAACCATTATTGTAGAATGAGTCTAAGGATCCAGGAGGGGTGGGAGAGGCTGGAAGCAGAGGGATGTGGATGTGCAGCGGGAAGGACGGAATTAACCATTGGGTTATACAATTTGATGGGAAGGAGGGTAAGGGAAATTGAAAGAATTTGTTCAAATTTGTATTTGAATTTAGTAAAGAAACTAGTAGAAAAATAAAAAAATATTTTTTATAAGTTTCAAAACTAATGTAAAATAGAATACATATGAAGGATTGTATGAAACATAATGTAAATAAAATACTGTATAAAACACAGTGTATGTGAGTGAAACATAATGTAAAGGAATTATGATATGAAAACCAATAAAAATATTTTTAAAAGAGAAAAAATAAACAGTGAATGTTATGGTAATTAGAAATCCCAGGTGTCAAAGGAGGTCAGTTCCTCAGTGTCTTAAAATCGCATTTGTAGAGAAGGTGGAACAGGTGTGGAGTTCTTAGCCTCATTTTAGTGCAAGGAAAGGTCTGAAGGCCTGAAGCCTTTTCAGTGATTTAACAGCTGCACGTGCAGCAAGAGAAGGTGATTGTGACAAAGAACTTGTTGCAAGTAGGAGTTGGTTCAATTATTTTAAAATGAGGGTAAATTTATATAACATTAAAGGGCAAGTAGGAGGTGTTTGTAAGTCAGATATTGGTAAACCAGGGACTGTCTATGAATTATACTTTAATAAATCTATCATAGACACACATACATATAGACAAATAGATTAGGGAATTTTACCAAGGTCACAATGCAAGAAAGTAGTGGCAATAGGATTCATCCTGAAATATTCTACCTCCACATTCAAGTATCTTAACATTCAAATGTCTTTACATAATATGATGCTATCACTCTCGAAGCTCAAATCCTACCCTAAAGAAGTACTGTGTCCCAGGATTCTCTTGAGCTCATATGAGACTGAACAGACACTGAGCCAAGCATTCTTGAGAACAAAAAACACCAATCCCACAAATAGGATCAGTGTCTTGAATAAGAAGTCATAGGCTAACAAAAGTCCATGAATTTAGGCCAAATCTATGATATCACTTAAACAAGAAAGATTATGTAAGTAATTTTACATTCACCATTTTACTTCAAGAAATTATTCTAATTCACATTTGGGCTCAAAGTTTAGACTGAACATTAGAAACTTTTATAATCTAGCTAAGTGACTAGAAATCTAATAAATACAGAATTTACAGAACTCGAGCTTAAAAACCGAAAACTCTTTTGTGCCTCTGCCTATCACATCGCCCACAAGGGTCCAACAGTCTCCATTTGTGAATGCTAAAAGTGAGTCACTGAGCAAAGAGCACTGTTTGACCCAAAGGCTGGTCTCAAGGTCCAGATTTCTTAACGTAAGGTCCAGGAATCCCTGGGGGGTTCATGAAAGGATTTCAGCTAGTCATCTGAACCCACTGTAATCATAGAGGGAGTTCTGGTGACCTACTGGAAAGGCTGCCAACCCAAAGGCAGGAGGTTCAAGTCCACCAGCTGCTCCTCTTGTGTGATTTACAGCCACTGAAAACCGGCCGGAGGGTCAGCGGTGAGTCAGTTTGGACCACAGCAATTAGGATTTTTGCTGTTGTTATCACATACAAAATAGTTTGTGAGCGCTTTTTTTTTTTGCGTGGTCTTTCATTTAAAATATTTAGGAATTCAGAGAAACCAAGTTTGAGCATTCTGAATATGAAAAAACCAAAGAGCCTGGCTCTCTTGTTAAAGTAACATGTCCTAAAGCAATCGTGAGGCATGCCTTTCATTAGCAAACAGCTGTGAGGCTTATTCCAAGTTGGTGTTATGCCAAACCTTCTGCTGGAATCCTCAATGCACTGATTTGCTCTTGTAAAATCATGGTAGGTTTTCATTATCTTTGATATGCCCATTATGGAAAGCACTAAAAATACATTTCCATATCAAGATAAAATAATTTGAAAAGGGGTTATGTTTTTTTGTCTCATTCAGAATAACCAAATGTAAGCAGCTATTACTGGCTTCATTGTAGAAGGCAATTTGGCTTTAGTTCAAGAGATTATTTTGATGTCTTACCTAACCATATCCAACAGATTCCAAAAGATGAATAAAACACACACCACATATTTCTCTTGGATTTCCTCTTGACTGGTGATGACCACGAAGAGGATGACTATTCTCTCTGTGAGCTAAGGAAGAAACAGTCAAGTCAAAAGCTGAATAGTCTTTTAGGCCGTGGAGATCATTTTCCAATTTTAAGTACTCAAGATACTTTTCAAAGTACACCTCAGTGGAAATATGTGTACTAAATGGTGTCAACATGGTCAACTCAGAACAAGAAATGTTATGGGTGAATTTCATATCCTCCTTTTTTGTATTTCCCAATAATATACACTAAATTAAAATACAGCATACTTCCATC
This sequence comes from Elephantulus edwardii, assembly GCF_000299155.1. NCBI lineage: Eukaryota > Metazoa > Chordata > Mammalia > Macroscelidea > Macroscelididae > Elephantulus > Elephantulus edwardii. The sequence goes on along the minus strand of NW_006399764.1, from coordinate 11,148,849 downwards.
AGGATCCGGATATTCTTACTGCCACATATGTAAGTGTGCTTCTCTTCATTCTGGCAAGCTGGTATTAAGGCTGCACTATGTTCCAGTTGCAAGCTAAACCAGTTATCCATTTGCCATAGAACCAGTTCTAAGTCTTGCCAACTACCTGTTTCAGTGCAACTGTGCTCCATAGTTTCCAGTGGTTGTGATGCTTCTGAAGTAGATCCAGAGTTCCTCTAGGTAGACTCAAACTGTCAACCTTTCAGGTAATAATTGATCATATAACCATTGTGCTACCCAGATGTGCTATTCTGGATCCCAAGATATCACAAGATCCTACATTACAAACCCCCAACTCAATGCCCACTCCTACCTACCCTTTCATTTGAAATACAGTTCTCCCTCATTTTAAAACAACTGAACCAACCCCTACTTGTAATAAATTCTCCACCACAAACATCTCCACTTCCTGCATGTACAGCTTTTAAATCATTGACAAGGTTCTGAGCCTTTTCCTTGCATTAAAGTAAGACTAAAGAAGAACTATACATACATGTTGCAACTTACCTACAAATTAGACTTAAAGATACAATTTGGACCTAGTCTCGTTCAGAACCAGAGGATTGCCTTGCATATATTAAAAATTAAAACATGATCCTCACTCCAGAATGGGTTGTTGTTGCTGTTGTTGGTGCCACTGAGTTGAATACAATTCATGGAGCCCCTTATGAACGAAAGATCTGAGCTCTGTTCTATCCTGCGCCAAGAGCCCATTGCGGCCGTCACCGTGTCAGTCCACCTGGTTGAGGGTCTTCCTCTCCTTCGCTGACCCTCCACCCTTCCCAGAATCATACTTTGGGCAATCCAGAGAGGGTAGTAGGGGTAAAAGGAGAACTGAGGGCAAGAACTATAATTCTGTGTGAATAATGTGCCATTTACAGTGCTGCGTATGGGACCATGGTCAGGGAGACAGTTCCTGCCCAAAAAAAGGAGGGACAGATTTCTGAAGACAGGCAACTTTAAGTTGGAACTCAGAGAACAGAGAGGAGTTTTTCAGGCTGACTGGACAGGAACAAGGGAGAAGGGGCAGGCTAAGCCAAGATGTCTCAAACTCAAATCCACTGTTGTTAAATAAAAGTGACCAGCTCATAACTGACCCTGCAGGGGGTCTCCGGGTCAATTGCACGGGAGGAGACTGTCCATGGATTCAAACCACCGAAGAGGCGCAGCCTCTGGGTTAGCAGGACGGCTCCCTACCAACTCTGCCGCTAGAGCTTCCAAAGAACAATGAGATGTGGGGAAACACAGGATCTCTTAGGGAGCTCTGGTGGCCTAGTGGTAAGAAGCTGTGCTGCAATACCAAAGGCACATGGTTCAAATCCATTGGCTGGTCTGTGGGATAAGAATGGGCAGTGTTCTTCTGGGTAATTTATTGCCTCTGAAAGGTCTGCTGGATGCTCAGCTATGAGTTGGTTCTGACTCAACGGCACACAACAATTAGGATGTTATGTGAACCTCTGAGGTCGTAGGAGTGTGCAGAGAAGATGAAATAACCACATTTGGGACTAGATTGCAAAGGATTTTGAATGACAGATTGAGAAATTTCCATTTCTTTTGATAGGGAAGCTATCATAGCTTTTATTTTTTTATACACTGGAATGATAGAATCCTATACCCCCTAAATAACTAGCAGGAAAATGCAAAGAATTCACAGAACTCACACATTTATGGCTTAGTTCCAACTTCTGACTGAGAAAAATAAAAATACATTCTTCTTTCCCAATCTAAAGTTCCTTCTTAAGTGTTATTAATATTCCCTGTACACTTTGCATTTTTTGTGTTCATAGTTAGAAAATCTGACTTTGCTCTCAATGCTCAAAGATAACATATTTGAGACTGAGTGAGGTTATCAGTGATAAAGCAAGCAGGTAATTGCTTTATATTCTTCAAGAGCTGTCTTTATTTTTAAAGAGAACCAAGAAGAGAAAATGAATAATCTGTCACTTAGAATCGTAGGCTATTTGTCTTTGAGAATCATCTAGCGCGGAGAAATCCGAGATTTGCCAATAGCAGGCCACATGATTCGAAGTCCAACGTATAAGCTGTATCTGTGTTTATGACTACAGTGATGAGTCAGCAGTGAGGGTCCTTGCTTGGCTAAGGGGAATTAGGTATGATTCAAACCTTACTCAAGCCATAGAAGCGACTGACAGAGTTGCTTTGCTTTTGTCAGCATTTTCTTATAATGCCCTAGTTTCTTGATTCAACTTTGGTGGAAATAATCTTTGACGTTTTTATTTCTATAATGAATTATATTGAACTACAATTGTAATTGCTGAATGATCCAGTTTGCTGTCATGACACGGGCAGCCTCGGGATACAAGCAACAACAAGTATTTAGACAATAGTTAAATCTTTAATTTGATTAGTACATGCTGATGAGGAAAATATTTTAAGTTTTTTAAAATAAATATCTCAGCAGGAATATGCACATAAATGTATTCATGCATCCAAAGACTTCTAATTGCATGACTTTCTTCTGAAAATCTTCTTGGTAAGACAGTAGAATTTGGTTCTACGTGAAGGATTCTCATTCTCTCTCTCTCCTGATATAATGTTCTGATATTGGCCCAAATCCATCTTTTACCAAAAAAGGACTTTAAGAATGAGAAAAGTCAAGTGACTTGCCTAAGCTATTGGCAGACCTGGAAATAGAAATATCTGAGCTAGATATAGACCTGAGCTGATTATGATGCCAGGTTGCCATTTCAGTGGTGAGGAGAAGGGAGAAGTCTTCTGAAAGCGAGAGACTGGAACTGGACAAGGAGATTCATTCCCTTGAAAATCATCCCCTGGTCATCTGTGGCAGGGTAGGAATGTAATCCCAAACTCACGGAAACCAGAAATCAACACACCAATAAAACCACAACACACATACAGGTAAATGGGCATATACAGGCTTCGCCACATACTATGCCAGTTGAACAAATTATGTGATGGTTATTTAACTCTAACTTGGCCAGTCAAAGGCAGCATGAAAGAGAATGTGGAGGGAGGTAGTCTTAAATGAAGAAATACCATTATTTATTGATGACTTAGTACTAAGTTCCAAATAGATATCATCTCTTTTAATTGCCATTGGAATGCTAAGATGTAGGTATTATTATTATCATCTGTATTTTAGAAAAGTTTGCTACTTTTACAAAATGAAAATGTCCTGGCTACTGGCCTAGAATAAAAATCTGAGCATGCTTGTACTCTTAACCCACAAAACAATATGTTCTCAGTATTGCCTAGATACTGTGTGCTATCCCCATGCCTAATACTCAGGTAGGTTTATATTTTATTCTTTACAAAAGCAAACCCCCTAAAATTATACCTTCAAAACAAAAACTTCTTTGATTTTCTAAACCCACACCCAAACAACTTAAAAAAAAAAGAACTTTCAAGTTTATTTCTTTTCTTTACATGCCATAATTTAAGCAGTTACTTTACTTGGAGCTTAACTCTAAGAAGAACTCAGCCCTCTGCCATTTTAATAAATCCTAAGAGAATATGATTAATTACTAATGAATTGCCTTGTAACATTTAGTGCAACTCAAAGAGGTAAAATAAAATATACAATAAAAACCCTTTAACTTAAGCTGAATTAAACACTGGGGTAACGTGGTCTGTTTAAAGTATGGTAATTATAAAACAAAAATACCGTAAGTTATTATGCATCGTTTGGGAATCCTAACTTGCTGGTAAAGCAATGACTAGGAACTATGTTGTTTCTTTATAAATTGGAGCTAGCACTTTGTTTATAAGCTGTTTAAGGGATAAAATGATACTTCAACTGGAGGGAGAACTCCAAAATCTTGAAAATGTATTCATTTTGGCCTGACAGACTATTATTTCATTAAAATGATAACCCGACATATGCCAATACTGTGAACTTTTGTTGAAAGCTTCATAAGTATGCCTTATACGTTTCCAAATCGCCAGTTACTTTCTTCTCTAAAATGAAAGCCATTAAAACATTGTTTTTTCACATTTTCTTTCTTCACTTCCTCTGCATTTAATCGAGTTAGTTAAGTACATTGTTCTAGGTCCTGTGGGATGCAGTGGTGAGCAAGACCAACTCTCGGCCTTCATGGTGTTTGTATTCTACTTGGTGACGCAGGAAGTCATCAGATAGAACGTGAATGCCCCTTGGAGTCAAGGATTCTGAAGCTTCGTCTGACATATTTTGGGCATGTTGCAAGGAGGGACTGGTCCTTGGAGAGGGACATATTGTTTGACAGAGTGGAGGGATGGTGCAGGAGAAGAAGACCCTCAATGAGATGGATCAATTCTGTGAGTGGAGTGGTAAGAATGAGTGCGTTTGAGACAGTGAGGTTGGCACAAGATAGAACGGTGTTTGGGGCTCTTGTACATAGGGTTGCTATGAGTCGCAAATGACTCGATGGCACATAACAACAACAACAACAACTCCTGATTGAGATCGCTCAGAGAGTCTTTAGTATGCTGAACCCTGCTCAGAAGCAATTTTGGTAAACACAGAAAATGGTTCATGTCACTTTGGATCACAGATGGAATTTCTCTGGGCATCATTTTACAGAAATAATTTTTATTTGTTAGATTTTAAAAATGTTATTTGATGATATTCTTAAATATTAATAAACATGTGTTTATGGTAATAGAGAGGGAAGTATGAAGAATTTAACAATTTTAGGTCAAAAGGAAATTGGATAAATTATATTGTGCTAGGTTTTCTCCTGGAGAGGGTTAAACCAGGCTGCTCCTTGGAGGCAAGGATTCTGAGGCTTCATCTGACAGTATTTGGACATGTTGTAAGGAGGGACCAGTCCTTGGAGAGAGACATCATGCTTGGGAGGGTGGAGGGACAGTGCAGGAGGGGAAGGCCCTCCATGAGGTGGATTGATTCAGTGACTGGTATAATCAGGATGGGTGTGTTCTAGACTGTAAGATTGGCACAGAGTTTGGAGCTGTTGTACATAGGGTCGCTATGAGTCGCAAACGACTCGACAGCACATAACAACAACAGCAGGTTTTCTCCCATGCATATCAATCTAGCGTCATGATACAAAAGTCAGGTTTTTAAGAAATTTTTCTGTCTCTATGGGTTCAGATATCCTAACACAACATCAGTGAAAACCAGTATATTAAGTCTGAAAAAAAGCTGTACAAAATCAATAATCAAAGGTGGGAGTATTTTCATATTATAAAAGCAAAGTTGTCTGGATTAAATCTACTGAAATCAACTCCATTTTTCCATTCAAGATTTTTTTTACTGATATACACACTCATTTTTGAGAAGGGGATTGCAAAGGAGAGATGCATAGCTTTCATTTTTATAATTCATATATCTTAAATCAATTACATGCTTCTTTTGGACCTTTTTACTTTTCCATCTTAAAAATGAAAACTACCATATTACTCTATTTACACACACACACACACACACACACACACACACACACACGTCATTAATGCTGTTGTTAGGTGCTATTGAGTACAACTCATAGCGACCCCTATTAACAACAGATCTGAACCCTGAACAGATCTCACCAACTCCATACATGTAAGCCCATTGCTATATTCACTGAGTCAATCCATCTCATTGAGGGTCTTCCTTTCTTCAGCTGACCCTCCACCTTTCCAAGCATGATATCCCTTTGCAACAAAGACCCTCTTCTAACAATACGTCCCAAATATGTGAGACAAAATTTCACTATCCTTGCCTCCAAGGAGCACTCTGGCTGCACTTATTCCAAGACATATATATTTTGGGTTCTTTTGCCATCCATGGAATATTCATGTGGATACTCTTGTCCAACACCACAACTCAACGACATCAATTCTTCTTTGTCAACCTTATTCACCATCCAACTCTCAGATGCATAGCCAGTGACTGAAAAATGACCATGGCCTGAACCAGGCACACCTTAGTGCTCAAGCCAACATCACTGCTTCTCAGTAATTTGGAGAGGTCTTTGGCAGCAGACGTACCTAATACCATGAGTCTCCTGATCTGACAGTTGATACAAAGGGTGTTGGCTGTGGATTCAAGTAAATGAAATAATAGATTGTTTCAATCTTTTCTCAATTTATCATGATGTTGCCTGTTGATCCTGTGGTGAGGATTTTTGTCTTCTTGATGGTGAGATGCAATCAATACTGAGGGATATAGTCTTTGACTCTCTGAAATTAAGTGTTTTAAGTCCTTTTCACTTTCAACAAGAAAGGCTGTGCCATCTGTATACCGAAGGATATTGATTAGTCTTCCTCCAATCCTGATGCCACATTCCTTTTCATAAAGTGCAGCTTCACAAACAATTTGTTCGGTGTATAGACTGAATAGATATAGAGAAAGAATACAGCCCTAACATACTTTTCCTGATTTTAAACCATGCAGTCTCCCCTTATTCTGATAGGGAAAGAGCTTCTTGGTCTAGGTAGGTTTCACATGAGCACAATTAAGTGTTCTGAGTTTTCCATTCTTCTCAATGTTAGTGAGAGTTTGTTATAATCAACAGTCACATGCATTTGCATGGCTAATAAAACACAGATATTCTTCTGGTATTCTCTGCCAGGATCCATCTGACACCAACAATGATATACCTGGTACCACAGCCTCTTCTAAAACCTTCAAGAAGTTCTCTGTCAATGTACTATTCTAGCAGGTGCTTTGTGATCTTCGGCAATATTTTGCTTGTCTTTGATACTAATTTCCACATTCTACTGGATCACCATTCCTAGGAATGGGAACAAATACGGATCTCTTCCAGTATGTTGGCCAGGCTGCTGTCTTCCAAATTATCTGGTGTGGACTAGTGAGCATGTCCAGAACTGCATCTGTTAGTTGTAACACGGCAATTGGTATTCATTCCATCAATTTCTTCAACCTTACTTTTTTTGTCATTGCCTTCAGTATAGCTTGAACTTCTTCCTTCATTATTTTCACTGGCTCCTGTTCATATGATACTTCCTGAAATTTTAGTGTCAACAAGTCCTTTTGGTACAGTGATTCTGTGTATTCCCTCTATTTTTGATACTTCCTGGATCATTGGAGATTTTGCTCATAGCATTTCTAAGTACTGCAACTTGAGGCTTGAATTTGCTTTTCAATTCTTTCAACTGCAGAAATGCTGAGTGAGTTCCTCCCTCTTTATTCTCCAACTTCAGCTCTCTCTGTACATGCCATTTTAATACCTTTATTTTTGTCTTCTTGAGCTGCCCTTTGAAATCTTCTGCATTTCTTTCATTTCAGCATATATCTTCTTTTTCCCCTCTTCATTTTGGCTTCTCAACACTCTCCTGCGATTTTCAGAGTCTCTTCTGATATTTATCTTCATCTTACCTCCCCTTCTCTGCTTTTGTAATGCCTTTTTGCTCTCTCTGTGGATCATACCCTTGATGTCATCCCATAACTCATCTGATCTTCAATCATCAGTGTTTAATGCTTCAAATCTATTCTGGAGATGATTTTGAACAGACTCAAAGGATTTTGGACTTTGTGGACTGTTTTTAATTTTCTTCAGCTACTGTTTGAACTTGAACATGAGCAACTGATGGTTTGAACTTGAACATGAGCAACTGATGGTCAGTTCCACAGTCAGCAACTGGCCTGGTTTGGCTGCTAATATTGAGCTTTTCCAACAATTCTTTCCACAGATGTAGTCAATACTATTCTAAAGAAGTCCATTGGGTAGGGTTAATGTTTAAAGCTGCCTTTTGTGTTTAAAAAAAAAAGGTATTTTCAATTAATAAATCATTGAACATATAAAATTCAATCATTTGACATCCAGCCTCATTTTGGTCACTTAAGGCAATCTTTAAGAACACCATTCCCTCTTTCTTGTTTCCAACTTTTGTATTCCAATCACCTATAATTATTAACGCATCTTGATTGCATTTTGGTCAATTTCAGTCTGCAAACGTTGGTAGAAATCTTCAGTTTCCTCTCTCATGACCTTCATATTTGAATAATGGTCATGTTAATGGGGCTTCTTTTGCATATAGATAGTATCCTATCAGGGGCTTCCTTTGCATATAGATAGTATCCTATCACTCACAACATTGTACTTTAGATCTTTAAATTCTCTTTTTCACTATGAATGCAACACCAGTCATCCTTAATTTCACAGTTCCAGCAGAAGAGATGAAATGATTGTCTGATTCAGACTGAGATCTAAGACTCAATTTCTCTATTGTTCATATAGTTTTTCAAAGGCCTGTTATTTCAGAAGTGGATGGTAAATCCTGCTTCCTAGTTTGTCTTAATCTGAGAGCTCTGCTGAAACCTGGCCACCATGGGGGAGCCTTCTGGTACCTGAAACACCAGTGGTGCAGCTTCCACAAACCACAGAAACACACAAGTTACCCAAGTACAGCAAACTAAGAAATAAGTGCTGTACTAATACATGATGTGAAGAGTTACATACCTTAGCTACAAACCAGTTTTTATTGTTATATGTCAGAGTCAACTACAATTCATAACTATTCTATCAACAACAGCTCTGAACCTTACCTTAACATAAGCAGACCTAACCCTCTCCGACACACCTGACCCCATTGGCACAGCCACTGTGTCAGTCAGTCTATCTCATTCAAGGTCTTCCTCTATTTTGTTGACCCTCCACCCTTCCAAGCACGATATCCTTCTCCAAGGACTGGTTTCACCCTTCCCAGACAGATCTATTTCTTCTCTTGTTTAATACTCTTCTCCAGCATCACAGCTCCAAGGCAGCCATCCTTCTTCTGTCATCCTTAGTTAATGTCCAGCTCTCAGATGGATAGAAAGCAATTGAGAAGACCACGACCTAGATCAGATACATCTTAGTCTCTAGACAGACATTAATGCCCCTTAGAATTCTGGAGAATTCCTAAAAGTCCGACATCAGACTTTTCTACAGCAACTCATCTTTTGATTACTGACTGCCGAGAGGGTTGATTGTGGATCTAAGCAAAAGGAAATTGCTAACAGCCTCAATCTTTTCTCCATCTACCATGATGCTGCTAATTGGCCTGGTGGGGAGAATTTTTTTTCCCCTTGATGCTGAGATGCAATCCATATTGAAGACTGCAGAGTTCTTGACTTTCTGCAGCAAACGTTTCAAGTCTTCCTCAGTTTTTGCAGGCAAGGTTGTGTTATCTGCATAATGCAGGTCGTTGATAAGTCTTCCTTCAATCTTGATGCCACATACTTCATAAAATACAGCCTCTCAAATTATCTGCTCTGCATTTAGATTGAAAAGCTTTGGAGAAAATATACATGCCTGATGCACTCCTTTCTTGATTTGTTAATGACAAAATAATTGGCAACATGCAATTAGTTCTCCCCAAACTGGAATGGCCTGAATGCAGAATTTGGAAACAATGAGGTAGGAATGATAGTCAGAAAATATAGTCTTGATCACTGAAATGAGGATGGACATTGAATGATTGAATTTTGCATGTTCAGTAATTTATTTATTCCAAATATCTTTTTTAAGATTTATGATCAGTGATTTGCAACTCTTATTTATACATATACCTTTATTACTACATGTATGTAACTTCTAAAAAGCACAGAACAACCAAACCCAGAATACTAGCATACTCCTACATATTTGATACATGTGGTAATAAGTACTCAATTAGATTAACTGGTTCCTACAGCCAGTTGAAATGACTTATCTTAATTTTTGGAAGATCCCTTCCCAAGGAGAGAGTTCAAGATGTGATTTACCAACTTCCCAAGGCCAACGTCAAAATCACATTATAACTGTCCAGAAAGGTTCTCTGCATTTTGCAAAGCAGCTGGACACCACACCTTTTTGAAGACGTTGTATGCACTCAGCTATAACTACCCTGCAAGGGGCTTAGCCTCTCTCTTAACCACAATTTCTTCATTAAAAATGAGGAAACAGGAAAACCAAGGGATTACACAACTGCAGCGTTTTGTTTGACTATTTTAAAGCAGCAGGTGTTGAGTCATTGCTTAATGATTCCTAATTGTCTGCAGAATTGTATATAGGCAAGAGGAGAAAATGAAACTTTAAACATGATGAAAAATGTTTTTTAAGCTTTCTCCAACACAATTCTACCCTGAAAACCATGAACAGTTTGTGTGAGTGAAAGAAATAATGGACAGATAAAATCAGAAAGGCAAATAAATAAAAATTTTAACAGAGGGTATGCAAATCACCACAGCAAAAGTGAACACTAATCAATCCGGGATGAGAATGGTAATTGTCTCTCTTCAAATGATGATCCCTCACACGTCATTTCTCTCAACATGAGAAGTCTTATCAATCATTTGAGCTCTATTTACTGTGAAGTTTGCAACCTCATCTTCAAATTAATGTACAAATGTATATTTGTCCTTAGTTTTAGTTACCAAACTAAGATAGGGTTCTTGAGTTATAATAAGCCTCTTTCTACAGAGTATTAGAGTTTAATTAAGCCTACCCAATGCCACTGAGTGAATTCTGACTCACAGGCACCCTCCTTCAGGTTTCCAAGACTAAACTTGATGGGAGAAAGTTGCCCATCTTTCTCCCCTGGAGTGGCTGGTAGATTCAAACTGCCAAGCTTTCAGTTAGGAGACATTATAGACTACTCTAGAAGGGCTGCTTAGAATTTTAATTGCCTTTGTTGTTAGGTGACATTGAGTTAGATAGAACTAATAGCAACCTTATGAACAATGTTGTTGTTGTTGTTGTTGTGTACTGTTGAGTCTCTTGCGACTCAAAGCGACCCTATATACAAGAGCCCTAAACCCTGCTCTATCCTATACCAACCTCATTGTTTCCGACACACCAACTCCCATTACCCCAGTCACTGAATTGACCCATCTCATCGAGGGTCTTCCTCTCTTGGGCTGTCCCTCCACCTTCTCAAACATGACGTCCCTCTCCAAGGACTAGTCCTTGCAACATGCCCAAAGTATGTCAGACAAAGTTTCAGAATCCTTGCCTCCAATGAGAAGCGTGGTTTCACCCTCTCCAGGACGAACCTGTTTGTTCTCCTAGCAGTCCATGGTATATTCAACACTCTTCTCCAGCACCACAGCTCAAAGACATTAATTCTCTTTCTATCATCCCTAGTCTCTGTACAGCTCTCTGAAGCATAGCACACATTTTCGAAGACTATAGCCTAGATCAGGTGCTCCTTAGTCTCTGATGTTGTTGCTAGATCTCTTTAAATTAAAACAGAATTTTAATTAGAAGGGGTTAAAATCATACTCAAATAGCTAAAATGTCTGCAACTCCCTGTTAGGGTCTTAGCCCCACTCTTGACCATGTGAGTTAAGAGATAAATCAGACCTCTAAACAGTCAAATGGTTCATATTGTTAGTCAAGTCTTAATAAATTTTAGAAAACATAAAAAATACTCAACAAAAATTTTCTCAGCACATTTAATGTGCTCAGTCACTTTTCCTCCTTAAAAAGTTACTCATTCTTATTTTCTCGCTAGCTACTTTCTCTACATCGACAATAATTAAAATAACCCTACTCTTAATTTTGATAATGCTGTTCTCCATGATATTAACCAATTTAGCTACATGATCACTGGCATATTTGAGCTAAGTGCAATCAGACTCCAAGAAAACTAATTCCATATGATAGAATTTAACTTATGTTTAACTTAGGTTATTAAATCACCACTCATGTCAATCTATCATGCTGTTATGATTGTCACATTACTTTGACACGAGAAGCTATGCTACTAATATTTTTAATATCATCAGGGTCACCCAAGGTAGATTTTAATGGAGCTTCCATAGTCACTCAAAGAGGCCCTGGCTATCTACTTATTAAATAATTGACCAATGAAAACCTTATGGATAACAGCAAAATATTGTCTGACATAGTGCTGGAAGAGAGGTCCCTCAAGTTCCTCAGGAGATGCTCAAAATATGACTGGAAAAGATGTGCCACCTCAGGGTAGCACTGACCTTAACCATGTGGAGAGAGTAAACCTTTCAAGATCTTTATTTGCTGATGTGGCAGAACTCAAAACCTGAAGGAACAAACATCCATTAATACTCAAAATGAGGGGTGTACAAAGCATGGATCAATGATACTTGGAAATTGCCAAAAGAAAAGGAACACTTGAAATTGCTATACCAGGCATTAGAGCTGAAATAGACAAGTATTGGCCAATTTGAATCAAATGACTCTAGTCCACTATGTCAGTAGTGGTGAGGTGAATGATGCTAAATTCATCACTAAATGAACATTTCAAAATCTGTTCTCAATACAACGTTATTCATGATAGAGTTTTATCCATCTGTCTAAAAAGAAGACCATTTAATATGACTATTTCCTCAACTTATACACTCATAACAGAGATGAAAATACGGATAGATTCTAGCAACATCTGCCATCCAGAATTAGTCAAACATTCAATGAAGATACACAGATCATCACTGGTGAAGATACACAGATCACCACTGGTTGCTGGAACACAAATGTTGGAAATGAAGAAGGATCAGTAGTTGGAAAGCATGACATAGCTGACAGAGGCAGTGCCACTGGAGATGGCATGACGGATTCTGTAAGAACAGCAACTTGGGATGCAAGTGACACAGTTCTGCTTGCGGAAATTAAAGAGGACTTGAAGGACTTGCTTATGAAGATCAAACACTACAGCATAGATTATAGTACAAATTATACCTCAAAGAAAACAAAAATCCTCACAGATGGACCAATAAGTAACATGAAAGATAAACAGAGAGAAGCTTGACATTCTCAAAGATCTCATGTTACTTGGATCCACAGTGAATGCTCAACCAGGAAGTTGGCAGTCCAGAAGTCAAATGTGGTACTGCACTGCGCAAATCGGCTGCAAAAGACCTCGTAAAGTTTTTAAAAACAAAGAAACTGTCTTGAAGACTTGGCCTAACACAATGTATTTTTAATTGTATCATATATACTCAAGGGAGCTCTGATAGCCTAGTGGCAAGAAGCTGCACTGGAATTCTGAAGGCACCCAGTTTGAGGCCACCAGCTGTAGGAAAAAGATGGGCAATCTCCTAAGTGACGAACTGCCTCTGGAAACCTGCTGGAGAGTCAGCTACGGGTCCGTCCCAACTCTATGGTACACAACAACATATACACTCAAAAGCTGGACAATGAATAAGGAGCCAAGAATAATTATGCTGTTGGCAAAGAATACTGAATAAACCATGGACTTCCCAAGAACAAAAACCCTTAAAGAAGTTTAGCGAGAGGGCTCCTCAGAAGCAAGGACGGGGATGTGGTCTCACTGAATTTGGACATGTTATCAAAAGGAGCCAGTACATGGAGAAGGATTTCCTGCTTGATAAAGTAAGGTCAGCAGCAAGGAGGAAGACTCCAGAGAGATGTACTGACAACAAGAGGCTCAAACCTATGTTTGCTATCAACGATGGTAAGGATGGGATAGACCAGGCGGTGCTGTGGTCTGATGTACAAAGCATTGTGATGAGTCACAACCAAGGAAGGCACCCAACAATGTCAACACGCCTTATTTCAATTCATATAACATCACCATTGTAATGCATGTTATCTCTCAAAATTGACTTGCTAACGTTCAGCACAAATGATACTTTTTATATAAAACATAAAATTAGAATCTCCCCTAATCCTGTGTGCAGCCCTGAATTTGTCATAATCTCTTTAGGATTACATTGCTATTTACATCTTTAAAAACTTCTGTGGTGTTTTGAGTGGATCGTAATACAGGCGTTTATGTTACTCCTTCCTTCGATACAAATGTGAGGAACATGTTTGTGTTGTAGCCACTACTCTTTGTGCTGGCAGTCCAGGAAGATTCTGACATATTTTAACAATGACATATTTATTAAGTGAACTTGTCAAGTGTAGTTATTTTTCCACTTTTAAATTTTATTTTGGGGATAGCTAAAACTACATTCATGTAAATATCTATTTCTGTAAATTTTAAACACATGTTCATGTAGTTACCTAACTCTAAGCAGAACATCTTCCTTACGGAAATTACTACTTTTTCCATTTTTCTTGTCCTTAATCTAGCAACTATTTTTCTATAGTGCATTTTAGGAACACTGTAATCAAATCCAGAGACATGGTAGAGGAAACAAATAAGAGCTAAAACATTAGTAGCTACCAGTATTGTTATACTAAGTGCCAGGAACTTATTTTTATTTTATCCATTTTCACCATAACCTCAAGAGATATGTATTCTTGTTTTCACTGTATATAAGAAAAAAGGAAAAAACCAAACAAACATGAGGTTCAGAATGATTAAGCAATTTGGTCAAAGCCAGACCTTAAAACTGGAACTTGAATCCAGGATTGTACAATCCTTAAGTTCATGCTAGTTTTTCTGTTATGTACCATCGAGTGAGAACCAACCCCTAGCTGACTCTCCAGTGGGTCTTCAGAGGGAGGAAATCACATGGAAGGAGACTGCTCAACTTCACCCTGCAGAGAAGCTGGTAGATTCAAACCGTGTACCTTTACGTTCATGCTGAGATCTTTCAATTTATTTCCAGTGAAAGTGGCAAAATGAACCATAAATGGCGAGAGAGTATCCTATATTTAGGATATAAGTAAAGGTAACTTTTTGATTGTCCATTCTTTGCTCTGGTGGCGTAGTGTTAAGGAGCTGCACAGCCAAACCAAAGACAAGTAAGTGATTAGAATCCACCAGCTGCTCCTCGGGAGAAAGAAAGAGATCCAGTCTCCTTCCATGTGATATTCGGCCTCTGTAAACCTGCTGGAGGGTCAGCCAGGAGTTGTTCCTACACAACAGAAACAGACAACACTCTGCTAGGTATTTTGTGTGGTCAGTGATTATTGCAGTACGATTCTAGAGCTGGTAGGTGGAAGATCAGGCACCAAACCCAAATCTGAAAGATGCCTAGCCTGGATTTTTTTCCAGTGTTCTATGCCACTCTGACCCTCTAGTAAGATGAGGAGGAAACATCTGAGGACAGAATCCACAGTGCTGCACAGATCACCAAGCTTCAACGCCCCGGGTGTTTCAAACAGCTCTTCCACCTATGTAATGCTTGGAATAAGCTAATCCTTTCATAGAATTATTTTTTTTAAATTAATAATTGCATAAGAAGGTCTGATGGTGCAGTGGGTTAACATATTGGGCTGTTAACCAAGCAGCTGGCGGTTTGAATTCGCCAGCTGGTATACAGGAGGAAAAACAGGCATTCTCCTCTCTGAAACTCAAGTGTCAGAAGCCTCCTCCAGGGTCACTGGGAGGTGGAGTAAACTTGATGGCAGTAGGATTACTTTGAAAACTAAAGAGTGAAGGCAGTGGTTGCTTTTTACCTGCCATAAAGTCAAGAGAAGCTGTAAACAGAGAAGAGATAAATTACAGGTTATGTATAATTAAGAAAAAAATATTATTAAAGCTTACCTGCAGAAACCTGGGGAGAAGATGGTTTGATTCAATGCCAACAAATATATGCAGCAATTCCAGCAGGGAAACGGACTGGCAAAGGCGCATCACAAGTCCAATAGCATAAAAAGTGTCAACCATTGAATCTGTGCCCAGTGAAAAATAGAGACAGGAAGTCAAGGGAATGTAGAAAGCTGGAGAGCGGGCCAAATCTGTACAGGGCTTTGCAAAACACCAAGGTTATTTATGTTCTTTTTCACTGAATGTGTCAGAAATTCTACAGGCACGCTGCTACATTACTAACAATGCAGTGCAAGAAAAGAATGCATTTCCTATTGTAGTTAGTGCATTTTAATCATTACTCGTCTAAAAAGAAGTGAAAACTTCAGAAAGGGCACGTCACAGCCAAAGCTACCTTAGTCATTCTCCATATCAAACACAAACTCATTACCATTGAGACTTATAGCTGACCCTTAAGTGGGATTTTAGAGGCTGTAAATCCCATGGGAGGAGAGTGTCTGTCATTCTCCCTCAGAGCCTGATGGATCTGGACCATCAAAGACAACAAGCCTTACAGTTAAGAGTGCAAATCTCTGTGGACTACGTCGCCAGAGCTCCCCTGAGTCTCTGTACAGGGGAACATAAAACTATTCCTGCCTAAAAAGTCACCTGCTAGAATTTAGACCCTCTCAAGGGTGCACAGTTTTGGATTTGAGTTTGCTTGGAATAATTATAACGTGGTCATGCTGACCACTTTACCCCTTGACAAGAAAATGATAGAGATGAGAAGAGCATTATTCTAACGAGGTGTTCTGGAAATGCCAGTCATGGACTATAATAAGTAACAGCACCTTAGGCATCCTCAGGATTTGCATCATACATACTTGGCTAGCAATTTTGTTTGTTGATTTTGTTAAAATTAGAATTTTTACTTCTGATCAGGACTTTAGGATTTTTTATTGCCAGGGCCCTCAATGAAACATTGTTTTTAGGGAGAGCTGAAATGGAAGAGAAACAAATGGAAGGATATAATTAATGTTTTAAATTTTGAAATTAAATTCTACCAAGTTAAGGGGAAGCTTTGCTCCATTTACCATCTGTTGAACATTTTTATGGTAATTAATCAAAGAAAATGAAGAGTTTCCCTCTGCAACAATTTTATAAGGCAACACTATCTATCATCGTCCCATTTCACAGAGGAGATGTGAGGCACAGGCAGCCCATATTCTTACCCACAACCTGACCTCACTATTACATGGGATTAGTAAGTACACAGCTCTGTGAAGGAGGAAGCTGGCAGGTCTTAGCTTAGTGGTATTAGGTGTCACTGAGCCAAATATGACTCACAGAGATCCTACAAACACAGCCTTGTCCTATCCTGCCGCACAACCTCTGTCACACGCAAACCCACTGCTGAAGTTATTTGTTCACGTCTTCTTGACTTCTCTTGAGCTACTTAATGGATACACTCATTCAGGAATTGTACCGAACCCTCCCTTAGTTGATTTTGGTCTGCTAAGGGTTACGCTCCTTAGAAGTAGACTCTATCATTATAATTGCAGTATGTGACAGTGTTTGGTGGAGCTCCCTGATTAAAACAAGCTTGGAAGCAGGAATGGCATTCACTTCCAAAATAGCTTGCCTCCAGAAACTCTATGAACTTGGAGAAACGATGAAAGTTATGCAATTGTTCAGTCTTTCATTTACAGGGTCACTATGAGTCGTCTATTATATAAATATAAACATATATAAAGCTATGGGTTGGTTCTGACTCAATGATACAAAACATGTATATAATCATAACTGTAAAGGCAATAAAATAAAGAAATACATTATTGATTAAGGCAACTTTTCTCACTAGAAGCACCAGGGTACCTTTGGCGATGTTGGGTTAATAAAGCATCAAGACAGCATTAAAAAAAAAGTCTTCTGGTTTGTGACTCGTGTTGCAAATGGGCTACATTCTCTTCACACACTCACGGTTTATTTCCCAGACCTAGGAGAGAAGGGTTGGTTTTTTTCTCCCCGAGAATGTTAAAGAAGTTTTCCCCTTTTTGGTTTCTCAGCCTGCGTTTTCTGCAACTTAAGCTCACCCACAGTGCATAGTTATATTTTTTTATGATTAAAGAAAGCAAGTGAACTATTTATTATTCCATTTATCTTAATTGACTTTACAAGTTGTCATTCAGAAGAGCTAAGATTTTATCATTTTATTGTCAAATGGTTTGTCATGAACAGTAATGAAGAGAGTATCATTACAAATACTTATATTTTAAATTCAAGTCTTGGCTGTATTTTTAGAGGCTCTTAACAAATATACTAATTTATCTGTACATTAGAGACATTATAAGAAAGCTGTATTTCAGGAAAAAATTATCTGTAGATTTTTTTTGTTTCAGTAAGAAAAAGTAATCTAAAAAAATTAAAAATAAAAAGTAATCGGACATAATTTCTGGGACCCCAGAAGTAAATTCCTTTCTTTAAAATACAGAAGTCTGGATTGATGAGCATAGCATAATTTCCCCCAGAAATATTCTACACATTTGTTTTTGGCTGAAAAGAGCAATTGCTCAAATTGTCAAGTCACTGAACAGCTGTAAACTGTGATGACACTTAGCCACATGGAGTGGAGTGTGAGAGGATGTTATTTTGACAGTCATTTAATGATTCATTTCTCAAAAACAGAAATGCTATCTACAACCAGAGTCTTTCACTTTTCAGGAAAATGGAGGAAGTGTATGACTCAATGGTTAACACTCATGCTAACACATTAACAAAGATGTTTGTTGTCTTGAGGACGAAGGTTCACCTGACTCGAGTCATGGTATTTTATTCGCTTCATATGCACGTAAAAGCTGGACCACAAATAAGGAAGGCTGAACAATAACTGATACATCAGAATTACATTCTTTTTGTTGCCCAAGAATATTGAACACAGAATAAACTGCCAAAAGAGCAAATCAAACTTTCATGGAAGAAGATTCTTCAGAAACAAGGATGGCTTCATATCATGTACTTTGGACATGTGGTCAGGAGGGACCAGGACCTTGAAAAGGACATTATGCTTGGTAAAGCAGAGAGTCTGAGAACAGGAAGAAGACCCTTCAGCAGTGGGTTCAAACACAGCAGGGATTGTAAGGATGGCCCAGGACCAGGCTGTGTTTTGTTTGGTTGTACACAGGGTCAATATGAGTTGCAACCAACTCAAAGGCACATTAATAATAATAATAATAATAATAATAATAATAACCCTAAGAACAGTGCTCAGGCCTTTCATTCATAGGGTCGCTATAAGTTTCTACGACTCGACGGCACTAAACAACAACAACGACGACGCCAGAGAGAGAGCTATGTTGGCCTAGTGGACAGAAAGTCATGCTACCAAGCCGAAGGTGGGTGATTTTCATCTGTGGCCCTCAGGGCAGGTTCAAATGGTTTTCCTGTCAAACATTTTTCTAGGTGGTATAGCATAGCACTGGTCTGTGCATTGCTGTACAGAGGTAACTCGTGGTTGCTGTGATGCTGACCACTGTAACACTGATGTGCCCATGCTGGACAGTGTTTGCTGGAACTTCCCAATTAAAACAAGTCTGGAAGCAGGAATGGCATCCAATTCCGAAATGGCTTGCCTTCAGAAACCCTATGAACAGTGCTCAGGCCTTGTGTTCATAGGGTCGCTATGAGTCGTCTACAACTTGATGGCACCAAACAACAACAATTAATAATAATAATAAACACTTTAAATTATTATTATTATTATTATTATTATTATTATTAATTATCCTTGTCTAGTCCCTTATAGATGAGCAGTCATTCCCAAAGGCTCATTTTCTGAACAGCACATTACTTCTTACAGAAAGCAGAGGTCCGGGGGAGAGGCTGTGGATTCTGCCATTCATTTATTGTTGCTGTTTGTGCAGTTGAGTTGGGACGACTCCTTGCTCGCCCTCCAGTGGGTTTTCAGAGTTAGTAAACTGCACAGGGAAGAGTGCCAGTCTTTCTCCCATGATTCACTTGTTGTTAAGTGCCATTGAGTCAGGTAGGACTCATAGCAACTCTGAACAGCGGATCAGAACCCTGTACCATCCTCATTCTCTCTGGCACACTCAAGTCCATTGTTAAAGTCACTGTGTCAATTTAATGAGATGCGTTAACACAGTGACTGACTGTAGGCTCAAGCGTGTCAGAGACCCTGAGGATGGCATTTGATAGATCCACTCTTCGTACCTGGGAAATAAAAGACATGGGATGAATTTGGTCCATTATCCATACCTGTGTGCAAAAAATGTTATTTACAGATTTCCAAAAGACATGCTGAATATGCTAAAGTTTGGTGCAGCATCAAAAGGTCCCGTAAAGGATACCACCCAAAGGTCATGTTTTCAGGGCAAAGAGCTCAGTCACAGGGGGAAGTCAAATCCCTTACCTGTATTCTACTTCCTCTTTTCTTTCTGTAACAATGAATACACTTTATTGAAAAACAGCACTTTAATGGGCATGAAGGGTATAGCAAATAAGGAACAGAGAAATTAAACAGAACATTAAAATAAGCAAGACCAGGTAAAAACAAGATTGGGAAACTATTTTGGAGGGGAGTTTTTTACCTTTTCCAAATGTAAAGAATCTGGCTGTCATATTTGTAAAGATCCATGAGTGACCGCAGAACTGGATTAAATAATAGATGAAGAGATAGGTATTCTTCCTCTGCCTAGAAACACAAGAAAAGCTCCATTAAACACTCCCTTTGTTAGGATCATTTCAACATTATAAAGACCAGTGGTCCATTATCAGAATCCCTGGTGGTTTGATGGTTACCAAAAGTTTGGTGGTTCAAACCCAATTACTCAGTAGGAGACTGACGAGGCAGTGTGTTTCCAGAGAGGCTTACAGTCTTGGAAGCCTACGGACAGTTCTCCTCAGTCTTGTGGGGTTGCTCTGAGTTGGAATAGACTTGATTTCAGTGCACGTGTGTCTGGATTATTCCACTATCCCGGAACCCCTGGCACAATGGGTAAGCACTCATTCACACTAATCTAAAGATCTGTGGTTTGAACCCACCAGTCACCCAGTAGGAGGGAAAATGTGTCAGTTAGCTTCTAAAAAGATTCAACTGACAACAACAAAACAAAACCTCTAAGAACTCTGGTGGCCTAGTACATAAGGAGTTATACTCCTAGCCCAAAGCCATGTCTCCTCCAGCAGTTCGAATCCATCAGTAGCTCAGAAGGGGGAAACATGAGTAATCAGAGAGATTACTTTTTACAGTCTAAGAGACCCAATGAATGGTCAGTTCTAAGACTCCATTGGTTACAAAAGATTAACATCTTGTAAACCCAACAAGGTATTTCTACTCTGTCCTGAGGGCTCACAAAGTCAGAACTGATTGAATACCAATGGGTTTGCTCCATTACAAGAGTCTCTTATGTGATTACTCTCAAACACACTTCAGATTTTTGATAGAGTGGCAAAAACCCCTAGCAATTGTTGTGGTAAAAGGACAGCCAGGGTTCCTTAAAGGCAGGAATGGGGAGGCTGATCCATCTTACATACTCTGAGCATGTGTGCTTTCAGGAGGGGCCAGCCCTTTGCAAAGACTATGATGCTTGGAAAAGCTGAGAGTCGGTGAAGGAGAGAAAAAGCTCTCGATGACACAGACTAGAACGGTGACTGCAACCACAGTTTCAAGCACTGTAGAGATTGTGAGGCAAGGTCTCTATTGGTTGCACGCAAGGTCTGGAAGAGTTGGAGTTGGAGTAGACTTGATGGCACCTCCCAACTGCCTAGCATTCACTATCTAATAAAGTGACATCTTACATTTGCTTACAGCCCAATACGGTTGTATCTCAAAATCAATTTTCAGCTTTGATCACGTTGCAATCTTGCTGTCCACAGAGAGCTACAAAGCAAACCCTAAAGATGGCTTTGAATATTTTAAGGAGGGGAATGGCATGGATGGAGAGGGGTAAATGTGGTCGCTATGTGTTCCAGAAAGCAGCTCAGCAGAACCTGGAGGGATCTGGTTGGCAGTAACAGGAGCGAGTAGAAGTAGTGACAGTCCTAAATGGTGGCCAGCTGAGTGAGGCCGACCTGACTGCTGAGTGCATGAGGTGAGGGGACTCTGCACCCGTCTCTGCTTCCTGTCACATTCTCAGGGCAGATGGAAAACGTCCTTAGGAACACACAGAAAGCCGTTTAGTCACTCCAAAGGCCGGAAGAGGGAAGTCCAGCTTGGTTTAAAAATGTGTTGTGGATAGCTGGGGAGATGACTAAGAGAAGACTGGCAGATACACCCTTTGAGGGAGTAAGGAAACCGCCTGAGGTGTTGTTCCCCGAGGGTGGAGACCCTTCCAGAAGGCGGTGGGGTGGTCCTGCCAGTTTTAGCCAACTCAGCCAAAGGGTGGAGAGGTGACACCAGAGAAACAGGGTGAAAACAACTGGAAAGACGTGGGCAAGGGGCAGGGGAGGAGAGGTGGGTTAGCGCGAGCCTTCTCTGACCCCACCATCCCGGACCACCAAGCCCCTTTCTCTAGAGTCAGTCTCCTGGAATCTGCTCAGGCGATGGGTGCTTCTGCAGCAGGCAGACCTAAAGGCCGCCATGCAACATGGGCACCCCAGAAAGGAAAGAAGGGGTTCGCAGGTGAAAGGCAGCGAGGAGGTGGTGCGGGGCAGGCTGAGGGCCCTCGCAGGGAGACGCCACGATGTGTGTTCCCTGTTTCCTCGCCTGTAAAATGGGGAACACGACCGCGCCTTCCCAGGAGGGTGACCCTCGCTGCTGTCTGTCTGTTTGTGTGCCCGGGGCGCACGGGGTGCAGGGCCAAGCCCGCCGGAGTGGGGGCCCCCCCAGGGCCCTCCCGCCCTTGGCCCTGGCCCGCGCCCTACCTGGGCTGCAGCCAGGCCGGGGCCCTCGCCATGCCCGGTGGCCGCGTCCTCGCCGTCCGGGAAAGAGCGCAGGGGAGGGGCGCGGGCGGGGCGTCGAAGGGCGGCGCCTCCTGGGCGAACGGCGGAGAAAAGAAGGAAGACGGGGTGCTGCCCCCGAGCGTCCGCGCTGCACGGCCCCGCTGGGCACCCAGACCAACTTGGAAACGTGACTTCAGGAAAAAAGGGTCGGTCTGGTCGCGCACACACGCTCCCTGGAGGGCACTGGCTGATTCCTCCGGGATGCGAGGACCCCAGGCGCTGGCCGATGCTGTATGCGCCCTGCGCGAGGGGTGCAGACCGCGCTGGGCCACATCCCTGCAAACACCTTTTCCACCCAGAGGCCTGATTCGTCTCTCACCGGGGCTTCAAGCCCTTCTATCCACGCCCCATTCATCTTTAGCCATTTGCCCAGGACTCTTAACTGAAACCTGACCCTGATCACTCAGGCCTCTGGCCACCGAGTCCTTGGTACTCAGATGCTCGACTTTTAGGGTTGCTTGCAAGATCCAGATCTTCCAGCTTCTCTATCCTTTAAGGAAAACATGCCCCCAATAGAACAGACATAAAGTGAACAACATAAACTACGAAGGAGCTAAGCACTTGCAGGGAAGTGGGACCACAGCCCTAGGAGTTAGGAGGTAATACCCCATTTTACTGAAAGGGAAGTTGAGGCTTCCGCAAGTGTTAAGTCACTTGTCCCAGGTCACAGGACTGATAATGGTAGCTTTGGAACTTCAAGGCAGACTTTTCTCCCCTCCGGTTAGATGACAGCTTTTTTATTGCTCTGTATTTTCATTCATTTTTATCACATTCACCTGCCTGTGCGCACTGGGTCTCCCCAAAGCCCCTCTAGCATTTGTTACAGCTGCCTCTTCTCTTCTTGCATCTCTGCTTTCTCCTTCCCACTGGCTTCCCACCGTTTGGAACCCCCCTCTCATCTCTCCCACTCTAGCATTAAACATTTAAGTCTTCTGCTTCTCTCTGGATGTAACTGTCTATCTCCTTGGCATAACCTCAGCCCTTGCCCTCACAATCAGATGCTTCTTAAAAGTCTTTTCCCTCTTCTTAGTCCACCTCACCTTTCATTCCCAAAAGTTACCTGAAGCCTCTCTTAGCGGCTCTGGTAATTTCACTGGGTGCATGTTCTGTATTGCCTGTGCCAGATGATCCACATGGTCCTTGCTCTTAACAGAACATTTGTGGTAAAGTTCAAAGGCGTCTATTCTTCTGCCATCCTTAGTCATTTTCCAGCTCTCTGATGCACAGTAAGTAATCGCGAAGACAATGGCCTGGATTAGGTGCACCTTAGTCTCTAGACTGACACTGTTGCTTTTCAGCACTCTGGAGAGGTCCCTGACAGCAGATTTTCTCAATATAATTCATCTTTCGATTGCCTGACTGCTGGAGCTAAGAGTGTGGATTGTAGAGCCGAGCAAGCTGTAATTGTTTACGACCCCAATCTCTTCGTAACTATCATGATGCTGCCATTTGGACCAATGGTGAGAAAATGCGCATGCTTACCAAATTATTGCCCTCTCTTTTTCCCCACAGGGAAATTACCACCATAGCATTTGATGACGTTTTTACGTAGTGCCATCAGGTCAGAACTGACCCATATCTGAGAACTGGACAATGACTAAGGATGGCAGATGAAGAATAGATGCCTTTGAGCATCAGTGCTGGAGAAGAGCCTTGAACATATAATGGACCACCAAGAAAGTAAATAGGTCTGTCTTTCAGAGGGTAAAACCAAGTTTCTCCTTGGGGGCTAGGATTTTGAAGTTCTGTCTCACTTACTTTGGGCACATGGCCAAAGGAACCAGTCCTTGGAGAAGGACTTCCTGCTTGGAAGGGTGGAGGAACAGCACAGGAGAGGAAGACCCTGGGTGAGATGGTTCATGCAGTAACTGAGTGAATGGGGCTTCTCGTCTCTCTAGTGCAATATTCTAAGTCTCTTTTGATATCCATTTTGGTCTTTTTTTCTTCTTCCTTCTTAGTAATGACTCTTTACATTCTTCCTGAACAATATTCTTGATATCTTCCCACAGCTCACCTGGTCTTCGTTCACTAGTTCCAACACCTTAAACCTATCTCTGAGTTGGTTTTTAAATTCATGGAAGATAGACTCAAGGTCAAATTTTGATTCCTGTGGATATGATTTAAACTTCTTTAGATTTAATTTGGACTTGCATATGATGTAGTGCCTCAGAAACAAACCTTCCTTGATTTTGACTGATAGTGATTCCATGTATGTCAGAGGAAACCTATGCCGTCCAGGATTTTTTGCAATAAGTCACCAAGTCTTTCTTCCAAGGCTCTTCTGGGTAAACTCAAACATCAGTCGAGCCTTTCAGTTGGCAATTGAGAGCTTTATTTAGCCTTTCACTCATCTTGAGTATGGCTGGTGACTGTGGTCCCCACCTACCTGACTACATAACAGAGTCTCAGAAACTTCTGCTCCTTAATAGCAGTGAGAACTTAATGGTTTTAGTAGGGTTTTTTTCTTTTAGGAAAAAAACCAACCAACTTTTTATTATGACTTGTTTCAAAAAACAAACTAAAACCAAATCTCTTCTTTCATGATATTGTTTGCAATCCCCAATATGTCAATGTGACTCTTCTCACTTTCTCCACGTGTTTACCATGTCCATTTGAGATGGATTGATACAGTGACTGGGGCAATGGGGGTTGGAGTGTCTGAATTAGTGAGACTGGCTCAGGACAGGGCAGGGTTCAGAGCTGCTATACATAAGGTTGCTATGGTTGCTAAGGTTGGCAACTTGAGACTTGATGGCACTTAACAACAATAACATTTGGATAACTTAACAGTTGTTTAACTTCTTTAGGCAAAGTTAATTTGCCAAAAGTACAAAATTGTGTGGTAGACTCTTTCCCCTATGAAGCAGCCAGTGGATACAAACCTTGAACTTTTCCGTTAGGAGCCCAACCTCTCATGCTCTAAGCCACAAGGACTCTTCAGTATGCTCTTAAGTGCTGACAACTCTTGAATGAAAAAATCACAGAAATGGCTTGCTTACTGTGTTTCTTACCTAATAACCCAAATATTACTTCATTGTTGTTTGTTCTCAGAAAGTTTTCTTAGGACTGCATGGCCAGTATTCTCTCGTGTGGTCAACCAAAAGCCTGCTGGAGGGTCTGCTAGGAGTCAGTTCCGACTTGATGGTACACAACAAGCGTAACAGCAATTTTGGTGTTTCATATTTGAACATCTTTCCTTTTAATTCCTATTGTTGTATTGAGGGAGTTTGGTGGGGGTTTTTTGTGTTGGCTTTTTTTGTTTGTTTGTTTTTTTGGTTTTTTTTCTTCTCCATTATGGTTACATTTGTTTGAAGTTTTGTGGACCTTGGAACCCAGGGCAGATGTGATAAAGAAGAAAGTAAATATGAGCCTAAAGGATTTGCTTTATCACTTCAGTTCTTGCTTCTAAAATAACCTCAGGTGTCTTATCCTGCAATATTGATGCCATTGGTGTAAAAATGTGTTCATTTTTAGGAGAGACGGGCTGCATACGAGTGAGGGCTTAATCCCATGTTTGCCTGTGTGTAGCGCTCAAAGCAAATAAGCCTGTGCAGCCAATTTGTCCCATCTGTAAAATTAGGTAAGCAAATCACCTTACTTCTATGAGACTGTGACCAATACAAGACTGCAATAATAATGAAATATCTTGAGGGTGATTACTGCTAGCCACTCAATTGATTAGAAATTAATGAAGTAACTCATCCACTCCTCCAGCAAAGAGGTGCTGGAAGCAGCCTTTTCTCCATCTAACAGATGCAGAAAAATTTAAGTTGCTCGCAACACAGCTGTTGCTGTATGTTGTGGAAGCAGCGCCTACTCATAGCGACCTACACCCAACAGAAGAAGCCAATCTTGTGCCATTTATCCCATCTTCACTGCGCTTAAAGCCACCATTGCCATCACCAAGGCAATCCTTCTCTCTAAGAGTTCTTTTCTCTTTCTGCTGACCCTCCGTCCTTTCCAGCATGATAGACTTTTTCAAGGACTTGTGCCTTTTGATAATACGCACGAAGTATGTAAGATGAAGCCTCACGATATTTTTTTTAAGGAGCACACTACTTCCACTTCTTACAAGACAGGTCTTTTGTTTGTTTTTTTGGCAGTCCACTGTACATCAGTACTCTTCAAAACACTGCAATTCCAAGGCATCAATTCTCCTCTGGTTTTCTTTGTTCACTATCCAACTTTCACATGGGAATTGAAAATGTCATGCCTTGAGTCAGATACACCTTAGTTTTTAAACTGACATCATTTCTCTTTAGCGCCTTTAACTGCTAAATATTGCCAAATATTTTCCCCACTCTGCAGGTTGGAGGTTGATTTCATGAATGTTGATTGTATATCTAAGTAAAATGGAAGAGTTGACATTAATCTATTCTCCAGTCTTTTTTTTCTTTGTGTTCAGATGCAATCCAAATTAAAGGTTGTAGACTTTGATCTTCAGTAATTGCCTCACATCTTATTCACTTTCAGCAAATAAAGTTATATCACCTGCATATCACAAGCTGTTGATGAGTATTCCTCCAAATCTGATGCCACAGCTTTGTGTGTTTTTTTTATTTAGTTATTTACAGCTGGCTATCAATAAAGCTGGGATGTGAATTCAATTAAATGAATTAATTACATTAATTAAAATGAATTCATTAGATCTTTATATACATAATTATTTTCTAAATGCTGAGTTTGAAAGTTACTTCAGAACTCCAGAAAGTATGAAACAAACTGAATGTTGCCTGGTCTTCATATTAACCTCAAATTCCAGATTGTGTTCTAGAGAATGTTTCTCCACACCCCACCCCAACTTAATTTAATTACATCTGAAGTTGTTGGATATCCATCCATCACCATTACATTTTCCGTGACAGCTGTTGACCAGAGGGGAAAATCTTCATATTAAAGCAATTGAATCTATCACCCTCAAGGCATGTAAGATGCAACTAATA
This sequence comes from Elephantulus edwardii, assembly GCF_000299155.1. Classification (NCBI taxonomy): domain Eukaryota; kingdom Metazoa; phylum Chordata; class Mammalia; order Macroscelidea; family Macroscelididae; genus Elephantulus; species Elephantulus edwardii. Next base: position 11,121,598 of record NW_006399764.1, on the reverse strand, counting down.
GGATCCCTCTCCCTCACTCCGTCTTATGCTCCAGCTGTTGCCTTATCGCTCTCCTTCCCTTCACAGCCAAACTTGGCATGCTTTTCAGACTTCATCTTCCTGGGTTTTCTGCTTCACTGGACGTTATTAACCACTTCCTGCTTCTTTAAGCCCTCCCCGCCCCCACCGGTGTCCTCTGACTCCCTCCGAGCTCTTTCTTCCCTTTTGGATTTTCTTTCTCATTTCCATCTTTACATTTCCCATGACATATAGTGACTATATGTCAGTGAAGTCACTAACTGGGTCAAGTGTCACACAGTGTGGTAATTTATGGTATAGACCTCTTCCCATTTCAGACAATACAGAATCTGTAGTAATACTTATTATCAAATTTAATAAAAAAATTGTTGTTGTTGGGTGCTAGCAAGCTGACTACGACTCATAGTGACCCTATGAACAACAATTCACGATCTTGCCCTATCCTACACCATTCTCACAGTCTCCACCATGTTCAAGTCCATTGTTACAGTTACTGTGTCATCAGTCCGTGTAATTAGGGTTTTCTTCTCTTTTGATGATCCCCCACTTTTCTAAACAAATCAAAGAATAATATGTCCCAGGATGAAAAGGATTGACTCAGTGACTGGAGAAATGAGCTTAGATTTGTCGGAGATGGTGAGATTCGCTCAAGATAGGACAGGGTTCAGAGCTATTGTGCGTAAGGTCGCTATGCGTCGCAGGTGACTCAATGGCACATTTCAACAACAGTAACAAGTAGCATGTTGTTACTGTCATTTGCTGTCAAGTCTACTGAGACTGATAGAGACTCTATGTACAATAGCTCTGAACCCTGCTCTATCCTGAGCCAATCTCACTGTCTCTGACACATCTACTACCCTCATTACCCCAGTTACTGTGTCAATCCATTTCATCCAGGGTCTTTCCTGCACTGTCCCTCGACCCTCCAAGCATGATATCCTTCTCCCAAAACAAATTCCTCCTGGCTACATGCCCAAAGTAGGTGAGACAGAGTCTCAAAATCCTTGTTACCACCAAGCAGCTTAGTTTCACTCTCTGCAGGACAGACCTGTTAGTTCAATTGGCAGTCCTTGGTATGTACAATATGCAGTAGGATATTGCTTAAACATTCTATTTCTTAGAATATAAATACTAACAAACTATTTGTAAAATCTTTCCATATTTAATTATTATTTACAGTTATTATGACAAAAAAGAAGCCCACTTGAATTTTCTCCTTCTTATTTCTCTAATTACTATTTCATTCTCGTAAAAGGTATTGACATGCATTCGCAAATAATAATTACCATTGCACTCCAGTAGTAACAGCAACTCTGATCACAGTACATTGAAAGGTTTAAAAAGTAAATTACCACAGAGTTCTAGCCAAGTAGGTTTATTGTTATATGTAAACTAGGGTTGCCAAAAATGTTGTGAAAAATTAACTGCAATGATTTTATGTATAAAATAATAATAATGTTTCTGCTGAAACACTGCACAAAAATATTAAGGATAGTCATTTTGAGGTTCTCTGTCTTGGTATCTAGTGCTGCTGTAACAGAGATAATAGCTGGCTTTAACAAACAGCAATTTATTCTCTGAGACTTTAGAAAGCCAGAAGTCCTAAATCAGCATACCCACTCTAAGAGGAAGGCTAATTCTGCTGTGTCTCCTGGTTCCAGGAGTTCCCCAAGGCTGGACCCCTTGGGTGCAAAGGGGAGTCCCTCCTGGCTCTTCTTCCTTGCTGACACTGAATGCCCCTCCCTTTGCCCAACTCAGTTCTCCTCACTTCTTTCTCCTTTTGTCTCTTGTAAGATAAAAAAGTATTGTGTACCACACAAGTAAACTGTCCTTAAAGTGGATTAAGATTGTGACTAGATTAAGTGTGTTCAATCCCATGTTAATCCCTTATATTGGATCAAAATTGATAACATCAGACCACTTCATGAAGATGAGAACATCACTATACAACTGCCACATTATATCACATCACAGCCAAAATATTAAGAACCACAGTGCAGCCAAGCTGACATATATTTTTGGGAGACAGAGTTCAGCCAATGACACTCTCTGACAGTGTTACCTGGTGAAGCCTACAGGTGTGCATCTCCCTGGGGATGCCACTGCTATAATTTGACCTCTTTATCACACTCCCAACCTTTTAAAAAATTGTGATTTTAATGTAAATTTACAAAAAAGATGGATTTTCTGTTATTCATTGTTGCACATTTTCTTCTCTAGACACCCCCCCAGTTCAGTTTTAAAAACAATTATTCATTGTTGCATAAGTTCTAACTTCTTTAACTTAAGGAATTTTTTTTCACACAAATATCCCTCATAATAGCATGATGCCAGGTGAGGTGTAAGAATTTATTAAGTGTTTCATGGTATTCAAAACCGTTTTCATTGCAAATGTTAGCAAACAATCCTGTAATGTCTGCTGAGGGACAGTCAAGAATTCTATTCCACGAAAATCATGGATTCCACTATGAAGGGAAGTGTTTCTTCCCACTTTTGGGAGACTATTTATGTTTGAAAATCCTGAGGAAGAACTGTGTGAGAAAAAGACAATTTAATTCATTTACAAACTGGGGGAGGGACACTCTCCTGACTAGGATTGCAGGAAGGACATGAGGAAATGCACAGAAGAAAAAGACATCGTTCTTGGAAAAAAACATAAGAGCCAGTGAAGGAGAGAAAGATCCTCAGTGAAATGGTTTGGCACAATGACTGCAGGACCTAAAGCACAGTGGGGCTTGTGAGGATGGTGCAGGACCAGATGTACAGAAGGTCCCTGTAAATTGGAGTGGACTCAATGGCTCCTCCTCTTCCTCCTCCTCTTCCCTCCTCCCCCTCCTCCTCCTCCTTCTCATCCTCCTCATTCATCAACTCTGTGTTCTTAAAAGACAAGTATACTCTGTCCCAGAAGGGCAATCTTATCCTGTGTGATTAACTGCCTCCGAAAACCCGCCGGAGGGGAAGCTATGGGTTGGTCCCAACTCTCCGATACACAACACCACCAACATGATACCTCAGAGGACTTTATGACGATACTTTGATCGGTTTCACTACTCATTCATTCCCACCTCTCAGCAACTTCTTTCCTTCTTTCTTTTCAGAGGGGAAATCCCTGGAAAGAAGTGGGTCAGTAGTAAGGGGGGCCAGACCTTCCCTTCTCCAATAAGGCGATGAACATCATCATGATAATGGTGATGAGAATAAACACTGATTGAGCACTTCCTGCATGCATCAGTCTCCGATGGTTAATCAACTCAGCATTATTGCAACCATATGCAGTGTTATTATTATCTTCACTTTGGGGACCAGAAAACTGGCACAGATAGGTTAAACAATTTGGCCAACAGCATGCAACTGTTGAAGAGAGAAGCTCGAGTTGAAACTCAAGCAGTTAGACTCTAGGACAGATGCTGTAATTGTGGCACATTCTTGCTTCTTTTTTCTCTTTTCCATCCTTGCATTTGTGGTTTGTTCAAAAAACAGTTGGCGTCTCCCAGCAGTGTGTGTAGACAGAACCTGGGAACCACAATTTGCCTTTCTAGACTTGAACTCCTTTGCTTCATCCGCAGGACTGGGTGGGTCCTGCCCAAGCACTGCCTGATCTCTTTGCCTGAGGAACACACACATGCAGCCACAATTTGGCTTTGGAAGTATCTCTTGGAGTCATTTTGATCACTGAAGAAATTTAAGGACCTATGTGAAAGAGTGAATAACTAGGAAGAAAAAGAGTTACGTGCAAAGCAGATGCAAAGAGAGAAGCAGAGAAATAGAAGATAATGATATATTCTGGCTAATTGGTAAGAGACTGGAAAATTATGCCACACTGCCAGCTAATCCATTAAAAAATTCTTTCAGAATTTATAAAATACTCGAGCACTACATTAAGACAAAGGTAAATAACCCAATTGAAAAACGGGCACAGGATATAAACAGATACTTTACCAAAGAAAACATTCAGATGGCAAACATATATATGAAGAAATGTTCAAAATCCCTAGCTCTAAGAGAGATTCAAATCAAAACAACTATATGAGATACCATCTCAGCCCAGTAAGAATAGCAAAATTTAACAGAACAGCAAATAACAAATGCTGGCAAGGTTGCGGTGAAACTGGAACTCTTATTCACCGTGGGTGTTAGTGTAACATGGTGCAACCACTATGGAAGGCTGCATGGCGCTTGCTCAAAAAGTTGCAAATAGAAGTACCATTTGACCCAGCAATTCCACTACCCTAAAGAATATACCCTAAAGAAACCATAACTGCCAATCAGGCAGATATATACACACACATGTTTATTGAAGCTTTGTTCACAATAGCAAAGTGTTGGAAACAACCTAAGTGCCCATCAACAAATGAATGGATAGAGAAGCTCTGGATATATTCACACAATGGAATACTACTCTGTATTGAAAAACAAGGAACTCATGCAATATTATTCAAAATGGTTGACCCTGGAGGACATGATGCTGAGTGAAATATCTCAGTCACAGAAAAGACGGTTGGGGTAAGACTGAGAAAAATTGGATAAATTATGTATACTGCATTGAAACAGATGAGGGAGAGAACAGTTTAAAAGAGGTATATGATAGGGTATTATAGTTATGACAAGAGTCCAGAATGAAGGTTGCATAGTGGAGTGTATGTGGGGGAGGGGGTAACTATATCAAGGAAAGAATTTTTCTTTTACTTTTCAAAGAGAGGAGCAAACTGGGAGGGAGAGGTGGGCAGGGAGAAAAGTGCAACAATGAATGAATGGGAATCCAAAATCTCTGTAAACATTCACTATAATTATTTAAATATTTATTTATATAAAAGAAAGACCTGGATTATTAAAATTCTTTTAAAAAATTCTTTCAGAGGAGACTTAGGCAATAACAACATTTAAACCATGGAAAGCAACCTTAGATTTAACTCAACAATCATACTTGTAGAAGTCACCCCAGCCATTAGGGGTGAAATACACATCTATGCAGTGTGATATGAAAGCACTAGAGAAGACCACACACCTTCCAATATTCCTTCAACTTTCACTTACAGATATGGAAATTCTCCCAATAGATATTTTGTGAACTAGAAGGGTTTTCTGCCTCCATGTGCTATTCCTGATTTATCTACGGTACTGAGCACCACGCACCATCACTTTAAACCTGTGGGCCTCTTTGTCAATGCTCCTCTCTCTATTTAGAGTTCTCCAACTCATCTGCACCAACTATTCTTCATGTTTTTGTTTTTAGCTGTCATCAAGTTGAGTACGACTCATAGCTACTCTATGAACAACAGATCTGAGCCCTGCCCTGTCCTGTGCCATCCTTGTCATCTCTGACACACTCAAGCCCATTGCTGTAGTCACTGTGTCAATCCGCTTGGCTGAGGGTCTTACTCTCCTTCACTGTCCCTTCACCTTCCCAAGAATGATGTATCTCTCACGCCCCTTCACATTTCTCCAATTCTAGAAAAATAAAACTATGCACTTCTAGAATTCTCTGTATACTTTTATTACAACTCTTAGTGCACCTTAAAATACAGCTGTTATTGCACCTTTTGGAAGTTCCTTCTTCTTTCCTTGGTCTTGTTGTATGTCTTGTTTTATGTCTTGTTGTATCTTGAACCTGGGGTCCTACATTCTTTGCTTCACTGTTCTGTATACCTCGTTTTTAATACAGCATCCTCCACATGATCAATAAAATGGAAAGGAAGATTAAGACATGCTAACAGCTTGAGTGCTATTAGTTTGCAGTCAGCAGAGAGCTGGTCTACTGTGGTGTTTAATAATCTGATGAGCAGTGATTCACTGACCCTTGACTGTGTTAGGCACTGTTGTTAGCCTTTTGTTGCATTATCAAAACTTCAGAATAACTGGTGAGGCAGGAATCATTACTATCCTCAAAGTAGGGAACTTGGGGCCAAAAGGAGCTAAATTACCTGCCAAGCTTGAAGATCACCACTGGTTTTTCAGCGTGTCCTACTGTGTGGCTTGCATGCTGTTGTGCTGCTGAAGTAATGTCACCTCTATTTACAAAACCAGCAACATCACTTAAGATGGACAAGTCCAAACAGAGCTTCCAGACCAAGAAAGTAGAAACAAAAGTCTGACAATCTACTTCTTTTTTTTAAAGTGATTTTTTAAATTGTGATATTAATAAAAGTTAACAATCTATTTCTAAATATTAGCCAAAATCTCTATGGAGAACACCATGAAAATCAGGGGAAATCATCAGATAAAATAACAAAGCCTAGGAGGCAGTCATCAGAACAGAGCAAGGGAACACTGCATGGTTCAAAATTGGGAAGGGCGTACGCCAGGGATGCATCCTATCTCCATACCTTTTCAACCTATATGCAGAACAGATTATCCGAGAGGCTGGGCTCTATGAGGAGAAATGTGGGGTCAAGATTGGTGGACGATTTATCAACAATCTGCGTTATGCGGATGACACAACCCTGCTTGCTGAAACTGAAGAGGACCTGAAGCGCCTGCTGCAGAGTGTCAAGGACTGCAGCCTCCAATATGGATTGAGGCTCAATGTCAAGAAGACAAAGATTCTCACCACTGGACCAATTGGCAGCATCAGGATGGATGGTGAAGAGATTGAGATTGTATACAGCTTTAGTTTGCTTGGCTCCATAGTCAACAGTCTTGGCACCAGCAGCCAGGAAATTAAAAGGCGCATTTCCATGGGAAAGTCTGCTGTTAGGGACCTCTCCAAAGTACTGAAGAGCAATGGTGTCTCTCTGGAGACTAAGGTGCGTCTGATACAGGCCATGGTTTTTGCAATCACTTGTTATGCATCAGAGAGTTGGACAATGACCAAGGAGGATAGAAGGAGAATTGATGCCTTTGAGCTGTGGTGCTGGAGAAGAGTATTGAGAATACCATGGACTGCTGGGAAAACAAACAGATTTGTCCTGGAGAGGGTTAAACCGGGTGGCTCCTTGGAGGCAAGGATTCTGAGGCTCCGTCTAACTTACTTTGGACATGTTGTGAGGAGAGACCGGTCCTTGGAGAGGGACATCATGCTTGGGAGGGTGGAGGGACAGCGCAGGAGAGGAAGGCCCTCTATGAGGTGGATTGATTCAGTAACTGGGATTATTGGGATGGGAGTGTCAGAGACAGTGCGATTGGCACAGGACAGAGAGGAGTTTAGGGCTGTTGTACATAGGGTCGCTATGAGTCGCAGGCGACTCGACGGCACATAACAACAACAACAACATAGGTATCTATAAACTCAGCAAAATAGAATCTGTGGAACCACAGGAGATCTGGGTCCAAGTTCCACCTTGGATTCCCTGAGTTGGTAGGGTTTCACCATGACCAGCCCAAGCTTGTTGAAGAAGACTTGGTGCCACTTCTCTCCAGAATTTTCTGCTGCATGGACCATCACCTTCAGATAAGTCAGGTTTCACAACAGTTAGAAAACCTGCAAGGAAAATTCCCTCTGAGTCAACTAAAGGACAGGAAAACTTTGGATTTCCGATTACTTTGCAAAAGCTAATGCTCTCTTTGTGACCCAAGAAATGCTACAGGAGAGCTTTAACACTTTCAATGTGAATGTCTCTCAGTCTTTGAGGAGAGAAACAGCTTAAAAGATTCCTAAGTGCACTTTAACAGCAAATGGAGAAGACACAAGTGTGTTGGAAGCAGGAAATTTTACAGGTGGGTAGCTATCCTTGAAAGGAAGGACACTGGATTTAGACTAAAGCATTGTCTCCTGGGAATCCCTAAGTGTTTGAAGGACATGAACCTGAGAATTCATCTGTAGAAATCCAAGGAATTCTTAGACTTTCTATTAATTGAGCAGTTTACAAGAAGACTTGAGAACAACAAATAGGCAACTTGCATAACTAACTTGATTTGAGGTTGTTTCCTAGTAGCTTTTTAGATATCTCCTTAAAGCAGTGTGATATTTCTAAATAATTATTTAATTAACCCATTATGTGGTTTAGTATTTCAGTCCCTTTTCTAGACCAAAGATCCAGTAACAGAATTATTAAATTTTTACAATTTTAAAACATCATTTGCTTGATGGATTCATTATTAATTAAGTACATATTTGCTATTGAAACACTGTCATTAATTACATTAAGATGAATTTTATAAAATACCTTCTTTCATTTCTTTTTTTTACAATCAGTGTCTTCTAAATTCTGAGTTGGAAATTTACTCAAAAGTTGAGACTCCGGATGCCTTCCTTGATAGAGAAAATACTTAAAACTATCGTTAGGCTCACGTAACCATCCAGAAAGGAAGACTCTCTTTTTAATGCAAACAGCTGATAGTTGACTATGAGCCTGAATAAAGCAGATGGTGGAAGTGATTCAAAGTTCAGCAGCTTCTGATCTCTGTAAATCTTAAATATGAGTCAGAGAAGCAGGATAAAATGTTCTGCTCAGCCACCATCCTATCCTAAGCGTACCCATCTGCTATGCTGATGTTTTATGTGATTTCATAAGAGAGTAAGGACAAATGAAGGCATAGAATAAAGATGAAGGGTAAGGAGATAAGAGAGAAAGGGAGGGAGTGGGGTGCCAAGTGCAGATGGTGGGGGTGGACTAGATGGAGGTAGTGGGGATGGTGAGGGGTGGGGAAGGTGGGGATGATGGGGGCTGAGGGGGTGGGGGAGTTGAGGGTGGACAGGAACACTGAGGTGTGAGCTTCTGTCTTGCCACACTCACCGGGGGAAACCACTGCAGATGGTCACTTCTCCTTACACTTCGGACCTCTCTTAGCCATAAACAAAATCCTGCAACTAAACCCACCAACAATAGGTGGTCAGTCTACCGTGTGTGCTCACTCAGTGTTGTCTTTGACCTCTGCTGAAGTTAAGGGCCCTATTCCCAGCATCCCAATTTATTCTCTGTGTGTGTGTGTTAATTCTTAGGTGGAATTAATTTAGAATTCCACTTTTTAAATGGTGAACACATCTCTTCATTGGTTAAAATGAATAAGGAACGAAAGGACTGCTTACTCAACAAGAATTCTTTTCTTATATCCAGTTGTGCAGCGGCGACACTTTAATCTAAATGTACTAAAGTCACATTGGTGTTTTGGCTTTTTTGTAGAAGTTGTTTGGGGTTTTTTGAACTGTGATTTGCATATTAGTTTTTCATGTGCTCATTCACAGACGTTTTGTAACGTTAATTACAGTGAGACAACGTCTGATTATTCCTCTATTGTGTACGGTCTCACCCTTCACCCTCCTACCATTCTTTAAAGAGCTCTGCAATCACTCCTTAGAAAATGAAGACATTATTTATAAAATTCTGATTGTCCCCTGGATCATGTTTTATTAAACTGTAAAAAAAGCCCCCAAACACAAACTAACTCAAACTCACCACCATCGAGCCTGGGCCGATTCACAGCTGACCGTCCAGCTGGTTTTCTGAGGCTGCAAATCACTCAGGAGGCGATTGTTTTTCACCTTTGGAGCCGCTGGTGGATTTAAATTGTCAGAAGGGCAGCTTTTGTACCATGAAGACTAGAACCATAGAATCCTACTAGAGGGTTGTTGTGGGTTGGACTTGACTAGATGACAGTGGGTTTGGGTTGTTTGGGTTGTTTTGGTTTGTCTTCAGAGAGCTCTGGATGGTATGGTCTGTAGGGAGTCGCGCTGCTAAATCTAAGGGGGCATCTGTGTGGTGTCTCTGACTTCTCTGAGGAAAAAGATACGTAATCGCCTTCTCTGTGATTTAGTTTCCTAAAATCCTGCTGGAGGGTCAGTTATGAGTTGGCTTTGACTCAATTGCAATTAATTTGATTCTGTTGGTGTTTTTAAAAGTGTTGTCTTATGTCCTAGACCCTCAGAATATTCAAGGGGTGCAACTTAGACATGGAGAATTATATGAAGCCTACCCTTCAAGGATTGGAGGTAGACTCGTCAACAATCTGTGTTACACAGATGACACAACCCTGCTTGCTGAAGCTGAGGAGGACCTGAAGCACTTGCTGCAGAAGGTCAAGGACTGCAGCCTTTGATACAGATTGAAGCTCAACATCAAGAAAACAAAGATTCTCACCACTGGGCCAATTGGCAGCAGCATGATAGATGGTGAAAAGACTGAGATTGTTTAACAGCTTCAGTTTGCTCAGCTCCACAATCAACACTCTTGGTGCCAGCAGGTACCAAGGGAAATTCTGCTGCCAGAGGCCTCTCCAAAGTACTGAAGAGCAACAATGTTAGTCTGGAGACTAAGGTGTGCCTGATACAGGCCATGGTCTTTGCAATTACTTGCTATGCATCAGAAAGCTGGACAATGACGAGGAATGATAGCAGAATTGATGCCTTTGAGCTGTGGTGCTGGAGAAGAGTATTGAATATGCCATGGACTGCTCAGAGAACAAACAGGTTCATCCTGGAGAGGATGAAGCCAGGCTGCTCCGGAGGCAAGGATTCTGAAGCTTTATCTGACATACTTTGGACAGGTTGCAAGGCAGGATCAGCCCTTGGAGAGGGAGGTCATGCTTGGGAGGGTGGAGGGACAGCACAGGAGAGGAAACCCTTGATGAGATGGAGTGATTCAGTGACTGGGGTAATGGGAGTAGGTGTGTCAGAGACAATAAGATTGGCACAGGATAGAGCAGCGTTTAGGACTGTTGTGCACGGGTAACTATGAGTCGCAGGTGACAGGACAGCCCATAAAAATAGTGACAACAACAACAATAGCACCCTTTAAAGTGTGAAAAGTACTACTGTGATGGAAAAAATCCTTTGCCATTGGTGACGTTGAGTTTCAGACTAGGTTTTTATTCTTTTTTTTTAATCCATTAATTTATCTCCTAAGTGAAGGTAATAGTATTGTCACAGATTGTTGTTTTTATTGTTGTGTACTCTCTAGTCAACTCTGGCTCATAGAAACCCTATGAACAATTTCTCTGAACTTTGCCCTATCCTGAGCCAACCCACCTCTTCTGACACACCTGACCCTGTAGCCACAGTCCCTGTGTCAAACGATCTCATCCAGGGTCGTCTTCTTCTACCCTGGCATTCCACCCTTCCAGGCATGATGTCCTTCAATAAGGACTAGCCCTTCCTGGCAACATGCCCAGAGTATGTGAGATGGAGCTTCATCAAACCTGCATCTAAGGAACTACCTGGTTTTACATGCTCCAGGACAGACCTGTTTGTTCCATGGTATGGTCAGTACTTTTTATCCAGCACAACAACTCAAAGGCATTTGTTCTCCTTCTGTCATCCTTATTCATGGTCCAGCTCTCAGATATATAATAAGCAATTGGGAAGATCATGGACTGAATTAGGCACACCTTAGTCTCTAGATTGACATCATTACTCTTTAGCACCCTGGAGTGGTCCTTAACAACTCATCTTTTGGTTTCCTGATTGTTGATGCCAAGAGTGTTGATTCTAGATCTGAGCAAGATAAAATTGTTAACAACTTCAATCTTTTCTTCCATCTATCAACAGTGTCTCTCTAGAGACTAAGGTCTGCCTGATACAGGCCATGGTTTTTGCAATCACTTGTTATGCATCAGAGAGTTGGACAATGACTAGGGAGGATAGAAGGAGAACTGACGCCTTTGAGCTGTGGTGCTGGAGAAGAGTATTATGTACCATGGACTGCCAAGAAAACAAACAGATTCATCGTAGAGAGGATTAAACCAGGCTGCTCCTTGGAGGCAAGGATTTTGGGGCTTCGTCTGACATACTTTGGACATGTTGTAAGGAGAGACAGATCTTTAGAGAGGGACATCATGCTGGGTAAAGTAGAGGGACAGTGCAGGAGGGGAAGACCCTCTATGAGGTGGAGTGATTCAGTGACTGGGGTAATCGGAATGGGTGTGTCAGAGGCAATGAGCATGGTTTAGGGCTGTTGTACATAGGGTCGCTATGAGTCGCAAACGACTCAATGGCACATAACAACAACAACAACATCATGATACTACGAACTTTGAGAAAGAATGATAGTTATAGAAAGGCTTCAGGTCTTTTGTTCATAGGGTTGCTATGATTCATGCTCAACTTGATGGCAATCAACAACAATAATCATAATACTGTTGATTGGCCCATTGACAAGAATCTTTGTTTTCTTGATATAGAGATACAATCCATGTTGAAGGCTACAGTCCTTGATCTTCTGCAACAAACACTTCAAGTTCTCCTCAGTTTCAGTGAGCATAGTTGTATCATCTGCACAATGAAAGTTGTTAATGAGTCTTCCTCCAGGCCTCATGCCGCATTCATCTTCACAAAGTCCAGGCTCCCCAATAATCTGTTCAACATATAGATTGAAAAGATATTGAAAAAGGATACATTCTTGACACACATTTTTCTTGATTTTAAAGCAGTCATTGTTCCCTTGCTCTGGACAACAGCTTGGTTTATGAATAGGCTTTACATGAGCATAATCAAATGTTCTGGGATTCACATTCTTCTTAATGTTAGAAATAAATTGTTGTGATTCACACAGTCAAATACCTTTGCATGGTCAATAAAACAAAAATAGATATCCTTCTGGTTTTCTCTGCTTTCACTCAAGATACCTCTGACATTGGCAATGATATCCCTAGTAGCCTCTTTTAAATTCAGCTTGTATTTCTAGCAGTTATGTATTGATATACATCCTAATTCTTTTTGGATAATCTCCAGCAAGATTTTGCTTTCATGTAATATTAATGATATTGTTCCATAATTTCCACAGTCTGTTGGATCACCTTTTTTTGGAAATGGGAATAAATATGAATCTCTTCGAGTCAGTTGGTCAGGAAGCTGTCCTCTGGTTTTCTTGCCACAAGCTGATGAGCATGTCCAGGACTGTATCTATTTGTTGAAATATGTCAATGAGTCCCTGGGGCTTTATTTTTGTCAATTCTTTCAGAAAAGCTTGAACTTCCTCCTTTATTATCTTTGCTACTTCCTGAAATGGTTCCGGTCAGCCAATTCTTTTTGGTACTCTGTATATTCCTTCCATCTTCTTCGATTCTTTCTGGATCATTCAATATTTTGCCCATAGCATCTTTAAGTATTACAACTTGGGGCTTGAATTCAGCTCTTGCTTCAGTTCCTTCAGCTTGACAGATGCTGAGTGAGTTCTTCTCTTTGATTTTCTGACTCCAGCTCTTTGCACATTTTGTTATATTTTGCTTAGTCTTCAAGAGCTGTCCTTTGAAATCTTCTCTTCAACTCTTTTAACTTTCTGATTTGTCCCTTTGTTTTGGCTTCTTGGTGATAGTTATAATATGGTGAATATAAAGATGGCTATTATCTGACATAATAATCAGTGACTGATAATACATCGGAAGTGTTCAATCAATGTTTATTTCCACTGCCATGATTACCATCCTCCTCCTCCTCATCATCATCTTGTTAGAGAATCACAGAACACTTAATTATGTTCCTGCAAAACTATACCTAGACCAAGAAGCTGTTGTGCAAGTGAACATTGCCTGGTTTAAAATTAAGAAAGGTGTGCATTAGTATTGTATCCTTTCTCCATACCTATTCAATTTGTGTGCTGAGCAAATTATTCAAAAAGCTGGACTCTGTGAAGAAGATGGTACCATCAGGATTGGAGGAAGAGTTATCAATACATTTAGTATGCAGACGACACAACCTTGCTTGCTGACAGTAAGGAGGACTTGAAGCACTTGCTGCAGAAATCAAACATTGCAGCCTTCAATATAGATTGTTTCTCAATGTCAAGAAAGGGAAAATTCTCACCACTGGACTGATAGGCAGTATAATGATAAATGGAGAAAATATTGAAACTATCAATGACTTCATCTTGCTTAAATCCACAATCAGTACACCTGATGTCAGCAATCAGGAGGTCAGGAGATAGATTGTTTTGGGAAAGTCTGCAGTTAGGCAAGGAAACTCTCCAAATTATTGAGGAACAATGGTGTTAGTTTGAGGACTAAAGTGCACCTCCTTCAGACCATGTCTTTTCAATCACTCGCTTTACTGCTGAGAGTCTGACAATAAGGATGACAAAAGAAGAATTGATGCCTTTGAATTGTTGTTTTGGAGAAGTGTACTGAATATCCATGGACTGCCAAAAGAACAAATAGATGTATCTTAGAGAAAGTGTAGTCAGAGTGCTCCTTGGAGGCAGGAATGATGAAGCTTCATCTCACATACTTTGGGTATGTTGCTAGGAGTGGCTATTCCTTGAAGACTGACATCATAATTAGAAGGGTGGAGGGTTGGTGAAAGACAGGAAGATCCTCTCTTTCTTTTTCTTTTTTTAGATCCTCTCTTTCTAACCAGGTGGACTGACACAGCGTCTGTAGCAATGTGCTCAAGCGTGTCAGAGATTGTGAGGATGGCACAGGATAGGACAGGGTTCAGGTCTGCTGTTCAAAGAGTCACTATGAGTCATACTTGCAACCAATAATATCAGGTCTCTGAGTGGTGCAAACGGTTAATGCACTTAGCTACTAATTGAAAAGTTGGTGGTTCATGTCTACCCAGAGGCAAAATGGTGTGGAAATCAATCTTAGAAAAAATGAGTCATTGGCAACTCTATGGACCACAGTTTCACCCTGACACACATGGGTCTTCACACGTCAGAATCAGCTATACCAGACTTTTTCTCATATATTCATTACCATTTATTGTAAATGTATTTTTGAAACAAAATGGAACTTTTATTAGGTATAAACAGAGAGAAATTTGTAAAACGGAACGTTCAGGAATAGCATTTTCAAATCAATCTTCTAACCTTCGGGGGAGTCCCACAACCCAACCACGTTCATCATTATGGAAGAGGAACCTAGGAGAACTGGGTGGTTCAATCTTTCAATGTGGTTGTGAAAGATCAGAAATGGAAGTAGGAAAGTATTTTCTTAAATAAGCAAGGACATCAAAATCCTAATCTAGACAACCCCAGCTTCAGGGCAAGTAAGCACCTGTTTGTCATGAATGGGGAAAGGGGAACCACTGCCTTTGGGTATGGACCCCCAAGTGAAGGTCTGCCCTCTAAGTTAAGGTGGTACGTGCACTTGACTTTGTTTAGTCAGCAGTGGAAAACCACTTCCTCTTTCTGCAGCCCTGAAAACGATAACCATATGTTCCAATCTTTCCTCCCAGTTTTATTTTCCAGGTCTTCACTCATGATTGCCCTGTGGGCTTCTGTGATGTTAGGGGCATGTTTTTAATTTAAACAAGAGTTTCTGCCAAAAAGAAAGGACAGGAAAACCTGATTCTTTCTCACATAGTTGATAAATCCCCTGCTCTCAATTTGGTATTCAGAATTTGGGAGTTAAATTACAAGAGCACCTTAAAATGTGTTTATCTAAAATCACAGGCAATCCTGGAATGGCCCACGGTACAAAAAAAACTGTTTAAATGCAATTTATTGAAGAAGACTTTTCAATGAAAATTGAGCCTGCCGAGACAAATACTTTAATGAAATCATCGTATAACAACTATTATGAAATGAAGAACTGATTTAATTAGAATACTCTAAGTTGTACTTGCTGTTAAACATTTTAAAACAAATAATTTTGACTAATGATAGCAAAAGATCATTTTCACATTACTGTGCATTACGAATTTCTTGATGGAATTCAGGGCCCTCTGTTTATAGAATCATCTAACCTCGCACCCCTTCCCATCAATTCCTTAATTTCTGCTTCTCATCAACATGAATGTCTATTTGTATTTAGCATTATAGAGATAATGTTAATAATAACGTTTCCATTTTCTTCTTAAATTTGTGAAGTTCTTATTACTAGAGTTTAATATGTATTTGAGGAGACATGAACAATCAATTCAGCTAGTAAAAACTACAGATAACATTTGCCAAGTATACTCTGTGTATCAGGAATTATATCAATGGATTTAGATGTACTATCTTATTCCTCATATCTTAAGAGAGAGATGATATTTGTCCAAAGTCACATAATTTACAAATGTTGGTGTTCGGATTCAAATGGATTACTTTTTAATCTAGACTTTCAACCTTCAACTTGAGACTCAAACAAACTCTTTTGGGAACAAGCAAGAAAATTCCTTCACATTCAATTGTAATTTTAATTGATGGGAAACAGGGAATATGGAAAATTTTTGAATGCTATAATTTGTCTGAACTGAAGACTCATAAAGCTCCTGGGCCTTTAAGAAGTCCTGTACACTGATTTGCTCAAACTATCTACTGGTGATTCAGTGGTGGAATTCTTACCTCCCAGGCCAGAAGCCTGAGCCTGATTTCTGCCCAATGCCCCTCATTTGTAGCCATCACCTGCCAGTGGAGGCTGTGTTTCTATGACACTGAATCCTCTGAAAACCAGCCAGAGGGTCAGCTATGAGTCAGATCTGAATAGAAGGTCCTCAACAACAACATGAGTTTTCAGTAGAGATGGATAGAATAGCAAAGAGGCCCTGGAAATCTACTTCTGAGAACCAATCAAGAAGAAGCCTGGTTACAATGGTGTAATTCTCAGTGATGGGATGGTGAAGGGTTGGGCAGAGTTTCATTCTAGTCTGTGTGGGGCCTTCTGATTTAGGGACAGTTCAAGGAAGTCAACAACAGGTTAGCAGGGGAGAAGGGAAAAGACTCAAACATATGACAGAAGTTTATGTGTGAGTAATTATGGTTTTTTAAATGATGCTATTGTTAAGTGCTGTCAATTTGATGCCCACGTAAAGTGGCTCTATGAAGTACACTGAGGAAAAGAATTACATTTAAGGAACAAAGTAGTACCATTAGGTGTTTGTCAGAAACATTCTCACTATCAGTTGTTTTGCCATCAGGAACTCTACGTAATATGTTGTTGTTGGTGTTGTTGTCACGTGCCGTTGAGTCGCTTGCGACTCATAGCGACCCTATGTACAACAGCCCTAAACTCTGCTCTGTCCTGTGCCAATCGCACTGTCTCTGACACTCCCATCCTGATTATCCCAGTCACTGAATCAATCCACCTCATAGAGGGCCTTCCTCTCCTGCGCTGTCCCTCCACCCTCCCAAGCATGATGTCCTTCTCGAAGGACTGGTCTCTCCTCACAACATGTCCAAAGTACATTAGATGGAGCCTCAGAATCCTTGCCTCCAAGGAGCCACCCGGTTTAACCCTTTCCGGGACAAATCTGTTTGTTTTCCTAGCAGTCCATGGTATTCTCAATACTCTTCTCCAGCACCACAGCTCAAAGGCATCAATTCTCCTTCTATCCTCCTTTGTCATTGTCCAACTCTCTGATGCATAACAGGTGATTGCCAAGACCATGGCCTGTATCAGACGCACCTTAGTCTCCAGAGAGACACCATTGCTCTTCAGTACTTTGGAGAGGTCCCTAACAGCAGACTTTCCCATGGCAATGTGCCTTTTAATTTCCTGGCTGCTGGTGCCAAAATAATGAGATAAAGTTTTGTTTTGGTTTTTTTTTTTTTTAAAAGGAGTACAAATCAGCATGGGTGGGGACAGGTGCATTTGCATTCCATTAATTCCACAAGGGGGCAGGACTTATCAACAACATCCACAGCACAAAACTAATTTCTATGAGGTCAGACATGCTTCCATGTCCCCCATACATGCCTCTATCAATTCTCAGTCTTCCCTCCCAGGGAACCATTGTTCTTCAGTACTTTGGAGAGGTCCCTAACAGCAGACTTTCCCATGGCAATGCGCCTTTGTGTGATATATAGCATGTAAAGAAACAAGTAGAGCAGTAACTCAACTAGAATTGTGAGAAGATTGGAGAACATTTATTTTAGTCTTCAAGGGTGAGATGTATTTGCTATCATTTAATGACAATATGCTTAAGCAAAGCGTAGTTATGAGGACTGTGCAGAAGTAAGCTGTGTGTGGGAGTCAGCTCACCAACACTTAGCAACAATGATAGAAAAGGACTAGCTCATTTTTAAACATTCAAGAGATACAGAAAAGGTTCAAAGAGGAAGAAAACCCATTCATAAAAAGATTTCTCAGAGATGCTCGATCATTTTAATGTATGTACTTCTAGACTTTATACACATATTGTTGTTGTTAGGTGCTGTAGAGTTGACGATGACTTATAACAACCCTGAACACATAGAAACTTTACCCTATCCAGTGCCATCTCATGGCCTTCACCATCCTCAAGCCCATTGTTGCATTCACTGTGTCCACTCATCTCATTGTTTTCTTTTTCCTGACTCTCTGCTTTTATTTTTTTATTTTAATGAAAGCTTACCTAGACTTTGGATTTCCATTCATTCATTGTTGCGCTTTTCTCCCTACCCATTCCTCGCCCCCCCCCATATGCTTTTCTTTTTGAAAAGTAAAAGAAAAAACTCTTTAATTATTATTAAACCCTTCCCTTCAAGTCCACTCCACTATGTTATCTTCATTCTGGACTCCTGCCATAACAATAATATCTAATCATATATCCCTTTTGACCCTCTGCTTTTACCAGCATGATGTCTTTCTCCAGGGATGGGTACTTCCTGATAGCATACCCAAATCATGAGAAACAAAAGTTTTACATAAGCAGATTGTTTCTCATAAAATGAGACTATGCTGTGCACAGAGTTAAAAAACTCTTAACACTCTGTTGGCTATGGAATATTTGCAAAGTCATTATATGGAGATATGACACAATCATCATTAATGGTCACAGAGCATTCCATTGGGAATTTTTTCACAATCTAGGGTATTTACACACACACACACACACACACACACACACACACACACGAAGACACTGGGGAAATGGGGGTTTGGTAAGTCACTTTTAGTGAGATTGGCTCAGGACAGGACAGGGTTCTGCTGTACATAGGGTCGCTATGCATTGCAGGCAACTTGATGGCACATTAACAACAACAGCAGCATAGTAAGATATACAGGTGGCAACATTCTGAAAAATCCCAATCAATAATGAGACTCCTTGGGTCACTGGGTTACTGGATTTGAGGTTTAGGAGCATTGTCTTGAATTCAGCTAGGTTGACTGGCAAAAGACAGTCCACAAAGACCATGTTCTGCTTCCTGCTTTGGTGAATAGTAATTGGTGTCTTAGAAGCTTGTGAGTGGACATCTAAGACGTAACTACTGGTCTCTCTCCATCCAGAACAAAGAAGGGGGGAATATCAAAGACTCAAGGAAACAATTAGTCCAAAAGACCACCCACACCTGAAACGAGCCTGAGACCAGCAGAATAAGATGGTACCCGACTGCTACAGCCCACTCTGATCAGAATGACAATAGAAAGGCCTGAACAAAATTAAAAATATATGAGAAAAAAAAAAAAGACAAAACTTAGTGGTCTGATAGAGACTGGTGGAAACCCTGAGATTATGACCTTTCGAGATCTTTGAAACATGGCACTGAAGCTACCTCCAGGAATCACTTTTCATCCAAATCGCAGATAGACCTTTAAACAATAGCACAAAAGAGGAGCCTATTACTCAAATCAGTCAGCCATGTGAGAATAAAAAGGGTCACAATTGCCTCCAAAAATTTTCAGAAGGCAAGAAAGAAGAGTGGAAACAGGGAACCCAGAGAAATGGAAAACCCTGTTACACTGAGAGGATTGCAACTAACTTCATGAAACATAATGTATATCAATTGCTGAATCAAGTCTGATGTACTCTGCAAACTTTCATTCAAACCACAATAAAATGTTAAAAGAAAAGAAAGACATTAAACTGTCTGGGCTTATCACTTTATCAAGCAACTTATGTTCATGTTGTCAGGAACTCTGTATACCCTGTGAAGTGGCAAGACACAACCAGGGCAAGTGATTTATCAGAACAGTGATATTTACCTCTTGAAAGCCAAGATTATTTTCTTTAATTTAATGATTATAAATGCTCCTGGAAACTATGAACTTTGAAAAAAGGATAATAGTTATAGAAAGGCCGTTAATGGCATGGGAGGAGACTGCCCATCCTTTTCCAGCAGAGCAACTGGTGGCCTCGAACCTCCCACCTTCTTGATTGCAGTGCAGCTTCTTGACTAAATTTTTGCATACAGCAAGTTCTGTCTTAAAAATCAAGCTTATTACATTTTAAATGGCTTTCACTCTGTCAGAGCATTTTCTGTAATAATGAATGTCTATCTTACATTGTCCTTATAGAATTATAATGCTTGAAGAAACAATACCAAATGATTGCTCTGATATCTATGTTACTGTTGTTGCTGAGTGTTGTAAAATTGAGGATAACTCATCATGACTTTGTGAACAACAGATCTGAACCATATCCTTATCCTCTGCCATCCGTATGATTTCTGATATACTCTATCTCATTGTTGCAGTTAAACCCACTTCTAATTATGAAGAGGCTGGCTGAGGTCTACAGCATCGGTAATCTACAGCTGGACAGAGAGTGAGAGAGGCTGGCCCTTCCTTAGGAAGAAAAAAAAATCAACATGGAAGGCAAAAAAGCATTTACCGTCTTTCTAAGTCACCAAAGAAAGGTAAACACTTAGATACAATTGTAAAGTACTCCATTTTCAACCCCTGCACAAGACAAGCACTGCCATACCCACTTTACAGATGAGGAAAAGAACATGGAAACATCTTGCTCAGTCTCTTGTCAGCCATCTGTCAATAATCAGATGCAATCATATGTCTGCTGATGCCAGTGACAGACTCTGCATTCCCATACACGACCTCTCTCACTGACTACAATGACCTAAACCAGTATCTGACAGATAAGAGTCCTGCACAATACTGTTACCTCATGGGGCCTCCTGCCAGGAAATTTTCATGAATGCAAGTGGCCAGATCCCTGCTTTACCCTTCAGGTTACAGAATGCACACAAGGCTGGAATTACATGTAGATAAATTATGAGCGGCATCTGTTTATTTTCTTTAATGTTCCTAAGTATGTGGTTATTGAGTCAAAAGGTATAAATGTTAGGCTATGGACTTAAGAAAGAGATCAGAGAATGAGATAGAAAGCTTGCAGCTTTATTAAATAGGGAGCTCCCAGGCGAGGTTCCTCTTCTGAAGATGCAGAAGAAGGAAGTCACACTTTGAGCATATTGTTATTGTTGTTGTTGTTAAGTGCCATCGAGTCGCAGACGACTCATAGCGACCCTATGAAGGAGAGTCCTCCAAGCTTGGGTGCCTTTCATCCTCTCTCCAGGTTCATAGGGTTTCCGGAGGCAAGCTATTATGGAAGTGGATGCCACTCTTCCTTCCACATTGAGCATATTAGGGAGGGTTTTTTATAACAGAGTCTTTAGGGAGGGAAGGGCAGGACATTCCATTGTGATTTGTGATTCATCCATTTGTTGGTCAGGTGGGCGAGGCCATTCATTCTTCTTATCACATGTGTATTTGAATTCTTCATTCTCCCCACTAGGCTCCTGTCTGCACCTAACAATAAAGATATTTAGAGCTTAAAAAAAAATAGTTATAGAAAGGCTTCAGGCCTTTTGTTCATAAAGTTGGGACAAATGATCATAAAAGTATTACCTGCTTGTTGTTAAATACCCAGAGGACATAGAAATGGTACAAAGAAGAGAATTAATTCATAAACCTATCTCTCAGAGGTAGATATATTATCTTAATGTACATAATTCTAGACTTTATATATATATATAAACATTACTCAAAAGAAAGGATTATATGTATGGAGTTTTAAACATCTTTGTCACTAAACCACTTATTGACTTTGAAACACTTTCTAGTCATTGCAAAAAGTATGGCATAACCATTGTTAGAGGCAACATAGTATTCTGGAACTCTGGTGGCTTAGTGGTAAGGAGTTGTGCTGTCGACCTAAACGGAGCCAATTCCAGTCCACCAGCTACTCCATGAGAGAAAAATGGGCAATCTCCTTCTGTGTAATATATGTTGTTGTTAAGTGCTGTCGAGTCGTAGGCGACTCAAAACGACCCTATGAACAAAAGTCCTCGACACTTGTGAGTGTGACTTTTCATCCTTTCTCCAGGTTCAAAGGGTTTCCTGAGGCAAGCTATTTACAGAAGTGGACCGCACTCCTGCTTCCAAGCTTGTTTTTGTGTAATATATAGCCACTGAAAATTCACTGAAGGGTCAGCTATGAGTCAGTTCTGATTTGATGGCACATAACAGCAACATAATATTCCACTTTACATTTGTCTTTTGCACTCAAACATTGTATATTACAAATTCTGCACCACTAAATACATTTGTGTATGTATCTTTTGAAAATATGTCTAACTGCTTAAGATAAAGTCACATAACAGCAACATAATATTCCACTTTATATTTGTCTTTTGCACTCAAACATTGTATATTACAAATTCTGCACCAATAAACACATTTGTGTATGTATCTTTTGAAAATTTGTCTAATTGCTTAAGATAAAGTCCTATATATTTTATGCAGATAGAGAATGCACACTTTTAAGCTTTTGGTAGCTAATTTGTATTACCCTTCAAATGTACATCAAGCCAAAACCACTACCTTCAAATCTATTCTGACTCCTGGCAATGCTCCATCTGTTTTCACTGGTAGTAAATCTTAGTGAGAGAACCGTCTCCCTGACCTTTGCCCCTTGTAAAGGGTGGTGAATTTGAACCAAGGATTTCCCATTTTCTGCTCAACATCGTAATACAGTAAGTCCCCAGCATTCCTTCCTCCCATATTGTTGTTGTTGTTGTTGTTATGTGCCATCGAGTTGTTTGCGACTCATAGCGACCCTATGTACAACAGCCCTAAACCATGCTCTATCCTGTGCCAATCTCATTGCCTCTGGCACACCCATCCTGATTACCCCAGTCACTGAATCAATCCACCTCATAGAGGGTCTTGCCCTCCTGCACTGTCCCTCTACTCTACCCAGCATGATGTCTGTCTCTAAAGACCTGAAAACCTCCCATATTAGTTGCTAAATATTTGAATGAAGCTTTGGTAGCCTTGTGGGTAAAGAGCTCTACTGTTAACCCAAAGGCACAAGGTCCAAATCCATGGGGGGAAGATAGGTAGTCTCCTCCTGTGCAATTTCTTGCTTCTGAAAACTCATCATAGAGTCAGCTATGAGTTGGTTCAGACTTAATGGCACATAACAGCAACAACTTGAAGTTATATATTTTGTGTATTCACCTGTTTTTTTAGGGGAGCTCTGATGGCCTAGTGGTAATGAGTTGTGCTGCCAACACAAAGATATGCTGAATCCACTAACTAATCCGTGGGAAAAGGGGACAATCTCTTCATGTGCAATTTACAGACTGAAAACCTATTAGAGGGTCAGCTCTCAGTCATTTCCAACTCAATGGCACATAACAACTAAAGCAACAACCTACTTCTTTTACAATGTTGGGATTTTAAAATTATTTCTTTTAAAAAGGGGAAGTCAGTGAAAAGTAGTTGTGGTTCAAGGCTAATAAATGGCATCTGAGAGTCACAGCACTATTTTACAAAGCATTTCCTACATCTTTCACAAAGAAATGTCTTTCAAACCAAATTCAAGGTGGGAACTTATTCCTGTTTTAGAAAAGGGAAAACTAGAAGAAAGGACATGAAAGCACTGAATGTAGAGCTCCCCTTTGCTGATTCTCCTGCGAGCCCTGAGAAAAGTTTCTATGAACACATGTTCACTCTTCCCTCTCTGTCTGTTCTTCACTTGGGTTTAATCCCTTACACTGTCCAATATGCACCTTCACAGTCACTCTCCCCAGAGCTTATCAAATGTTACTCTCAGGAAGAGAGGGCCAACTCAGGCACATGTAAGGACTTTTGTTAGATAATTTCTGTCGACTTGGCCCTGACTCATGATGACCCATCCACAATTAAACAAAATGCTGTCTCATTGCACCACCGTCATGATCAGTCACGGACAAACAGTGTTCCATGTGATCTTCAGGATTTTCTTTGGCTGCTTGGTTCTCAGAAATAGAACCAGCTCTTCAAAATCCACCTTAATCTCAAATCTCCACGGAAATCCCTTCAACATCATAGTAACGCACCAGCCTCCACTGGCAGGTGAATGGGGGTTGTGCTTGAGGTGCGTTGGCCAAGAGTTGAACCCAAGTCTCCTGCATTGCTGTTGTGAGGTGCCATCGAGTTGACACGATCCATAGCAACCCTGCCCTGCCCTGTGCCGTCCTCACCATCTCTGATAACACTGAGCTCACTGTTATAGCCACTGTGCTAACCCATCACATTGAGGGTCTTTCACTCATCCTCCACTTTTCCAAGCACATTTCTTTCCCCGAGCAAGTCTTCCATGATGGAGGTGTGGTGGAGGTGTGAATCCTACCACTGAACCGTGACTGTGCCTCACTGAAGTCTGTGCTGATTTCCGTCAGGCCCACTCGGACACTTGGGCTAGAGCAGGACCATATGGTTTGCTAGATGGTCCTCTTTACAGAAGCAGATTGCCAGGTGTTTCTCCTTTAGAACTGGTGGGATCACAAGACCTTTCAAAAAGCAGCTACTCATTTAACCATTGTGCGACCAAGCTTCCAGGGAGATCTACATAATTAAAATACTTCTTCTCTTTTTGCATTTAGATAGTTCAGAGCTCTTTGAGAGAAAGCAATGAAAGTCTAAGACAGTAGGTAAGCAGGTATTTTTAAGACACTAGGAACTTGATCTGTCAAGAAATGGGTGTGTCTGCTATCCTGTCTGAATTTTAAAAACCATCTCAGGAATAGATCTGATGCATTGAACACTCACGATCCAAGATCAGATGAGTTGTGGGATGCCATCAAGGATAATTGCAAGGTACTGTCGTCTGCATAAGGCAGCTTGTTGATGAGTCTTCCTCCTCTCCTGATGCCACATTCTTCTTCATATCATTCAGCTTCTCAAATGATTTAGTTCAGCATATCGATTGAACAGTTGTGGAAAAACAATTAGCTCTAATGTACACCTTCCCCGATTTTAAACTATGCAATGTTTCCTTGTTCTGTTTGGACAAATGCCTCTCTTCCCCACCTCCACCCCATTTATTGTTGTTGTTGTTATGTGCCGTTGAGTTGCTTGCGACTCATAGCGACCCTATGTACAAGAGCCATAAACTTTGCTCTGTCCTGTGCCAATCGCACTGCCACCCCATTTACTTTATAAAAATTATTCGTTCGTGCATGCGCTTTCCTCCCCCTCTCCTTCCTTCCCCTCGTTGTCCTCATAAGACTATTAATTGTCATTGTTTGAAATTGAGTAGGAACTGACTCATAGCTGACCCTCCAGTGGGTTTTCAGAGGCAATAATCCCCTGGGAGTAGATTGCCCTTCCTTCTCTGGTGGAGCAGCTGATAGATTTGAACCGTGTGCCTTTGGGATAGCAGCATAGATTTTTATAACTGGGAGACCAGAGCTACACATAGTTTTTAATTGTACATTCCTTTCAGAATATCCTCACTTTCACTAATTCCAGTGGACAAATGCTTCTTGGTCTATATATAAACCAGGTTTCATATAAATACAATTAAGTGTTCAGGGATTCTCATTCTTCTCAATATTAACCATAATTTAAGATCCACACAGTCAAATGTTTTTGCATAGTTAATAAAACCTAAGTAAAAAATTTTTCTAGTATTTTCTGTTCAAGATCCATTTGACATCATCAGTGATTTCCCTCCTGCCAAGATCTCTTCTGAATTCAGCTTGAATTTCTGACAGTTCCATATCCATGTACTGTTCCAGGTGTTTTTAAATAATCTTCAGCAAAATTTTACTTTTATGTGGTATTAATGATACTGTCTGATAATTTCTATTTTCTGTTGGATCACCTTTCTAGAGAATAGGAACAAATATGAATCCGCACGACTGGCATAGACAAAGGTATGATAAAAAAAATAGTTTCTTTAATGTGTCCAGCTAAAAACTTGTCAAATGTTTGTCCAGTCAGTAGGTTTTCCTTTCATTCTATTTGTAAGAGTTTTTTGTGCACACAGGGACTTAATCTTTAGAAGGTCCTATTCATCAATGTTATCCTCTCCTGGTTGTGCATTTCTGGCTGTGATTGCCAGCCTCTTTATATTGGAGGCTAGGCCTTCTATTTTGACCCATTTTGCCTCTTGTGATCTTTATGGTTTGGGGATTTACTTGTAGGTCTCTGGTCCACCTTGAGTTGATTTGTGTGTATAATGTGAGGTATGGATTCCTTGCTCTTTTTAATGTTGCTGACAATAGCACTGCCAAGGCAGAAGTCCTCCTGAGTTGAGACCGCAGAAAAAATTTCTCAGGGATTACAATGTAAGAAAAGGCCCTCTGAACACAATGGCTTTGCTAATTCTTGAGGCCATGTATCAGTATAGACCTGGAATCCCAGTGCTGGAAATTCTGGGGATATGTCTACGTTTAGCTAATATTTCTAACATATAGCCCAGCATGAGGAATGGTGATCGGCATGTACTCTCAGTCACACAAAGAGCCCAGAGGCAGCATTTGCCAGTGTTTCTGGTGCTTATCTAAGGCTCTTCTGTCTTTATTGCTGCATCTTCTCTTGAAGAGCCCTTGATCATCTCCTGGAAGAAACTCACCCCACCAAAGCTGGAACAGTCAGAGTCTTTGGAATTGAATTTTGTTTCTTTTTGAGGCCAGACCTCTCTCAGTTCTGGAGATCATGTGAGGTAAAATGAAATTAGGCATCCAGGAGATTGAAAAAAGATGAGCAACAGTGGAACAAAAAGGGATTTTTTTACAGGGTTTACCTTTCACTCTTTTTTTAGGTTAGGTTTATAAAAAAAAAATAGTGAAAGGTAAACCCTAGAACACTTGATCGTTCTAATGTAAAACTTATACTTGGACCAGGAGGCAGTCGTCAGAACAGAGCAAGGGATCACTGCATGGTTCAAAATTGGGAAGAGCATATGCCAGGGATGCATCCTATCTCCATACCTTTTCAACCTATATGCAGAACAAATGATCTGGGAGGCTAAGCTCTATGAGGAAAAATGTGCCATCAGGACATTAACAATCTGCATTATGCATATGACACAACCCTGCTTGCTGAAACTGAAGAGGACCTGAAGCACCTGCTGCAGAGTGTCAAGGACTGCAGCCTACAATATGGATTGAGGCTCAATGTCAAGAAGACAAAGATTCTCACCACTGGACCAATCGGCAGCATCAGGATGGATGGTGAAGAGATTGAGATTGTATACAGCTTTAGTTTGCTTGGCTCCATAGTCAACAGTCTTGGCACCAGCAGCCAGGAAATTAAAAGGCGCATTTCCATGGGAAAGTCTGCTGTTAGGGACCTCTCCAAAGTACTGAAGAACAATGGTGTCTCTCTGGAGACTAAGGTGCATCTGATACAGGCTTTGGTCTTCGCAATCACTTGTTATGCATCAGAGAGTTGGACAATGACCAAGGAGGATAGAAGGAGAATTGATGCCTTTGAGCTGTGGTGCTGGAGAAGAGTATTGAGAATACCATGGACTGCTAGGAAAACAAACAGATTTGTCCTGGAAAGGGTTAAACTGGGTGGCTCCTTGGAGGCAAGGATTCTGAGGCTCCGTCTAACATACTTTGGACATGTTGTGAGGAGAGACCAGTCCTTGGAGAAGGACATCATGCTTGGGAGGGTGGAGGGACGGCGCAGGAGAGGAAGGCCCTCTATGAGGTGAATTGATTCAGTGACTGGGATAATTGGGATGGGAGTGTCAGAGACAGTGCGATTGGCACAGGACAGAGCGGAGTTTAGGGCTGTTGTACATAGGGTCGCTATGAGTCTCAGGCGACTCGACGGCACATAACAACAACAACAACACCTTTCACTCAAATCTACAATGTTCACATTCAAGCACTAATATTGACAGGCAGCGTATTGAACTGAAATCATTTGGAGTCAGAAAGACCAATCGGCTCTTGCTTTCTATTTCTTCTCTTTATCCGCCACTGCACTTAAGAGCAAATGACTTCATTCTGTACTATCAATTTCCTCTTCATGAACATTATGTCTCATAGCAATTCAATGGACAGTGTTATATGCCATATTCTCCCATTTGCTTCAGGTCAGGGAGCAAAGAAGAGTGTGATTCCTAGTTGCTCAGCACCCATGTCCTGCCCCGGCAGAAAGTTAATGAAATGTGCAAGGAGCTGGAGTCAGAAAATCAAAAGGGCCGAACTCACTCACTCAACATTTCTTAAGCCCAAAGTACTGAAAAACGAATTCAAGCCTCAAATTGCAATACTTAAGGTTAATTTGGCCAGAATATTAAATGATCCTGTAAGTATTAAAAGAAGATGGAAAGAGTATACAGAGTTCTTGTACCAAAAGGAATTGGTGGACACAGAAGAATTTCATGAAAAAAAATGTATGAGCAAGAGCCATTGGTGATAAAGGAGGAAGTTCAAGCTGCTCTGAAAGGATTGACAAAAATTCAAGATCCCAAGGGGTGCTCTGGTGGCCTAGTGGTTAAGGAGCTGCAACTATAATCCCAGAGGTGCATGGTTCAAATCCACCAGATGCTCTGCCGGGGAAGGAGGGACAATCTCCTCCTGTACCAGTCAGATCTGATTTGACAGTACACTCACACAAAAATAATAAAATTTTTAAAAAATAAACAAGACCCCAGGAATTATATATTTTAACAAATAGATGCTGCCCTAGATGGCTCATCAAGTTGTGCCATGAAATCTGGATGACAACCACGTGGCCAACTGACTGGAAGAGATCCATATTTCTTCCCCCTCCAAAGAAAGGTGATCCAACAGAGTGTGGAATTTATTGAACAATGTCATTAATATCACATGCAAGCAAGATTCTGCTGAAGATTATCCAAAAACAACTGGAACAGCACATCAACAAAGAACTGCCATAAGTACAGGCTGCGTTTAGAAGGGGTCGTAGTGCTAGAGATATTGTTGTTAATTTAGACGGATCTTGGCTGAAAGCAAGGAGTACTGGAGGAATATCTATCTGTATTTCATTGACTATGCAAAGGTGTTTGACTATGTGGATCACAACAAACTGTAGCTAACTCTGAGAAAAATGGGAATTCCAGAACACTTGACCATGCTTATATGAAGCCTATATTTGCACCAGGAGGCAGTCATCAGAACAGAGCAAGAGAACACTTCATGGTTCAAAATTGGGAAGGGTGTATGATAGGGATGTGCCCTATCGCCATACCTTTTCAATCTGTATGCAGAACAAATGATCTGGGAGGCTAAGCTCTATGAGGAAAAATGTGCCATCAGGACATTAACAATCTGCATTATGCATATGACACAACCCTGCTTGCTGAAACTGAAGAGGACCTGAAGTGCTTTCTGCAGAAGGTCAAGGACTTCAATATGGATTGAAGCTCAATATCAAGAAAACAAAGGTTCTCACCAGTGGGCCAATTGGAAGCATCATGATGTATTGTGAAGAGACTGAGACTGTAAACAGCTTTAGTTTGCTTGGCTTCACAATCAACACTCTTGGCACCAGCAGCCAGGAAACTAAGAGACGTATTGCGTTGAGAAAATCTGCTGTCAGAGACCTCTCCAAAGTACGGAAGAGCAATGATGAAAGTCTGGAGACTAAGGTATGCCTGATACAGGCCATGGTCTTTGCAGTCACTTGCTTTGCATCAGAGAGCTGGACAATGACGAGGGATGATAGAAGGAGAATTGATGCTTTTGAGCTGTAGTGTTGGAGAAGTGTGTTGAATATATCAAGAACTGCCAAGAGAATGAAGAGATTCTTCCTAGAGAAAGTTAAACCAGACTGCTCCTTGGAGGCAAGGATTCTGAAGCATCACCTGACATCCTTTGGATATGTTGAAAGGTGGGATCAGTCCTTGGAGAGGGACATCTTACTTGGCAGAATGGAGGGATAGCGTAAGAGAGGAAGACCCTTGATGAGATGGATTGATTCAGTGGCTGGGGTAATGGGAGTAGGTGTGTCAGAGACATTAAGATTGGCACAGGATAGAGCAGAGTTTAGGGCTGTTGTACATAGGGTCGCTATGAGTCACAGGCACCTCGATGGCACATAACAACAACAACAATGTCTAATCCATCCTTTTTGTGTAGTTTTTACTCCCCTCCTCCTCCCTTCACATCCCTAGCATCCCTCCAAGATTGTCTGTGTGTAAACCTTTCCTCAACTTTTTTTTCCCTGTCAACTTTTATTAAAATCCACAATACATAGAAAAAACAAAAAGAAAAGTTGGAGGTCAATGAAAAGAGGAGAAGACCCTCAATGAGATGAACTGACACCAGGACTGCAACAATGATCTCAAGTATGTCTGAAAAGATGAGGACTACACAGGCTAGGACAGGGTTCAGATCTGTTGTTCACAGGGTCGCTATGAGTCTTGCTTGACTCTTTCCTCAACTTTTTATAGTAGCGCTCTTCTACCACAGTTGTCTTTTTAAGACTGACAACTCAGCATAATTTGTTCTAGATCCTTCCAGGATATGCTGAATTTCACAAATTCTTGATGGTCCTCTACTGGTGCATAGTACTCCATTGCACGAATGTACATGTTTAAGTGTTCACTTGTTGATGAACACTGGATTGTTTCCAATGCTTTGCTATTATAATTAATGTTTCGACAAACATGTTTATATATTAGTTTTGTCACTGCTTTTCTCGTTCTTAAGTCTTCTGATCTACAAGTGTATTATGTTTCCCCATGTTTTTCCGTCCCTTTGGGTTTCTCCTGGTCATGTTTTGTCAGTTTCTTTGCACGGGACTTTTGTATCTCTGGTTAGACGTCCTCCTAAGTACTTTATCTCTAGATGTCCTCCAAAGTACTTTATCTCTTCGGTGCCACTATAAAAGGAATTGTTTTCCTTACCTCCTTTTCAGAGTTCTCTTTGCTGCAACAATAGCTTATTATTTTTTAATTCCTTTTTAAAATTATTTTCTACTGATTTACTTACAAAGTTTGAATACATCATTTTCCACAAAAAAAATCCTTCCTTTTCCCCCACCATCCTCACCTGTCTCCTTCCACCTTCCCTGCCCCCTTGGATCCTCATACTCTTTCTACAATACTGGTTTTATACAGTATTTGTCCTTGTGGGACTAAGTAGTTCACTGAGCATAATGCTCTCCAGTCCTTCCCAAGTTAGGTAGTAATTTACAAAATCATTGCTCCTGAGTGCTGTGTAGTAATCCATCGTATGAATGTACCACAACTTCTCAATCCATTCATTTGTGGTTGGATATCTGGGCTGCAACAATGGCTGTAATGCTCTCTCTGAAAGATTTTGATCTTCTAATACTTTTCTCTTTATTCAAGGTGGTTGGGGTTGAGTTCCTACTCTTTTCAGCTGAAAGCATTTTGAGAGTAACTGCTCAATCTCTTCTGTCCGGGCATATGGATCATGACTAGAACAATGAAAGCTTGAGCAGCTTGAAGGAGGGAAGGAAGGAAGGTCCCTCCACTCTTTTAAAACCAGGTTTCCCCTCTGTGATTGAGTGTCTGCTTCACAAGCTATAGAACTGGTTTTGGAGGTCAAGAGGTGCTCTCTCATTCTCTACCTTTCAGTAGCTCTTTTGCATTTCTGTGACTACACTATTTTGCCTTTTAACTATCCACATTCTTCATTAAAAGCGAGCACCTTGTCTTTTTTAATTTTTTTATTTTAATTTTATTTTATTATTTAGTGTGTGTACCATCAAATCAGATCTGACTGGTACAGGAGGAGGACATTGCCCCTCCTTCTCCAGCAGAGCATCTGTTGGATTTGAACTGTGTGCGTCTGGGGTTGCAGTGCAGCTTTTTTGCTATTAGGTCACCAGAGCTCCCACACCTGGTCTTTGATGATGTGAGGTGATAAGTTGTTCAGTTCATATGTGTAGAGTAAGTAATGCATTCATAAACACAGAGAATGCTGGGGATAGATCTCAGGTATAGTGGCCACCGTTCCTCTCATTAATCAACAAAAAGCCTTGGTGAAAGCATTGATGGTTTAGTGGTAAGAAATTGTGTTGTCAACCCAAAAAGGCCTGGTGAATAGAAGCACTGCAATGGTCAAAGTTTCTCCCATCTGTATACCCTGCCTCTGCTACTTCCTAACAATTTGCACCAACACTTAAGTTTTTAAGGCTCAGCTGTCTAGTATTTAAAGTATACTTTAAAAAAATGATCATATTGTTTCGGGAAACATGTGATATATGTAAAGGCATTGTGACTAAATGACAGGCTCCTCATTGAGTTAGGTGACAAAGAAGGAAATGACATTATAACTGATTGAGAGTCATTGCTTTGGAGCACCTGAAAATCATTATGACTGTGTGGTTAAACCAGGGAAAAGGCTATTAAAGTGAATGTCCTTCTATTTAGTTAACAGTGGTCAAGATCACTGATGATTCATTCACTATTGGAGGCAAAATGTGTTTTATACAAGTGTATATGTGTCCACTTTGCATCACAGCAAGATGCAGTTAGAGAAGGGATTCCACAGGAGAAGTCTTAAGTTAGTAAATGAGAACAGTTCTTAAGGACAACAAATCAGTTCTGTAAATTTTTCGTAAACAGCTGCTCTCAACTACTGCTTTTTTCCTCTTTGGGCTGAAAACAGGTTGTCACTTTTCAGCAAATCAAAAGAAAAAAATAATGAGGAGAGTTTTTAGACTTGCTAATGAAAAGCTTGCTGCCTGTGAATGAATGATGTGATGCTTGGATACTAAATCGGTTTAATAGATGATCATCTGTTCCCAGATCCCTTGAAAGGCTTTGGAGATGCATGTCCCGAATCACTCAGTTTGAGCTGCCTGTTTTTCCATTTTCAAATGATAATCAGACAGAAGCAAGAGAGAAAATAGAACAGAAGACCATTAAATGTTGGTAACATCTCCTTATTATAAGAAAACTAAAGATGTCTCCTGGGCGGTTTGTGGAAGAATAAACACACACCTATGTTTTTTACCCCTTCTAAAACTTTCCATGCTGCTTTGATCAAAGAAATTTTTCAAAATTAGCAGCTTCTTGAAACCCAGCGTTCTTGTGCTTTGGAAGGCGGGAGAGACTTTTAGGGTCAAAAGGCACAGGAGTAACATCTACATTCTTTCTCTTCTGGAAGCTGCTAGAACCAAAACCTAGCAGTGCCAAAGTGGTGACAAACTTAGAAGACATCTTGGGAGAAAGCATTTTTGCCTTCGATTGAGATAGCTGCCGGACCTACCTTGGCACCTGTGAGAATCAGCGATGTGGTGTCATTTTCCTCTTAGGATCCAAAGTACCCTGTGGAGAACCGACTAAATCCAGATAATCAAAGGGGACCTTGGCTCAGCTGTCCTCAGGACAAAAGTGGGCGACTGAAAGTTCAACTGCAACTCGAGAGTGCAGTGCCCATTGGCTACATTGACGTTGGTAATTGTGGCTGTGCTTTCCTGCAAATTGATGTAGGCCGTTCTTCCTGGTCCCTGGACAAACCTTGCATCACCTGCTCCCTGCAACCATGCTGATGTCCTGAGCTGATTCAAAGCAGGGGATGAACCTCTTAGGGGTCCGCATGTTTAAAGATGGTGATTTCATGACATCAGCCTCAGGTGAATCTTGGAATCAACTTCGCCTCACCTGCTCCCAACCCTTTACACAGCATGAGTCCTTTGGCCTGGCATTCCTGAAGATTCGTTCCTCTTTGGATTCCTTAGATGATCCCTTGATAGGCATCTCAGCCCCTGTGAGCTCTGGGCAGAGTCAGGGATCTTCTGATGCTCAGGAGTCTGGTCCCAGCCCCTGGCTGGCTAATCCTTCCATCCGGAGAAGAGCACCAAGGACATTTTATAGCTCAAGAACATGCTGAAGCAGCTACAGCCAGGGCCTCTGGGACGTTCAGCCTGCATGGGCCTTTCAGCTGCCTGCAGGACACCCCTAACTACTGTGGAAGACCCAGGAAATAACCACACAGAATCAAGTCAAAGTCATCCAGATTGTTCAGACTCCAGACCAGAGGAGCAAAATTCAGAGAATGACATGGGCAGGATGAAGAAACAGAAGGCGCAGGACTGAAGATTTTCTTCTAAATCTACCTCTCGTTAAATGAGAGGAGGACAGCCCAACAGCATCAACCCCAAACCCAAAGGCAGAGACGACAGCACCAAACCCAAACTCAATGCAATAGAAAGAGAAAAGTACACCGAACCCAAAAGCAGTGGACAGAGATAGAAACACCAAACCCAAAACAGTAGTGTCCAGGATAGTGGACAGTGCCCCATCTGTGCTGGCTCCGTCACCGTTGAGATTCACCCCCTGCATGCTGCCACTTCTCCACCTTCTTCACCACCTTCTCCAACTTCGTCCTCCTCATCACCATCTTCATCCCCACCTGTAGTGTGGATTCCCTCCCCAGAGAGCCTGTCACCCATTTTCTGGGTCCAGGGTCCTATCTGCCAGCTCCAGTTCTCAGCAGGAGAAGTGGAAGAACATGCCAGCATGTGTGGAGAGTTCCAAGAGCCATGAGTGCTTGTGACCTCACATCCCCTCCCCATGCTGTGCCGCTGTGGCCCAGGATGGGGATCGCTGCACAGCCGGAAGGGCAGAAGAGGCCCAGCCGCTCTTCCCTCATTTTGCTCATCATTTCCCTCAAGATTCTGTGTGAAGGCAGCTCTGGGTGCAGCTTATTCCCTACTCCTACTTGTCAAGACTTCTGTCACCATGGAACCTAATTATTCCAAGGATTTCCCTGCCTTTTTTCCACTTTGAAACCTCAAGGATAGGATTTCGTGATCTCTCTAGGGTTTTAGAACACAGTCCAGAAGTTCTTCCCTCCATGGTAGGAGCTCATCCTCTTGCCCATTTTCCTGGAAGTAAAACTGAGGCTTATTTAAAAGAAAAACAGTGGTTTTTGAAGAGTAGCCTGACATCTCAGCACCTAGCAACCTTAACTCTCAGTGTCCTTTGTGAGTTCCTGTTCTGTCATTGGGTAATGGTTCTGCTAAATTACTTTGTTTATTTTATTTATTCTGGGCCAAGAGTTGACCTTCCGTAACTAAGGGAGAAAACCCTTCCTATTATAGGAACTAGACAAGTTAATGACTGAGGAACAGGTTGGGGCTGTGGAACCTTGGGCAATACTCATTCCCCATCAGCACAGTGAGGTATTTGGTCTGCAGTGTCTCTAAATCCTCTCCAGCTAAAGCATTATAAATTCTCTTCCCACCGTCTTTGAGTAACTATCCTTTTCCCAGTAGATTTCATTGTGTGGCACTAACACTAGCCCTGGCCCCCAAGGTACAGGGCAGAGGGGGCACAGCTGGTCCCGGCAATGGGAGGGGCCCAGGGCGGGGCTTTAAATTGGCAGAAAAGAGAACACCAGGCACCATCAGGAAAACGGACAGCAAGAGTTCAGTCTTTCAGTCTCTGCCCGCACAAGAGGGTACAGCTATGGATCCCCTCAGGGTAAGGGACCCTCTCCCCGCCTTCCCCTATTGTGGTCCCATTTCTGGTGGTGAATGGAACGGTGGAGGTTGGTTTAGAGAGGCAGCAAGAACAATCTAGCTGTCAAGCATGGGATGGGCATTGCCTGTGGGTGGGAGAAAAGCCTCAGGAACCTTAAACCAGGACCAAAGTTCAAGAGGAGGATGAGGTTAGGCCTGAGAGCAACGGGAAGAAGTGTTCCCCAAAGCAGGAGAAGACCTAGCTAAGAGGATCTGGTTGGGGAAGCATGCTGTGACTTTGCTAAGAGGCCTGGTCAGTGCCAGAGGGCTGGGGGAAAAGCCGTTCACAGACTCTTGTGTGGTGGACTTGTCTGGACCTGCCTGGCAGATGCTCTGGGATTTCTCTAGGAATGACCAGATGAGAGATGAAGTCAACACCATGGAAGCTAGGTCCTGGGCACACGCTGTGTGCCTGCACGTGGAAATGGGCTGCCAGCCTCACCTACTTTTTTTAACATACCCACGTTTGGCCCTACTGTGTGTGTGGTGAGGGTCCTGCGGGAGGGGTGGAAATTGGATTGAGGAAGGACCTCCCACTTAGACCCAAGCCTGGCACTTTCCTAACCTAAGAAACCACAAACAATAAGATGATAAATAAGTTAAAAAAAAAGAAAAAGAAAGATAAAAAAAGTCAGCTTTTTCATTTTGCTGTTTATATGGCTGGGATTCTGGGGAATAGGGAGTGAAGGTCAGTAAAGACATCTTTTGTGGAGGCACCAAAACTAATGAGAGTTCCAATAAGAGACTGGTTTTGACTAGTGATATCTGTTAAACTGTCCCATGAGAGATAGAAATGGATTGGATTTGGGAGATATATAAGGCTTGGAAGTCAGATTGATTTCATATCATTTTCTCATTCTTGAAATATATTTTCGGTATCCAAAGGTTTTGAACTAATGCTGGGTTTATTTGTTGTTGCTTTTAACAGTTAAGTAAAGACAATTTCTTGGTTAAAGAGTATGCTAGATCTTTTTATAAATTTTTTTATTGTGGTTTGAATGACATTTACAGAGAAGCTTTGAAGCTTTGTATACCATTCAAGCATCCATCACATCACATTGATTACAATACCCACATTGTTACAGCTCTCGTCCCACTAATTTGCCTGTGGTTCCTATTTTCATTCATCCTTCTATCCTCTCCCTTCCTGCCTTCTGAGCTTTATCCTTGAGCAAATCCCTTCTTTCTATCTTGTATGGTTGATTGTTCTAAGGACTAAGTCACTCTCTCATTCTCATTGTCATCAAATAAGAACCAACTCATGATTCTCCAGTAGCTTTCTGAGCCTGTAAATGGCATGAGGGGAGACTACCTGTCTTTCTTCCTTGAAGCCAATGTAACCAATATAGGATTTGAACTCCCTGAGAAGAGATACCTTTGGGTTAGCAGAGCAATTCTCTACAGATCACACCACCAGAGCTGCCAACAATGGGACTCCTCCCTGGAGGTTCTTCACTTTGTTGATCTCTCCATTGTTTGGTGGTAAGTTGTCCCACAGTTGCAAGGTCAAAAGATGACGAAGGGTCATAATCTTAGAAGGTGTGCTACTCTTCATCAGATGAGCGAGTCTGTTTTTGTTATTTTGAATTTTGTGATTTTTTAAACTGGTGACTATACGGATGGATCTTGCCTAAAGAAAATTAAACTGAAGCTAAAGAAAAGAAAATTAAATCCACAAGAACCAAAGTTTGACCTCAAGTCTCTTCCACCAGAGTTTAACACATTGCCGCAAATGATGGTAATACATCGGGGGGGGGGGATGTGTTTCTAAGCACAGTCGTCAATTTAAAGTGTGCAGCAATGTGTTAAAGACCATCTCAGGAACAGGTTTGAAGGCTTGAGCACTAATGAGCAAAGACCAGATGAGCTGTGTGAAGATATCAAGAATATCATTCGTGAAGAATGCAAAAAAATCTGCAAAGACAGAAAGAAAAGACCAAGTTGGATGTCAGAAGAGACTCTGAATATACTACAATGCCGAGAAGCCAAGACAAAGGGAAGAAATCAAGAAGTCAAGGAGCTGAATAGAAGATTTTTAAAGGCAGCATAGAAAGACAGAGCAAAGTATGATAATGAAATGTGCAAGGAGTTGGAGCCAGAAAATCAAAAGGGACAAAATTGCTTTGCATTTCTTAAGCTGAAGGAATTGAAGAACAAATTTTAGCCTCAAGTTGCAATACTTAAGGATGCTGAAGGCAGAATGTTGAATGACAAAGGAAGCATCAAAAGAAGATGGAAAGCACAGAGGCATGATGCCAAAAAGAATTGACTAACACAGAAGAATTTCATGACACAACATATAATCAAGAGTCTATGGCGATGAAGGAGGAGGTTCAAGCTGTTCTTAAGGAATTGGCAAAAAACAGAGCCCCAGAAATTGTGGAATACCAATTCACATATTTCAACAAACAGATGCTGCCCTGGATGCACTTACCAGGTTATGTCAAGAAGTCTGGAGGACAACTACATGGCCAACTGGGAGAAACCTGTATTTATTCCCTTTTTTTTTTTTTTAAAAAAAAAGGTGATCCAATAAACTGTGGAAATTATTAAATGATAAATTGCATAATATCATACATAAGCAATATCTTGCTGAAGATTATCAAGGAAAAATTGGAACAATACTTCAGCAGAGAACTGTCAGACGAGTAGGCTGGGTTTAGAAGAGGCTGTGGCAGACTGGGAAAAAATATTTGGTAATGACATGTCAGATAAGGGACTTATATCCGGAATTTATAAAATACTTGAACACCACAATAAGTTAAAGGTAAATAATCCAATAGAAAAATGGGCAAAGGATATGAACAGACACTTCACTGAAGAAGACATTCAGATGGCCAACAAGCACATGAAGAAATGTTCAAAGTCCCTAGCTCTA
>NW_006399764.1:11076195-11082485 GCF_000299155.1 Elephantulus edwardii | reverse complement strand
CCCCCCCCACTTCCAGACCACTTTACTATGCAACTCTTATTCTGGACTCTTGTCATGCCAGTAATATCTAATCATATATTCCTTTTATGCAGTTCTCTCTTGTCTGTTTCAATGCTGTGTACATTATTTATCTCTTCTTTTCTTAGTTTCTCCCAACCCTCATATCAGTCCTGTTATATAACAGTGGCACTATGCAGTATTTGTCTTTTTGTGACTGAGATAATTCACTGAACATAGCCTCTGTGGTCACCCATTTTGCATAATATTTCATGAGTTTTTTGTTTTTAAGTAATGCATAATATTCTATTGTGTGAATGAATATACCACAGCTTCTCTATACATTCATTTGTTGATGGGCACTTGGGTTGTTGTCAACTCTTTGCTATTGTGAACAAAGCAGCAGTAAACATGGATGTGTATATATATGCTTGGGTGGCAGTTCTGGTTTCTTTAGGGTATATTCCCAGTAGTGGAATTGCTGGGTCAAATGGTATTTCTATTTTCAACCTTCTGAGAAAGTGCCATACAGCCTTCCATAGCGGTTGCACCATTTTACACTGCTGCCAACAGTGAACAAGGGTTCCAGTTTCACCACAACCTCACCAATATTTGTTGTTTGCCATATCTAATTAAATATGGATCTTGGCCAAAAGCAAAGAGTACCAGAAGAATGTCTATCTTTGTTTCATTGACTATACAAAGGCATTTGACTGTATGGATCTCAACAAATTATGGCTAACATTGTAAAGAACGAGGATCCGAGAACACTTAATTGTGCTCATACAAAATCTATACTTGGACCAGGAGGGAGTCCTCAGAACAGAGCAGATAAACGCTGCATAGTTCAGGGTCAGGAAAGTGTGTGTCAAGGATGTATAATATCTCTATACTTTTTCGACCTATATGCTAGACAGATATTTCGGGGGCTGAACTTTATGAGGAAGAATATGGGATCAGGATTAAAGGAAGACTTATCAACAATCTGCATTATGCAGATGACACAACCTTGCTTGCTAAAACTGAAGAGTACATGAGACATTAGCTGAAGAAGGTCAAGGACTATAGTCTTCAATGTGGATTGAAGCTCAACATTAAGGAAAAAAGATTCTTACCACTGGGCCAATTAGCAGCATCATGATGGATTGAGAAGAGATTGAAATTGTTGACAACTTCAGCTTGCTTGGTTCCACAATCAATACTCTTGGCACCAGCAGTCAGGAAGCCAAAACATGAATTGCATTGGGAAAGTCTGCTGTCAGGAACCTCTCTCCAGAGTACTGAAGAGCAATGATGTCAGTCTGAAGACTAAAGTGCATCTGACTCAGGCCATGGTGTTCGCAATATCTTGCTATGCATCAGAGATCTGGACAATAATGAAAGATGATAGAAGAAAGATTGATGCCCTTGAGTTGTGGTGCAGGAAAAGAGTGTTGAACATACTGCGGACTACCAGGAAGAAAAATTAGGTCTGTCCTAGAGAGGATGAAACCAGGATACTCCCTGAAGGCAAGGATTTTGAGGCTCCATCTCACATACATTGCGCACGTAGCAAGGAGGGATCAGTCCTTAGAGAAGGACATCATGCTTGGAAGGGTGAAGGGACAGCACAGGAGAGAAAGACTCAGGATGAGATGGATTGACTCAGTGACGGGAGGAATTGGATTAGGTCTGTCAGAGATGATGAGATTGGCTCAGGATAGGGTATACTTCAGAGTGAACGTACATAGGATTGCTATGAGTCATACATAGGCAACTTGACTCGACAACAACGGTGGAAAAATACAGTGGAGAAGCTCAACATCAGACATCAAAACAAGGCCAGGCACTTGCACTATTTATCACGCTACTTGCAATTCATAGCTTGTATATTTATCTCTTCTCTGGTTTCACAAAATTTAACTTTCGAAAAGAAAAATAACCCAACAACACCCAACAACCAAGAAAACCAACCACCAAAGAAACAAGGCCAGTGGCCAACTGGGAACAGACCACCAAATACTCATATAAACATTCACACTGAAGCTGAAGAAAATTTTAAAAAGAGTAAAAAATATGATCGTAAGTGTATCTCACCTGAATTTAAAATCTTTCTCAAGAGCAGATTTGATGTATTGATGACTGAAGGAAGACCATGACTTGTAGGATGATCTCAAGGACATCACATATTAAGAAAGCAAAAGTCATTAAAAAGACAGGGGGGGAAGAGAAAAGACCAAACTGTATGTTAGAAGAAACTCTAAAACTTGACATGCTTACTAGTCTACACCAAGAAATTTGGAAGACAGGTACCTGACCAACTTAGTAGAGGACAGCCATATTTGTTCCCCTTAAAAAAAAATTGACCCATTAGAGTTTGAAAATTATCAAACGATATCATTAACATCACACATCTGTAAAATCTTCCTGAAGATTACTAAAAAATGGTTACAACAGTACCTTGATAGGAAACTGCCAGGCATTCAAGATAGATTCAGAAGAGGTCTTGGAACAGGGATATATGCCTGTCAGATGGATGTTGGCTGAAAGCAGACAGTAACAGGAAGATATTTGTTTGTTTTATTGACTATACAAAGGCATTTGTCTAAGTGTATCATAATAAATTAGGAATAACATTGAGAAGACTGGGAATTTCCAAATACTTAATTGTGTTTGTGCAAAACCTGGGCAAGAAGCAGTTGTGTGAACAGAAGAAGGAGACATTGTGGCTTAAAATCAGGAAAAATCTAGATGTCTAAAGTTTATCATTCAGACGTCTTTTCTAGCCAATGAATTAACTGTTTCTTTTGTGCTGAACTAATTACTGTATTAAGGAGAGAGTGTTAGGATGAGATGCAAACTCTACCCTATTAGAGGCTTATTTATATAAGTTCATGAGACCTCAGCACCAAGTGCTTTTTTTTTCTTTGTAAATCTCGCTCACTTGAGACATAACTTCCAGGTGCTCACCTGTGTTTACATGACCAGCCTGCATCACCCACCCATCACATCACCATCTGGCTCTGCCACAAGTGACAGACTACGGGATCCTGGCCCATTGCTCAGCAGTTTCTCCAAAACCAGCCTGTATCCTATGGTCACATGAGTCATCCCACTGAGGGCCTGAGTCTCCGAGAGACCTTCTAGCAAATCTGAACCCAAGGGCCTTAGAGGAATTTGGGGAACTGAGCCATAAATGGAGCTGTTCATGTTAGAAATTATAGACATGTACAGCTGGTTAAGCATTTGGGACTGTTGACTATTGCATAAATAGTCTGGTATTAATCTTAGAAGGATGAATTATGAAAACAGAAAGTGTATGTCAAGATTGTATCCTCTGTTTATACCTATTCAATCTCTATACTAAGCAAATAATTCAAGAAGCTAGACTATTTGAAGTCGACAATGGCATATGAAGTGATCTAAGAACAGACCCCTCTCTTGTTATCAGAAAATGTTACAACGTGTCTCAGAGAGCTAAGCACCTTTGGCTTGACAAACCCAACCCTTATTAGGTCAAAAGAAATCAGGACAAAATTAAATAAGTAGGAATTTCTCATACAGACCACATTTTTCCCTCCGAAGGTGAAGGGGTTTTTTTTTATAGTACAAAATTAATCCATGTGATTCAAGCTATGCTGTATTTTCGCAATGATCAAGTTGCAGACAGGAGGAGTAGAAGTTAATGTTGAGTGTTGCTTCTTCTCCACATTCCGGCTGCCCTTCCTCAATAGATGTTAACAGCTGTACGTGCCCATGAGACTCCAGCTGGCCTAGAGACAATTTACTAAATATATTCTTGTCATTAAATTATTTCTAAAGCCTACCGAAAGAAAATATAATGGGTAGGATTATTTTAACAGCGTCTGAATATTTCTTTGACACTTTATTTTACTAGTTTTCCTTTTCCTTTGTAGTAGCATTTCAAGGACTGTTTCAGTTGTCTGTACTCCAGCTCAATGCTATTGCAGCTAAGGGAAGCTGGGGCAGAGAGAGGGGCCCTTTTCCAGGAGGTAAATCGGAGAGAAGAGTTCATAAATTTCATTTAATCCCTACTCAAAACAGTAGCTAGGAGAGAGGTGGAATAAATACTTAATTTTTCTCTGCCACCAGAGTGAATTTTAACATAGCTGTTATATTTGAATTTTGTAAATAAACTAGTATAATTTTAAAAACCAAAAAAACATAGCTAGACATGCAGCCTTCAATATGAATTGAAGCTCAACATCAAGAAAACAAGATTCTCACCACTGAACCGATTGACAGCATTATGATAGATGGTGAAAAGACTGAGATTGTTAAGAGCTTTAGTTTGCTTGGCTCCACAATCAACACTCTTGGCACCAGCTGCCAGGAAATCAAAAGACAAACTACATTGGAAAAGTCAGCTGTCAAGGACTCCTCCAGAATACTGAAAAGCAATGACATCATTCTGGAGACTAAAGTATGCCTGATCCAGGCCATAGTCTTCTCAATTGATTTCTATGCATCAGACAATGACTAGGAATGATAGAAAGAGACTTGATACCTTTGAGCTGTGAAGAGGAATGTTGAATATACCATGGACTGGTAGGAGAACAAACAGGTTCAGCCTTGAGAGGATGAAACCAGGTTGCTCCTAGGAGGCAAGGATCCTGAAGTTTCGTCTGACATACTTTGTGCATGATGCAAGGAGGGACCAGTCCCTGGAGAGGTACATCATGTTTGGAAGGGAGGAAGGACAATGAAGAGAGGAAGGCCATCGATGAGATGGATTGAGTCAGTGACTGGGGTAATCAAGGTAGGTGTGTCAGAGACAGTAAAGTTGGCACAGGATAGATCAGGTTTCAGGGCTATTGTAATAGGGTTGCTATGAGCCACAAGCAACTTGACAGCACATAACAACAACAACAACAACAACAACAACAACAACAACAAGATACTTTTAGAGGAGCCCTGATGATACAGTAGCTAAGGCATTGAGCTGTTAACACAAAGGTTTGTGGTTCAAGTCCACCAATCCATGGGAGAAAAATGTACCAGTTTGCTTCTGTAAAAGATTATGGTCTTGGAATCTCTATTGAGGCAATTCTGCTCTGTTCGTAGCAGTGCCAGTATGAACTGAGAGAAATTCAATGACAGTGAGTTTGGTTTGGTTGGGTTGGCTTGCTTTGATTTGGTGCCATTAATCTAGTTCAATTGATAGGGTATTATTATTGTACATAGGGTCACCATGAGTTGTGAGTGACTCAATGACACATAACATCAACAACGAGCAACAGATCTGAACTTTGGTCTGTCTTGCACCCACCTTACAATCTCCATCACTCTCACGCCCATTAAAATAGTTATAGTGTCAACCCATCTCACCGAGTATCTTCCTCTGATCATCTACCCTTTGAAATGTTAAGATTATTTAAAGGTAATGTCTGAGTTGTGGTGCTGGAGAAGAGTATTGAACACACCATGGACTTCCAAAAGAACAAACAGGTCTGTCCTGAAGAGGGTGAAGTCAAGCTACTCCCTGGAGGCTTAATAGGTTAAGACCTGGGCTGGCTGCAAAAGGAACCTCAGAGCCAATCAGTGAAAGATGGTCTCTATTAGTTAAGATTGACAGCCTCCAGGGGTGACTGTGAGTCAACTGGCCAACAGCACATTTTTCTGGGTTTGTCTCAATTTTTCTTGTATGAGAGCAATAAAGAAGTCTTGGTGTCACAGTGACTAAAGCACTCAAGAATATAGCTACCAACCAGAAGCAGGGTAATTCCAACCCACCAACCATTCTGGGAAAGCCCTCTGTTTTCTTAATGGAATGGCCTTCAAGGCAGTGAGTTCGAATTTATAAGATAAAGGGAGTTTTTAGTACATGATTACTGTGCACGTACTACTTGTATGAGAATTTTAGAAGGGTGTTTGAATTAGCCATCTAATTTTGTGTAACAAATTTCTAGGATTTTAATGTCTTTATCCTTTACAATAGGACCTCATCATGCATCCTGTTACTGCATTTATTTCTCAGTCATCTTGAAGGGTTTAGGATAGGATTACTTCTCATATAAGCAGCTTGCCCAAGATCATGAAGTTAGAAAGTTACAGAACCCAGGTCGGCCCTCTTAGGTTTACGCCAGTCCTCGTAAATTCCACTTGAGTATAACAAATACTGTTTTTTAACATCTGGACTTTAAAAATTCACTGATATCTAATTCCTGCATTCTTGGTTTAGTAAGTCATTTTATATTTTGTTTGGGCTTT
This sequence comes from Elephantulus edwardii, assembly GCF_000299155.1. Lineage (NCBI taxonomy): Eukaryota > Metazoa > Chordata > Mammalia > Macroscelidea > Macroscelididae > Elephantulus > Elephantulus edwardii. The sequence continues at coordinate 11,076,278 of NW_006399764.1, read as the reverse complement.
TTTGTTTGCTGGTTTTCATTCAATCACTCAAATACAGTTTGTTTTCTTTTTTTTTTCTATAATTATATTTTATTAATTTTCAT
>NW_006399764.1:11070289-11074900 GCF_000299155.1 Elephantulus edwardii | reverse complement strand
GCTCAAGTATTTCATAAATTCTGGATATAAGTCCCTTATCTGATATGTTATTACCGAATACTTTTTCCCAGTCAGTGGCTTCCCTTTTTACCCTTGAACAAGGCCATTAAGGCCATTATTTAGGCTGTCTTTTTCAACCCTGCTGTACCCTTCCTTTCCCTTCACCCAACCTGCTAATTTGCTGCCTTGGTACATCTCCTGCCTTGCCAACTACCTGTTTTACCCCTGAATGGATTTTCAATTTAAGAGAGAGAGAGAGAGAGGGAGGGGGGGAGAGAGAGAGAGAAAAGAAGGAAAGAAAGAAAAGGAGGTGGAGCTAAAAATCAGAAAGTGAAAGGAAAATGGAATTTGCCTTGTGTCTCCATTAGCCAATCAATGAAGGTTACTTTAGGACTTAACCTTTCCTGAGAGACTGTGAGATAATGAAAGCAAGCAGCTGGGACCAGACTTGAAAAGGGAAACTACAAACAGAGCCGGCTCTGTTATGGGTCTAGACGAAGTGGCCAGAGAAGGAAACGCAGCCTCACCAGGGAAAATCGTGACTCATGATTCAAGACAGTCGCCTCCAAATCCCCTCAGAGAAAATATTCTCTCTAGTCTGGCAATGGAGCAGATGGGAATTCCCTGCTATTTTCTTTAGAGATAGAGTCTCCATCTGAATTGAGATGGACACTAGAGCACTTGCTTGGGTAAAGATAGCAGCTCCTTCGGCCGAAAGGCCTCCCTCACCCTCTGCTGGCCACTGGACATGAGTGGCAGCTGGAGCAAAGCCTGGAGCTAGTGTGCCTGCTGGTGGCAACCTCTGGACCTTAGATCTTTTCATTGCTTCTGCTCTTTGCAACCTCCATGCTATGTGGGTGGATAAATGAACGTTTAGGGTGATCTTAGACAATTGCAAGAGGTGGTGGTGCCCAGTTTGCCCTGACTTGTTAATGGAAGGCTCAGTGATTGGTAGCCACACAGCAAGGCCACAGGAGATAAGCCTGAGGATTTGTTTCTGTTAAGACACCCTAAGGGGCAGTCATTTCTACCAGCAATGTTGAGTGGGAATCAACAGCAACTAACAAATGGATATTTATGGAGAGTTTACAGTGTGGTTTCTGGACTTTAGAGACCTAAATTCCAAACATGCTTCTGTCTTTTTTTTACCAGCTGTGGACTAGGGCAAGTTACTTATCTCCCTGAAGCTCAGTGTTTATTCTATAGAAAGAGCATAGGATTCTCAGGACCCTAAGCACACCAAGCCCACTGCCATCAAGTACTTTATTCACCGCATTACTAGAGCTCCTAGGGTTCCCCAAAAGAGTAGTAAAACACATATATAAAGATTTGTGCTCTGGTGGTCTAGTGGCAAGAACCTGCACTGCAATTCAGAAGGCACAGCGTTCTAGGCCACCAGCTGCTCTGCAAGAGATGCTGGGCAATGTCCTCCCAAGTGATTAATGGTCCCTTACACACTTAAGAAGTACATACTTATTGGGGTTTTTTTTTGCAAAGAACAACCTAAACAAAAAAAATCCCTTTTCTTCAGAACTTGACTTTGTAATTTGCCATTTGAAGTCTACTTGTTGTATATGAGAGGAGATTGGGCACTTTCTGTGGGAACCTTTTATAATATGAAGGACTGGTGTTCCTGTAACTAATAAAAACCTCTCATAATCTACACTGATGACAATTAACGTAGATCATATGATAATTATCTAAGAATCTCTCAGATTAACACTATCTTAGGATATTATAAGGAGATCTTAGAACATCAAACAATGCATGTAAACTTGACAAAGTGACACAGATGCTTGGACTATTTCTGATAATTTTCTAATCTATCTATATAACCTGTGCTGTTGTTGCTATGTGCCTTCGAGTTGTTTGTGTCTCATAGCGACACTTAGTACAACAGTTCTGACTCCTGCCCTGTCTTGAGTCAGTCTCACTGACTCCAACACACCCATTGCCCTAGTTATTGTATTAATCCATCTCATCCAGGATCTTCCTCTCCTGTGCTGTCCCTCCACCATTCTGAGCAGGATGTCCTTCTCCAAGGATCAGTCCTTCCTGGTCACATGCCCAAAGTATGTGAGACAGAGCTTCAGAATCCTAGCGTCCAAGGAGAAACTTGGTTTCAACCTCTCTAAGACAGACTTACTTGCTTTCTTGGTGATTCATGGTATGTTCAAGATTCTTCTCCAGCACCACAGCACAAAGACATCAATTCTTCTTCTGTCGTCCTTAGTCATTGTCCAGCTCTCAGACACATAGCAAGTAACTGCAAAGACCATGGCCTGGATCAGGTGCACCTTAATTTCTAGATTTACTCCAGAGAGGTCCCTGACAGCAGATTTACTTAATGCAATTCATCTTTTGATTTTCTGACAGCTGCTGTTAAGAGTGTTAATTGTGGAGCCAAGTAAGCTGTAACTGTTAACAACCTCAATCTATTCTCTATCCACCATGGTGCTGCCAATTGGTCCAGTGGTGAGAATCTTTGTCTTCTTGATGTTGAACTTCAGTCCATATTGAAGACTACAGTTCTTGACCTTCTGTAGCTAATGTTTCCAGTCCTCCTCAGTTTCAGCAAATAAGGTTATATCATCTGCATAATATGGATATTAATGATTGGTCTTCCTCCAATCCTGATGCCACATTCCTCCTCATAAAGCCCAGCCTCCCAAATGATCTGCTCTGCATATAGATTGAAAAGGTGTGGACACAGGACACATCCCTTATGTACTTCCTTCCTGATTTTGAACCATGCAGTATTTCCCTGCTCTGTTCTGAGGACTGCTTCTGGGTCCAAGTATAGGTTTTGCATAAGTACAATCAAGTGTTCTTGGATTCCCATTCTCCTCAAAGTTAACCACAATTTATTGTGATCCACACAGTCAAATGCCTTTGCATAGTAAAGAAACACAAATAAGTAGCCCTCTGGTACTCTTTGCATTCTGTCAAGATCCATCTGACATTGGTGATAATGTCTCTAGTGCCATGGCCTCTTCTAAACCCAGCTTGTATTTCTGGTAGTTCTCTGTCAATATACTGATTCTTCCAGTAATTTCTGGATAATCTTCAGCAGGATTTTGTTTGCATGTGATATGAGTGATATTGTACGATAATTTCCAACCTCTGTCAGGTCCCTTTTTTTTTTAAATGGGAATAAATATGGAGCTCGTCCGGTCAGTTGGCCAGGTAGCTGTCCTCCAAATCTCTTGGCAAAAACCTGATGAGCACATCCAGGGCAGCATTTATTTGTTGGAATATGTCAGTTGGTATTCCATCAATTCCTGGGGCTTTATTTTTTCCAAGTCCTTCAGAGCAGCCTGAACTTCCTCCTTCATCACCATCGCCTTTTAATCATATGTTGATTCTTGAAATTCTGTTTCGGAAGAATGTGGTATCAGGATCAGAGGAAGACTCATCAAGAAGCGATATTATACATGTAACACAATTTTGGTTGCTGAAAGGAGGAATAGTAGAATAGCAGAAAAGTGGAATATTGGAACAGTGTATAGTGGAATACGAAGTGTAGGAATATGGTATAGTGGAATATGGAATATAGGAATAGTGCAGTACTGAAATACAGGAACAGAGGGAAAATGGAATACTGGAATTCTGTAATACTAAAATAATGGAATAGTGGATTATTGATACTACAATACTAGAAAAATGGAATCCTGGAATAGTGGAATTCTGAAATAGTGAACTATTAGTAAAGTGAAATAATGAAAAATAAAAGACTGAATTGCTTGCTGCAGAAGATCAAAGACTACAGCCTTCAATAAGGATTACATCTCAACATCAAGAAGACAAAGTTCCTCACCACTGGATAACATCAAGATAGACAGAGAGAATATTAAAATTGTCAAAAATTTCACCTTACTAGGATCTGGTCAAGAAATTTAAAAAAAATTGCATTGAAAACGTCTGCTGTCAGGAACCTCTCCTAAGTACTGAAAAGCAATGATATAATTTTAAAATTTAAAGTCTAAGGAGCACACCTGATGCAGTCTTTTCAATCAATTACTCTGCATCTAAAAGCTAGACAATGAATAAGGACATCAGAAGAAAAATTGATGCCTTTGTGTTGTGGTGATGGAGAAGAATAAATATATCTTATGTATTAAAAAAAAAGTTCTCAACAGCTTCATCTTACTTGGATCCACAATTAACACCCTTGGTGCCAGCAATCAGGATATCAGGAGATGTATTGCATTAGGAAAGTCTGCAGTTAGGGACCTCTCCAAATTACTGAGAAGTAATTATGCCAGTTTGAGGACTAAGGTGCATCTGATTCAGGCCATGGTCTTTTGAGTCATTTGCTATGCATCTGAGAGCTGGACAATGAACAGGGATGGCAGGCATGTGATTGCAAATATATTCTCCTAGTGAAATAGTTGGGTTTTATTGTTGTTAATGGAGGGACTTTTTTTGTTATTGTTTGTTTACATTTTTTTTTCTTAAGGAAAACAAAAATTCATGTTAAATGCAAAGGTCAAACAGAGTGGCTAAAACCAGACTATGTTTACATTTTCTTTTTTTTAATATTTTTTTATTGGGAAAAACATATTGGGGGTACAAGGAGGTGAGGGTTGGGGGCAGAAGGGTGAGGATGGG
>NW_006399764.1:11055380-11058201 GCF_000299155.1 Elephantulus edwardii | reverse complement strand
CTGTAGAGAAATCCAACTGATTTTTGTACGTTGATCTTGTATCCTGCTACTTTGCTGTATTGGTCAACTACGTCCAATAGTTTTCTTGCTGAGTCTTTAGGGTTTCCTAAGTATACTATCATGTCAACCTTGATTATTTTTAACTAATGTAGAATAAATGGAGCACTTGTGGCCTAATGGCAAGAAGCTGTACTTCAATCCCAAAGGCACATGGTTTGAACCCACCAGCTGCTCCGCCGAAGATGGATAGGCAATGTGCTCCCATGCAATTAACCACCTCTGGAAAGCTGCCAGAGGGGCAATTCCAACTTGATGATACACAACAACAATGCCAGTGTAGAATAAAGAAGACATTTCCTAGAAAGAGATAAAACCCAGAAAGTCTAACAAAAAAGATATTATTCATATAATGTAAAAGCACAACTATGATGTACATATATCCTGATTGTAAACCCTACAATATCCCTTTATCCTGTTCAAATGACAGCCTCTGAGCCTCTGAGTCTAGGTAGAGATTCCAGATAAGCACAATTAAATTTCTGGAATTTCTAGGCTTCACACTCTTAGCCATCTTTTGTTGTGGTCCACACAGTTAATGTCTTTCCATTATCGATAAAACCCTGGAAAATGTTTTCTTAGTGTTCTCTGCTTTCAGCTAAGTTTCAGTTCTCATTCAATGTGCTCCTCTAAATTCAGTACTGGTCTTTTTCAGATTACTAATGCCTATGATTTCTTTTTCACTTTTGACACTTTAACTTTCCTTACATTTATGATTTATATGTTCTGTGAACAAGCAGGTACCAGGAAAGGACATGTAAAGGGCCCAAAACATAACAATGGAACTCATTAGAAACAAAAGTAGCAATAAGAGAACCCTTTTCCACCAATCAGATTTGCAAAAGACATAAAGAAATGATTAAAATTCTCAGTGAAAGTTTAAATTTATAAAAACTTTTTTCTGTGTTCAACTTTTTTTAATATACTAGTTTGTTCACAGAGTTCAAATACATTATTTTTCACACCAGCTCTTTCACATTTCCTTCATCCCACCCACCCATCAAATTGTATGACCCTATAATTAACACCTACACACACACACACACACACACACACACACACACACACACACACATATCCTTTCCCCTCTGCTTCCACCCTCCGCCTCCTTGGATCCTCATACTCATTCTACAATAATGATTTTTTAAGTATTTCTCCTTATTGGACTGAGTTATTTCGCTCAGCATAATGCTTTTCAATCTCTCTCAAGTTAGGTAGTAATTTACAATCATTGTTCTTGTGTGCTCTATAGGATCCCATTGTGTGAATGCACCATAATTTCTCAATCCATTCAATTGTGGTTGGACATCTGGGCTGTTTCCATGTTCTTGTGATGGTGAATAACACTGCTATGAACACTGGTATACAAGTCTCTGTTTGAGCCTCAGTTCTCATTTTCTCAGGTTATTCCAAGGAGTGGAATAGCTGGTTCATATGGAATTTCTATGTTCAGCTTTTTGAGGAAGCACAAAATTGCCTTCCAGAGTTGTTATATCATTTTACAATTCCACCAGCAATGTGTAAGAGTTCCTATCTTGCTACATCCTTTCCAACATTTATTATTTGCTGTCCTATTAAAATTTGCCATTGTTACTGGAGTGAAATGGCATCTCATTGTGGTTTTGGTTCACATCTCTTTTATTGCCAATGATTTTGAGCATTTCTACGTATGTCTGTTGGCCATTCAGATATCTTCCTCTGTGACAATTCTTTCCATATCTTTTGCCCATTTTGTAATTGGGCTATTCGTCTCTTTCTTGTGGAGGCCCAGTATTCTGTAAACTTTTGTTATGAGAATCTTGTCTGAGATGGTATTGCCAAATGTTTGTTCTCAGTCAGTAGATTTTTCTTTTCACCCTGTTGAAAGTAGAGTGTTTAAAAAGTAGCTCAAACAATCTCTCATATTCTTTAATTATCTAGTGTAACTGACTTGTTTCATCAGTTGGTGGGCTCTGTGTGTCTACTCCTCTTGTATTGATGCAAACTTCTGATAAAATGGGATGAGGTGAACAATGTTGTATAATTTGGGGGGGCTCAGTCAGAAAAAGTAATGAATATTTGCCTTGTTTGCTGGAATTGTTAGTCTTGAAACTTTCAAGTGCAAGGTTGATTATCCTGAGACTGCCACGTTGTAAGGAAGAAACAACATGACAATTAGCAATATCTTTCAAAATGTAAAACTCCAAGCAATAAAATTTGTCTTTCAATATGCAATGCTCTGAGAACTTACCTGTCAGTAGCCCTAGTTGATTAGTAGGGAGTTGAGCCATTAAGCCAAAGGTGGCACCCCTCTGGCTGTTTGGAGCTATCAGTGTTGCTCCAGAAAAAAGATGAGACATCTCTTCACTTTTACAACCTTGGAAAGCAGCTGTAAAAACAGCTATGAGTTGGTTCTGACTTGATGCCAATGAGTGAGTGAGTCCTACAGGAATGAATGAATGAATAAATAAATAAATTCCACACACATACAAATATTATTACAACATGCTTCTAGAGGACAAAATACCCTTTAGTCAGATTGGCTGAACAATATTGGTCAAAGCAGAATGTGAAAACTGCAGAACAATCTCACTGATTTCACATGCAAGCAAGATTTTACTGAAGATTATCCAAAAACAACTGGAACAGCACATCAACAGAGAATTACCAGAAGTCCAGGCTGGTTCCAGAAGGGGTCGTGGTATTAGAGATATTGTAGCTGATGTTAGATGGATCTTGACTGAAAGCAGGGAATACCAGAAGAATGTCTATCTGTGTTTCATTG
>NW_006399764.1:11048961-11055280 GCF_000299155.1 Elephantulus edwardii | reverse complement strand
TGGGCGCTGACTCTCACCAGTGGCTATGGATGAAGTCACAGGCGATTTTCAGCCAGCGCCGGTTGTTTATATTTTCTTAAGAGGAGTTCAGATCTGTTGTTCGAAGGGTCACTATGGGTCATACTTAATTCAATAGCACCTAACAACAACAATTTATTGTCACTAATATTTAAAACTATATTTTATATTTTTTAAGAATATACTACATGAATAACTATAAATCAAAGCATGAATATGGAAACAATGTTATTTGAAATATAATTTGTTGATCTTTTGGTAACTGCTTAATTTAAGTTTCTAGAATACCCACCATCAAATCAAGGCAAAGCTTTTCTTATTAATTTGATGCTACTAAATTAGGAATTCTCTTAATTCATGCTTCATAATTGTTTTAACTTTCTTGGAAACTTTCCCCCCCACTAATTTTATTATATTTGGCAATTTTCACTCAAAATCAGATTGATATATAATGCAAATGTACACTTGTTTGCATATATATTTCTATAATTCCAAAGAAACTTTTATTTAACTGCACATTTGACAGCTCAACTGATGTTTAAAAAGCAACAATTAACACTGAAACAAAAAAGATAAATTAATGGAAACAGTCCACAGTTTAGGCTCAGTAAGCATCATTGCAACAAACTTGGAGACAATGTGTATCAAAGTCTAATCTTGAGAGTCTCCACTTCTGACTCTACTACCAACCCCTACTTTCTCTGTGTACTTCCGAGCCAGATCAACTAAGACGAAGCCCACATTGATTGGAGCCCTGGTGTCTCCCCTGGATAGGCCTCATGTGATTTGCATTTTCAGTGAAATTGTTCTTTCTATTTGACTCATGTTCTGGATGGTTCAAAGACGTAGCTGTGGTGCAGTTATTTGAAATTCTGCAGGAACCTTCACCTTCTGTTTCCCTACATCTCTAGGACCAAGGTGAGGTAGAACTTTGAGGGCTCTTCCAGCCTCTTAGTTTCTAGGTCAGGTCAGTGATTTGGTCCAGTCAGGGTCCATCGTTGCGAGAGCATGACTTTAGTGTCTTCTGGTTACGCTAGACCTATCTAGCCTTCTTTTCTCCATGTTCATCTTGTCCCGGGTTCCAAGGCAAAGAGAGTATGGCTGTGGAAGAGTTTTTGCAGGTCCCAGGTATGGAGTGGTGTGTGGGAAGCTGAGAGGAAGAGGAGGGCTTGTTTTACTGCCTTAGACATCATGAAAGCCCACCAGAGGCCACTCTTGGTTCCACAGCCCAGCCCGTACCGGCCCTGAGCCTAAAGGAGTGCAGACTTGTACCTTCCCTGCAACTCTTGACTGACATAGACTTCTTTGCCTGAAGGGTGAGTCCTTTAAAAGGACCTTTTTTTCTAAGGACAAAATTAAAGTCTAAGTGTGAAGACTTTCTTGATTTGTCTCTTTGTGCTTATTTTTAAATCTCCACTCATTAACTATGTGACCCGGAAGCAGTCATCAAATGTCTTTAAGACTTAGCTTTCTGTTCTGTAAGAGGCAATAATGTGATAACGTCCATCCAAGGGATGACGGTAAAGAGGACTAAATTCAATTAGTGCTTAAGAGCTCAGGCCAGTGCCCAATTGATCAGAAATTCTCAGGAAATGGCAGAAATGGCAGCTTCTAACGACAATAACCTTAATGATAACCCCAGTTCTCAAGGAGTTCAACATCAGGATCGAATCCCAGACGTTTGGCATATGCTGACCGGGTACCCCAAAGGGCTTCCGTGGAAACTTATTTGCCCACTGAAAGCGGGAAGCCCAATTTATCCTTCCTAAATGTACCACAGATGGCGGTTTTTCACTTGGTCTGAAAACTGCATTTTGTCTGCCTTACACATCTTGGGTTTGGCTTTAGGGGATGGGTCACTTCATAGATGCAGAGCAGTAGACAAACCAGACAGGACGTTATTGGAATTCTGGATGGACACATCAGAGAGGTTCTGGGGCAGATTTTGTTTTCTGGGAAAATAGAAAATCTAGCCAGGTGGCTTGCATAAAAATTAGGATTCTCCCTCCCTCTAGTATCGATGCCCTGGAAGCTGATGGTGAACACATCTGGGCTTCCCACTGCTCTATACAGTGTCACAGAAGGGCCTGGGGCTTCTCCCCTATAGGTTTAGGGGGTTACGTAGAGGTTTAAAATGCTGCTGAGGGCAGAACACCCTGCAGATAACTGGGATAGACTTAGGGTAAGCACAAGAGCTGGCGTCATCCTCTGGCTGTTATTATGGACAACCAGATTCCAAATTCAAGGCCAGACAGCTTGGGGCACAGAGCAGAAGTCATTGTCCCAGGTTCTAAGTTCAGAACTTTCTTCCCATCTCTTCCCCTTTAGCCCCCTAGACATCTAAGACACATTTATACCTTTTAAGTTTTGGGATTCCTTAATGTTTCTTACCTTGTATCTTCCATATGGCTTCCTGGGATTTAAATTCCTTTGAAGGCAAAGTCCAGAAACTATACTATTCTATAGGTACATTTTATATAGACCATTTAATAGACCGTCCAGCAAAGTTTTAACACATAAGGTTATGGATCTCAAGTTAAAATTAAAACAGCCTTGTTGATTTCAGTGTCAGAAATAATTTATTTTCCAAAGGAAAGTTTAAATTAAATAACTTAAGAAATAAATTAATAAAAAAATGAAAGTCTTAGGTGTCCTTTCAAAGCCAGTACATTTGCTCTCAGTCTCTAAAAGAGTCCTTGCGGATCGAGGAATGTCTGACGTCATCGTCAGGACTGTCCAGTCTCCCAGGAACAGCCTGAGAGAGGCCGTGTTTTTAGAGGTAATCCGTGAGTCTGCTGATGAAGGCTAAGTTCCTGAGGAGTTCCATCCGGACCACGGTCCAGGCACAGCTGCTGTAGGCCTTGGCTCGCAAGTAGCGGTTGATCCTAAAGTAGTAGCTCTTTAAGTGCAGAATGTTCACCATATTTCCCAAGCCAGTGCTCTCCTTCTCTGTATTTTCCTCCAAGATTGGCTCCATACGGTCCATCTGCTGGTAGAACTCGACTAGAAGGTTCTCAACGATAGTCTCATTCCAGCCAGTATGGGAGACGTTTCTTCTGAAAATGCCAAACATTTGCTGCAGCATCTCATAGATGACCAACGCAGCGCCCTCCTTCTGGAACGGCTGTGGTTGCTCAAGCTCCTTCGGGACCTTGAAGTTCATCCTGTCCTCGAGGCAAGCTTCAGGGGTCCCATTCAACGTCTGCAGGAGCTTCTGACAAGCCAAAGTGCTCTGTCTTTGTTGAAACTGAAGCAAGTTGAGGCTCTTAGAAAGAGCTTTGGTGGAGACGCACAGCAGGAAAGCCATTTGGAGGATGCATCTGGTGGTCATGATGAAAACAGGAACAAGGTTAGCTAGTGCCACCTGAATGGCCAGTGAAGGCTTCAAGAGTCGGAGTGTGAATGGTCTCCCTCCATGCCCAGGAGGCTATTTATGTGGGATGGTCCACAGTCTTACTATTTTACAGGAATTTCCCACTTTCACTTCTCCCTTTCAGTTTTCCTATGTCACTTAAACTATTACTACTTTTATGTTTACTCCCTTACTATTTTATTGTATTATGTGTGTGTATTAGAGAAAGATATACAAGCTATGAGGATGATTTCTAATGTTTTATAAAGTTTCAGTGAATTGTTAAATACAAGAGAAAAAGGAAATGAATAAGGCCACACTTTGAGAACTACCACAACAGAAACTAATTTGACTTTTTTTTTTCTTTTTCTTACTATTATGTGATTGACTTTTTCCTCTTATTTACCTGGGAGTTAAATTTTTGTAAGAATTATACTTAAGTCCCTAGTACATTATAATAAACAATAGAAATATACAGTTTATGGCTTTTAAAAAGGGACCCCTGCTTTTCTGGTCTAAGAACAGGGCTAAACCAAGTCTGCCTGGTAATTATTTTCTGAAGAAGCTTATATCAGATATATCACATAGCTGGTCAAGACAACACATTGAAAAAAAAAATTAAAAAAAAAAAAAAAGACAACACATTGATGATCACTTATCTGGAAATCTCAACCATCCAAAACTCAACTAAAAGTTGCTGATTACATACTTCTTTGAACAAAGACAATATTATACAGTTTATACATCAAAAAATTCTGCTCTTAGGGGACCTTTTTTCAATACGTCAGTAAAAAGAAATGGTGAGCTTGTAGCAAATTTCAGCTCTGTTCCCCTCATCTATAGATTTTCTGTTTTCTGGTCTTTGTGAGATGCTTTATCTGTCTCCCATATATTCCTCCTTCATTCTTCTTTCTTGTTATTGTCATGTGCTGTAGAGTTGGAACCAACCCATAGCTGACCGTCCAGTGGGCTTTCTGAGGCAGTTACTCACCTGGGAGTAGAGTGCCCTTCCTTCTCCTGTGGAGAAGCCGGTGAATTGGAACCATGAGCCTTCAGGATTTCAGCACAGTTGACCTCTAGTCCATCAGACTTCTCTATACTTTCTTTGTTGGTTGTAATTACCTCTTCCAGAAGGGATAGTTTTTTGGGGTTTGTTTGTTTCTTTGTTTGGTTTTTAATCTTCTTTCTATAAAGCTACTTGACTTGAGCTGTTTAAATGACCTCTCTATGGGGTAGAAAAGAGATTATCTTTGCTTCTAAAATAGGGCCATGAGTAAATTTCATTCATTCACATGAATGAGTGAATGTTCTTGAGAGTGGAAAAGTCATGAGGAGAAGATTCTGGGGAGACAAAAGTAAGGGGTCAGCATAGTGTTGTGTTGTTTTTTGGTTTTTGTTGTTTTTCCGTTTGTTTGTTTGTTTTTTATCTCCTTGAGGCCTCACATGAACAGAGCACCATGAGTTAGAATTCACTTGAAGGCAATTTATTTTTTCCAGATTTACCAGAAAACCAGTAAGGCCAAGCTGAGAACCAGAAGGAGTTTTGCCCAATGCAGCAGTGAAGAAGGAGGTTTTACTGGTAAATTCTGAAAGAGGCTTAAACAATCTGTGACATTTCCAAACCAACCAACTGCAACTTCCTTTTTGTAAGAGGAAAAGTGTCTGGGAATGGAGTGAAAGTTTAGTAGGATCGAACCAGCAAAGACAAAGAGGTCAAAGCAGTGTTGGGTGAAGAACAGACAACTCAAAAATGCAAGCAATCTTTTTTTTTTTCTCTTTAACACTTCATTAAAGTAACAGAAGAGGGAGCTCTGTGAAGTTAATGAAATCCTCCTGAATGACTCTTCCTTCTGAAAGTGAACCTCATACAGGAAAAGAACCTCATACAAAATCAAGCAACAGAAACCGAGATTAATTCTCATATAGAGTTTTTATAAGGAAAACAGTGGATAAGGATCAGAATAATTTCCCTGTGGATAGTAAGTCTAAGAAAATATGCCCACAAAACAGGAGTGGGGGAGGTTGTGATATATTACTGCAAAAGGAATCTAAAAATGTCAGAAATAGGAAAAATCATTCATTAGTAAGATAATACATAAAAGTGTACCTCAAAATCATCGCCTTCCAGTTGGAAGTGACTCATAGTGGACCCTCCTTTGCATTAATCACACAGGAAGAGATCGTCCACTGTTCTCCCACAGAGCCACTGGGGCAGTTGAAATACCAGAAAAACATGGCCTTTGGGTTGGCAACGCAGCTCTATTGTCTAAGTCATGAGAGCTTCCTAATAAGGTAATGTTGCCGTTGTGTGCTGCCAAGTCGGAACTGACTCCTAGCTGAGGCTCCAGCAGGTTTTCAAAGGCAGTAAATCACATGAGAGGAGACTGCCCATCCTTCTCCAGCAATAAGGGAGTAGATAAAGAAAATCACTAGAACGAAAAGGACTAAATTGTGCTGAATTTAGACGGATATTAGGGAGAATCGGGCAGCAAAGAGAGAGTTCAATCTGAAACGTAAAATCCAAAAGAAAACAATAGCAATTAGAAGTCATTCCCCCCAGGCACGCTGCCATGGAGTCGATTGTGACTCACACAACGTCCAGTACAGTAGAATTGCCCCATAGGGCTTCCAAGGCTACACGTTTTAGGTCTTGCCTTTCTCCTCCAGTGTGGTTGGTGGGTTCAAACCTCTCACCTTTTGGTTAGCAGCTGAATGCCTTAACCATGATGCCACCAGAATTGTTAGAATTCAATAGTCCATAAAATAGGATATATATTTACTTGTATAGGATAATTATAAAAGGTAATTATTTCCAGGTAAGTGGTAATGCTTACAAGGTCAAATAACCAAAATCTAAAAAAAAACAAACAAAAAAACCTTGATTTTTTTTTTATTTTATTAAATTTTATTAGTTTTAATGAACATTTACAGGGATTTTAGGTTTTCATT
>NW_006399764.1:11035131-11043447 GCF_000299155.1 Elephantulus edwardii | reverse complement strand
TGCAGAGTGTCAAGGACTGCAGCCTACAATATGGATTGAGGCTCAATGTCAAGAAGACAAAGATTCTCACCACTGGACCAACTGGCAACATCGGGATGGATGGTGAAGAGATTGAGATTGTTCACAGCTTTAGTCTGCTTGGCTCCACAATCAACAATCTTGGCATCAGCAGCCAGGAAATTAAAAGACATATTGCGATGGGAAAGTCTGCTGTTAGGGACCTCTCTAAAGTACTGAAAAGCAACGGTGTGTCTCTGGAGACTAAGGTGCCTCTGGTACAGGCCATGGTCTTCGCAATCACTTGTTATGCATCAGAGAGCTGGACAATGGCCAGGGTGGATATAAGGAGAATTGATGCTTTTGAGCTTTGGTGTTGGAGAATAGTGCTGAGGGTACCATGGACTGCTAAGAAAACAAACAGATTCTTCTTGGAGAGGGTTAAACCGGGTGGCTCCTTGGAGGCAAGGATTCTGAGACTTTGTCTGACATACTTTGGTCATGTTGTAAGGAGGTACCGGTCCTTGGAGAAGGACATCATGCTTGGGAGGGTGGAGGGACAGTGCAGGAGGGGAAGGCCCTCTGGGAGGTGGATTGATTCGGTGACTGGGGCAATTGGGATGAGTCTGTTGGAGACAATAAGATTGGCACAGGACAGAGCAGAGTTTAGAGCTGTTGTACATAGGGTCGCTATGAATGGCAAGTGACTCGCTGGCACATAACAACAATAACATATATTATGTAGTTATATAGACATGCATGTTATAGAATTGATGTATAAGATATTACAATATGGCCCTTCTTATTACACTTCTCTATAAGATGTTATATGCATGCATTTCCACCCTTTCTGAACAGATATAGTCATCTACTGATAATAGTTATCCTAGAAGATTGTTCTTCCGTCTGCCTTTTTCATTACTCAACGTTAATGTGTATTTGAGCCAATTAAGAAGATCATGATTTGGGTTAGATGCACTTTAGTCATCAAAATGACATTTTTGCTTTTTAAAAAAATGTTAAAAATATTTTGTAGCAGATTTGCCTAATGCAATATGTGATTTGATTTCTTGACTGCTCCCTTGATAATCATGGATTGTTTATTTAAGTAGAATGAAAATAACTGGAATTTTTCTCTATCAATGCTGGTGAAAACGATTGAATAGACCATGACTGCTAGAAAAACAAACAAGTCAGTCTTAGAAGAAACACAGCAAAAGAAGAAGAAGAAGAAGAAGGAGAAGGAGAAGAAGAAGAACAAGAAGAAACACAGCATGTACATGTACTTTAGAAGTGAGGATGATGAGGGTTTAGTTAGCTTACTTTGGACATAGTTGCTGTTGTTGTTATGTGCTATCGAGTCACCTGCAGCTTAATAGTGACCCTATGTATACTAGCTCTGAACCATGCCCAGTCCTGAGCCAATCTCATCATCTCCAACAGACCTAATCCCATTCCTCCAGTCACAATCCATCTCATCTTGGGTCTTCCTCTCCTGTGCTGTCCCTCCAACCTTCCAAGCATGATATCCTTCTCTAAGGACGGTTCCCTCTTGCCCACATGTCCAAACTATGTGAGATGGAGCTTCAAAGTCCTTGCCTCCAGGAAGCAGCCTGGTTTCAGTCTCTCAAGAACAGATCTGTTTGCTATCCTAGCAGTCCACAATAAGTTCAACACTCTTCTCCTGCACCACAAGACAAAAGCATCAATTCTTCTTCTATCATCCTTAGTTATTTCCCAGCTCTTGGATGCATAGCAAGTAACTGTGAAGACCATGAACTGTATCAGGCACAGCTTATTCTCTAGACTGACATCATTGCTCTGACATCAGGAAAGATCAATTGCTGAAGAAATATATCATGCCTGGTAAAGTGGGTCAACAAAAATGAAAACACACACAGTAGCTACCAACAATCCTGAAGATTGAAGTTGTTGTTGTTGAGTGTTGTTGAGTCGAGCATGACTCATAACAATCCTATGAACGAACGATCTGAACCTTGTGCTAGCCTGTGCCAAACTCACACTTCCTGACGCACAAGAGCTTATTGCAGCAGTTGCCACATCAATCCACCTAGTTGAGGGTCTTCCTCTCCTTTGCTGACCCTTCACCCTTCCTAACCATATATTCTTCTCCAAGGAATAGCCCCTCCTAGCAACATGCCCAAAGTATGCACAGCAATACATTGCTCTGAGAACCTCAGTAGTCTTTAGAAAACACCAAATTTTCTCAGCTGTTTCACTTTCAAATGTCCTGTTCCACTTTCATTTTCAAACGTTTCCTTTTGGATACCAGTGATTAAGTCATTCCTCAAGCTTCCTTCTTTTTTTTTTGTAAAGGATTCTGGAAGCATTAACGATTCATAGCACAAAATCAAAGGCAAGAAACTTCAAGTTTAGATAACCCAGAGATGGCCCACTGCATCCAAGGGTGGTCCACAGAGTCTGATCTTAAGCACCTGCCCCAGCAGGGTGAGAGGTTGCTGTTAAGTGCCTTCGAGTTGCAGGCGACTCATAGCGACCCTTTCTCCAGGTTCATAGGGTTTCCAGAGGCAAGTTATTGTGGAAGTGGAGACCACTCCTGCTTCCAAGCTTGTTTAATCGGGGAGAGTGAGAGGTAGCTGTTGTAATCTAACTCTCCTCCATTCTGAGGACCACAGAAGGGCTTAGTGCTGAAATAGTTCTCAGAATGTTTATAACCTGTTGCCAGTGAGGTAAATCCAACCCATTTCAGTCCTTTAAGTGACAGGAGAATTGCCCCATCTGGCTTCTAACTCCCTACTATTCCATACTTATTTTTTCTATAATAATGACATTGATATGTGTGTGTATGAATCCATTTCTGTAGAGCTACCCACAGGTAAATTTATAGCCATAGGGGATATTCTATTACTGGGAAATTTTGGATACATTGCTAACTGCTACATGGACTCTCCTTGTGAGCTGATGTGGGCTTCCTCACAGCTGTGGTGTACTGGCAGCTAGATGAAGAGTGCTTAACCACTATCCCACTACAGCTCCTTGTTTATAACCTAATGGAATACAAACAACAGTGGTGGCAGCAGTCATGTTAGTTAAAATTTGAGCACTTGCTCTGTGCCATTCTTGGACTAATCTTCATAATAAATATTTTTTTAAAAACTTTTTATTTTATTATTTTTTTGTGCATTGTACCGTCAAATCAGATCTGACTGGTACAGGAGGAGATTGTCCCTCCTTCTCCAGCAGAGCATCTGGTGGATTCGAACCAGGCACATCTGGGATTGCAGTGTAGCTTCTTGCCATTAGGCCACCAGAGCTCCCTTCATAGTAAATATTTGAGATGTTATTACAATCACCTCAATTTTACACAGGAGGAGATTGAAGCTCAAAGAAGTTAAATAACATGCCGAAGACGTAGACAGTTAATGGGATGGATGGATGGATTGCATTCAAACCTGTTTGTCCACTATACGTGAGCTAGACCTTAATTAGATAGCTTGTCACCATTGCTGCAACAATGGGCAGAGTGGAGAAAGCAAGGATAGTGCAAGATCAGGGATGGCTTCATTTTGTTGTCCTGGAGTTGCTATGAGACAGTGTCAGCTTAGCAGTACCCAACAATAACTGTTAAGACACACAGTACATTGTGAGCAATTTTAAGTTGATCTATTGTGCCGATGGCATTGTTGAGAGGAGTACAACCAGAGTCTTCTCCAGAGGCAAGGATGGTGAAACTTGTCTCCCTTTGGTCTTATTTGCAGGAAGACTCAGTCCTGGGAGAGAGACATTATTCTGGGAATGGAAGAGGGTCAGTTATAGAGAGGAAGACCCTCAGTGAGATGACTGGACACAGTGAATACTGCAATAAGCCTAAGCATAAGAGAGATCGTGAGGATGAGAAGGTCCAGATCTGCTGTTCAAAGGGTCGCTGTGAGGTGTAGTCAACTTGACGACACTTAACAGCAATATAGGGAGTTCTGTGGCCTAGTGTTAAGGAGCTATGCTGTCAACTCAAAGCCACAAGGTCCAAATCCACCAGCTGCTCCATGAGAGAAAGATGGGTAATCTCCTCGCGTGTGATTTACTGCCTCTGAAAACCTGCTGAAGGGTCAACTACGGGTCTGTTTCAACTGGATGGTACATAACAACAACACAGCGCTGCTGCGGGCGATTATGGTGATCCTCAAAAAGAAAACAGAAGTAACTTCCAGTGGAGAGAATAAGGGGTACTTGCGGCATCTAAGGAGCCTTGGTGGTGTAGGGCTAATGTTTCAGGCAACTAACAGAAAGTCTCGGGAGCTCTAGTGGCCTAGTGGCAAGAAGCTGTGTTGCCATCCTGAAGGCCCACGTTTGGGCCTACCAGCTGCTCTGCAGGAGAAGGATGGGCGATCTCCTAGGAAACAGGGAATGCAAACATAAATTAGAAGACAGACATCAGGAAGCAAAGGAGCGTTACAAGCTGCTGTTTGCTTTCCCTACCTCACATGATTTAACAAATAAGATAAACAAAGAAAATTAAGGGGGAGTGAGTGTTTTCGACTTGCGAGGTTGAGTCCAATGCAAGTGGATGGTTGAACTTTGCTTCCTTAGCTGGCAGTCTATCTCTGGAACAAGGCTCAGGGTCTGGAACACACCTCAGTGCTCAGGTTACCTATAGGAAAGGGAGCAAACGGAGAGAGAACAAACTTGTGAGTTACTAGAGGAGATGGAGGAGGGTGGCTTAAAGTTTCTCACACACAATTTTATGGGCTTCATTTAAGCTTACTTCTGGTGCTACTTTAATTCAGAGCAAGGCCAAAGCAACCCCTGACTATACTAGAGATGGGTTTCCTGACAGGGCTTGGTTGTCGACTTTATTCCTATTGTCACTCTGAAGGTTTTCAGTAACTTAAACTTGATCATTATTTCTTCAGATTATTTATGATCTTGCCAAGCATGGCCTACGAAAGACTTTTAGCTTTTTATTGAAGTATTCAAGCAGAATTTCAAGAAGGACTAATATTTAGGTCTTTCTGAGACCTTGCACAGTCACTGTTGCCTGGGGCCTTAGGTGTGTGCTTGAAGAAGGCAACAGGAAAAGAGACCGTTACTGACAAACCAGGTTGAACGTCCTCTTACTCTGGCCCTTTTAGTCCTCCTTAGATAAATCAGCAAGTTGTTATCTTTTCCACCAGAAGGCAATTCTTCTAAAGAGGGCCCTCCCCAGGATTTTGGATACGCTGATTTCTAGTGTCTTTGCTCTTTGTAATATAGATTCCCCCCTTGTTTCTATCTGATCTCCTTTCTCCTCTTGGGGTTTTTCTTGAGGTATGATCATCTTACCTTCGGTGGTATTTCCAAAGACAGCATTATCTGGAGTTGTCTGGCATTTCTCAGTTTAAAGAGTCTGGCTTCCTGTGTGTCCAACACTTCACAGTTTGCAACAGCTGGCTTCCTGCAGGACCAGAACTTTGCAAAGCCTGGGCTCCTGCAGCCACTTAGCACCACAGTTTCCAAGGCCTCCCTCCTGTGGTCCTGACATATAACAGCTTATCTGAGCTGGCCTCCTGCAGCTCCAGCACTCAATTGTGTGGAAGGCCTGGCCCCATGAAGATCCAGCGCTCACAGTTTATATCCAGCGCTCACAGTTTATAGTAAGACTAACTCAGTCCTGCTCTCTCACCATCACCACATACCCTGGCGACCAGTTCCCTCCTGGCTTCAGACTCCAGCCCCATATGCTCTTGGAAGGATGTGGTCTGAGTCTTCCCAGGGCCTTGACCTTGCACCCAGTCCAAGCATACTGTCATGGGGGCCTCTCTCCTCATCTCAGTCTACATACTGCCCCAAGATGCCGCTTGGTGGGAGCTCAGGACTCCCATCTCATATGCTATCATAATCATATGCTATTAATCTCTCCTACTGGACAACTGGGGTGGGAATGTCCATCCATGTCTCCAAGGGGCTGAGGAAGTCTGGTAAGTCCTCTGGAGTATGCTCAGGGTGTATTTCCGAAGACAGCATTATCTGGAGGTGTCTGGCATTCTCTGTTGTTGAGTACCTTGGGTGTTGTGTTGACCATGGCGAGTTGAGTTTGCACCAATGGCTCAGTTCGTCTTTTGTAGTCTCCTCCTAATGTCAGGGATGCTCTGGGAAACAAAAGTCAGGTTAATCATTCAGACTCTAGCAGAGTTTTTGGAGCCAAGATCCGTGTACTTATAGAAAGCTTGAGACCACGGCCGCCGCCGCGGGAGGCTGGGGAAGGGTAGCGGAGCCGGTGCTGCCGCCACGTCGTGGTACCGGCCTCTCTGCAAGCGGCCCCGAGCGGCAGCGGAGCCATGAGCGCGGGAACCCCTTAGATCGGCAGCAAGATCAGCCTCATTTCCAAGGCAGAGATCCGCTACGAGGGCATCCCGTACACCATCGATACCGAGGACTCCACCGTAGCCCTCGCCAAAGTTCGGTCCTTTGGTACAGAAGACAGACCAACAGATCGACCGATACCACCTCGAAATGAAGTCTTTGAATACATTATATTCCGAGGAAGTGATATTAAAGATCTCACTGTTTGTGAGCCGCCAAAACCACAATGTTCTTTGCCTCAGGACTCAGCCATTGTTCAGTCTTCACTAGGCTCTTCTACTTCTTCATTCCAATCGGTGGGTTCATATGGACCTTTTGGCAGGATGCCGACGTACAGTCAGTTCAGTCCAAGTTCCATAGTTGAACAGCAGTTTGGTGCTGTTGGTGTTGCTGGAAACTCTTTGACATCTTTTGGAGCAGAAGCATCTTCAAACAGTGGTACCTTATCCCAAAGTAGTGCAGGATTCGAGATCTCTAAAACCTCAGTTATCACAAGGTCGTTCAAGCCCTCAGTTAGACCCTTTGAGAAAAAGCCCAACCATGGAACAAGCAGTACAGACCGCCTCAGCCCACTTACCTGCTCCAGCACCTGTTGGGAGAAGGAGCCCTGTATCAACCAGGCCTTTGCCATCTACCAGCCAAAAAGCAATAGAGAATCAAGAGCACAGGTGAGTTGAAGTGCATAAAGTTCCAAGGCCAGAAAATGAGCAACTTAGAAATGAAAGCAAGAAACAAGTAGTTCCAGGTGCTCCTTCAGCTCCAAAGAGAGGCCGTGGGGGTCATCGAGGTGGCAGGGGAAGATTTGGTATTCGGAGAGATGGGCCAATGACATTTGAGAAAGACTTTGACTTTGAAAGCGCAAATGCACAATTTAACAAAGAAGAAATTGACAGAGAGTTCCATAATAAACTTAAATTAAAAGAAGATAAACTTGAGAAGCAGGAGAAACCTGTGAATGGTGAAGACAAAGGAGACTCAGGAGTGGATACTCAAAACAGTGAAGGAAATGCTGATGAGGAAGATCCACTTGGACCTAATTGCTATTATGACAAAACGAAATCCTTCTTTGATAATATTTCATGTGATGATAACAGAGAACGGAGACCAACATGGGCTGAAGAAAGATTAAATGCTGAGATGTTTGGAATCCCACTACGTCCAAACCATGGCCATGGCGGCTACCGAGACCGAGGAGGTCTTGGCTTCCGTGGAGGCAGAGGGCACCTTCGCCAGCCCTCGAGGGTTTCGTGGTCGATTCAGAGGAGGTCGTGGGGGCCAAGAGTTTGCAGATTTTGAATATAGGAAAATCACAGCTTTTGGGCCCTAAAAGGTCTGGATCGATCATACTGTTTTCTGAAAGAAAGACAACAAAGTTGCTGCATAGTCTACAAACAAATCTGAAAATGAAAATTCTAGCTCTTCATACTCCTGAAAATTGGTTTCAGTCTTTTTGAAGAATGAAGAAGTGAATTCGCTGTATATTTGTCACCAGCACTGGGTTTTGTTTTGTGTTTTGTTTTCTTGCTTAATTTCAAAGATACAGTGAAACCTGTGAGAGCCAGAACCTAATGGGACTGCCTTGTTTTTTGGGTCTCACAGGTTTTCTACCTTTGACAGGGTACAGTCTTAATATGTTTCTGTTGCTCTCTTTAGTGGAAAATATTTTGTTTTTCTTTTCTGACAGGTTTCTGCCTTACACAGGATCCATCTTTTGCAGGATTTACTATATTGGGGAAGGGGAAAGAAGGTTCATCTTTGAAAATGAGCCTTTAAAAATATATTTGAAATTGCAAAAGGTTACATGATTTTTTAAAATTGTATAGTTAAACTAAAGCAGTATTTCGTTGGGACTTAGAAGTATTTTTTATTACTGAGAGGATTTTTCTTATCACTAAGTTGTATTTGGCAATTGCCTGTGAATGGGGCCGTGATACTGTGTTTTGAGAAAGTGTATGTATGTGTCTTTCTTTTTTCTCTTTTGGAAATCCCGTAATATCC
>NW_006399764.1:11028558-11033406 GCF_000299155.1 Elephantulus edwardii | reverse complement strand
CACAGCTTGTTGTGATTCACACAGTCAAAAGCCTTTGCATAGTCAATGAAGCACAGATAGACATTCTTCTGGTATTCTTTGCTTTCTGCCAAGATCCATCTTACATTAGCTATAACATCCCTAGTACCAGGACCTCTTCTAAATCCAGCATGTACATCTGGCAGTTCTCTGTTGACATATTGTTCCAAACATTTTTGGATAATTTTCAGCAGAATCTTGCTTGCATGTGATATCAATGGTATTGTTCGATAATTTCCACACTCTTGTGGGTCACCTTTCTTTGGAATGGGAACAAATATCGATCTTTTCCAGTCAATTGGCCAGCTGGCTGTCCTCCAGATTTCCTGGCACAACCTAGTGAGCACATCCAGGGCAGCCTCTGTTTGTTGAAATAAATCAATTGGTATGCAGTCAACTCCTGGAACCTTGTTTTTTGCCAATTCCTCATCTCCATGCCTCATTCAGGTATCCCACAGGAAGATGGGGAGGACACCATTTGCCAGAGAATTCGTTTTGGGTCCGAGAGCCACAGGCCAAGAAACAAAAATTGTACACTGGTCCTGGAAGACACATTCTCTCTACTGAGAGGCCATCCGCTTGCATCAGCACCAGGCTGCAAACAGAAGACAAGTGGTATTAACCCACAAGAAGTCAATCCTGGAGTGGAAGTTTAAGAGGCCTTTTTTCTCAGGATCTTCCAGGAAAAGAAGCTGTACATGAGAGTTGTACTTGAGAACTTTAAATTGAAGTCATACTGATTGTATCATAAGAGACTGACAGCAGCATGATATGGTCAGAATCAGAGGAATCCTGATTACTTGAGACTTAGGACATCACATCAGGGGCTTTTCAATGGGAGATGGGTGTTGAATGTTGTAAGCAAAAGTAGGAAGGGTTGGTGGTGGAGTAGGGAAAGGGTGGATTTAAAAAAAAACCAAAAAAAACCAAAACCCCAAAACCCAAAGCCAACCAAGCATGTAGCCTGGTGGGGAGCAACATTGAATATTGATCTTTCTAACTGGTAAATGTCTTTCATTTACTCTTTCCTGTAGAATGTGTGTCTGCCAGATATTATTATATATATTTAAAAATTGAGACAGACTAGGAAGAAGGATTGGCCATCCACTTCTGAAATTACAGGCCTTTAAAAACCCTATGTACAATAGAGCACACTTAGATTATCATTTGGACTAACAGACATGAGATATATATATATTAGAGTCGTCTCTGGACAACTACCTGAGGGGGTATTGTTTAGCCTTGGCCAAAAGGATATGAGGTGGAAGGAAAAAAATTATCTAAGCCACTTTTCCTCAGTTCTCCTGGAGTGACACTTACTTTAGGTTTTTACTATTAAGTGTCACTGGCGTATAAAAAAAAAACAATAACACACCAAAAAACAACAACCCACTGTCTTGATTTGGGCACCATCTGAAAATGTATACTTTCTTTCATTTTGCCCTCATTTAGCAAGTGCCTCTTACATTCTCCTTTTTATAGTATAGAATATTAAAGGCCAATGTATACAGATTTTACTCAATTTCTTTGACCTCTGGTGAAATATTACTTGCTGAATAATAATGATTTATACAAAGGCTACTTTTTCTTTTTACCACAACCTGAATAACATAGAAATGCTAAATTTTCACTGAAATAAAAAATATTCTTTTGGCTAAGGATAATATTAGCAAATAGGCCAATCATTCAGAATTTTTTCCTAACAGACTTTTTAACCTGAATGGAAACTTTTGTTCTTACTTTTGAACAATGATCTAAAGTGAAATGAACAAAAGAACAGTGTTAATACATGTACAGTCCTTACAGGTACATAATCATCAGATACAATAACAAGCTTTTGATCAAATACAGCACAAGTTTTACTCATTAAATATAACTTCTCATCTGATACAGCAAATTTTATTAATCAAATATTACTTTCACTCATCAGATACAACACAAGTTTTACACATTAATATAACTTTCACTCAGCAGATACAGTACATGTTTTACTCATCAAATATAACTTTCAGCAGACACAGCACAAATTTTAACTTTTACTCATCAGATATAGCACAAGTTTTACTCATCAAATATAACTTTCATTCAGAAGATACAGCACAAGTTTTACTTATTAAATATAATTTTCACTCAGAAGATACAGCACAAGTTTTACTTATCAAATATAACTTTCACTCAGCAGATACAGCACATGTTTTACTCATCAAATACAATGCAACTTCAATCAGGTCTGATACAAGCTGGCACCAATCAAAGTTCTAAAGAGAACGAAGAGCGGAGAGCTTCTGCTTCCAATCCTATAAAACCAAGAATGAAAAGCTTCAACTTCCATTCCTATAGAGTCCTGTCTAAAGTACAGAAACCAACACAGGCACAACTTGTGCAATAGATGCAGATTTGGAGTGGATGACTCATGTCAACCCACTCACCCAGATCTCTGCAGGCAGCTCACGCTAACCCACTCACCCAGATCTGAATGGGAGGCTCATGCCGACCCACTCCGATTGGAATGGACGGCTCACACCAACCCACTCCCAGGAAACGGTTACAGGCACACAGGTGCATTCCCCGGGGCTGGCCAAAACAGACAGGATTTTTTTACTAAGTGCAAAGTTACCAGATAAAGTGCATGGATTCGTGAAGGCAATGGAGGATGCCAAGAGCTGATCTCTCAAAGGTCTCTCTTTTTTTTTTTCTCAAAGGTCTCTTGAGACAAAAGATCTCACAAAAGTGGCACCCATGGATATTTGAGAAACCTGCTCTCGGGGCCCTCCTATCTGCGAGATTCAGAATCCCCTAGCAAGCAAAAACCAGAAGTTTCTACTTCCAGGTGAGTCTGAAGGGCCCATCTGGGTCGCCAAAAATGTTACAGAACACAAGGGGTCAATCGCCAGTAAGACAAACGGATTGCATTATCCATAAATACACTTTATTACACATATCTGGGAGACAGGATCATTCACACCCAGATACTCCTTTTCCAGGCAAACAAGCAGATTAAGTTACAATTTACATAGGATTGGGGGAAACAGCTTCAAAGAGATAACAGCTAATCTAGGAGATGCATCTCCTCTTTTGATAAACAAACAGATCACAGAAAGGACACTAAGAACTCCAAGGTCAAGCAACCAGTCCCGCAGGCTGGAGAAAACTATAGTTTTATAATTGATACCTATATAGAGAATTCTGAACTTATTAATACCACCCTATCAGAACACTAAGTGATATGTGGAATAGATTGTATTGAAACAGAATGAGGATGACAGACAACCAGGTCATAGGAAAGGAGGAAGCGCTTGGTTCTGAAACAAGAGCCAGCTTCAGGGTGAAAAAAAAGAAAGACCCACAATAGAAACATGAGTGATAATTCACCAACAGTTCACTGTAGCAATTTCCCTTGGTCATCGAGAGAGAGTTCCTGTGAAACCTGGAAACCACAGTGGAAAGGTTCGCGTTTTGGGTAAGCAGTCAGCCCAGTCTTTACTTGTGGTATTAGTCTCATTTTCATTCCGTGCCCGAAGGGAATTCTGCCCAGCACATGGGTTTCTCTTTAACCACAGACCAACAGCTGGTTGGGAAGAGAAGTTGATCTGATGCTTCAGACCTGATGTGGCCTAAGTGACCATGGGCTACAGATTCCAGGGTCTTTTCTGTTTCCTCTCCCTTCTTGTGCTGTGGATCTTGTTGGCTTTGACTGGATTCACTCCTCATTTTTCCCTCTTGGCCACTTCAGGAACCACCCAGGATTCCAGCTATTCCTCCTTCCAGACAAAAAGACAGCAGAGGATCTAGACACTGCCTCCTCCTCCTCCCCGAAGTAGGTGAAAATGCTTCTGTTTAGGAACTGAGGGTCCAACAACACAGACCTGGTAACTTTCACCCATTTGTAAGTAGGTCTGCTGCTGCTGACCCAGGTAACCCTCTCAGATACAGAAGCCAGTTTGAATTAAGCCTGAAATACCTTTTCCCTCCAGAAACCAGATTCTCACAGGAGATCAGAGATGTGGATTGAGGCAGGCAGGCCTGAGAAGAGAATGAAAAGAAGCCATTTATGATGTGCTGCTGAAAAACCACCAACTCCCTTCCCCCAGCTTGCCCCAAACACAGGCCTGTGTTTTTGTTTTCTGTTCAAGGACTGTTTCCTGTCTCTGAAGTGGTTTCTGGCTATTGTTCAAAGTGAAACAGCCCAAAGCTATAGATGGCTTAGATTTAAAACTAAATTTAGTTTTATTTCGTCACCAGGAATCTCATAATGGACTGGGGGATGCAGAAATAAAAAGGAAGATGATGCAATGAACTGAAAAGGAAACTAAAAGTGCAAAAACTGGATTGGAAGCATTGGCAGGGATTCCCCTCTCATCTGCTGAAGTGAGACCAAGAGAAGACTATGTTCTTACTTGCCTCAGAGTCATTTTGTTGTTGCTGTTGTTCTTATGTGCCATTGAGTCAAATGCAACTCATAGCGACCCCATGGACAACAGATCTGAACCTTGCCTTATGTTGTGCAATCCTCGCCATTTCTGATATAATTGTCCCCATTGTTACAGTCACTGTGTCAATCTACCTTGTTGTGAGTTTTCCTCTCTTATCCTGACAGTATTCCAGGAGGGCTGTCCATCCTTATCCTGCGAAGAAGCTGATGGACTTGAACCACATGCCTTACTGGCATGGGGCATTTTGAGTCGGATGACCATATGATATATTACTCTGGAGATGAAAAAGTGAGGAAAAATGGAGTTGCTTTCATAGTTAAAAAAGCCATTGCTAGATCTATCTTGAAGTACAATATTGTCAGTGACAGGATAATATCTATACGCATACAAGGAAGTC
>NW_006399764.1:11016936-11026094 GCF_000299155.1 Elephantulus edwardii | reverse complement strand
CGACGGCACATAACAACAACAACATCCTGACAGCTCACCTGTCCAAGCATAATGACCTACTCCAAGGACTGGTGTCTCCTAACAAAATGTCTTAAGTATGTGAGACAAAGTTTCACTGTCCTTGTTCACTATCTTGAAGACAGATTCGTTTGTTCTTTTTGGTAGTTCCTGGAATAGTCAGCACTCTTCTCCAACATCACTACTCAAAAGCATCTATTCTTCCCCTCTCATCCATAGTCATCATCCAACTTTCAGATAAATAGGGAGTAATAGAAAAGACTGTGGTTTAGAGTGGGCACATCTTAGTCTTTAAACTAACATCATTGCTTTTTGGCACTTTGGAGAGGTCCCTGACAGCAATTTCTCTAGTGCTAAATGTCTTTTGCTCTCTTGACTGCTGTTACTAAAAGGGGATGCAAGATGGTACATCCAAGTAAGATGGTATCATTGACGATTTCAATCACCATGGTGAACTTTTTAACTCCTTGAATTCCACCAAGGATGCATAGACTAGTCACGGAAAGAGTGTGTGTCCCTGTGGCTATCTGAGGGATATGTCAAATAGAGGTGGTTCTTTCTAGAATTTAGGAAGCTTTACTGCCATACTCTTGACTTGGTCATCCCATTAGTGACTAGTTCTGTCTCACTCTTGTGTCATAGTTGACTTAGTACTAAAAAGTTCTTGGAGCGATAAGCTCCTTCTGTACCAGTCGAATCGGACTCAATGGTACAAACAATAAATTTTTTTAAAAATTTTTAAAAAGTTCTTGGTCTGGGAGCTTAGGAAAAAAAATCCAGAAACTCCTAGTCTGTTGTCTTAGGATTGCTTGATATTTCTACTTATAGACCTAGAATATTAGGCAACAATCTCAAACTCTATCAACAGAGTGTTCCTTGGCGAAAGAGATGACAAAACTTCAGCTCATATACTCTGCATCTGTTGCTAGGAGAGGTTATTCCTTGGAGAAAGACATCATGCTTTGGAAGATGGAGGGTCAATAAAAAATAGATAAACCAGGTAGATGGACAGAGTTAGGACAGAGATAGCAGAGGGATCTGTTGTCCACAGGGTCTCTATGAGTTAGACTCAACTCGACCTCGATGGCACCTAACAACAACAGCATGTCCATAGAGTCACTGTACCAAAAAAGCATTGGCCAGACACTAGAACTTTTCAAGAAGTAGCATGTGGCCAATAACATATGGTCATGAAAGAAGAAGATAAAGCTACACTAAAGGCATTGACAAAAGAATACGGCCTCAGAAATTGATGAAATACTGATTGGCATGTTTCAACAAATAGGTGTAAGCCTGAACATGCTCACTCGCCTATGTCAAGAAATGTGGAACCCTGCTACTTGGCCTACTGACTTGAAGAGATCCATATTTGTTCCCATCCAACCCCCAAAAGAGGTGATCTAACAGTACACAGAAATTATCCAAAGGTGGGTGATTTTAATTTGCATCCTTCAGGCCTGTTTTTATTGTTTTTGGTCAAACATTCTTCTAACTGGTTTAACACTCGTCTGTCAATTTGCTGTACAAAGGTAACTCGTGGTTGCTGTTATGCTAAACACTGTGACTCTGATGTGCCAAATGCGATATTGGTCACCGATGGCAAACAGTGGGGAGTTCCCCGATTAAAACAAACTTGAAAGCAGGAGTGTCATCCACTTCCAAAATAGCTTGCTGAAGATTATTTTAAAACACCTGAAACAATGTATTGGCAGGAAATGTCCAGAAATGCAAGCTGTATTGAGATGAGACTTCTGCTGATGTCAGATGGATCTTGGCTTACAAGTAAAGGACATCAGAGAGAAATTTACTTATGTTTTATTGACTCTGCAAAGGTATCTGATTGTGTGGATCTTAAGAAATTATGGATAACATTGAGGAGAACGAGAATGCTAACCACTTAATTGTGCTCATGTGAAATCTCTCTAGACCAAGAAGCAGTTGTCCAAACAGAACAGGAGAACATCACGTGTTCTAAAAATCAGCAAATGTGTGTCTCAGAGCTGTATCCTTTCTCCATACCTGTTTAGTCTGTATGCTGAGCAAAGCATTCAAGAAATTGGACTGTATGAAGAAGAATAGAGCATAAGGACTAGAGTTCTTGTTATGTGTCATTGAGTTGAATATGACTCATAGCAACCCCATTAACAAAAGATCTGTACTCTGTTCTATCCTGTGCCATCCTCAAACTTCCTGACACACAAGAGCCCATTGCAGTGTCACCGTGTCAATCTTCTTAGTTGAGGGTCTTCCTCTCCTTCACCGACCCTCCACTCTTCCCAGCATCATGTCCCTCTATAAGGAATAGCTCCTCCTAGCACCATGGCCAAAGTATGTGAGGCGAAGCTTCATCATTCTTGCCTCCAAAGAGCATTCTGGCCGCATCCTCTCCAAGACGTATCTGTTTGTTCTCTTGGCCATCCATGGGATGTTTGGTGCTCTTCTCCAACATCCGCAGCTCAAAGGCATCAATTCTCTTTCTGTCATCCTTACTCATTGTCAATCTCTCAGATGCATAGCTAGTAATAAGAAAGACCATGGCCTAATACAGATGTACCTTAGTCCTCAAACTGACATCATTGCTCCTCAATAATTTAGAGAAGTCTGTAACTAGAGATTTTCCCAGTGCAAGGTGTCTCCTTATTTCCTGACTGCTAGTACCAAGGGTGTTAATTGTGGATTCAAGCAAGATGAAGCTGTTGACAATTTCAGTCTCCTCTCCATCCTTCATAATGCTGCCTACCAGTCCAGTGATGAGAATCTTGTCTTCTTGACATTGAGATGCAATCCTACAGAAGGCTGCATTCCTTGATCTTCTGCAACAAGTGCTTCAACTCCTCCTCACTTTCAGCAAGCAAGTTTGTGTCGAAGAATATTGTTCTAAATGGTACAGTATTTATCTGTCAGTTTGCTGTCCTGAGATAATTTGAGGTTGCTGTGAGACTGAAATCTGTGCCACTGGTGTGTCAAATGCTATCTGTGTCACCCATGATGGACAGGTTTTGGTGGCGCTCCCTAAGACAGTGTAGGAAGCAGGATGAGCCATCTACTTCCTAAATAACAAGCCTTTGAAAACCCTATAACTACTAAAGAAAGAAGATTAGAGTAAGACTCCTCAAAAACCTGCATTAAGCAAATAGCACAACTTTGCTTGCAGAAAGTGAGGAGGACCTTAAAGCATTTGCTATAGAAGGTCAAAGACTACAGACTTCAATCTAGATTACATCTCAACATAGAAAACAAAAATCCTCATTGCTGGATCAACAGACTATCCCTCTATCATCATCATCGATGGAGATGAGATTAACACTGTCAAAGATTTCCTTTTACTTGCATTAACAATCAACATCCGTGGAAGCAGCAATGAAGAAATCAAAAGACATGCTGTATTAGAAAAATCTGCTGCCAAGGACCTCTCCATGTGCTAAAGAGCAAAGATATCTGCTTTTAAGAATAAGGCATGCCTGATCCAAGCCATGACCTTTTCAACTACTTCCTATGCATCTCAAAGTTGGATAATGAATAGGGATGGCAGAGGAAAAAATGTATGCCTTTGAGTTGTGGTGGTAGAGAAGAGCACTGACTATTTCGTGGACTTCCAAAGAACAAACAAATATATCTTGGAGGAAGAGCAGCTAGATTGCTCCTTAGAGGCAAGGATGCTAAGCTTTGTCTAACACCTAAAACAAGTTACTGAGGAGGGTAGGGCAGGGCTTGGAATAAGAAATCCTGCTGGGAAAGGTGAGGAGGCAGACAAAACGAGGAAGACCTGCAACAAGATGGATTGACACTGTGACCGTAACAGTTTGTCTCATGTTTAGAGAGAACTGTCTGGGGGTGGGGGGAGCTAGTCCTTGGAAAATTCATCATGTTAGGAGAGATGGAGGGCAGAAAAAAAAGAGTAAGACCTTCAATGAAATAGATTAACATCATAGCTGTAACAATGGGCCAACGCATGTCAGGGATGGTGGGGACGGGGCAGACGGGAGTAAAGTTTAGCTGTTGTTCACAGGGTTGTTACAAGTCATGGTCAGTGCCACCTAATCACAAGAGTACCTCCTAAGAGAAGAGCATGTAATATAAGAAGCTCTCAGTAAGTGCCTGATACCATTTTGATAGAATCTATGTGTCTTTGCGAGTGGAGCAAACTGGTAAGCTATTAGGTGCTAAGTAAATGGTTGGAAATTCGATTCTACCCAGACATCTCTAAAGAAAGGCCTGATGATCCACTTCCCCCAAAAAAATTAGCTTTGGAATCCTTATTTTAAAAAAGAAAGAAAAAAAATTGGAACACAAGTTTACTCTGTAAGAGTACTATGAATTAAATTCAACTCTATATCAGCTGTATAATTCTAAGCCTATAATGTACATTAAAGCAACTAATTCTTATGCTATTTGATAAGGTAGGATTATGATTACAGCCAGCAACTTTAAGATGAGTAAATTGGGTACCCACCTACCCGTGGAGTCAAGTCTAACATCTAATGACCCCAGATGACAGAGTAGAACTAACCCTTAAACTCTCCAAGTTTGTAAATGTTTATAAGAGCAGCTGATTCAAAATGAGCAACTGGTGGGTTTGAACTGCTAACCGGTACATTACCCACTATTGGGGATTTTTAAATTTATTATTTACTAAGTTCTCTTTGAAAGAATTCAAGCACCTGATCCTATGAACACATTGCTAGATAAATGTAAACAAAGGAGAGAAAACGAAAGTCAAATTAGAATACAATTTGTATTGACAAGAAACTTAAAATGTACTGTTAAGCAAATTGTAGCCCTAATACATGTTGGTCTTTTTAGTCTTTCTTATACTCTTTTAAAAGGAGAGCTGGTACGGCAGTGATTAAGTGGTCAGCTACTTGCCAGAAGATTGGCAGTTTGAACCCAACAGCCACTTCATAAAAGAAAGACTCCATAAAGAGTCCAGTCTTGGCTGTTGTGTGCAGCAGTACTGCTCCGTCCTGTGGGAACACTCTGAGTCAGGATCAACTCTCCAGCCATGGTTTTCATTCTCCTTCAACATTGGGTTGCATTCAAAAGAAATCTACCGTCACCATCAAAAATCTTTAAAGAGTAAGATTAGTTTTCACTGAAGTAATTTTTAAGAGGCAGCAAAACTGAAAATTATACCTTGTAACTATTCAGTGAAACAAATTTAGTTCCTGTTTTAGCAGAACATAAGACTGGAATCTAGCCAATTCACTTTACAAGGCCGATTTAAGTTGGATAAGAAAATCATAGACTTATAAGCATGAAGACCAAAAAAAAACCCCATATAAAATATTAATACATCAAACCCAAAGGTGTATGATCAATAAACAGAGATTATACAAGATGTCAACAATATCTAAAGGGGGAAAAAAATCTGTTCATGTATTTCAAAAACATTACTCTAACAAGAGGGGAAACTAGATGCTAGTCTCAATAGGTGCCAACAATTTTACTTGAAAAGCAGGGCTTAGACTCCTTGAAGTCCTGTTGCAGTGGTTAAGCACTCAATTCCCAGGTACGCCTTAACTGACATCTACTGTCAAGGACCTCTCCAAAGTGCCAGAGTAAAGCTGTCTGTCAAGGTGCGCCTGACCCCAGCCATGGTCTTTTCAGTTACTTCCTATGCATCTGAAAGTTGGACAATAAATAAGGATGACAGAAGAAGAATTTATATCTTTGGCTTGTGGTGTTGGAGAGGGGAATGGGATATCTCATGGACTGCCAAAAGAACAAGCAAGTCTGTTTGGAGGAAGTAAAACAAGGCTGCTCCTTAGAGGCAAGGATGATGAAACTTCATCTCATATACTTTGGGCATGTTGATCAGGAGGAACTAGTCCTTGGGGGAAAACATCATGCTTGAAACAGTGGAAGGTTGGAGTAAGAGAGGAAGGCTCTCAACAATGATTGATGCAGGAACTCCAACGATGTGCTCAAGGATAGTGTTGAGAGAGGGTGAGGATGCAGCCATGGCAGGGTTCAGCTTCTATTGTTCACAGGATCACTTTTGCATCATGGCACCTGAAAACACAACAGCAAAGTCAGTAACTGAAAAGTGCTACACTCGTGCCTCTGTGATTCTCTTGGTATTTCACTCACAGTCACAGGATGATTTATACCAGCTCCAAGCATCACAGATCCTCAAGAGAAAGAAGGGGAAAGTGAGAACTGAAATTCTTTCCAGATAGCCCCACTAATTTCTATCAATTCTCATTGTTAGAATTATATCCCTTTTATTTACATTGTATTATGGACCTGTGCCTAAAGTAGCAAGGAAAAGCTGAAAGGATGGACTCTGAGATTGGTTTCTACCCCAAATCCACTTTTCTCATTGATTTAAAATTACAATTTTATGATATGCAAAAGTATAACAAGTTTGATCGTCTGTTTTCCAAGGTACCTATTCTATTTCCTTGTTCTATTTGCCTATTACAAACTTTTTTCTCATTCTGCAAGTTGTCTTTTCAACTTTGTTTTTATTCTTTTTCACTTTGTTGGTGAAGTGTCTTTTTGATGCTCGGGAGTTTTTCATTTTGAAGTATAGTGTATTTTTTCCCCTTTTTTGTATTTGTGCTTTTGGTGTCATATAAGGGATCCATTACAAAATCCAAAGTGATGACAAAGATTTTGCATCCAGAGAATATGAAAAACTAACTCAGCAATAAAATTATAAATAACCGAGTTTTAAAATGAGGAAAGGAGTTGAAGACGTTTCTCTAAAGAAGCTGTATAACTGTTCTAGGTATTGTGTTTATTATGAAAGCTTCATAGTTTCACCGTTTACTTTGGGTCTTTTCTGTCCACTACGCATTGTTTTTTGTATGTGATGTAAGAATAGGCTCCAACTTCATTCCTTCATGTGTAGAAATCTAGCTTTCTAGCTCCATTTGTTACAGAGAACATTCTCTTCTCCAAGGAATAGTCTTTATATTCTTATAAAAAATGAGCTCTGTAAATGTAGAGGTTTATTTCTAGACTCTACTTTATTGTTATAGATATTTTTAAAAAAATTTTGATATTAGTAAGTGCAAGTCCTTCAAGTTCCTTCTTTTTCAAGGTGGTGGTCATCAGAGCTGACCCTCCACAGGTTTTCAGAGGCTGTAATTCACATCAGAGAAGACTGCCCATCTTTCTCCCAGAGCCACTTGTGGGTTCTAATCTCAATGCAGCTCCCACCAAATCACCAGAGCTCCCTTGGCTTTTTGAGGTCCCTGCAATTTCATATAAATTTTAAAGTAGAGTTTCTATTATGATTTGAGCTTACAGAGCCAATTGGGTTTTCATTCAACCACTTCTATACCTGTTCTAACAGTAAGTACACTTTCTCAATTCTCTATAAATCTGATTTTCTTTAATCTGTCTATCCCAGCCCTTCTTGTCTTGTGAGCTTTATCTCCTGATATATGTTGCTCTTTTGACAGTATGTGGTGTGGACTTGGGGGAAGGGATTATATAACAATAGAAGACTTTTCCTTTTCAAAGAGAAGAAGGAATGGGGGGAGGGGTGGGCAGGGAGAAAAGTACAACAATGAATGAACAGAAACCCAAAGTCTGTGTAAACTTTCCTTATAATTAGTAAAAGGCTTGCTGGTTTTTATATTAACCATTTTTTTCCTTTTAAAAAAATTATATCTGTATCTTTTAAAAAATTCTATACTGATATATTTACAAAGTTTGAATACATTGTTTTTCACAAAAGATCCTTCCCTTTTCCTTCATCCTATACCTGTATCTTAAAGATACCTGAATTGATCTACCGAAGATATATTTACTCTCAAATTTTTTTGTGGAACATTAGCACAAATATAAAGAATTATTAAACTATAAAAAATTTATAATGCCCTTATGGCATGTTAGGCATTTTGCAAAGTGTTGGGGTCCCTAAAAGATAGCCACATTATCCAGTTTCTCACTCTCTTTGTTCTCTACCAAGTACCACATTAGCAATAAAACCTTAGTCTCTGTCATTATGTAGTAATGCAGATAATCTAATCTCCTTACACTTGTCATTGATAAGTGATAGCAGACCACACACTCAGGGGTAATTAGGACCAGCAGGCATATTCAAAGCTTATCATGACATGTTTTTATTGAATCTTTAAATGTAAAAGATTATGATATGAATAGAAAGCAAATGTTTATTATTTGAGTCTCAGTGAAGTGTTTTGCAAACATCACTTCATTTTGTTTTAACAGCTTCCCTCTGAGATGTTGATTATAATTGTATTTTACAGATAAGGAAACAGAAAATTCAAAGAGACTGATTCACTTGGCAAAAACCACAGTTTATTATGTAAATAGTGCTTAACTGTCCTCCCTAGCCTTATACATTTTCTCCTAGCTATACTACTCAGCATGTTTGCGATCAAGCAAGCAATCTTATTCTTTAATGGCTGACCTCCCTGCTATACTGTAAACTCCCCAAGGGCAGTAGTGCCGTATCTGGTGAGTCCAGCACAGTTTCTGTCTCAGAGGAAGCAGACATGCAGGGCATCCTGTATTGTCAAAAGTCATTGCTGCCAAGTCACAACCAACTCAAAGTCTACCCTCCAGTTGGTTTCTGAGACTGCAAATTGCCAGGATGAGATCTGTGCATCTTTCTCCTTCACGCACTGATGGATTTGACTGCGGGAGCAGTTAACAGCACAACACCTTACAACTGGGCCAGTGAAACTCCCCGTATCCTAATACAATCATCCTTGACCCCATGTTTTGCTTGCTCCCCATCATATTGTCATCCACCAGCCTTTCTGCCGCTATCCCAAGTGGACACTGTCTTCCTGCAGCCTTGGTTCTAGGGTCTTCAGATGGGTCGCCTGCTCAGGGCTGATCTTCCTAAAGTGTTAATCTGAGCCAGTCACTCTACCCTACCATTCGCAGGGAAGGTGAAAAGAAGGTTCTCAGTCCCAGGCACAGGCAAAGAAGGCTCACTCCCACCGACATGCTGTCTACCCCCACAGTCCCGCTCACTCCCACCGACATGCTGTCTTACCCCCACTGACATGCTGTCTACCCCCACAATCTCACCCCCACCGACATGCTGTCTACACCCACAGTCCTACTCACCCCCACTGACATGCTGTATGCCCCCACAGTCTCACCCCCACCAACATGCTGTCTAACCCTAGTCTCACTCACCCCCACTGACA
>NW_006399764.1:10977699-11016836 GCF_000299155.1 Elephantulus edwardii | reverse complement strand
ACATGCTGTCTAACCCCAGTCTCACTCACCCCCACCGACATGCTGTCTACCCCCACAGTCTCGCTCACTCACTGGTCCTTCTTACCTGTGCACAGTGACGCTTGCTGGGACAGACTGAATTGTGCCCCGTCCCACCCTCAGAGCGAGTTTAGACCAATTCCACAGAAATGAGTTTTTGAGGTAGTAGTCTTCTGAAAACAGAAATAATAAAATGAAATTTTAAAATGATGCTTAAACTGCCTGGAGAATTTATGAAAATATATAAATGGGACTAGGGAGTTTCAGATATTCAGTTGAATTTAATAGCATGCATCACTTAAAAGATGGGACTGGAACTTAGCAGTGTAAAGCGAGCTGCATTCCCCTCAAGGGTGTCGTTGTGTCTTTGCAATGAGAGAGCGGTACTTTTGATTAATAGAAAAATGCACCCTGGAGAGTAAGAGCCAGTTAGTATTTATATTAGGCAAGGAAAACAACTTGGTTAAAAGAGATTGTGTAGTCTCGTGGCTACAGTTAAGGACTGGAGGATTAGTCTGTCTGGGTTCATGCTACACCACCAGGTGGTACTGCCTGTGTGCTGCTGGGCACCTCAGTGTTCTCCTATCTCATGGACATGATCATTACACCGATTGGGTCATGCTTTTGTGAAGATCAAACACGTATGAGTAATAGTGCCTGAAGGTCAGTAGTACAAACCCCACAGCCTGGTGATCCTCATGAAGCTTCCAAGATTGGAAATCATTTCAGGAAGTGACTGCTCACCTCTATCTCTAAAGCAAATGATGGATTTGAACTGCAAACCTTTCTGTTAGGAGCCCAAAACACCATGCTCGATGCCCCCAGGACTCTGAAATAAAGCAAGCACTCGCCCATATTGGCCATTTTGCAGGAAGAAGAAAGAAAGCTCACCAAAGTATGAAAGCTGCTTGTCAATTTCCCTGCAATGACCTACTTTACTTTGTTTAATTCCTGGTTCATCAAGAAAATTTTTTCTTAATTTTGAGTTTCACTGTGGGATGAACACAAATAAGAAAGTGAAGGGAGTGTCCTAAGACCACCAACCTTTCACATACATTAATAAAATGACCGTTCAGTTTGCAACTCAGTCTCGTCTGAGCATAGGTCGACACAACTAAACCTCCAGAGTCTGATCTTCTTGGTGGATGATTAAAAAAAAAAAAAAGAAAAGAAAGAAATGAAATTCACTAACCCTTTAAGGTACATCCTGCTTTAAAAAGTCAGCTGCTATTCTTCCGGAGCTGTCTTTAACCACAATAAACCCATCCAGCTGGATTAGAGCTTACCCCTGGGAAGAGTTCTTATTCACTGGCTGGTGGCTGTGTGGGTCCTTAAGTGACGTTTTGTCATTTGGATGCCACTTTCTCCTTTGTCATTTTCAGCATTTACTTTCCATTTGCTTTTGTGCATTAGTTTCTCAGAACGTCTTGCTTTTACATTCTAAAGACGTTAAAAATGAGGACAATTCCTATACCTTATGAGTCACAGAAGAAATACAATAGCCTTCTTTTATCCTTATATTTCTCATCCCTTTATTGCCACAAACCTCAAAGTGAAATAGAAAATATTATAAGAACATTAGGAGAACTTGTATACACAAAAGAAGATATAACAATTTTTAAATCATGTGGAAATGTTGTTGTTGTTGTGTGCTGTTGAGGTGGAACAAACCCATAGCTGACCCTCCAGTGGATTTTCAGAGGCAGTTTAATCACACAGGAGGAGACTGCCCACCTATCCAACAGTAAAATGGGTTTCTTAGCCATTCCTTGAAGCTCTGGGGGCCTAGTGGTAAGAAGCTGCTCTATAGTCTAGAAGGCATGAGGTTTGAGGCCACCAGGATGAGCAATCTCCTCCTCTGTAATTAACTGCATCTGAAAATTCATCCCAAGAGTCAGCTGTGGGCCAGTTCAGATTCTGGTACACAACAACAACAACAACAACAAAATAGTCATTACTTAGGTAAAATAATAAAACAAGATACAGATTTGTTAGTCATAGGGTGTGTACTTGTCTTAGAGTCTTAGTCAACTTGAAAGTGCTTAAAGACAATAGCCATTATTTTGAGAGAGTCAGAGCAATGACCTGGGCTGGGCAACTGGCTGCAATAAATCAGCAAAGACCAGTCGACGTAAGCTGAACTCCTTGAAGGCCAGGAGCTAGTAGTGACTGTGCTTCACATAAAGGTAGGGCTGCGGGGTTTGTCATCTTGGTGTAACCTGGGCTCAGCACAATTATTAACACATGACGCGTTTTCAGTCGTTTCCTCAGCTGTCAAATGAAATATCATATTCAAACATTGCCTTACGAAGACAGTAGGGAGCTCTGACAGTCGGCCGGGTGAGGAGTTGTGCTGCCAACTCACAACATGTTTCTCTGAGGGACAAAGATAGGCAATCTCCTCTTGAACAGTTTCCAGCCTCTGAAACCTGTTGGAGAGTCATCCATGAGTGGGTTCCAACTCTACAGTAATTAGAACGAATGAAGTGAAGAGCGAAGGCTATCACACGTCTTACACAGCAGGAGAAGAAGACCCTCAACAGGATGAATTGACACAGTGACTGAAGCAATAGGTTTCCATACGTCAGAGCTGATGAAGATGGCACAGGATAGGACAGAGATCAGATCTGTTGTTCGTAGAGTCACTATGAGTCATACTCAACTCGATAGCACCTAACATCAATCAACCAATATTTGTTGTTGTTACATGCCATCATTTCAAGAAGCTGGACAGTCAGAAGAAGAGTCAGGATTGGAGGAAATCTCCTTACTCAGATGATCTTGCTTACTGAAAGTGAAGAAGACTTGAAACACTTACTACAGAAGATCAAAGACTGAATGAAGCTTTAAATATGGATTAAATCTCAACATCAACAAAACTAAAATCCTCACCACTGAATCCAATAGTCAGCACTGCGATGGATGGAGAAAAGGTGGAAGTTGCCAAGGACTTTATTTACTTGTGTCCACAATCAACACTTGTGACAACAGCAACCAAGGAAACAAAGGGCACATTGCAAAGAGAAAATCTGCTGTCAACCTTTTCTTCGTATGTCATACAACTCCCTGTGGACTATGCAGCCATGCGCCCTAGTCCACCGGATTACAGATATTTATTCCAAATGAATAACTGGAAAATTCCAGAAATCAGGTGGCAGATAAGGTAGTGATCAATTGATGTTAAACAATTCTCATTTTAAATCACTCATGTAAAGTGATAAAACTGATGGGTTTTGCTTAGCTCATCAAGTAGCTCTGAGGGTAGTACTCATTCTAAAATGCAAAAATGTTTTGAATGGTTATAATACTACTATTGCCATGATTAGTCCTAAGCGCTTCTAAAATGTTTTTCCAAGATCTAGTTGAGACAGTAGCAAGACATGTTTACAATTAACAAAACAAATTGAAAGATCTACTTGAATATCTTGGATTCTTCCTTTTTATTGGCTTTAACCATGAAGACAGAGGACTCCAATTAGGCCCAATTCTTGTTAGGACTAACTCTAACTAGGAAATCCGGCAGCATGGTTCACAGGGAGTTGTGCTAACTTGAAGGTGGCACCTCTGTGGCACTTTGAATCCACCAAAGGCTCTGAGTGAGAAAGATGGGCCATCTCCTCTCAAGTCTTTCACCACTTCCTGCATACCCACTGGAGGGTCCATGAGGACTTTGACTCGATAGCAATGAGTACTAATTTCTAAGTGCCACTGAGCTGGTTCTGTAGTATTCTCATAATCATAGATTTCAGCCACTGTGCCAATACATCTCTTTGAGAGATTTCCTCTCTCATTGATCCTCTGTCTTACCAAGCATGATGTCCTCTAAGCATTAGTCCCTCTTCATAAAATGCCCAAAGTAAGAGATCGAGTCTCACTATCTCCTCTTTTAAAAATAATTCTGACTGTACTTCTTCCAAAGTTATCCTTCTAATGGTTCATTATATATTCTTCACCAACAGAATAATTTAAATATATGAATTCTTCTCTGGTCTTCCTTATCTGATGTCCCATCATTTATTTGCCAGTTTGATTGTGGTAACTTGTGTATCACTGAGACCTGTGCCACCAGTATTCTAAATACCAGTGGGACATCAACACTTCACAAGTTTGGGGGGGCTATCACCTTGAGGCAGATTAGAAGGAAGGGTCTGGCTATCTACTTCTTAAAAAATTAGCCGGAGAAAATGTTATGAATAATAGCGGAGCATTGTCTTAAGATGAGCCCTCAGGTTTGAAGGTATTCAAAACATCATTGGTGAAGGAATAAGCTCCTCAAAGTAGAATCGATCTGAACAAAATGGATGAAATACATTTTTGGAGACCTGCATTTGCTGTTATGGTATGACATGATTCAAAATGAGAACAAATTGGTACAAACAAATAAAATGTGAAATGTATTATTTTAGGAAAACCAGAAGTCTTCAAAAGAAAATAAAACATAAAAAGATCAATATCCTAGGCATTATTGTTGGCCATTTGGAATCAGGCAATTATATGACACAGAAATTTCAAGAAACAACATATGATCAAGAGGCAATGGTGATGAAGGAGGAAGTGCAGGCTGCTCTGAAGGACTTGGCAAAAAATAAGGCCCCAGGAATTGACGGAATACCAATTGATGCATTTCAGCAAACAGATGCTGCCCTGGCTCACCAAGTTGTGCCAAGAAATCTGGAGAACAACCACTTGGCCAATTGACTCGAAGAGATCCATATTTATTCCCATTTCTAAAAAATGTGGCCCAACAGAGTGTGGAAATTATTGAACAGTATCAGTAATATCACACACTAGCAAAATCCTGCTGAAGATTATCCAGAAATGACTGGAACAATACATTGATAGAGAACTACCAGAAATAGAGGCTGGGTTTAGAAGAGGTCGTGGCAGAAGAGACATTATTGCCAATGTCAGATGAATCTTGGCAGAAAGCAGAGAGTACCAGAAGAATGTCTATTTGTGTTTCATTGACTATGGAAAGGCCTTTGATTGTGTGGATCACAACAAATCGTGGCTAACCTTGCAGAGAACGGGAATCCCAGAACACTTGATTGTGCTTATGCAAAACCTATACTTGGACCATGAAGCAGTCCTCAAAACAGAGCAAGGAAATACTGCATGGTTCAAAATCAGGAAAGGAGTGTGTCAAGGATGCATCCTGTCCCCATACATTTTCAATCTGTATGCAGAACAGATCATTCAGGAAGGAGGGCTTTATGAGGAAGAGTGTGGCATCAAGATTGGAGAAAGACTCATCAACAACCTACGATATGCAGATGACACAACCTTGCTTGCTGAAACTGAAGAAGACCTGAAGCACTTGCTGCAAAAGGACTGTAGTCTTCAATATGGATTGAAACTCAACATCAAGAAGACAAAAATTCTCACCACTGGGCCAATTGGCAGGCCCATGATAAATGGAGAAGAGATTGAAGTTCTTAGCAATTACAGCTTGCTTGGATCCAAAATCAACACTCTTAACACTAACAGTCAGGAAATCAGAAGACAAATTACATTCAGGAAAACTTGCTGTCGTTGACCTCTCCAGAGTGCTGATGAGCAATGGTGTCAGTCTATAGACAAAGGTGCACCTAACCTAAGCCATAGTTTTCTCAATTACTTGTTATGCTTCAGAGAACTGGACAATGACTAAAAAGAATAATAGAAGCCTTCGAGTTGTGATGCAGGAGAAGAGTCTTGAGCATACCATGGATTGCCAAGAAAACAAATTAGTCTGTCTTGGAGAGGGTGAAACCAATCTCTCCGTGGAGGTTAGGATTTTGAAGCTCTTTCTCACATACTTTGGGCACATGGCCTAGAGAGAATGATCGTTGGAGAAGGACATTGTTCTCAGAAGGGTGGAGGAACAGCACAGAAGAGGAAGACCTTGGATGAGATGGATTGATACAGTATCTGAGGCAATGGAGGTTGGTGTATTGGAATTAGTGAGACTGGCTCAGGACAGGGAAGAGGTTCAGAGCTGCTGTACACAGTGTCACTATACATCGCAGGAGACTCAAATGCACATAACAAAAACATATTATATTGGGGTGTTGTTGTTTTTTAATTTAAGCCTCTTGTTTAGAGTCAACAAGACCTCATGGAGGGCCTTTGCATTTAAAGTTGGTTGTTATTATATATTTTGGAGGAACATTCTTCTAAGTGGTAGAGCACTCTTCTGTCAATATGCTGTACTGAGGTGATATAGGGTTGTTGTGATACTGAACTTGTGCCATTGAGGTGTCAAATGCCATACTGGTTACCCATGGTGGACAGTGTTTGATGAAGCTCCCAGTTTAAGACATACTTGGATGCAGGAGTGGCATCCACTTCCTAAGTAACTTATCTCTGAAAACTCTATGAGCTTTGATAAATGTCGATAGTTTTAGAAAGGCTTCATTCAGGCTTTTTTTTTTTTTTTGGTGAGAAAAATTTATTACATTTAGAATTAGTCCGCTGGACTCAGTTTAGATGATCCCAATTTTGTTGGCAACATCCAAAGCATCATAATCAGGAGCAAGTCGAACACAGGCCTTCTTCTCTCCATCAGGCCTAATCAAAGTGTTAACCTTAGCCACATCAATGTCATAGAGCTTCTTTACAGCTTGTTTAATTTGGTGCTTATTGGCCTTGACATCCACAATGAACACAAGTGTGTTGTTATCTTCTATCTTCTTCATAGCTGACTCAGTGGTCAGGGGAAATTTGATGATGGCATAGTGGTCAAGCTTGTTTCTCCTGGGGGCACTTCTCCGGGGGTATTTGGGCTGCCGTCGGAGTCTCAGCGTCTTAGGCAGCCGGAACGTGGGTGACCTGCGGATCTTCTTTTTTTTTGGCTGTGGACGCCCTTCAGGACTGCTTTCTTGGCCTTCAATGCCTTTGCTTTGGCTTCAGTTTTGGGAGGGGCAGGGGCTTCCTTCTTCGCTTTCGGCACCATCTTCCCATTCAGGTTTTTTTATAGGGTCGCTATGAGTCATGCTTAACTTGACGGCAATCAACAACAATCATGCCAGTAAAGACAATTGGAGAGGAATTACATTAGAACCATCATCAAAAAGAACATATAACAATCTGTCCTGAACTGCAGTGCTGTCAATGATAACATCCATATACCCACAAATACGTGTTCACATACTTATTATTAAAATTTATAAACCAATCAATAATGCCAAAGATAAATTCAGGATTTTTAAGTAAAGTCTTGCATTCTGAAGTTGATCAAATATACAATCAGAACTGTCTTAGTATTATTGATGATTGTAATGAAAATGTTGGAAACAAAAAAAAAGGTTGATAGTTGGAAAACATGCCCTTGGTGATGAAAACAGCAATGGAGTTCACATGACAGAGTTTTGCTAGACTTAGGACTTATTCATTGCAAATACCTCTTTTTCAATAAAATAAATGCCTTGCCTCATGTGAATTTCACCAAAGAGTTTGTATTAGAATTAAACAGGTTTTATGGTGAAACATAGGGAAAGCTCAACATCATCAGATAGAATAAGATAAGGAGCCGGATGTTGACCCCACTCTCAATTGCTCATGTTGTTGTTAAATGTCTCAAGTGGAATATGACTCATAGCGACCATACAAACAACAGGTCTGAACACTGCCCTGACCCGTTCCACCCTCATCATGTCTGACACTTGAGCCCACTGTTGGCAGTCACTTTGCCAACCCATCTCTTAGACAAATTCAAATTGAAGGTGAATAAAATGAAAGCCAACATATCCCACCTGAATTGAGAGTGTTTAAAGAATAGATTTGATGTATTGACAACTAATGATCAAAGACAAGATAAGTTATGGGATGACGTCAAGGATATCATAGATGAAGAAAGCAAAAGGTCA
Organism: Elephantulus edwardii; assembly: GCF_000299155.1. Lineage (NCBI taxonomy): Eukaryota > Metazoa > Chordata > Mammalia > Macroscelidea > Macroscelididae > Elephantulus > Elephantulus edwardii. The sequence goes on along the minus strand of NW_006399764.1, from coordinate 11,008,971 downwards.
TTAAAAAGACAGAAAAGAAATAAAGAGCAAAATCAATGTCTAAAGAGACACTGAAACTTACTCTTAAGCATAGAATAGCTAAATCTAAGGGAAGGAATGTTTAAGTAGAAGAGTTGAGCAGATATTTGAAAGGACAGTTCTCAGTCACTGCCCTCCATGGGCTTGGGCTTGACCGAGATCGTAAGGATGGTATAGGATAGGGCAAGGTTCTCTATGAACACTCAGAGTCAGGATGAGTGGTAGTCAACTCAACGGCACCTAACAACACAATCAGCCCCTTTAGTGCTTTCCCTGCACCCAATGTATCTATTTCTCACAAGTCTTCCTAGACGATGATTAAGGGAACCCTTAACCAAAGATTTGTAAACTTTGGGGTTATACTGCCATCTGCTGCATGCAGAACAGATCATTCAAGAGGCTGGATTTTGTGAGGAGGAATGTGGCGTCTGGATTGGAGGAAGACTCACCAGCAGCCTGTGTTATGCGGATGACACAACCTTACTTGCTGAATCTGAGGAGCGCCTGAAGCTGAAGCATCTGCTGTGGAGGGTCAAGGACTGTAGTTTTCAATATGGATTGAAGCTCAACATCAAGAAAATGAAGATTCCTGCCCCACCACTGGGCCAATTGGCAGCATTATGTAGATGAAAAAGAGATTGAGTTTGTTAACAATTAATTTCAGCATGCTGAGTTCAATTAACACTCTTGGCACCAGCAGGATATCAAAAGAAAAATTGCATTAGGGAAATGTGCTGTCAGGGATCTCTCTCTCTCTCTCTCCAGAGTGCTGAAGAGTAAGGGAGTCAGTCTAGAGACTAAAGTGACCCTGATCCAGCCCACAGTCTTCATGATTACTTGTTGGACAATGACCAAGGAGGACAGAAGAATTGATGCCTTTGAACTGTAGTGCTGGAGAAGAGCATTGAACATACCATGGACTGCCAGAAGAACTAACAGTTCTGTTCTGGAGAGGGTGAAGCCAAGCTGCTCCTTGGAGAAAAATATTTTGAAGCTCTGTCTCACATACTTTGGTCATGTAGCCAGGACCAGTCTTTGGAGAAGGACATCATGCTTTTTAAGGTCGAGGGAGAGCACAGTAGAGGAAGACCCTGGATGAGATTGATTTACCCTAACCCTAACCCTAACCCTAACCCTAACCCTAACCCTAACCCTGGCTACTCCATGGAAAAGGGACATTCTGGTTGGAAAGATGGAGTGACAGCGAAAGAGGGGGAGACCCTCAACAAGATGGATTGACACAGTAACTGCAGCAATGATCTCAAATGTGTCAGAGATTGTGAGGATGGCTCAGGACAGGACAGGGTTCAGATTTGTTCATAGCGTCTCTATGAGTTCTAACAGCAACAATCTTTACAGATTATTTGGAGTAGCTGGTACATTAAAACCACCACCCTTGCCTTTAGCAAATGAGCATTTAACCATTGTGCCATCAACATTTGGGGTATGGCTAGAGGAAGATGGCCTTATGTGGGGAAGATGTGAGCAGGTTCCTAGATTTTAGGGTGTACTCCCCCCAAAGTCACCATTTATGTTCTTTTTAAAAGATATTTATAGCAAATAACTTGTTGATAGTACAAAAAATTCTGTCATGTGATTGACAGTCTTATTACCAAAACCATATTTTCCAATGATTAATCCTTGTTTGTTTCCTACTTTCACATTCTAATCACCAATCATTATTTATGCATCTTGATTGCATGTTCAGTCAGTTTCAAACTGCTGATGTTTGTAGAAATCTTCCATTTTTTCGTTTTATACTTTAGTGATTGGTTTCAATTTAGTGATGCTTTAAATTTGAGTAACTGTCAACAGAAAGAAAACAAAGATCTTTACCACTGGACGACGAAACAACATCATGATAAAAAAAAAAAAGGCCAAATGGAAGTTGACAATGATTTCATTTTACTTGGATCCACAGTCAACACCCATGCAAACAGCAGTTAAGAAATCTGATGACGTATTGCAACAGGCAAAACTGCTGCCAAATATTCAAGAATGTCACTTTAAAGACCAAGACGTGCCTGACCCAAGCCGTAGTATTTTCAAGTGTTTCATACACATATGAAAGTTGGAAATAAATAAGGAAGGCTGAAAAATTGATGCCTTTCAACTGTAGTATTGGCAAAGAGTATTGACTGCCAGAAGGACAAACCATATCTGGTTTAGAAGACATAGCCAGAGTGCTTCTTAGAAGACCGGGAGACTTTGTTTCACATACTTTGGGCATGTAATCAGAACGGGCCAGCCCCTAGGGAAGGACCAGAGACTTGGAAATGTAGAGTCATCAGAAAAGGGGTAGACTCCCAACAAGGTGAATTGGCATATTGGCTGCGACAATGGTTGAGGTGAGCACAGTGAAGATTTTGATAGTACGGGATCAAAAAAAGGTTTTGTCCAGTCATATAAGGGTCCCTATGAATCAGAGGGGACAAAGCAATCCCTATGGGAGGAAGTTGAGTCCTGGCCTAGGAGGACAGAACCCTTATCTCTGGACTGCCTAGATATCGTGCACTCTAGCCCACTTCATAACTGTCCCTCATTTTTCCAGTTCTACAATGAAGGGGGCTGGACCTGCCTGAACCAGCATAAATCATCTCTGCAAGGACTAAGTAGAGGCTGGAGCCCAGCTGATATGGGCGTTGCTCTGGGACACGCCCAGTAGTGCTCACTGGCCAATGTCAAGGTAAAGTGGACGGAAGTAGTAGACCCCTTCTGGGGCTGGTCTCAAGTTGATGACAAAGCGCATGCGTGATACCAAGGCGTGCGCCCCGCCTCCACTCCACCCCTGCCCTGCCTCTGCGCATGTGCACATCGCGTTCCAGGTACCTTCTCTGGCGGTTATTTCTGTTAGTTCTAAGAGTCGTTTGACTTCCCCTCCACCTAACGGACATATATATGCTCATCTCCCCTGGGTCACCGCATTCAGTTAGGAGAGGCTGCTGGATCTGGACCAGATGGGCATGGTGAGTGTGGAGACACTCGAGCCCCCAGTACTTTGATCCCTGATGCCACCCCAGGGCCAGGCTAGGTGGAAAGCTGTGGACAGAGGACCTGAAACAGGCAGTGAGCCACAACGACAGGCCGTTAATGTCGGAATGCCAATACTCCTCTGTGTATCCTCCACCTCTGGTGTTTGCTGGCATCCCACCCTGTCCCTAGCTGCAGGTGGAGACCGAGGGAGTGAGAACAGGAAGAGGGGAGGGACCAGGGCTCGGGGAGTGTCAAGGTGGGCTTTATTACCCTTAGCTCCACATCTTCCCCTGTTTCCTGCCCTCCTTTTATAGATTATACAAATGCAGCGATGCCCAAGGTCACTCAGATCAACGGAGCAGAGCCCAACCTCGAATATGAGACTTGTCATCACGAAGGATGCTATGCACGTTTTCGGAGGCCTCTTCATTTTCTGTTTCTGTGAAGATGCTCCCTCCGCCCAGGCCAGGCACCTCCAAGAGGGCCAAGCGCATCATCTGTCCTGCATACATCTCACACTCTTCGTAAGAGGATGAGTCATTGGTCACATTTGCCATTGAGGAAACTGAAGCTCTGAGAACTCATGTCATGTGCTTCCCTGCCTCAGGCTCAGTAGTGGGTTTGGACTCAGGTTAGTCAGACCCCAAAGGCACTGTTGGGAGGAGCACGCTTCAGCAGGAGGGGGCTGGGAATTGGTCATGGATAGGTTGGGGGTGGGAAGGCCACAGGACCCAGTTCAGCAGGTTGTCTGTTCAAAACTGGAGGAATTTCAGTGAGCACAATGTATGGAGCCCTAAACCTCAGCCAGGAATGAGGAAGCTGCCTCGCAGCCCCCTCAGTGCAGTGGAGTGGAAATGCTGACGAAAGATGCATAGCAAGGCGCTTGTAGCCATTCAGGGAGGGGGTCAGTGCCTGGGATGGTCTGAGTGCAGGGACCAAAGGGAACCCCAACTGCCCGATCACCAAGATGTGCTTGTACACGTGCCTCTTGTCCATCTCCAGGCTCACGCAGATGATGCAGCAGTTGACCACTCACAGCAGTGAGGTGCTGGGATTGCGGACCCCTAAGATGTTTGTGCATGCAGGGGCCAGGATCATGGTGGAGGCCAAAGAGGAAGCAGTGCTGCCAGAGGCCACACTAACCTGGAGGTCTCTAAGACCATCAGGGGAGTTAGTGCTGTGGGATGGCAAAAACCTGGCAGACCCTCCAGGCCAGTGTGGAGCCAGGAAAGCCAGGAGCCCGGAGGCCTTTCAGAAGCTGTTTTGGACCAAAGCACTCCAGATCCCTTGTCTGACTCGGTGCTAGGAAGGGCTGGCATGGGAAGGATGCTGAGGCGGGTCTGTCAGGAAGAGGGGCCAGCCAGTCTCCTTTTCCTGACCATCAGAGCATTCTAGGGAGAGGCTCGTGGCGATGACCCCCACATCAGAGCTGGAACGCCTGGCTGAGTCCCCTCTGCTGAGGTGTAGGGGACACAATGAACTGATCACAGGATCTGCATCGGGAGCTGCCATTGTATTGGACTCCACATTGGTGGGGAGGGGGTGTCTGGAGGTTGGATAGAAAGACTAGCTCACCATGCAGTGACCCTCATCCTTGAAAACAAAAAACAGAGTTCTTGGGAGGGCTATGCTCACAGGTGGGGAGGGTATTATCCCCATTGGCAGTACAAAGACTGGCTCACATAAAGCAGAGTCATCCTGGGGAACCCCAGGAAGCATCTTTCCCACATCCATCTTGCCCAGAAGCAAGAGAGTTTCATAAAAAAATTGGATTCAGGGAAAGGTACCCACCTCAGACTGAGAGGGAAGTATCGCCTGTCCTGGGACCCTTTCTCCTGTAGGTGCTCAGCCAGCCAGACTCTGGAGAGGATCGTCCTGTAGGTATAACACAAGAGGCCGGCCTATCTTTAGTCCCTTTTGCTTCGCGTATGGAAGGAAGACTTGAGCTGGCCCCGTGCGTGACTGATCTTTGTGCCTCTGAGGAAGTCCCAGACGAAACCATAGCTAGCTGTAGAGCTTCTGGTGCGGGATAGCACTGAGATACACTGGAATCATTGGCTGAGAAGGGGCAGGACAGAAAGATGGTAAGCTCTTCTCAGCTGGAGTCTCGGGAGATGTAGAGTTCATGGAGCTAGAAAGTAGATTGAGTTGTGGGTACATTAGTGGTCAGTTGGGGTGTGTCAGCAGGAGAGACCAGTTCTTCTGGACATCATTCTTAGAAGGGTAGAGGATCAGCGCGTGGGAGGAAAACCCTGGATGGAGATGGGTTGACATGATGAATGTGACACTGGCATCAGGCGTGTCAGAGAAGGTGAGACTGGTTCAGGAGAGGGGCAGGGTTCAGAGCCATTGTTCATAGGGTTGCTATGAGTCTGAGGATGGGAGACGGAAGGAGGAGTAACTACTTAATTGGAAGGAGGGGGTCTCCTTAATTGGAAGGGGGAGGCCAAAATGCACTGGAAGTTAACATGGGCCAGCGGTGACTACCAAACATGATCGCACTAACTGCTTGCTTCAGAAAGGCTCTTGTTTCAATTGTAAAATGCGCTCAAGTATTATATAAAGAGCATCATGGCATACAGGAAACAGTTTTTAAAAGTCTAAAAAAGTAAATAGGACCAAAAAAAAAACCCCACACTCTCTCACAGGAGACGTTCCAAAAGTTCTGGCGTTGAAGCTGTAGCTGCTGGTACTTCAGGAATTGTGGCTGGAGTGGGCCCGCCCCGCAGCGGCCTTGCCCTCCACGCCTGCAGCCGGACGAAGGTACCGAGGTGTGTGTAATGTTAGCCTTTGCCTCAGAACTGGCCCTGCCGCAGCTGGTTCCCCACTTGTCTACAGCTCGAGAGCTGCCTCTCGCTGGAGCCCCGGCCCTAAGTTTTCATGCAGCACTACAGCTGCTTTGACAGTTACCCCAGTTCAGGAGCTGGGTGGTCTCGCTGGAGCCTGTGGCCTTGCAGAGGGTGCTGGATGCCGTACTGTTGATGGACGTACCCCGCGAGCTGGTGGGAGAGCTCCTCCTGGAGCCGTATCAAAGTGTGTAGTCAGTGGTAGGTGCTCTTCCTTGGAAGGCAATAGTAGTGGGTGGGGTGGGTAAGAGTCCAGAGCTGCTTCTGGCTCTGGCTCTGAGGGGTACTGATAGCCTCAATTCTGGAGCAGTTTCTGTGGCTGGTGGCGGAGCTCACCGGGCTTCGGGGGCGGGTGCTTCTGCTTGAGGCTGGAGCAGATGCCACCTCTCCAGCGGCCTTGCTCTCTCAAGCCGCTTCTGCCTCCAAAGCTGATGCCAGTGCTTGTGTACGAATTCGCTCTGCTTTTGGAGCCAGCTCTTGTGTTTTTGCTTCAACACTTGCACTAGTAAGTTAGCTCAGGAACCTGGAGCTGTAGGAACTAGATAGAGCTGGTGAGCTGATACCATTCTAGGCCTTTTCCGGTTGTGCTATTGCATCTTTACCTGGGTCTGTATCTGAAGCTGGTGCTGGTTTTAGCCCAGAAGTGCTAGCGTTGCTACCAGAGTTCTCCGTGTGTCTAGAATTGGTGCTCGGACTAGTACTGGGCTTGGCGGTGGGCTAGAGATATTTACAGCTCGGGAGCCAGCACTGACTTCAGTCCTGGAGCTGCCTCCCAGAGAACCCTCGTCCTGGAAGTTGTCTTTGTAGGGCTGTTGAAGCAAATTCTTTGGAGCTATGACTATGGCTTGGAAGTCGTGGGTAGAGTATTCCTGGAGCCTGTTTTAAGAGATGTTGTTAGAAATGGTTTTAGCGCTGCAACTTCGGCCTCTCGCCCTCGAGCTGATGTTACAGAGCCGACTCTGGAACAGGAACTGGTGCTGGCCTTTACCCAAGAATTGTTAGATGGCTCAAACTTGGTAGGTGGAGAGAGAGTTACTGCTAGTGTTGGCTTGAGCTTTGGATCTGTGCTGGATTTAGCTCAGTGGTAGTTAGTGATGGTGTTTTCTCCAGCTGAAGAGCTGGGTCAAGAGTTAGTGCTGTGGATAGACTGACCTCTGGTGCCAATCCCTGGATGTCTTAGGCTCCTCCTGCGTGTCAGCCCCCAGGAGACCAGAAGCCACTCCCCTGGGACAGAGCTGTCTTCCTACTCCTGCCACTTCCCAGGTACTCTCCTGGGAGACCGCACCTCCATTGGCCACAGTTGTAAAGGCCTGTTCACACACACACACACCTGTGCACATGTGGGACTCTGGAGAGGGAAATCACACACACACACACACACACACATGGGAAAGGATTGAGCAGGGACTTCTCGCACCTTAGGGCTTTTCAGTTTCCAAAGAAATCCCCTGGGGATGAGGTGTGGAGCCTTGGCCTTGGATGCTGGATCCCTTTATCCTGTGAACTCTGCTCACCTGTAGCCTGAGCCAGTCCCCAGCTTTCTCTGGCCTCTGCTTTGCAATTGTACAATGAGGGGCTTAAAGAGAAACTAGATAATCCCAGCACTCAGCCAAGCAGCATCTCTGGATGGCAGGGTCGGGGGTGGGAAACATGTGGGACCAGGCTCTCAGCTACTCATGGATGAAACCCATTTCCCTCCAGTGGATCTGATTCTGTGAGCTTCGGGAACCAGATGGAACTGGCCCATGGGGGTCTCCAAGTTGGAATCTTTCCAGAAACATGGAACCACTCCCCATGCCTACAGGGCTCCTTTCATGGGTGCCAGGCATCCCTAATTTGGGTGGAGAAGGTAAGGCGCTAGGCAGGAAGGCACACCTAGTGTCTTGGCCAGACGTGTACGTGGAGTCCTCACGTGCTTATGAGCACCACCCAGGTGTGGACGGTACTGCCATACTCGAGAGGGGCCGCAGGGCCCTGGACCACATGGCCATGGAGAGGCTGGGTAATGAAGCCACGTCCTCCTTCACCACCTTGGTCTACTTTCTCTGAAGCAGCCACTGGGGAAGTCCCGCACCCAGAAGCCGGTAGGCTCCCCCTTCTCCCCTGATCTCGCTTTTAGTCACTAAATCGCACTGTGGTCTGGAACCAAACACTGAAGATGTTAATTGTCTCAGGTCACTGTAACTGGTGGAGCTCGGCAGTCACCTCATCAGAAAGTATTTGGTCCCCATGGACCAGAATTGACTTGAGGGCCATTAACATTTAAGAAACAGAATTTACTTCTCTGAACATGTTGCAGAAACTCAGTATTTACAATGTATTCTAAATGTGTGGTCTGGCTTCAGATATTGCATAGCTGGTACAGAAATGCAGTGCATGCTGACTTTGGATTTGGTTAACAATAAAACTGATTACTGTGAAAACTCTTCTTTCCTGCCTTTGCTCTAAACTTGTTAAACACGGGGAAAGCCTGCTTTATATCATTCACAACCTCAAGGGACAGCAGCTGTATTCTCCTTTTACAGCTGAAGATTCCTTGGGGACAATTCCCATGTAGGAACCCACAGAATTTTCTACTTTTCATCTTCTGCTTCCAAATGCATTTTGAATGCTATCAAGGTTGGAGAGTCAGTCCTTAGAAGGCTCTTACTCTGAGCTGCACTGAAGACTTCTGTGTAGGTCACTGGAGAAGTGACGTGAGAAATCTGATGGCAGATATGGTGGCTGTGTCTTCTGGATACTGAACCTAACTCCTATTTTAGGATTGGTTACTGTTATTCTGGCACCAATGAGAAGTGACCCTTTCCAGAAAGCTCAAGATCAGGAAGATGCCCTCCTGCTTCTTGGGAGTTTTGGTGGCTTAGTGGTAAGGAATTGACCTCTCAAGTCAATGGTCCATGGTTCAAACTCACCAAGTGCCCTACGGTAAAAAATGATGGGCAGTCAACTCCGGTGTGATTTACAGCCTCTGAAAGCCCGCTGGAGGGTCAGCTCTGAGTCTGTTCTCACCCTGGAGTACACAACTGAGAGGCGAGAGTGCTGCCCGGCTTTTACAACCATGAGGCTAGGAAGGGCTGGAGTAGAGCAGAGGTAGGGCCCCCAGCACATGCATGGCCATTGAGGATCTCGGTGATGCAGCTAACGGCCGCGAGGGGTCGCGCGGCCATCGCTGAACGGCCACCCTGAAGGCAAAGCTGCTCTCGCTGCGCACCAACGGCCAGAAGGGGGCGCCCGAGTGCTCCTTACCTGCAGCACCAGGTTGCAGCCCCGCACAGAAGCCCCACCTGCACAGAACCACCCCTGCTTTCTGGGCTTGCCTGGTGTGTCCCATTCTTTGCTTTCTCATAAATTGCTTTAGCAAAAGAGAAGTATTCATTTGCTGAGCAATTTAACACACATGTGCCAATTGAGAATGGAGAGAAATGCAGAGAAGGAAAAACTAGATCTACAACTGGACACGAACACGAAATATTAGGCCTTCCAGACAAATAAATGACAAGAGACGCAGCCAACGCGCTGCTCAGAATGACTAGACTCTGAGAGGACAAGGAAAAGGTGTACTTCTCTGTGCAAGCTTGACTCTGCTTCCTTGGCTAGGGTGGCCACTTTTGGGTGTGTTGTGGGGATTTTTTGGGGGTGGAGGGGGTTAAAGTTTTTTTATATTACTCTGATTTATTTACAAAGTTTGAATACATTCTTTTTCACAGAAGACCTTCCTGTTTCCTTCACTTCACCCACCCATCAAATGGTTCAACCCTATGATTATAACACCATAACCCCCATCCTCACTCCTATGTAACCACCCCTCCCTCCTCCCTTGGATCCTCATACTCATTCTACAATAATGGTTTTATACAGTATTTGTCCTTGTGGGACTGAGTTAGTTCACTCAGCATAATGTTCTCCAGTCCCTCCCAGGTTAGGTAGTAATTTACAAAATGATTGCTCCTGTGTGCTGCGTAGTATTTCACTGTATGAACATACCACAACTTCTCAATCCATTAGTTTGTAGTTGGATATCTAGGCTGTTTCCATGTCCTTACAATGGTGAGTAACGCTGCTTTGAAGGTTTTTTAAAAAGAAAACCAACAAAGATACATCCAGACCAGTCATTTATAATAAACCTGTGAATTTCCTTAACATGAAAATGAGGGGGGAAACTGAGATAATCTCAAACCATGACTTGCTACCCATCTGAAAGTTGAACAATGAATAATGACTGAAAAAGTAATGCCTTTGAGTTGTGGTGTTGGAGAACGTACCGGATGTCCCATGAACTACCAATAGAACAAATATGTATTGGAGAAAGTGCACCCAGGGCCCTCCTGCCTTTGTGTTGACAGCCCATCTCCTCACCACTAAGCCACCACAGCTCTGTTCTTTCATACTAAACAATTTTTCTTTTTCATTTTTGTAGTCATATTTTTATGCTGTGGTTTACAAACCTTGACATTTCTGCATTAATCTCTTGTCCTGAGTGCAATTCAAACAAAGGGAATGGAAAAAGAGGAATGGTATCATTTTCTCTATGATTTTCAAGACCTCAAATTGTTCTTTTCTTATTTCAGCTTTCTTAGAAAGCAAGATTTGATAGTTGTTTGTGGGGGCGGGAAAGAAGGCAAATGTGAAATGCAGGTGCCATGCATGAGAAAGAAGGGAAACTCTTTAACTGAGAAAAAGGTCAAGTACAAGCAAAATCCATTGTTGCAATATTGGGACCAAGAGCTGTGGATGATGAAGAAGCCGAAGGCCAATATGAAAATTAGCAAAACCAGCCAACTTCTGAGGCTCAATTGGACCAGTGGATAGCCTCAGTGTTGCAAGACCCAGTGCGTGGTGTGCCTTTCACTTAATGTGTATTTGGTTAGCTCTGGAAAGGAAAAGGGATCAGGTGTTAGAACATGAGTCCCCTCAAATACAACATTGTCTGATTGCCTCAGCGTTCTACACAGTTAATAACTTTACTCATGCCAGGACTCGAAGAGTTGGAAAATCCTAGAATCAAAAGTAAGGAAATCAGGTCATTTCTAAGAAATCCTGTGTTTAATCTGGATAGTCACAACAATGATATTGAAATAATAACACGATTTATTGCCTACAGCTTTTGTTCTAAGAGAGTCGCAAACACTAACTAGACTTCCCAATAATCCTATGTAGGTTAGACTTATCTATGAGATTGCTTGAAGAGAAATCTAAATGTGTGGAAAATAACCAATCAGAATGCAAACAAGTGCAAAGGTTCAAACCACAGGGGAAGTTAAAAGAATGGCCTGTCTGGAAGACCCACCAAAGGAAATGAAGGCTAGAGATGGACATGGAACTTCTGAATAAAAAAGATCATAACACTAAATCAGTGTCACAGAGACGGTGACATGATGAAGGATTCTGAGCTCCAACTCAGAGCCAAGGGCTTGCTCTCTCTTATTTTGAAAGGCCCAGAAGGTATTGGACAAATAAATTAAACTTTTAGTCTTGGAAGGAGTAAATTGTTATAAGGGAATATATATTTCTGATTATTGGGAGGGGAAGTAAAAAATATTGATTCCACAGGGGGCTGACCTCTTTCTTTAGAACGAATCTGGTTCATTACCTTGGATAACAACTGGGCCTCTCAATTCTGGTCTGAACTGAACTTCCTGTTGTCTCCTGACTGATAGATAATGTTTACTATCAGTATCTTTCAAAGCCTAACCTTTACTTGTTTTGGGAACTGGAAATATTACATATAAACTAAGATCTTTTATACATACATCATACATTTAAAAAAATTACAAATCATAAAAGTTTATTCCAAAGAAGACAAGTTTGACTGTATTGGCATTTTGTTAGTTTAAGTAATAATGCCATTTGTGAAAGATTCCAGATCATCTGGACTCACTGGGGAATAAGCTTAGAGGTTTTTAGTCACAAAGTCAGTAAAAGTGACTGTATGTTCCTTTTCTTTCTTCCCCTCTGCCCTCTTCATATATTTTCCAGTAACATCCCTGCTTCTGGAATCAGCCTGTGAATGTTAGCAAATTTATCAATGTTAGGGTCCATGTTCTCAAGTAAACTAAGGCCTTGCTTTAGTTTTTTAAAAATTCAACAAATCCTTCAATGTAAAATTGTTAGCACTTCTCAGCTTCCTCTACCTCATTATTTACTTATTTAAGTATCTTCTTCAAGAATCCACAATTCCTCTTCTGACAATATACAGTAGTTGTTTGAAGTTATGTGCCATCGAGTCACCTGTGACTCCTAGTGACCCTGTGTACAACAAACAGCCCTAACCCCTCCTCTATCCTGTACCAATCTCACTGTCTCTGACACACCTACCCTCATTACCCCAGTCACGGGTTCAACCAGCTCATCGAGGGTCTTCCCCTCCTGCACTGTCCCTCCACCCTCCCAAGCATGAGGTCCCACTCCAAGGATTGATCCGGCCTTGCAACATGTCCAAAATATGTCAGACGAAGCTTCAGAATCCTTGCCTCTAAGGAGCAGCCTGGTTTAACCCTCTCTAGGGTGAACCTGTTTGTTCTCTTAGCAGTCCACGATATATTCAATACACTTCTCCAACACCACAGCTCAAAGGCATGAATTCTCCTTCTGTCATCTCTAGTGATTTGAAAAGCAAATCATAAAACTGAACATTTATAAATGAACATAGAATAAAATTGGCATATCATGCATGCAATGCTCTATGTAGTACATAATATGTGTAGTTTATCTACATAGTGGTTGTGTTGTCGTTGTGTACTGTACAGTCATAATGAACCCATAGCTGACTCTCCGGCGGGTTTTCAGAGGCAATTGATTGCACAGGAGGAGATTGTCCATCTCTGTCCTGTGACACAGCTGGTGGCCTCCAACCACGTTCCTTTGGAATTGTAGCATAGCTTCTTGCTACTAGGCCACCAGAGCTCCCTACATAATACATGTAGATAAGATGTATTTTTCTTTTAAAAGTTCATGTGATCATCTGACGATGTAAGTTGGAGACTACCTATACTACTCTGTATTTCCTTTTACATAATAAACTACTCTTACATGAAGGAAAGGAACCTGTTTAGCATAGTGGTTAAGAGATTGACAGTGGTTCAAACCCACCAGAACCTCCACAAGAGAAAAATGAGACAGTCTGGAAACTCTATGGGACAGTTCTCTCCTGGGTCATCGTCGTTGTTGTTGTTGTTAGCTGCCGTCGAGTTGAGTATGACTCATAGTGACCCTATGGACAAAAGATCTGGACCCAGTCCTGTCCTGTGCCATCCTCACACTTCCTGACACACAAGAGCCCATTGCAGCAGTCACCATGTCAATCCACCTGGTTGAGGGTCTTCTTCTCCTTTGCTGACCCTCCATCCTTCCCAACATAATATCCCTCTCCAAGGACTAGTACCTCCAAACAATACGTCTGAAGTATGTGAGGCGAAGTCTTATCATTCTTGCCTCCAAAGAGCACTCCAGCTGCACCCTCTCAAAGACATATCTATTCATTCTCTTGGCCATCTATGGGATGTTCAGTGCTCTTCTCCAACACCACAGCTCAAAGGCATCAATTCTTTTTCTGTCATCCTTATTCATCATCCAGGTCTTGGATGCATAGCTAGTAATCAGAAAGACTATGGCCTGAATCAGATGTACCTTAGTCCTCAAACTGACATCATTACTCATCAACAATTTGGAAACGTCCTTCACTGCAGATTTCCCCAGTGTAATGCATCTCCTTATTTCCGGACTGCACATACCAAAGGTGTTAATCGTGGATCCAAGCAAGATGAAGCTATTGACAGTTTGACTCTCCTCTTCATCCATCATGGCACTGACTATTGGTCCAGTGGTTAAGAATATTTGTATTCTTGATATTGAGATGCAGTCCATACTGAAGGCTGCATTCCTTGATCTTCTGCAGCAAGTGCTTCAAATCCTCCTCACTTTCAGCAAGTACATTTGTGCAATCTGCATAACAATGCCTGGGTCATTATGAGTCAAAATTAGCTCCACAGAGAGGGGGGTTCTGGATAGCACAAACAGAAAAGCTAATGGTACCAAAGCCAGAGGAACCTTGGGAGAAAATTCTGAGGACAATAAGCTTCTGAAAGGTCCACGGTCTTGAAAGCTCTCCTCTCTTAACACGTGGGAACCTACGCAGGACACGTGGAGTAGCCATGAGTTGAGAGCCACTAAAAAGCAACTGGTAACTGTTACATCATTGTAACAGTGACATCATCTCCTACTTTTGCTTTCAACTAGCAGCTTCTTATCAGTCAGTGTAAGGGAAAGGACAATTGAAAACCAGAATCTAAAGGAACTGGGAGCAGCTGTGTGACGCACAGGACAAGTCGGTGAGGAGTGAAGGAGAACATTGTGGGGATTTCTAAATTGCAGAGGAAGAAATTATCGTGATATGGGAGTGAAGGTTGCAATTTGCAAATCACAGAAAGAAGTGGGGGAGTTTTCCAGGTTTGGGAATCAGTAAGGAAATAATGCATCCCTAAGGTATAATGGCAATCCTGCTGGGAATTCTACTGAACCCTCTTCACCGTGAGTGGCTCTTTTGGCATTTGACACATCAGTAGGAAAGCTTCCAGCATCACAGAAATACAAGAGTTACCTCAGTACAGCAAACTGACAGATAAAAGCCTGTACTAACAGGAGCCAATGATAAGCAAGTAAGCATATGTGCACTGCTGAATCAGACTTGTAACTGACCCTCCAGAGGGTTTTCCAAGGCAATACCTTGCATGGGAATTGATTGCCCATCTTTTCTTCCTCAGAGCAGCTGGTGGATTTGAACCATCTACCTTAGAGTTGACAGCACACTTCCTTACCATTAGGCTACCAGAATAAATATTATTGTTAGGTACTATCAGGATGAGTACAACCCATAATGACACTATAAACAACAGATCTACATACTGTCCTAGCCTGTGTCATCCTCACACTTTCTGACACTAGAGCCCATTGCAGCAGTCACTGTGTCAATCCACGTGGTTGAGAGTCTTCCTCACTGACCCTTCCAATAATCATGTCCTTCTCCAAGAAATAGCCTCTCCAAGTAACATGCCTGAAGTATGTGAGACAAAGCTTTACCATCTTGCCACCAAGAAGTATTCAGGCCACACTTTCCCCCAAGCCATGTTTGTTTGTTCTTTTGACAGTCCATGAGATAATCAGTGCTCTTCTCCAACACCACAGCTCCAAGGCATCAATTCTTCTTCAGTTACTCTTACTCATTGTCCAGCTCTCAGATGCATAGCAAGTGATCAGAAAGGCTATGGCCTGAATTATGTTAAGTCTGTAGATTCTATTTTTGCTCTTTTGGAGAAACCTTTTTATGTACATAAGGACTTAATATTTGGAAGGTCTCAATTGTCTAGTTTATCTTCCTCTGTGCATTTTCAGTTATTTTTTATATTCTACTCATGCCATAAAATTGTTGCTGTTGTGTACCATAAAGTCAGAACCAACCCATTGCTGACCCTCCAGCAAGTTTTCAGTGGCAATTAATCCCATAGAAAGAGATTGCCCACCTTCTCTTGCAGAGCAGCTAGTGGATTCAAACCAAGTATATTTGGGATTGTAGCTCAGTTTCTTACCACTAGGCGACTAGAGATCCAAAAATGTATCCCTATATTTTTTTTTATGATCTTTATGATATCTGCTAAGTCCATGGTTCACATACAGTTAGATTGTATATGGTATAAGTTATTGTTCTTATTTTCCTCTTTTGTAAATAGATATTAAATTTTCCCAGGATCATTTGTTAGAGAGGCTATCTTTTCTCCACTTAATGAATTTCATTCCTTTGTCAAAGATCTGCTGTCCACAGGCATAAGGATTAATTTCTGGGTTCTAATATTATTCCACCCCTATTACCCCAGTCACTGAATCAATCCACCTCATAGAGAGTATTCCCCTCCTGTGCGGTCCCTCCACCCTCCCAAGCATGACGTCCCTCTCCAAGGACTGGTTCCTCCTTGCAACATGTCCAAAGTATGTGAGATGAAGCTTCAGAATCCTCGCCTTTAAGGAGCAGCCTGGTTTAAACCTCTTCAGGACGAACCTGTTCATTTTCTTAGCAGTCCATGGTATATTCAATACACTTCTCCAGCACCACAGCTAGGAAGTAAAAACAGAAGCATGAAAGGACCATGATATTATCTTTAATAGGTTTTATGACATCATGTTTTACATTCTCCATTTAACTTTCTTAAGAAACTATTATTGTGTGTGGAGACTTTCATGCAAAAGGAAAGCAAATGAAATCTAAAAGTGAGGAAAGGAAAAGGAAGAAAGTGACTCCTCAGGTGGAAAAAAACATTTCACAGGGAGAATTTGTTCCTTCCCCAGATTTCCCGGAGACCTACGCCAGTATAATCTCGATTCATTAATTCTACTAAATCACTGTCGCGAAGGTTTCCAACACCATCTATTTTCCCAGTATTGGATCATTTCAATTCACTTAGCAACTTAACTAATATTCAAAATAATAAGACATTTTCATTGTAGGCAATTAAATACATCTATTAAAAAAAGAAATGTAATATTAAAATGATTTGCTGAAGGATAGGCAGTCTCCTCCCATGTGATTTACTCTCTCTGAAAACCTGTTGGCAGGTCAGCTATGAATCAGTTCTGACTTGATGGCACCCAGCAACAGCAGCAGCAACAACAACAATTCCTCATTTGTATTAATCGTGCTCTCATTGTCTTCAAGTCGGGACTGATTTCTAGGGGACCCTTCTTTGGTTTCCCATATATCACATGGGAGGAGATTTCCCATTTTTCCCTTGAGGAACCACTGGTGTAGTCAAACTTTCTGAAGACTAGGGCCATCAGAGCTTCTTTACAGGAATCCGTTGTTGTTCTTTTGTGCTGTCAAGTTGGAACCAAATCATAGCTGATCCTCCAGAGAGTTTTCAAAAGTGGATTAGAATTAACCTTTCTTTGGGGTGGCCAAGTCCTTACCCACTATGACCCCAGAGAGAGCTCCCTTATAGGAATCTGTTGTTTGTTGTTTGGTGCCGTAGAGTCATCGACGACTCATAGCGACCCTATGAACAAACAGCCTGAGCATTGTTCATAGAGTTTCCGGAGGCAAGCCATTTTGGAAGTGGATGCCGCTCCTGCCTCCAGGCTTGATTTAGTCGGGAAGCTCCAGTCAACACTGTCTACCATGGTACCCATTACCACGATTGGCAGTCGACTCCAAAAGCTTGCCATGATTCCTGCGCTCACACCACCATGCTCCTTATGGCAAGGAGAACTTCCCAAGACCCTGGGAGGAGCCAACCAGGAACAACATGGGCTCTTCCTCTCCCAGCTGCCTTTTGGCTTAAGGCCGCCTCCTGGTTCAAAGCCTAGGCCCAGGCTGGCTAGCCTCACTCCGGGGACAGAGCAAACCCGCACGTCAAACACATGCCGGGAAAAGCAGTCAACTCCAAAAGCTTGCCATGATTCCTGCGCTCACACCACCATGCTCCTTCTGGCAAGGAGAACTGCCCTCATATGAATCTAGTATGAAACAAATCTATTTTTTTAAAGGAAAACCATTCAAACGTAATATAATCTATATTCTTTTCTACATTTTAACTATTTCTGTCCTCCACTGTAGAAGATAGATCTCTCAAAGAAAATTTTGTCTTTAACTGCTCCATACTTCCACCTCGTCCAGTTGCATTTCTTGTTAGTAATTCTACCAAGTGAGCTCTGCCATTAATGCTTTAGAGATGCAGGATGCGGTGGACAGTTTTGAGCCACATCGTCCATGAACACGTTGATTTTTCAAAACAATTTTATTTCTTTGCATATGCTCTTACCCTCATTCTATCTTGTTGTCTTGTGAATGTAAGGACATTTCACCTCTGTTTCCTCTATGATTTTTCTCTTTCAAGGTTGCAGGTACTTGGAATCACGTTTAAGTCTTTCTCTCATTTGAGATTCTTTTTTTTTTTTTTGGTAGAAAATTCGGGCTTTTATTGTATGACTTGATATACATGAGAATATTCGTGTAAACAAGCTGTATTCTAAATGGAATTATAGTAATATACTACAACCTGACTCTATCTATATAAGACAATTGTTGCAAAAATTAGTCTATCAACATTTTACTTCCAGACAATTTTCTGTGTAGGAAACAGCAATATGTTGGAAGAATCGTAGTTCAAATTGAGATTCTCTTTTCATGTAATCACTTCCAATCTCAGTCTTTCTATGAACAGGTATGAATCTCTGTTCAAGGGATTGTTTGTAAATTGTAGACTCCTAGTTAACCAACAATAGATTGTTGACTAGCTAATAACCAACTTGTGAGGATATAAACTACTTGAACTTTTTAAATTGACATTGCCACTCCAGCTTCTGCTGAGAAAATGCCTTTGTTTTTCTCCACCTCCTTCTTCTCTATATCGAATTTAACTGATGGCCTAGTGAGTAATGATGAGCTGTGTGGCCAATTCAAATGCAGATGATCCAAATCCATTATCTGTTCTGTGGGAGAAAGTTGGGCATGGCCCTCTTGTGCAAATTATAGCCATTGAAAACCTGTTGGAAGGTGAGACATGAGCTGGTTCTGACTTGACAGCAATAAGTTTTTTAGTTAGACAGTTTTTTAATATTAGTTAAGCATCATCATTGCTTTTAGGTTTCGAGTTAAGCATCATTATTAGATTTAGGCTTATTTCAGATATTTTAGGTTTCTTTCAAGACAACAGATATTCACTTCTCAATTCTGAGGGCAACACAGACTTTTCATTTAAGCATGCAATGATGGCAAATTGAGTCATAACACCCAGTCTTTAATTAACTATAAAATGACACTTAATATGTTCTTTTTTGGTAAGACAGTTAATATTCATTTATGCAATGTGTCAGATATTATGCTAATTATTTTTTATTAGTAACTAATTTTTATTATTCTTCTGTTCATTTTTTATTTTGTGATTTGAGTGAACATTTACAGAGCAAATTGGTTTTTCAGTCATACGTATTTTATTTTATACTATTTGTTACAATTTCTCTCATTGCCATCAGTTGCTCCTTATTCACAATCTATTCACAATCGATTTTGTGTTGTTATTGTTGTTTGGCATTTGTTTTTGGTTTTTTGTTTTGTGGTTTGTTTGTTTGTTTCGTGTTTAATGGTAAGCACTGAGAGGTCAGGCTTTCTCGTATTGTCTATTAGCATTCTCCTGAATATTCAACAGTAGTGTTGACAGGAAATTAAAAGGCGCATTACAATGGGAAAGTCTGCTGTTAGGGACCTCTCCAAAGTTCTGAAGAGCAATGTTGTCTCTTTGGAGACTAAGGTGCGTCTGATATAGGCCATGGTCTTCGCAATCACCTGTTATGCATCAGAGAGTTGGACAATGACCAAGGACGATAGAAGGAGAATTGATGCCTTTGAGCTGTGGTGCTGGAGAAGAGTATTGAGAATACCATGGACTGCTAGGAAAACAAACAGATTTGTCCTGGAAAGGGTTAAACTGGGTGGCTCCTTGGAGGCAAGGATTCTGAGGCTCCGTCTAACATACCTTGGACATGTTGTGAGGAGGGACCGGTCCTTGGAGAGGGACATCATGCTTGGGAGGGTGGAGGGACGGTGCAGGAGAGGAAGGCCCTCTATGAGGTGGATTGATTCAGTGACTGGGATAATTGGGATGGGAGTGTCAGAGACAGTGCGATTGACACAGGACAGAGAGGAGTTTAGGGCTGTTGTACATAGGGTCGCTATGAGTCGCAGGCGACTCGATAGCATATAACAACAACAACAACAACAGTGTTGACCGACAGCTGACCGTCCAGCGGGTTTTCAGAGGCAGTTAATTGCATGGGAGGAGATTGCTCATGGTTCTGTGGAGCAGCTGATGTCCATGGGGTTTTGAAGGCTTATAGTAGTCTTCAAATAACAGTTTGAAGACTAAAGTGTGTCTGATTCAGGCCAAAATCTTGCTATGCATCTAAGAGCTGGACAATGAATAAGGATGATAGAAAAATAATTGACAGCTTTGAGCTGTGATGTGGGAGAAGAGTACTGAATATCCCTTGGATGGCCAAAAGAACAAAGAGGTATGTCTTGGAGATGGTGCATCCAGAGTGCTCTTTGGAGGCGAGAATGATGAGGCTTCACCTCACACACTTTGGGTATGTTTCTAGGAGGGGCTATTCCTTAGAGAAGGACATGAGGCTGAAATGAGTGGATGGTCAGCAAAGGAGAGGAAGACCTTCAACCAGGTGGATTGATACAGTGACTGCAGTGTGTTAGGAAGGGTGAGGAAGGCACAGGATAGAACAGCATTCAGATCTTTTTTTCATAGGGTCTTTTGGGCTTCAGGGATTTCTCTTTGGGCAAATGATGGACTTTTTGGACCTCATATGGCCAGCTATTCTGAAAGAGTTAGGCCTTCCCTTGTAGTATTATTGGTCACTTCATAGGACTATCTGTTTAGTCTGTAAATTAAGTCTTGAGATTTCTGTTTCCTTTGTAAAAAACAAGAAAAATTAAATTTTCAGTAAAATAAAATTTTAATGACCATAGAAAAAGAATAAATAAAAAAAACACAGAGAATATCATGTTTTGCACAATGTAAGTTATACACAATATGATGTGAAGAAAGAAATTCAAGTTTATAAATTGCCAAATAAATATTTAAATAGATACATGAAAACAGCAGCATGTCACTCTTAGGTAACTAGTGTCCCGGTAGATGTTGGGGACTCTTGAAAATACATTAAACAAATGTGATTTCATTCCCGTCATGATTACCGTCTTTGAAATGGCTGAGCTTGGCTGAACTTGCAGAAGTAAGGCAGAGTGTACTCATTGATGAGAAACGTGTTTACGGAACCAGGTCACTGTCTTCACGTCTTAGTCTCTCCTGTCAGTTTGTTGATGCCGAGAAGGCCCTCATGATTTCCCCTCTGACGATCTCCCAGGCACAGGGGCTGTATTTCTTCTCTGCCAGATAGACGGTGATCCTCCGGAAGTATTTCCTTACAGGCCGCCTGGGGAGCAAACTTATCAGGAAGGATTCTTCTCCTTTCATCTCCTGCACCAAGCAGACTTCCAGGTCATTCACCTGCTGATCCAGTTCAGCGTACAGTTCATCCAAGAGAATCTTATCCCAAGCAGCTGTTGCCTTTTGTGTGCTGAAGAGGTTGAAGATCTGCTGGATCATGTCGTGCTGGACAGACATGGTTTCAACCTTCAGGAATGTATGGCACTCCAGCTCCTCCTGAGGAAATCCAAAATCCTTTCTATCACTCAGGCAGAAGAAAGGGGAGATTCTCCTCATCTGTTCCAGAACTGTCAGGGTTCTCCTTTGAGCCAGGCTATGGCTCTGAGGCAGCTCACAGCCCAGGCAGCAGACGGAGGTGCAGCTCAGCGCCACCAAGACCATCGGCAGAAAGCAAGAGAGGGTCATTGAGGATCTGGCAGATGCTGCTGTCCTGGTTGATGGAGGTGACTTTTGAGCCTTGACCTGCAGGTTCTCTGAAGACCTTCCTCTGGGCATGGGTTTAAATAGGGAGCTCACTACTTTCTATTTTCTGGATGGTCCCTACTTCCTATTTCTGTTTTTACTTTCTTTTGTGTATCCTCATTTGGAATTTTAGTGCCATGTTTCTCAATCATTTTTCTCATTTATGAGACCCCCTCCTCCGATTGTCTGTTGAGATTATTTTCCAATTGATTCTCCATTTTAAATTTTAATAACACACATCTGCTATATATATATGCATTTGATTTGTATCTGACTTCTGTATATGAAATGAGAAAGTGTGAACTTTACTTTTTTTACTGAATGTAAGAATAATAATAACAACTAAATGAGACTTTAAGCTGAATGTTAAAGGAAAACTGTTAATAACTTAACATTATAAATCCATTTTCTAAATCATCTTTCATGTATTTCATTTACCTCTATGCTGCAATCCACTAAATATCCTAGATATATTGGACACATATATAAATAATAATAATGCAGTAAAATACTTCTAAGTTATCCAGCAAGAACAAAAAAATCAAAATATTATTTATGGGAAGCCAAATAACAGATCCAATATTAATATTTAACCAAGTGCTGCATCAGGAGATGAGGGAGGCATAATACAAGCTAGAATTCCCCCTGTAGCACCAAGGGGTTAAATGCCAAGGCAGACCTTGGGTGTTTCCATAATTCTTAGTTTGTATTTCATAAATCCCTCCCTTCTGAGATAAGCATAAGGTAGACAATAGAGAAGATTCGGCCTTATTTACAAAAGATTTATCTTTGAGATTTACTTCCCCATGATCCTTTATTTTTATTGCTCCCTCTTGATTCTCTTTTGATTACTTCCTGATGATTCTCAATAAAAACCCAGAAAGGTGTAGCATATGTGCTGCAGTTCTCCCAGCAGTTAGCCCCCTGCCTTCACACTTTCTGGCCTGACCTCCATTCCTGAGTGTCCGCATCTTTTTCTTTTCCCTTAGCTGACAACAATTATTAAGAGCTGTTTTTAAATGTGCTTTTAAGTTCAGGTGATCTGAGAAAAAATATCTTTCATTTAGCTCAAATTCATAAAACTGAAACTCACTGCCATAGAGTTTGAACTGACTGCTAGCTGATCCTCCATTAAGAGTCTGAGGCTGTAAATCCAAGAGAAGAGACTGCTCATTTCTCTCCAATGGACTAAGCCATCAGCACCCTCTTCAGTTTAAATAGTTGCTAGATATTCTCCTCTCCATATTCTCCATATTGTTATCTCCTTGTATTTGACATTATTACTGATAGATTAAATAATATTAATAGAACACAGATACAAGCTACTACTTTTTAGTTTCTAAATCCCAAGTGACACTCAAAAGCATGGAGGTTCAATGTTTCTTAGAAAACATTCCCAAGGCAAATAGTCACAATCTACTCTGTGGAGGTAATTTTGTGGGACATAACTTCTAGATTTTGCACATGACAGAGAGAAAGGACTCCCTTAATACCAGAAGGTGTACATTTTGTGTACCTTCAGTCAATGCTGTGTCTGTGGTTCTTGTGTTATACTCAAGAAAACATGAGAAAAATATTATGAAATAAGATTTTATTGGGTAGGGCTAAATTTTCGAGAGGCCTAAACCATTATAATACCTGAGAGTTGTTTATATTCCTCAACAACGAATTGTAGGCCTAGAAACTGAAGAACAAATTCAAACTTTGAGTTTCTATAATCAAGGATGCTTTAGGCAGAACATTAAATGATCCAGGAAGTATTAAAAGAAGATGGAAGGAATATACTGAATTATTGTATTGAAAGGAATTGGCAGATACAGAAGAATTTAATGACATAACATTTGAGCAAGAGCCTATGGTGATGAAGGAAGAAGTTCAAGCTGCTTTGAAGGAAATAGCAAAAAATAAGGCCCCAGGAATAGATGGTATACCAATTGAAGTATTTCAGATAACAGATGTTGCCCTGGATGTGCTCACCAAGTTGTGCCAAGAAATCTGGAGAACAACCACTTGGCCAAATGACTGGAAGAGATCTAGATTTGTTCCCGTTCCAAAGAAAGGTGACCCAGCTGAGTGTGGAAACTACAGAACAGTGTCATTGATTTCACATGCAAGCAAGATTCTACTGAAGATTATCAAAAAACAATTAGAACAGCACATCAGCAGGGAACTGCCAGAAGTCCAGGCTGGGTTTAGAAGGGGTCATGGTACTAGGGATATTGTTGCTGATGTTAGATGGATCTTGGCTGAAAGCAGAGAATACCAGAAGAATGTCTATCTCTGTTTCATTGATTATGCAAAGGCATTTGACTGTGTGGATCATAACAAACTGTGGCTGACTCTGAGAAGAATGGGAATCCCAGAACATTTAATTGTGCTAATGCAAAACCTGTACTTGGACCAAGAGGCAGTAGTCAGAACAGAGCAGGGTAACACTGCATGGTTCAAAATTGGGAAGGGTGTACGCCAGGGATGCATCCTGTCTCCATACCTTTTCAACATGTATGCAGAGCAGATTATCCGAGAGGCTGGGCTCTATGAGGAGAAGTGTAGTGTCAGGATTGGTGGAAGATCTATTAACAATCTGCGTTATGCAGATGACACAACCCTGCTTGCTGAAACTGAGGAAGACCTCATGCACTTGCTGCGGAGGGTCAAAAACTGCAGCCTTCAGTATGGACTGAGGCTCAATGTCAAGAACACAAAGATTCTCACCACTGGACCATTTGGCAGCATCAGGATGGATGGTGAAGAGATTGAGATTGTTCACAGCTTCAGTTTTCTCGGCTCCACGGTCAACACTCTTGGTACCAGAAGTCAGGAAATCAAAAAACGTATTGCGATGGGAAAGTCTGCTTTTAGGGACCTATCTAATGTACTCAAGAGCAACGATGTGTCTCTGGAGACTAAGGTGCGTCTGATACAGGCCAAGGTCTTTGCAATCACTTGTTATGCGTCAGAGAGTTGGACAATGACTAGGGAGGATAGAACGAGAATTGATGTTTTTGAGCTGTGGTGCTGGAGAAGAGTATTGAATGTACCATGGACTGCCAAGAAAACAAATAGATTCATCCTGGAGAGGGTTAAACCAGGCTACTCTTTGGAGGCAAGGATTCTGGGGCTTCATACTTTGGACATGTTGTAAGGAGGGACAGGTCCTTGGAGAGGGACATCCTGCTTGGGAGGGTGGAGGGACAGCGCAGGAGCGGAAGGCCCTCTATGAGATAGATTGATTCAGTGACTGGAATAATTGGGATGGGTGTGTCAGAGGCAGTGTTATTGGCACAGGATAGGGCAGGGTTTAGAGCTGTTGTACATAGGGTCGCTATGAGTCGCAAGTGACTCGACGGCACATAACAACAACAACAACAGAGTTCCTTTGCTCTGTTCAGACCACAGCCTCTTGGTCTAGGAATAGATTCCACATGAACATAAGTAAGTGTTCTGGGATTTCCATTTTTATAAATGCTCATAAACTGTGGTGGTCCTTTGGAGCACGGTCAAAGTCTTTTACATAGTCAACAGATCACAAAAATATATCCTTTTGGTATTATCTTCTTTCAGCCATGATCCATTAGACATCAGAAATTATATTCCTGCCTCTGCTAAATCCAGCTTGAATCCGATAGTTCTTTGTTGATGTACTGTTCTAGCTATTTTAAAATCATCTTTAGCAAGATTTCCCTTACATGCTGTGTGAATTAAATCCATCTCTTTGGAACAAATACTGCATAATACCATTATTATAAAAAATATTAAGGATAACTGAGCAAAAAATGTATAAATGTTCGAAAACATTTTTTTTGAGAAAGGATGGAAGCAGTAGAAAAAAGGGAAAGATGGAAATCCCTAGGATAGCAGAGGTTAGTGGATAGAGGGGGAGAAGGGAATGAAGGAACAGGAAAGATTCAATAGAATCTATAGAATTCATAGATCAATAGTAAACTTATAAAGTGCAATGTATATGAATGATTGAAACACAAAGTACATGAAAGATTGTATAAAACACAGGGGACATGAATGAAAGAAAATAATGAGATAAAATTATAAAAAAAAAAAGGAGTACAAATCAGCAGGGGTGGGGGCAGGTGCATTTGCATTCCATTAATCCCACAAGGGGGCAGGACTTATCAACAACATCCACAGCACAAAACTAATTTCTATGAGGTCAGACATGCTTCCATGTCCCCCACACATGCCTCTATCAATTCTCAGTCTTCTCTCCCAGGGCTGTTGCCACTTAGCTATTGGGTCTGATAATTTGTTGTACTGGCTACACAGAACTCAAACCATACAAAAATGAGGTTTATTAGAGATGTGAACAGGCTCTAATTCAGGTAGGAAATGGGACACAACGTACTGGCCATCTCTCTGAAATTCAGCCTTGTAGCTTTGGCCCAGTGTTACAAAGCTGTTATAGTCATGCCAATTATGGCATGTCCTCTTAGCTCTGTGGGTAGAAACCCTCTGCTCTAGCTCCTTGGGGTGACAGTTCTAGTTCAGCTCTAGCTCCTGTCAGTCACTGGTTCTTCACCACCTCTGCTGCTGCTGCTGGTATTCTAAGGTTTCTTGGACAAGAGTCTCTGACTCTAGTCTGGACTCTTTGCTTCTTCTTTCTTAATGGTAGTGAGTGTCCCATAGTCTCCCTCTAAACTGTCTCAATTTAAGCTTGTAGATTGACAAGAATGATCAATTCCCTCATTAGTGGTCAGCACACTCTTGTTTGCATGCTCTCACCCCAAAGATACTATTCACATAAATAGTATAGTCCCAACCAGCCACGTGGCAAAAGTGAAAGCCAAGGCTACGAGAGTCACTTTGAACAATTTACTGTAACGCAACAAGGAATAGCTGCCACATGCCCTTAGACTCCCCTGTGTGATACAGTCTGGGAGGGTGAGCAAACTCCTCCCCACTCCTATCTTTAAATGCAAGTGTTCACTTGGCCACAAACTCCTATTTTCTCTTCTCATGTGACAGATTCTAAAGAATAATTTATTTTAATTAATTATCTAAAGTCACAATCAAGTTTAATCTAAAATTGCCATCTTTAAAAAATCTATACAAAAATATAAAACATTAATAGCTATTAAATCTTTGAAGTAAATAAAAATCTGTTTTAGTTTATGAATATTGTTGTGTACCATGGAGTCAGAACCGATCCACATCTGACCCTCCGTAGGGTTTTCAGAGGCAGGTAATCACACGGGTGGCGACTGCCCAGCCTTCTTCACTGGAGCATCTGGTGGATTAATGACAAGTTCTCTCTAAACATTAGAGTTCTAACTAATAAAACTGGAAAAGACTTTTATTTTGTACTTCCTCAAGCAATGAAAACAGGCATAGCACAGCTTGTTTAGTAAAGAAAAATGCATAAACTTGCAAAGCCTGACTTAAAAAAAAAAATTCAGTAACATTGTAAGTGGACCTTCACAAAATTAATCTCATTTCCATCAAATTATAAATACTGCAATATATATCATTCACTCATTTCTATGAAGTCAGATCTGACTTGTAGATGATCCTCTAGTCCATTTTCAGAGGCTATAAATTGTACTGGACACCTCCCTATTGTCTATATTTCTTGGTTATTATTTGTTGCTACTGGTGCTGCATTTGACACACTAGTGGCATAGCTTTCAGTATCACAGCAATTCACAAGTTATGTCAGTACAGCAAAATGAAAGACAAGTGCTGTACCTATCAGAACAATGTTCTCCTATAACACAATAAATTGACAATTTATTTGTAATTCTAGTAGCAAATCAGTGGTCCTAGGACTCAACCAACTTTTAATTATGAAGGCCCACATACTGGGTCCTAAGTGGTTTAAACAAGAGGCTTTCAGTGCACAACTCATTGTTAATTAAATAAAAAAGACCAAACAGTGCATACTTAATTGTATTCATGGGCAACTTATACCTAGACCAGGAGGCTATTGTGCAAACCGAGCAAGGGAATACTACACGGTTTCAAATTAAGAAGGGTGTGAATCAGGGTTATATTCTTTCTCCATTTCTATCCAATTTGTATGTTGAGCAAATTATTTGAGAAGCTGGACTATATAAAGAGGGATGTGGCATCAGGATCGGAGGAGACTCATCAATAATCTGCATTATGCAAATGGCACAACCTTGCTTACTGAAAATGGGGAGGACTTGAAGCACTTGTTGCAGAAGATCAAATAATACAGCCTTCAATATGAATTGCATCTCATTGTCAAGAAAATAAAGATTGTTACCACTGGACCGATAGGCAACATCATGATGGTTGGAGAAAAGATTGAAACTGTCAACAAGTTCATGTTGCTTGTATTCACAATTAACACCCTTGGTACCGTAGTCCTCTATAAAATACTCAAGAGCAACAGTGTCTCTCTGGAGACTAAGGTGTGCCTGATACAGGCCATAGTCTTTGCAATCACTTGTTATGCATCAGAGAGTTGGGCAATGACTAGGGAAGATAGAAGGAGAATTGATGCCTTTGAGCTGTGGTGCTGGAGAAAAGTATTGAATGTACCCTGGACTGCCAAAAAAAACAAACAGATTCATCCTGGAGAGGGTTAAACCAGGCTACTCCTTGGAGACAAGGATTCTGGGGTTTCATCTGACATACTTTGGACATATTGTAAGGAGAGACAGGTCCTTGGAGAGAGACATCATGCTTGGTAGGGTGGAGGGACAGCGCAGGAGGGGAAGACCCTCTATGAGGTGGATTGATTCAGTGACTGGAATAATCAGGATGGGTGTGTCAGAGGCAGTGTTATTGGCACAGGATAGAGCAGGGTTTAGGGCTGCTGTACATAGGGTCGCTATGAGTCGCAAACAACTCAATGGTACATAACAACAACAACAATAACAACAACAACCAGTAGTCAGGAAATCAGGAGACCTATTGCACTGGGAAAAGTCTTCAGTTAGGGACTTATCAAAATTATTGAGGAATAATGATGTAAATTTGAGGACTAAGGTGCATCTGACTTGGTCCATAGTCTTCCTGATCACTTACTACACATCTGAGAGCTGAACAATGAATAGGGATGACAGAAAAAGAATCAATGCCTTTGATCTGTGGTGTTAGAGAAGAGTGCTGAACATCTCATGAACTTCCAAAAGAACAAACAACTGTGTCTTGGAGAAAATGCAGTGCAGCCAGAGGGGTCTTTAGAGGCAAAGATGATGAGGCTTCACCTTACATTACATGCTTCAGGCATGTTACTAGGAGAGACTATTCCTTGGAGAGGGACATGATGCTGGGAAGAATGGAGCGTCAGCGAAGGAGAGGAAGACTCTCGACCAGGTGGATTGACATGGTGACTGCTGCAATGGGCTCTAATATGTCACAAAGTCTGAGAATGGCCCAGGATGAGACAGGGTTCAGATCTGTTGTTTATAAGGTTGCTAGGGGTCACATTTGACCCAATGACACCCAACAACAATAATTGATATTGCAGGACAGTTTGTGTAAGAACTTAGTTTAAAGTCCTATGGACTTCTCTGATTCTTCTTTGCCTTGGTGATACTGTGTGATCACTCCTTCATTGTGTATTGTGCTTTCCTGCACCCAAATTAATAAATAGCCTATAAACTGTTATTAAGGCCCATGTAATTGTGAAAGACAGGAATGAAAGAAAAGATGAAATTTTTCCCTTTAACAGTAAAAGAAAAATATTTTGCCTAGTACAATTTTTTTATAAAAATTTGATTGCGATTTTAATGTAGGTTTACGGGAAGATTGTGTTTTCATTCATTCATTGCTACACATTTTCCTCCCCACTCCCTTCCTCCTCCTCTGTCCACTTTGTAATGCACAAGTACAATTTTCATTACTCAAATATTTCACTTAAACCAGCGAACATCTGTTTTGCCTGAAGTTTTCAAGCTAAGCACAGTAGTCTTTTCTATAAGGAACTTTGACATTTTTTTCCAGCTATTTTTATCCTGTGGTTCACAAACTTTCACAAAGTTGGTCTTGCCATTACTCCTTCATTCTGAGCTCAGTAAAAACATAGGAAATGGAAAAGAAAGGTGAAGGAACGATATCATTTTCTCTCTGATTTTCGAGACATCAGATTTTTTTTTGTTTCTGAATTCAACTTTCTTAGAAAGCAAGATTTGACAGCTGTTTGTGGGTAAAAAAGATATCAAGTATGAAATGTGAATGTTGTGAAAGTGAAAGAAATTTAACTGACAGAATGACGAAATGTAAGCAAAATTCAGTGTTGCAATATTGGAGAACTAAGCACTATGGTGGCCTAGGGGTAAGAAGCTGTGCGGCAATCTCAAAGGGTCAGGGTTTGAATCCCAGCTTCTCCAAAGGACAAGAATAGGCCATCTCCTCCTGTGCTATTAACTACCTCTGAAAACTCACTGGAGGGTCAGCTAGGAGTCAGTTCTGACCCTATGACACACAACGACAACAAGGCCTTTTGTTTTATACAGAATCAGAACCAACTCCTAACTGACCCACCAGCAAGTTTTTAAAGGCAGGAGTGGCATCCACTTCCTAAACAACATGGCTCTAGAAACTCTATGAACTTTGATAAATGATAATAGTTACACAAAGGCTTCACATCTTTTGTTCATAGGGTCGCTATCAGTCGTGCTGACTGGACGGCACTCAACAACAACAAAGTGTGTAGGAGGAAAATGCTTGTCTTTCTCCCATGGAACAGGTGGTGTATTCAAACCTTGTGGGCTTTGGGTCGGCAGCACAATTCCTTACCATTAAACCAACTGAGTTCCTCAGGTGGATGTGAAAGTCCAAGGCCAATATGGAAGTAAACAAAAAAAGTCAAGTTGCTGCTTCTGTTAAAGGCTCAACTGGACCAAAAGATAGCCTTCAGTGTGGCCAGACTGTGTTATTTCTTTCCTTTGACTCACATGTGGTCAACCCTAGAAAGAGAATGGAGTCCGTTTTTCGTTGTTGGGGTTTTTTGTTTTTTTTTTTTTAAATTTTGTTTTGTTTTTTTGGTGTGTACCGTCAAGTCAGACCCGACTGGCACAGGAGGAGATTGCGCCTCCATCTCCATCAAATTATCTGGTGGACTCGAACCGAGTGCCTTCTAGATTGCAGCTCAGCTTCTTGCCATTAGGCCACCAGAGCTCCCATAGGTCCGTTTTTAGAACACTAGTCTCCTCAGGCAGGATAATACCTGCGTGCCCTTGCCCGAGCATTCCACACAGTTATTAATAAATGCACTCAAGCAACCAGAAGAGTGGTTTGAGAAACCTAGACTCTACAGAAAGGGAATTTAGGATCCCAAGAATTTCTGGGCCTAATCTGAATATGAGGGAGCACTGGTGGCCTAGTGGTGAAAAGGGATCATGCAATCTCCTCCTGTGTGATTACTACCTCTAAAGACCCTACTGACTAGCAGCTATGGGTCGGTTCTGACTCAGGAGTACACAACAACAATACCAATTTGAATAGTATTAATAATGATGTTAAAATTACTACAGCAAATTATATTGCCTTTAATCTTTTAAGAGATTTACAAATGTTAGTTCTCAAGTTACACTTATTTATGAAATTGTTTGAAGTGAAACATAAATCTATAGGAATGAACCAGTCAGAATGCAACAAAATTCTAGGGTTAAAACTACAGTGAAAATTAAAATAATGACTCGTCGGGAAGGGTGAAGGCTAGAAATGAATGTGGGGCTTATCAGTAAGAGAGAGACGATAACATTAAATTTGTGTTGCACAGAGGTTGAGATGGTAAGGGTTCTGAGCTCCAACCCAGTGCCAAGGACTTGCTGTCTTTTACTTGGTCAGGGGCAGGAGGTATGGTCTGAATAAATGAAAACTCTCTGATATTTAGTACTAAGAACAGGTTGTTGTTGTTGTTATGTGCCATCGAGTCATCTGCGACTCATAACAACCCTATCTACAACAGCCCTAAACTCTGCCCTATCCTGTGCCAATCTCACACATCTACCCCAGTCACTGACTCAATCCATTCATCGAGG
>NW_006399764.1:10971874-10976199 GCF_000299155.1 Elephantulus edwardii | reverse complement strand
CTTCAACCCATTTTTAAGCCTTCAGTATATGAAAATATTACAAATAATAAAAATTTATGCCAAAGATGAAGAAGAGTTTGACACTACTGACATTTTTCCTCAGTTTTTAGAAGACGATAGATCATCCAGATATCCTGGGGATGGACACAGAATTTGTAGACAGAAAGTCAGTAAGAGATGTCTGTATGTTTCCTGTGACATTTCACCTGAATCAGCCTGTAAGATTTAGCAATGTTGTCAGTGTTTGGGTCCACATTTTCAAGTAAATTAAGATCCTTAATAAGTTTTAAAAAACTTCATCTAATCTTTTCATCGTCAAATTTTATGACATTTCTCTACTGATTCTAACTTCATTCTTTCTTTCTTCTTCACATTTCTTTCCTCTTCAAAAAGTCATCAAATCCTGATCTGAAAATATGGCATAGTGTTTTCAAGAGTAAATCATAATATTGACCATCTGTGAATGATTATCTGGAATGATAACACCAGTGTAGTATGCATGTAACCCTGTGTGTAGTACCTGTTACTAACAATAATGTGTATTCTCCTTTAAAAATATCCTAGGTGTAATTCTACATAATTTAAATGTGTTCTAAGTCAGAAACTACCTGTGGCTGCTCTCTGCCTCCTATAAACAACTTATTAATTTATAGCAGGGAAAGGAGGCCTGGTAGCATAATGGTTAAAGGTTGGCCAACTGACCCCAGGACAGTGGTTCAAACCTACCAGACACTCTCCAGGAGAAAAATGTGGTCATCTCTTTTGTTAAGATTACTACCTTGGAAAGTCTCCGAGGCATTTGGCTACAGGGTCCAAATGAATCTAAAAGAACTCCACAGCAATGGGGCTACATCCAGGAGTCATGGGAGGCACAAACTGGGAAACAAATGGCACCAAACCAGGGAAAGTTTGGAGGAAAAGATGATGATGAGCTTCTGAAAGGCCACAGTCTTGTGGACCCTGCTGTACAACACTGGGGAACCCGACACTTCACACGGGGGTAGGGGGGTAACCATGAGTTGAAAGCCACTAGAAAGCAACTGGTAATGATGACGTCATGGTAGCAGGGAGATCACCTCGTTTCCAACTTTTGCTTTCAATTGGTAGCCTCACAGCATTTGCAAAAGAAGGGAAAATTGAGAACTCAAAACCGCAAAGAACAAGAAGCCACTGGGTAATGCACAGGGCAGGCTGGCGAAGAGTGAGGGAGGAGAGTGCTGTGGGGATTTCAACATTGCAGAGAGAGGAAATCATCAGGATATGGGAATGGGAGTGAAAAATGAGATCCAGAAATCAGGCACAGAAGCGGGGGAGTTTGCCATGTCTGGGAATCAGTAAATAAATAATGCTTAGTTCTTGTGCAATCAAGGAGCTGTGGTAGGAGACAGTGTAATGTGTTGGGCTGCCAGCTAAAAGGTTGAAAGTGCAAACCTACCAATTATTCGGTTGGAGAAAGATGGGCAGTTCTCCTCCCATAAAGATTTCTAGCCTTGGAGATCCAACAGAGAGGAGCTGTGAGTTGGGATCTATTTGATGGCATTGAGTATGATTTATTTAATATATAATGTGGAGTCAGGATTGGTGGAAGATGTATCAACAATCTGCGTTATGCAGATGACACAAGCCTGCTTGCTGAAACTGAGGAGGACCTGAAGCGCTTGCTGCAGAGGGCCAATTGGACTTTTCCCACCTTCTCTCTGGAATGCTCATTACCATTAAACCATCTGGCCAGGTCTTTCAGGCTTCAGGACTTCCTTCGTGTTGGGGCAGACGTTGCCATTTGACCTTATATGGCTGTCTATTCTAAAGGACTAAGAGCCTCCTTTGTGCTTTTGGTCACCTTAGAGCTCTGACTGTTATATTGTTCTGAAAGTTGAGACATGGGATTGGGATTGCCTTTTCAAAGACTAAGCAAACTTAAATTTTCAATAATCAAGCTTTAATGATCACAGAAAAATAATAAATTAGCAAAACATAAAGGAGGAGACAATATTTAATACAATGTAAGCTGTACATGATATAATACAAATAACTTAAATATATAAATAAGTAAATGAATATTTAAATAGAAGGATAAATAGGTATGTTAGCATGGTCACTTGTGGGATCAAGTGCCCAGGTACTTAATGTTAAGAACTCCTGAAAACACGTTAGACAAGCTTGGTTAAAGCCCCATCAAGATTACACTCTCTGAAACGGCTCAGTATGTGGAAGTGTGGCAGAGTGTATTCATTGATGAGAAACACGTTTATGGGACCAGGTTGTCTTCTTCACTTCTTAGTCTCTCTTGCCAGTTCGTCAATGCCAAGAAGGACCTCATGATTGCCACTCTGACGATCTCCCAACTACAGGGGCTGTATCTCTTCTCTGCCAGATAGACAGTGATTCCCCGGAAGTATTTCCTCACAGCCAGTCTGGAGTACACATTTATCAGGGGGGGTTCTTCACCCTTCATCTCCTGCATCAAACAGACTTCCAGGTGGTTCAGCTGCTGATAAAGTGCAGTGCGCAGTTCATCCAGGAGGGTCTTATTCCAAGCAGCAGATGCACTTTGTTTGCTGAAGAGGTTGAAGGTCTGCTGGATCAGGTCATGGTGGACAGAGATGGCTTGAGCCTTCAGGAACTTGTGGCCTTCAAGCTCCTTCTGGGGAAATCCAAAATCTTTTCTGTCCTTCAGACAATAGAAAGGATCAGTTCTCTCCATTTCTTGCAGAACTGTCAAAGTTCTGTTAGCCAGGTTCTGGCTCTGTGGCAACACACAGCCCAGACAGCAGATGAGGTTGCAGCTCAGCGCCACTAAGACCATCAGCAGAAAGCAAGAGAGGGCCATTGAGGATCTGGCAGATCTGCTGTCCTGGTTGATGGTGGTGAGTCTGTGAGCCTTGACCTGCAGGTTCTCTGAAGACCTTCCTCTGGGCATGGGTTTAAATAGGGAGCTCACTACTTTCTATTTTCTAAACGGCTTCCACTTCCTATTTCTGTTTTTACTTTCCTTTATACATCCTCTGGTTGGGCTGTTAGGGTAGTATTTCTCTACCATTTTCTCATCATTGAGACCCCCTTCGCTATCTGTTTAGGGATTGTTATGACCTAAAGATATGATGTTGCACTGCCATCCTAAGGCAGGTGGTTTGAATCCCACCTGCCGCTCTGTGGGAGAGACATGGGCATCTCCTCTCACACTATTTGAAGTCTCTGAAAACCTGCTAGAGAGTCAGCTATAAGTGGGTTCTAACTCAACAGTACACAACAACAACAACACGTAAAACTACCTATTTCTACCTATTTAGATTTTTTCTAAATGAACCCTCTCTTTAAATTTTAATAATATGTTGTGTTGTTATGTACCATTGGAGGAGAGTATTGAATATACCATGGACTGCTAAGAGAACAAACAGGTTTGTCCTGGGGAGGGTTAAACCAGGCTGCTCCTTGGAGGCAAGGATTCTGAAGCTTCGTCTGACATTCTTTGGACATGTTGCAAAGAAGGACCAGTCCTTGGAGAGGGACGTCATGCTTGGGAGTGTGGAGGGACAGCACAAGAGAGGAAGACTCTATATGAGATGGATTGATTCAGTGACTGGGGTAATGGGGGTATGTGTGTCAGAGACAATAAAATTGGCACAGGATAGAGCAGGGTTTAGGGCTGTTGTACATAGGGTCACTATGAATCACAGGAGACTTGACAGCACATAACAACAACAGTAATAACAACAACAATGTAATAACTAAATCAAAACTTGAAACTGAATGTTAATTTTTTAAAACTGTTAATCTTATCTTTAGAAATAATTTGTTAATTTACCTTTAATGTAATTATTGTACCTATATGTTTCAATCCATTAAATCTCCTAAGTAGTCTGTCTTGGAGTGGGTGAGACTAAGTTTCTCCTTGGAGGCTAGGATTTTTAAGCTCCTTCTCACATACTTCAGGCATGTGGCCAGGAGAAACTGCTCCTTGGAGAAGGACATTGTGCTTGGAAGAGTAGAGGGACAGTGCAGGAGAGGATCCTGGATGAGATGAACTGATAAAGTAACTGGGACAATGGGGGTGGATGTGTAAGAATCAGTGAGAATGACTCAGAATCGGGCATGCTTCAGAGCTGTTGAGTTGCACATAATGACATTAACAACAACAATGCAATAAAATATAGAAAAATTACTAAGCATTATATTTTCTTAACCATTATTCTCAGAGAGGGATGTCATACTTAGAAGGGTGGAAGGACAGTGCAAGAGACCCTTCTGGGAGTGGCTTCTTGTCTCTGTTGGGTTGCCCAGGACCCCCTTGGTGCTTGAGTTAAAGGGTCCCACGTGGTCAAGAC
>NW_006399764.1:10970916-10971524 GCF_000299155.1 Elephantulus edwardii | reverse complement strand
TTGTACAATTTGATGGGTAGGGAGGTGAGGGAAATGGAAAGAATTTGTTCTAATTTGTATTAGACTTTTGTAAATAAACTAGGAGGGAGGGGAGAGAGGAAGACCCTCAATGAGACGAATTGATTCAGTGACTAGAGTAATGAGGGTAGGTGGGTCAGAGAAAATAAGGTTGGCACAGACTAAAGGAGGGTTCTTCTCAGAGTCAGCCACAGTTTGTTATGGTCCACACAGTCAAACGCCTTTGCATAATCAATAAACCACAGATAGACATTCCTCTGGCACCCCCTGCTTTCAGCCAAGATCCATCTAACATTAGCTACAATATCCCAAAAACCATGACCCCTTCTAAACCCAGCCTGGACTTCTGGCAGTTCTCTGCTGATGTACTGCTCCAGTCGTTTTTGGATAATCTTCAGCAGAATCTTGCTTGCATGTGAAATCAACAATATTTTTCTATAGTTTCCACACTCTGTTGGGTCACCTTTCCTTGGAATGGGAACAAATATAGATCTTTTCCAGTCAGTTGGCCAAGTGGTTGTTCTCCAGATTTCTTGGGACAACTTGGTGAGCACATCCAGGGCAGCATCTGTTAGCTGAAATATGTCAAT
>NW_006399764.1:10951636-10968831 GCF_000299155.1 Elephantulus edwardii | reverse complement strand
AAGAAGAGTATTGAACATACCATGGACTGCCAAGAAAACAAACAGATTCATCCTGGAGAGGGTTAAACTTGGCTGTTCCTTGGAAGCAAGGATTCTGAGGCTTCGTCTGACATACTTTGGTCATGTTGTAAGGAGAAACTGGTCCTTGGAGAAGGACATCATGCTTGGGAGGGTGGAGGGCAGGCGCAGGAAGGGAAGGCCCTCTGGGAGGTGGATTGATTCTGTGACTGGGGCAATCGGGATGAGTGTGTGAGATTGGCACAGGACAGAGCAGAGTTTACAGCTGTTGTAC
Organism: Elephantulus edwardii; assembly: GCF_000299155.1. Classification (NCBI taxonomy): domain Eukaryota; kingdom Metazoa; phylum Chordata; class Mammalia; order Macroscelidea; family Macroscelididae; genus Elephantulus; species Elephantulus edwardii. The sequence goes on along the minus strand of NW_006399764.1, from coordinate 10,968,539 downwards.
ATAGGGTCACTATAAGCTGTAAGTGACTCGACGGCACATAACAATAACAGCAACAACAGAGGAGGGTTCAGGGCTGTTGTGCATAGGGTTGCTATGAGTAGCAAGCGACTTGACGGCCCATAAACACAACAACAACTTTTAAGTTGAGTTGGTTTGAGGAAATGATTTTTCATTTAATGCAGACTCAGAAAACTGTAACACATTGTGGTGTGGAGTAGGAATTGACTCCTCGCTGACCCTTGGTTAAGCCTCGGAAGTTGTAAATCACGAGGGAGGAGACTGCCCATCTTTCTCTGTCTGACGAAGGCATTAGAGCTCCATTTACTTTAACTAGCTGCCAGATACTCATCTACATATTGTCAACATGCTTTTTTCTCGCCAGCATTTGACATTATTCCTGAAAGATTAATTAGTATGAATAGAGTACAAAATACAAAGTGCTAGTATTTAATTTCATAATCCCAAGTGATGCTCAAAAACACTGAGGTCCAGTGTATCTTATACAACATCCACGAGGCCCAGAGTGGCAAACCACAACTTGTTTAATTTCTTTATTAATATTTTATCATTCATAGACATTGTGTTCCATGCACGTACATTGTGTTCTATACAGTCCTTCATTTACATTATATTTTGTTCATTTATACTGTGGGGTTTTTTCTCTCCCTTACAATCATGCCACTAATAACTACTTTCGTGAAAGCCTATTAGCCGGTTACTTCATGTCTCATGCCCAAATATCCCCCTTGTAGATATCCAGGTGCTAATTTACCCTTTTCTATCAAACCAGTACTCTGATTAAACAAGCAAATTTCTTTTGCTGAAGGATCTTCTGTTCAACTTGGAAACTTTGAGCATCTGCCTCCATAAGCAAAGTCAAGTCCACAGCAAGCCATCAGGTTGCAGCAATCAACCCAAGTGCAACCCAAGAAAGTATGCATCATCTTTTCATCTGGCTGGGTTCCGTCACCTCATCCTGAGCCTCTATGGCTAGGTTTAAATGGGCACCCACACTTCTCCCTGTGCTCCAGATCTGTTGGTCTCCTTCCTGGATCTCATGTGGGGTCAAATCAAGTCAACAGGCCAGGGGGGTCCTCACAATTCCTTGCTCCTCAAGCCAAATACATTTTCTGCTCATCCACGCATCTGTGTGTGCTAGGTGGGCAGTGCTGAATGACCATGTTCAAGCTCAGCCTGTTTCTCCATTGTTGTGTTCCTTCCACTTCCACTCCTGTGGATCCAAGCGATCACAATGAAGGACTGTACTCCAAGCTCAAGTCTTGGACGTGGGATCTGACGGGCACCAACTTTACCCTGCCTCAAAGCCAAACAGCTTGTTCCAGTTGTAAAAAGAGTCTCTTCTTTGAAAAGTAAAAGAAAAATTATTTCATTGTTATACAATCCTCCCTCCAAGTCCTTTCCACTATGCAGCCTTCATTCTGGACTCCTGTCATGGCAATAATACCTAATCATATATCCCTTTCAAACAGTTCTCTCCCTCATCTGTCTCCCCCCAGCCCCAATGTCAGTCCCAGGAGGTTGGGCAGGGAGAAAAGTGCAACAATGAATGAATGGAAATCCAAAGTCTCTGTAAACTTTCATTATAATTAATCAATTAAAAAAAAAACCAAAAAAGTGAACTGGAGGGTGGATAGGAAGGAAAATGTGCAACAGTGAATGAATGAAAATTTTCTGTACTTTTGTAAAAATCACAATAAAAAGAAAAAACCTACAAAAAATAGTCTCTTCCTTTCCTTTATTCTTTTTTCCCCTTTTTCCCCCTATAATTATATTTTATTAATTTTCATAAACATTTACAGAGATTTTGGGTTTCCATTCATTCATTGTTGCACTACCTTTCCTTTATTCTTTTTCCACCTCTCCTTTCCTGTTTGCTCTTCTTTCAAAATTTAATCTCTTCAATCAAAAGTTCTGATCCATTCAAATGCTAATCTTCTCAGAATACTGAGTGGAACTCAATCTGTCCCCTTGACCTGTCCCCAACACCTACCAGATTCTACTTTTATCAAGCTCAGCTCTAGGGTAGAACTTTCCTTTCAGTGTTCCAAATTAAGAATTGGCCAAAGGCAGAATTCCATGCTTTCTAAATCTACAATATCCAGTGTTCATTCACATCAGACATTTCTTTCATCCCCCTCCATTAAAAAGGATTATTTTTAGGGAGCTTTGGGGGGCCTAGAGACAAGAATCTGCACTGCAATCCCTACGGTGCATGGTTCGAATCCACCAGATGCTCCACTGGAGAGGAGGGGCAAACTCAGTCCAGTTGGATCCAATTCAGTACGCCAAATTTAAAAAAAAACCAACAAAAAACCCAAAACCCAAACACAACAAAAAACCTCAAAAAGAATTCTTTGTGTATGAACACCCTTGTACATTGCACTTATCCATATACATTGTGCCCCACACAATCCCTCAGACACACTGCACGCCATACAATCCCATGTCTTCTATCACACTCTCCACCACGACCCCACTGATCCTCGTCCCACGGTTTCCCTCCCCACTAACCTCCGCCATCCTGGTGATCATCTCTTCTTCCCCCTTTTCTGTTTCTCCTTCCTCAACTTTTTTGTTTTCATGCAATAGTTCATTTACTTCGTATTTCGCTCATGTTCTTTGTGTTCTACACACTCCTCCGCCCACACCATGCTTCATTCTTGTTGTTGTTGATTACCATCAAGTTGAGCACAACTCCTAGTGACCCAAGAACAAAAGACCTAAAGCCTTTCTATAACTATTGTCATTTCTCAAAGTTTTATTTATATACATGGTATTTTACACAATCAGCCACCATTGAGCAGAGTCTTCTATTATACCATCTCTTCAAATGTCCACTAAATCTTTCCCATCGCTTCACCCCTTCCCTCCGATCTGTCCACTAATTATAAGGATAATTAGTAAGATGTTCAAAAGGGAAAGGGAAAAGGGGACAGAAAAAAGGGAAGCGTGGAACCCATAACTTTTTTGAGGTGATCTCTCATGATAGAACTTCCAGATTCAGCACATTGATGGAAAGAAAGGACTCCAGGAATCTTAGATATATTCTGCTCACCTTCCATAAACTCAGTGTCTATGCTTTTTATGTGATACTCAAGAAAACATGAGAGAGATATTATAAAATAAAATTTTGTTGGGTAGGGCTAAACTTTCAAGAAGACTAAACCATTGTAATTCCTCAGAGTTGTCCATACTTAGAAAAGTCATTGTAGACCCAGGAGCCGTAGCAGCCCCAACGAGAACGTACGCTTTAGAAAGGACCTTCCCTTGGCATTTTTCTTGGTATTTTTTACCTTAAAGTTGAAATTTATCATGATTTTCACAAGATCCTATCTAAGTCAGTGCTTACCAATTAAAAGGGCCTCAACATTGTCCTAAATGTAAACTGGCAAAATGCACAACTAATGTGAAGAATCAAATGTCAACTTCAAGCCTGGACTCAAGGTCTCCTTCTAATGATTTGGCATGAGAAGTTAGGCTACCTCAATTTTCTCAGTGACTACTCTTTAAATGATAGGGACAAAATCATCTTTGTTAGCCTGATTTAAAGCCCAACAAAAATACGCTGGATCTCACATAACGAAAATTCTGGTGTAAGGAAAAGAAATTTTAACAGAGTAAATGTTCTATGTTTCCATATATATATGAGCCAAACTGAGCTCTAACTTTATTATACAATTTTTAAAAAGGAAATTTGGCGATTGGCTGGGCTAAAAAAAAAATAGGTGGTCTTCAGATAGGGAATGACTATTTTTCCTAGCAGTGACTTTGACCTTCTATTTTTTTTTTAAGATCTTGATCAAATATTAACATGGCAAGTTCCTATTCTTAGCCTGGAAGAATTTAGACTGTATCATGTTCAAGTTACACGTCAACTTGACTGAGCCTTACTTCCCAGTGGTTTAGAAGATATTATATCTTCATCCTCCGTTTTGTGATTTGACAGGAGCAGCCAATCACTTGAAAGGCAATTGCTTGAAGACAATGGCAGCAACCTGCCGCTTGACCCGATCCGGGACTCTCCAGCTCCCACAGTCTTGTGAAAGAGCAACCTACTGCCTGACCTGATGATTTGGGGTTTGCTACCCCTACCATCAACCACCATATGAGGCAGGAGAAGTCATGTGACCCATGAACTTGGGACTTGCCAGGCTCCACAACTCCCCAACTACGTGAGACATATCTTTGAAATGAATTTCTCTCCTCCTCCTCCTCCTTCTCCTCCTCCTTCTCCTTTCTCTCTCCCTCTCCCTCTCATTCTCCCTTTCTCCCTCTCTCTCAATTTCTCTTTCTCTTTCTTTGTATATCCCACATCATCTCACTTTTCAGCTTTCAACAGAATAGATTCTGCATATAACAGATGCTTTCAGAGTCCTGAAAATGTCAGAGTCATAAAATATGAGGTACCTGGGTCCTTCAATCAAACATTGAGAGGCAGGCAGCAGCATCAACTTTTAAGGAATGCTTAGATTGAGTACTAATGGGGAGGGGGGGAGTCTATGTTTTTCTCAGTCACCTGCTACAAATCAGAGACTGAACAGTGAATAAGGATGACCAAAGAATTGACGCCTTTGGATTGTGGTGCTGGAGAAGAGTACTGAATGTCTCACGGACTGCCAAAAGAACAAATAGAAAGGTCTTGGAGAAAGAGCAGCCAGCGTGCTCTTTGGAGGCAAAGATGGTGAACTTTGTCTTTCCTACTTTGGACATGTAGCTAAGTGGAAGGAGACATCACGCTTAGAAAGATGGAGGTTCAGCAAAGGCAGACTCCCCATGAGATGGACTCACACAGTAACTTCTGCAATGGGCTCTAATGTATCTGTTGTTGGGTTGTTATGTGCCTTTGGGTCACTTGTGACTCGTAATGATCCTATGTACAACAGCTCGGAATCCTGCTCTGTATATACACACCTACCCTCATTACCCCCATTACTGAATCAATCCATCTCATGAATGATCTTCCTCTCTTCCTCTGTCCTTCCACCCTTCCAAGTATGATGCACCTCTCCTGACTGGTCCTTCCTTGCAACATGTCCAAAGTATGTCAGATGAAGCTTCAGAATCCTTGCCTCCAAGGAGCAGCCTGGTCTCGTCCTCTTTGGGATGAGCCTGGTTGTTCTCCTGGCAGCCCATGTTATATTCAACACTCTTCTCCAGCACCACAGCTCAAAGGCCATCAATTCTCTATCATCCCTAGACATTGTCCAGCTCTCTGATGCAATGAAATTGTGTCAGAGATAAAGAATATGTCACAGGATAGGGGAGGGTTCAGGTCGGCTGTTCATAAGGTCACTATGAGTAGTACTCAACTTGACAGCACTTAACAACATGTTGAGATTACTGGTAATTTTCTGCTTCTCTGTTATAGCAGCTAGCAGTAATGTAACTGCAAAATGTCTTTAAGAAAATGCTACCTAAAAAAATTAAAAAAAAAATGCTACCTGAGGAAGTCTTTCTGTTAAAACAAATATGAAATGTCAAACTTTGGAAACGTCAAAATCAAATGTTGCATAAGAATCCGGGGAAGACCCATCAACAAACTGTGTTATGCAGATGACACAGCCTTGCTTGCTGAAAGTTAGAAGGACTTGAAACGCTTGTTACAGTGGATTGATCAAAGTCTACAGCCTTCAATATGGATTATGTCTCAATATCAAGAAAACAAAGGTCCTTACCACTAGGCCAATAGGCAACATCATAATAAATGGAGAAAGGATTGAATCTGTCATTTCCTCTTACTTGGATCCACCATTACCACCAGTAGTCAGGAGATCAGGGACATAATGTTTTAGGTAAGTTCAACGTCAAGGTTATCTCCAAATTACTGAAGAGTAATGATAGCAGTTTGAAGGTGTGTCTGATCCAGGCTATGGTCTTTTCAATCAATCACTTGCTATGCTTCTGAGAGCTGGACAATGAATAAGGATGACAGAAGAAGAATTGATGTCTCTGAACTCTGGTGTTGGAGAAGAGCGCTGACTAGCCCATGAACTGGCAAAAGAACAAACAGGTATGTCTTGCAAAAGGTGCAACCAGAGTGCCCCTTGGAAGCAAGGATGGTGACACTTCGTCTGTTCATATAATTCAGCTTCCCCTCTGTCTACCTCCCAGGCACAGCTACTCTGTCCTTTTCCCTTCAGGTAATAAATGATTCCTTCAAAGTACTTCAAAGTACCAGACAGGGACAAGGCAGATTTTCTTCATTCATGTCTCCAGACTGTGGTCAAGGCTAAGAATCAACTGATCTAGAAGACTATGAGCCCATGCATCACAGCTAAGTTCTTGAGTGAAGAGGTTGAAGATTGCTGGAGCATAAGATAATGCACACAGATGGCTGGTGTCTTCGATCAGTGATACTCTTTCCCTTTCAAGGATATTTGAAGTCATTTCTGTCATCCAGACGTGAACGTGAAGACACTTTTCCCCCAGATAACTCAGAAACGTAATTATTTCCTTTCCCCCCTAGACATGTCTCCCAGGTAAGTCTCAGCTAAGAGAGCAGGCTGGGAGATAGCAGAGGTTCACTCCTAGCTTTGGCCAATAGATCTGAGCCTTTGGAAATTGCAGTGCCACCCAGGACGGCCAGCAGGGGGCGGGCGGAAACAAATAAACAAAGTCGCTTCGCTGCGCACGGCGGCCGATAGATGGCGCACGAGGGCTTCTTGCTGGGGAAAAGGGGCTGTTTGGTGCAGCGTCAACACTGCGGCTCTAAGCAGATGCTTTCCCTCCTCAGGGTTAAGGGTTCGCGGGGAAGTTTGCACCTTTCAGGCGGAGCGCTCAAAACCTTCCTTATCGCAACTTTGCTCCTGTATTTTGTGCTTTTTGACGCTTTTAACCGGACATTATCTTCACCTCCAGGGTTTGAGAGAGCAAAATCAGGAAGAATTGTCTATTGTTTGCTGTCTGTGGCTGTTTTTCTTATTTTTTAACTGATTGAAGCTTGTTTCTGGGGCACAATACCACTCCAAACACAGAGAAAAGGAGAAAATTTCGCGATCTCGAATAAATTAGGAAAGTAACTAATATCTGACCGAGACTTAATGGTGTCAGAGGCAAACGGATCATTGTAGATGCGTGTGTTCTGTTACTATTATTGAAAATATTTTTTTTAAAAAAATATTAAATCCGTTTTTAATAGACAACTTGAAGATCAGGTATATTATAATACGAAGCATTATTTCAAGTGAATATTTTATTTGTACCCAACTTAAAAACTAAAGATAATTTTGCTTCCCAAGCTTTCTTGGAAAGAAATTCACCAAGAATCTTTTCCAAACCATTTCTCAGCATTCAGCTGAGAATACTATCACATTTGAGAATTCTGAGAGTGATCATTTTAAATAATTTTCATTTATCTTCTTTTCCCTGAAACCTGGGTCACAACTTAAGTAGTATAGTTTTCAAAAATTAATATTGTTCTGTAAGACGTGCCAGATATTTAGGTGAGATCCCATTTTATTTTTTAAGAATTTTATAAACTGGATAGAATGTGCCAGAATTTCATTCTTTCGCAGCTCCTCCCCATCGCCCTGTGCCCCCTGGATATCCACGTCAGCTCTTAACTTGAAATTTTCTGTTTTCTTCAATGTAGGTGTTTTGACATTGATCTTTATGTCTTAATCTTACTGGAAAATTATTTTATAATAATTATTTGGATTGAGTGTCACTTTTGTTTCTTGATGAAATGACTCATCAAAATTGTTTTTTAATTAGTGTTGTGGTTTTTAGGTATTTGATAGCAATGACTGTGGCGAGTCATGCTGCCAGCTCAAAGGCAGTGCCTTTATTTCTGCAGGTTCTAATCCCCTGTGGCTGTGTGGGACAGGTGGGCCTTCACTGGCTCTTTGATTCACAGCCTAAGAAAATCCACTAGGGGTCAGCTAGGAGCACATTGCACTTGACGGCAATGCGTTTGAGTAGTTGAGGCGGTTTGAGAATTTTTTTTTTCAAATAAAATTTTTATTTTATACTGGTTTACTTACGAAGTTTATACACATTGTTTTCCCCACCAGATCTTTCACATTTCCTTTACTGTTTGGGATTTTTTGTTGTTTTAGCTAAGTAGAGGAACATCCCATTTGTTCATCACTCTCTTACCTTTTTTCTTTTTTTTAGAGCAGAGGTTTACAGGTTTCCTCATCTTTACAACTCTTTCCTCCTAACCTGTACTTCTTAAACATATCACCAAAGGTGGTCACAAACCATCTGAAGATGAGGAAAGGGACGTTTTCTGACAAGCTGCATTAATGAGCAGGCTTTCCTGTTTTAACCATGTGAACCTGCACTCTGTCCCTTCACAGACGACAGTCCCCTCTCCAGAGCTCACTTCTGATGGGCACATGCATCAGAAGGGGCAGCAGGCAAAGTTTTCTTGGGTATCAGTTCAAATAGGAAAGTATAGATACTTAGTATTTGCTTTATGTTAACAGTAAAGGTAGCCATAATTTGCTTTTTTGAGATTCTCAGCTAGTACTTTGAAATTTTTTTTATTGATATTTTAATGAAAGTTTATAAAGAACTTGGATTTCCATTCATTTATTGCTGCACGTTTTCCTCCCTGCCCCCCCCCAGTTCACCTTTTTTATGGAAAAAAGTTCTTTTGTTGTTATACAGCTCCCCCCCCCCATTTTACTATGCAGCTCTTTCTTATTCTGGACTTTTGTCATGCCAATAATACCTAATCATATATTCCTTTTATATGGCTCTCTCCTTTGTCTGATTCAATGCCAGGTATATTATTTATGCCCTCTTTTTTTAGTTTTCCCCCAACCCCCGTATCAGTCCCTTTTATAAAATGGCATTATGCACTATTTGTCCTTTTGTGACTGAGCTATTTCACTCAGCATAATGTCCTCTATGGTCATCCATTTTGTATAATATTTCATGAGTTCTTTGTTTTTCAGTGCTGCATAATATTCCATCGTGTGAATATACCACAGCTTCTCTATCCATTCGTTTGTTGATGGACACTTGGGTTGTTTCCAGCTCTTTGCTATTGTGAACAAAGCAGCAATAAACATGTGTTTGCATTACAATGTCTTTTCAACCTTGTAATGTATATAACCGTTTTCTTCACTCAACTTATATATTAATTTTTGTATTGTGTAAGAAGCAGTAATGACATGGGGAAGGCCAAGTCTAACTTCTGCTCACCTCATAAAGGGGAACTTTCCTTATCAATAATGTCCATAGCACCATGAAAATAGCTACATAGTCAGATATGTCACACACATGCTCCTGTAACTATTTTTGCCAATCACTGGATCTGATGGTCATTGTAAAACTCACTACTAGTTGTGGGGTTTATTAGGGAAATAGTTTGGAGAGTGGAGGAGGCAAAGATTATCTCACAATGCAAGTCCAAACCAGATTAACAAGGTACTATTTCTCACTTAGTGAAAATCCAGGTTTAGTTCAATAGTACAAATAGTTCAAAAAGCCTTTGGTTGCCTCAGTCATCTAGCAAATTTTATCTCAGAACAGTGATAAGTCAGCTTTTCCTTCAATCATCCAGCAAGCAAAACATTTAACTATAGCCTTTATCGCCAGGGTTCCTTCTGGTTACAGCTTGCCACAGTCTCTTGACAGCAGTGCCACACCCTCTTCACAATCTGTCCACCACTGTCACCACTATTTTTTACAGTGTGGAAAGCACTTTCTTATATTGGTCCCACTGCTGTTGGTTATTTACAAGACCATGTATCTGCAATTAAGGTAGCTAGAGACCATGCCCTTCCCCACAATGGGGGCTAATGTAATGGCTAGAAAAGCCAATTTTTAAGCCTTCTGCACCCCAACTTCCCTCTTCCTCTCTCCCCATCCCTGATATCTATCCAAGAATGATTCTATCTGGGTGTAAACCTTTCCTTGGCTTTGCATAGTAGAGGTTTTATACCGTAATGGTCCTTTTCTATCTGACTTATTTTGTTTAACATACTGCGCAGTGTCCTTGTTATGCATCCACGTTATGCAGTACTTTGTGAATTCTTCATTGCTTTTTAGTGTTGCCCTTTGAAATCTTCTGTTTCACTCTTTTGTTCTTAGTCCAAGTAGCTCCAATACCATCTTCACACTCAGGTGGCAGGAACCCCAGAGTCAAGCCAGAGGAACACAGTGTACAGATTCCAATTGTAGACTTCTGCCTGCTTTGTCAGCCCTTCAGTCTTGGGAATTAGAGCCAAGGCCCTGACCCAGAAGAATATATTTAGCATCAGGCTGATAATTTCCCTCATTGTGGAATGATTTGTTTTTCTTGTCTAATTGCACTAGAAAGTTGAGAAGGCAAAATAAGGGGAAGAAATGACAAAGAAATAGTTAAACACAAGATTTCAAAGGTCAGCTTGAAAAGACAGAGAAAAGTAGTATAATGAAATGTGCAAAGAGCTGGAGTCAGAAAATGAAAAGGGAAGAGCTTGCTTAGGTTTTCTGAAGCTGAGAGAATGGCAAACAGACTCAAGCCTCAAGCTGCAATTCTAAAGTATGTCGTGAGCAAAATCTTAACTAATCCAGGAAGCACCAAAAGAAGCTGGGAGGAATGTATGGAGTCACTGTAACAAGTAGAATTGGCTGACCCAGCAATATATAAGGAAGTAGCATATGACCACAAACCAATGGCAACTGAAGGAAGAAGTCCAAGTGGCACTGAAGTCATTGGCAAAAAAATAAGGCCCCAGAAATTACTGCAGTTCCAGCTGACATGTTTGATACAGCTCTGGAAATGCTCACCAGTCTGTGTCGGGAAGTTTGGAAGGAAGTTATCTGGCCAACTGACTGGAAGAGACCCATATGGTGTTCCTCTCCCAAGGAAAGTGATTCAGCAGAATGTGGAAATCATCAAACAATATCATTAACATTACATGCAAACAAAATGTTGCTTAAGATTATACAAAAATAATTAGAACAACGCATTCAGAGAGAACTGCCAGAGTGCAAGCTGGCTTTGAAGAATCCATGGCATGAGGGACATTATTGCTGATGTCAGATGGATCTTGGCAGAAAATAGACAATGCCAGAAGGATATCTATTTGTGTTTTATTGGCGATGCAAAGGCATATGACTGTGTGGAGCACAACAAACTATGGCTAATATTGAGAAGAATGAGAATCCCAGAACCTTTACTTGAGCTCATGTGAAACCTATGCCTAGATTAAGAAGCTATGGTACGAACAAAACAGGAAAGGTGCATATTAGGGTTGTATCCTTTCTCCATACCTATTCAATATGTATGTTGAGTAAATAATTCAAGAAGGTGGACTCTATGAAGAAAAATGTGGCATCAGGATCAGAGGTAGCTGCACCAACAATCTATATTATGCAGATAACACAACTTTGCTCATTCAAAGTAAGGAGGGCTTGAAGTGCTTGTCTAGTCTCCACTGTGGATTACTCTCAACATCAAGAAAACAAAAATCTTCACCACCAGTCCAATAGGCAACATCATGATAGATAGATAGATAATTGCTTTTTTAATGACAGATGGGGAAATTAATTATCCAAAAATGATTGGAACAGCCAGAGATGCAAGCTGGATTTAGAAGAGGCTGTGGCACTAGGGAAATAATTTTCAATGTCAGATGGATCTTGGCTGAAAGCAGAGAGTATCAGAGGCATGTTTATCTGTGTTTCATTGACTATACAAAGGCATTTGACTGTGTGGATCAAAACAAACTGTGAAGAATGAGAATCCCAGAACATCTGATTGTGCTCACGTGAAACCTACACTTGGACCAGGAGAAATTTGTCAGAACAGAGCAAGGACATGCTGCATGGCTCAAAATCAGAAAAGGAGTGTGTTAGGATGTGTACTGTCTTTATGCCTTTTTCATCTGCATGCAGAAGAGATCATTTGAGAAGCTGGACTCTATGAAGAGGAATGTGGCATCAGGATTGGAGGAAGCCTTTTCAGTAACTTGTAATATTTGAGATGACACAACCTTGCTTACTCAAAGTGAGGCGGACTTGAAGCACGTGTTGCAGAAGATCAAGGAATGCAGCCTTCAGTATAGATTGTGTCTCAATGTTAAAAAACAACAACAAAGATTCTTACCACTAGACAATGTCATGATGGCTGGAGAAGAGATTGAAAATGTCAACAATTTCATCTTACTTGAATCCACAATTAACACCCTTAGTACTAGCAGTCAGGAATTAAGGAGACACATTGCACTTGGAAAATATGCAATGAGGAAACTCTCCAAATTATTGAGGTGTAATCAAGCCAGCTTGAGGACTAAGGTGCATGTGATTCAGGCCTAGTCTTTCCAATAACTTGCTATGCATCTGAGAGCTGGACAACGGATAAGCATGTCAGAAGAATTGATACCTTTGAGCTGTGGTGTTGGAAAAGAGCACGGAATATTGCAGGAACTACCAAAAGAACAAATATGTCTTAGAGAGGGTGCAGCTGTAGGGCTCTTTGGAGGCAAGAATGATGATGAGGCTTCGTCATACTCTACATCCTTTGGGCATGTTGCTGGAGGGGCTATTCCTTGGAAAGGAACATGATGCTAGGAAGGGTGGAGTGTTGGCAGAGGAGAGGAAGACCCTTGACCAGGTGGATTGGCATGGTGACTGCCGCAATGGGCTCTTCTCTGTCAGGAAGAGATGATGGCACAGGATAGAACAGGGTGCTTATAGAGTCACTATGAGTCCTACTCGACATGACGGCACCTGACAACAATGACAACAGTAACAGTTTACAGAGCAAAACATTTTTCCACTCTATAGTTTCAGTTTCTTGGGAGAAAGCGGTGGTAGTCTAGTTCTGTAAGCAGAGACTTGGAAATCCCACGGAGCAGTTTCTGCTGTGTCCTGTGCAGTCACTATGTTGTTGTTGATAGCCTTTGAGTCGAGCACAACTCATAGCGACCCTATGAACAAAAGGCCTGAAGGCCCTCTACAACTATCGACATTTATCAAAGTTTAAAGAATTTCCCGGGGCATGTTGTTTAGGAAGTGGATGCCACTCCTGCTTCCAAACCTGTCATAGACAGGTTTATTGGTTGAGTCGCCTGCAATGCATAGCAACCCTCTGTACAGCGGCTCTGAACATTTCCATGTCCTGGGCCAGTCTCACTAATTCTGACACACCAGGCACTCTGAGTAGGAGGCAATTCCACAGTCCTGGGTTTGGTTTGGGTATTGCATAAGTTTATCCTCGGACAGTCCTTACACACCTCTCAGTGTGTCCGTGCTCATCCCATGTCTGCTCAGGTTCCCCATTTCCTTGCATCCACATTTTCTTCCTTTCTGCCTTTTCATCTTTGTTTTTGGGAATATGTCATTCTCTGAGAAATATGTTCCTCTTAGCTGCAACAATTTTATAGGCTTATCTGTTGCTTCACTGAGAAGTCTCTGGGAATGGCTTCAGTTCCAACAAACATTTTCTTAAGTCCCTGGTTTTGTGGATTCTAATGGACACAACGGGAACGCCTTGTCAGCGTTTCACAGCCTCCTAGATTCCAGCTGGGGCGACTGGAAGGTTTGGAGTGATTGGCTGTTTGGGGACTGACTGGACTAATCTAGACTTTTCATCCTTAAGTACCTCACAGTTGTCTGTCTGCTGGGACCTCAGCTCATGGATGTAAGCACCTCCAAGGCTTCTTCGTGTGATCTGGGATTCTTCACAGGGTGACAGTTCGAGTGTGAGGCCCTCGGTAATCACCCCCAAAATGGCCTCAGTCACTGTCTGTCCAGCCAGCCCTCAGACACTACATGGCACAGTGTATGAGGAGTCAACAGTGTCCCTGGGCTATGCCTGTCTGCAGAGGGGCCTGGCCAAATGGAGCGATATGCCCACCTCTCCTTTGTGGTGGCTTAACATGGAAGAGTCACAAGAAATTATCAGGGAACTACAGATGAAGCTGCCATCTCTGCAGTTCATTATAAAGGCTCAGAGAATGAACTGTTTACTTCAGGAATGAAGACAGCTGTTTTACAACTGGCCCCTAGCCAGTGCTTTGACCGTGGACTGTTTATTGTGAGAGCAGTAAGGTGATGCTTTCTCTTCGTGCTCATTGTTGCTGAGTCAGAACTGACTCAAAGCTGACCCTCCAGTGGGTTTTTAGAGGTTGTAAATTAGATTGGAGTTGCTTGCCCATCTTTCTCCCTTGGCACAGCTAGTGGATTTGAACCGCCTGCTTTGGGGTTGGGAGCGCAACTCCTTACCCACTAGGCTATTAAAATTCATATACTCGAGGTAGAGGTGGGGGGTTGCAGGGGATTGTGTACCAATGAAGGAGTTTTTTCTTTTGCTTTTCAAGGAGAAGAGCGAACTGGGGTTGGGGCTGGGGTGGGCGGGGAGAAACGTGCAATGATGAATGAATGGAAATCCAAAATCTCTGTAAATGTTCATTGAAATGAATAATAATAAAAAAGGTCAGTCATCTTTCTTCTTTATTGTTCTATATAAATGCACCCCGGTCTCCCTAGAGGGGTGCAGTTTTTACCCAGCCTGCCACCCCTGTATGCTTACAGCTCTCCTGGGCTGTAAGCTTCTCCTATAAACCTCCTGTCTTTTGCACGTCTCTGAGTCAGTGTTTCTGTCTCTCAGAAAACATCTAGATGGAGGGTTTTGCTATTTGGGGAGTGGCCTCAACAGTGACAGTAACTCTACTCAGATGGTGGCCCAGTGAACAAGACAGAAGTGGCATTGTCTTTTTCTTTTTTTCTATTTTACATTATTTTTTAAAAAATTGGTTTGCTTACAAAGTTTATATACATTGTGTTTCACACTGTTCTTCATTCACATTGTTTCATGCAATCATTCTCACACGTTTTGTAAAATCAATCACCATTGGACCTGGCCCATCATTACCCTTTTTGCCCAGATCCTTCCCATTTGCTTCCGCCTTCCCTCCACCCACCAAACTGTGCAGCTCTGCGGTCTAATCTTTTATGACAGCCTCTGCAAGAGTGTCATTTCTGCCCCAATTTCTTTGTTAAAAACACATTTCAAATATACAAGGGCAGGAATTATATGGCATCTTTTATAATTTCAACATAATAGGCAAATAAGAACAATGGAATCTTTAGAAAATATAATTGATGCCAATCATTTTCCTTCACTGTACTAACATACATTCCAAAGGATATCTAGCATCCTTAGAAGAGTGGTCCAATGTTCTTCCCATTCAAAATAGAGTAAAATTAACTTTATTTGCATACATTGTGTTTTATAAAATTAATCACCATTGGGCTATGCCTACCATTACCCCGTCTTTTTGGGCCCTCGCTCAATCTTTCCCATTTCCTTTACCTTCTCCCTTCCCTTCACCCACTATATTGTGTGACCTTGTGATTTGCCCCCTACCCATCCTCACCCCTCTATTCTTACCCCTTGTACCCCCAAACACATTTTACTAGTTATCCTTCTATTTTTACAATAATAATCTTATGCAGTATCTGTCCTTATGAGACAGCGTTGGTATGAAACATAAAGTCAATGAAGGTAAGTATAAAAATCTGCATAATAAAAAAAATTGTTACACATAATGTAAAAACCATTATATGTAATGCAGCTGAAAAATAAGAAAGCAAGGAAAAAATATTTGAGAGAAACCTAAGTCCATCAGAAGGCTGGCTGATGCCTGCCAAGGTTTATCGGCCCATTCTGCAGCATGAATCTAGTTTAAAGGGAACATGGGGATTCTGAGATCACCTGCTTTTAGTGCCATTTAGCCCCCTTCTTTATGCATCTTAACTACAGATTTAACTGTAAGCTGGTTTCTTTCTGTAAGGTAGGTAAGAAATCCCAGATGCCAAATTCTTCCCAAAGTGGTGTAGCACTTTATCATCTCTAACATTAATTATTCCTCCTTCCCTCAGCCCTCAGTCCTGTAGAAGTCTGTAATTTCCTGGAGAGTATCACAGAAACTTAAAAACGATCAAGGAAATGGCTACTAAGCTTGAGGCAGCAAGTCCCACATCCACCGATCAGCCTGGAAGGGTGGCTGGTATAGGCTGACACTCACTCATGGTAGCAGACTGGTGGGGAGCGGGCCTCAAACTTCCAGGTTGTGGCTCTCACAGCAGCTCAGTCATGTTAGATGAAGTGTCTGAAGCAAAAAGGGTGAAGCCCCCCTCTACTCCCTGAAGGACACCTGCGGGCACCTTACAGTGAGGACCTCAAGGATGCAATATTTATGGATTGCTGCATGATTCTCAAAAATGAATAAAGCTGTTTACAAGGGAAAAAAAAAAAGGGTGAAGCCTTCCAAGAATGTTCCTCTATATCAGATCTATAACTTCACCTCCGAGAGAGGTGGTGACTTGAAGCCTACCTTCGAGTAAGGTGGATATTCAAGAAAAGACATACTCTACCCTAACCCCACATCATTAATACAACAAAGAACCTGCTACAGAGAGAGCACAGACAAAAGGGCTAGAATTTACAAAACGGAAGACTAACTGGAAAGGCCATATTCATTGCAAGACCCAAGTCCTAAGTAATAGTATTCATAACCTAATTATGATGTGCTCCTTGTAACATAAAAGAATTACAGGAAGCATCTGGCTGCATAATTTCAGGCAAATCCTTTCTCAGTTGTGCACAACCTCAAAGCCATGCCACTGTCCTTCATTTCAAGTGCCTTTGTTGGCTCCCAAAAGTAGGCAGTTTGAATCCACCAGTTGCTTCAAAGGAGAAAAATAGCAATTTCCCATGTGATTTACAGCTTCTGAAAAGCCACTGGAGGGTCAGTGTTAAGCCTGTTCCCACTGGACGGCACAGATTAACAAGGGAAAACACTAAAGGAACCAAACTTACCCCAAAGATGTCAAAATGCATTTTAAAAAAAGAAATTTGATTTAATATGTTTACGGCATTGAAGTCTATGGGGGAGAGAATAGTCTAAAAGTATTATATTTTAGGGCATTATTTTTA
>NW_006399764.1:10918472-10950657 GCF_000299155.1 Elephantulus edwardii | reverse complement strand
CAATAAGAATCACACAAAGGACATGAAGATTAGATCAGAAAGGAAGCACAATCAAAATACACAAATATTTAACTTCATTAACAGTCAAGGAAAAGACGGGTGTGCATTTGTTTATTCAATACACAGAGAGCAATTTCTACCACTTCCTAAATGTACTTAAATGTGCTATTTTAATATAAAAACCAAGTCATTAAAAAAAAAAGACAGTATGAAAATTTGTGCCAATACAGAAATCATAAAAAGCGTTAAAATAAATCAAAACTTGTAAAGACAGCAAGAGTCAGATACCTGGAAGCCAATTCTTTTTGCCTTGGTTCCTGAGTGTTATTATGGGACTGTCAATAAAGAAAAAAGGGGTTCCTGACTTACACTGCCCATCTCCCACATAGAGGGGATGTACTGTTAGTATGTGTATGTGTGTATAATATATACCTATATTGTTGTCATGTGCCTGAAGTTAGAACATACTCATAGCTGACCCTCTGTGGGTTTTCAGAAGCTGTAAATTCCCCAGGACAAGACTGCCTTTCTTGCTCGGAGCAGCTGGTGGATAGCTTGTAGGTCTGAATTGTGTGCCTTTGGGTTGACATCGCAACACCTTAGGCCACCAGAGGTATCTATATATACACATAAGACACATACAACATACATATACAATAGAAAAGAAGTCCAGAAAGGGCCTTCATAATCACTCACTACAGAGGACTCTTATTATTCCATCTGTTGGTAAGATTCCATTAAGAGATCTGCTCATGTGGTTGCCAAGCAGTAGAGAAGAGCCTTGGTATTGAAGAGGCTGAAGATTTGCTTTAGTGCTGCCTGCAGGACAGATGTATACTAGGCTTTTAGTGGCTGGTGTTTCAGGGAATCTGAAGCTGGTCCTGTCTTTTAGATATGACAGAAAGGACACGTTTCTGATTTGTCGTAAAAGACTTTTCTTTCCTGCTTACTCAGGTACAGCCCTGAGGCAAGTCACACAGCTGTCAGGACACACAAAGGCAAAGGCAGCACCAGGGCAATGGCCCCAAGTCACAAAGTAATGGCATTGTTAGGCTTGCTAAATTGCTAGAATGCCTCCCAAGTTCTTTAACTTTTGTTCAGAAGACTGCTTTGTTTTTTCCCCTTAAGTTTTACTGAAGAAAAAAAATTAAAATAGTGAAACCTAAATTTAGTGAGTAAAAAGAATTTTTGAAATTCTGGCTTTGCTAAATAACCTACAACAAATAAATATGTTACATCAACATCAAAGCAGGAAAATAATCCAAGTTTCATATCATGAAGCCATTTAGTCAAATGACATATCTGGTCATCAATTTAATGTTATAGCCCTTATTACCTACATTCAGTATTACAGAGTATTACATAGACATTTATTCTCTAGTACTTAATTCCCATCTGAATAGCCTATTTGTGGGGGGAAAATGCAAAAACTATTACGTAGAGCTTAAACGAAAATGAATTTTAAAAGTTATGCATGTGTGTTTTTCTTTCTCTAGAAAGTGTTATTAACAGCTGACTTTGGGCATTTTTGAGCTAATATTTCCAATTTATTGTTTTTCAAGTCTTCCTAAGAAATGCCATAGTCTCAATCCACAGAGTTTGGTGAGCTGACAGATGCCAAAAATTATGAAGAGAGAGAGGAAGCTACTACTACTTGGCAACCTTTTATTTTTGTCTTAGGTTGCAACATGCTGCCTCCCTCTTGTTCTACAGTCAAGGATGAAAACTTTGAACTCTGAAGCATAATGAACAGAGTTATGTTTACTACAATCACCTGTAATGTGATTTACACAGCACTGCAAAAAGGACATCTAATTTAAACATTTTCCACACATCTCTTTTCATTTGTTAAAACAGCTGGCTACATGGAATATATTTTTGGAATGCATTTGTTAGCTACTTGATAAAAATACTAAGCCAAATAGCACACATCAGTTAGCTTTTTATCTAATAACTGTACCAAGCATTTTAAGAAGAGATACAACTGAAGGAAAAAATAGAACATCCATGATGCACTGCAAAGGTCTCAGGTCGTAAGTCCTAGGAATGATCTGAAGGTGCTGAAAGAGGAGATTCTCTAGACGGTGACCCGGGGTTTTCTTCAGGTGGAAAAACCGTGAGGGTACAAGCCCGGATGCCGCCAAGTGACTCCGGAAGGTCAAAAACTTTGTGCCACTCATCTTTCTCTGGGTCGTATTTCTGGACAATTTCCACCATGCAACGATTATTCCAAGAATACCCACCAACAACATATATTTTATTTTCAAAGACGGCAACTCCAACATCACTCTGACCCCTTAACATAGCAGCAATCGGTGTCCACTGGTCAAGGGTCGGTGAATAGTATTCACAGCTTAGAACGTCATCATAGTCGCTTGTCCCCCTGAAGTGATTGCCACCAATGACATAAAGTTTGTCTCCAACCGTGCACATGCAATGCAGGCCTCGGACAGTCGTCATTGGCGCTTTCTGTGTCCATTTGTCTGTGTCAGGGTCAAAGCACATGAGCTCATTTTGGAAAGTATCGTGGGTGATGCCTCCTGAAATGTACATTAAGCCCCCGTACACTGTCCCCGCGTGGCCGTAGTGAGGTTCGCTCATTTTTGCCACATAGCTCCACTCATTCATTCTGGGGTTGTAACATTCTACTGTGGCCAGTTCACCAGCTGCGCTGCGCCCACCAACCGCATACAAATGTCCCTTGAGGGCGCTCAAGTGGAAGAAGGTGCGCTTTTCATTTAACGAAGCAACTTGCATCCACTTATTATACCTCGGATCAAATCGAAACACCGTATCGACAGCGGTTTTGCCTTTCGTGTCGTAATTACTCTGACCTCCAACTACATAAAGAAAGTTCCCGATGACGGCAATGCCGTGCTGGTACCGAGGGGCATCCATGGGGGCTAAGGATTTCCACTCTTGCGCCCTCTCATCATACATTCTTAATTCTTTACTGACAACCAGCTGCTGCCTCAAAACTCCTCCCAGAGTAACCAAGTGAGTGGAGTCGGATCGGATGGCAGTTCTGTCTGACTGCATCACCGGCTGCATATACGGCATCATCTGGTAATTGCTAGCCTCCAAGAGCAAATTCACACAGGTGTTATCCGTTCTCATGAAATCCACAGTCTGTACATAATTGATGAGGTCCTGCGGTGTCATCAGTGGAAATCGGATGTTCTTCATTAATTTTGCGGCATAATCCATGCGCGGGTCTTCCAACCTTAGCCAGCGACAGGCGGCCTTGAAAAGTTCAAGTTCAGAGCAGTGCTTCAGGCTGTTACTGGAAAGCACAAAGGCCAGCCTTTCAAAGGGAAGCTTGAGGAACTCCCCGGTACTCAACAAGGCCGGGAAATTCTTGAGGATGAAGTTATTGACGTATTTGTCCACTTCGATAAGGTTGTAGGTGTTGGCAATCCGCCCCACCTCCACACAGTTATCCAAAGACACCCCTGAGATCAGAAAGACTTTACAGAAGTCCAGAACGGGTAAAATCTGCAGGAAGCTGGCAGCCTCCAGTGTGTCTTGAAGGTTGTCCATATTCAGAGAAAGCTTTGCTGTATAGATGAAATCGATGATCTTCTTCAGCCCAACCTTGTTCACCCCATGAAGCTTAATGCACATCAAATCCTGTTCTTTCATGCCCCCTGTGAACATGGCTTTGAAATAATCACTGGCAGACGCCATCATAGCGCGGTGGACAGGGAAGATCTCGTCCCCGTCCCCGGGCACTAGAGTCACATCGCAAAGCAATCCTTCTATTCTAAGCTGATCGAAGCCTTGCAAAACCACCGAGCTGTGCGTATTGCTGGTGAAAAACCGCGTGGTCCCGGCCTTGCAGGGCTGCAAATGGGCAGAGACGCCCATTTCACCGTTGCCAAGCGACACTTTCATGGGCGCACCTTCCGCTTTGCACAACACGGTGTGTACGGGCTGCAGAAGGCAGGTGTGTTCAAGGAGCCGAGGACATGCACGGGGCCAGCCGGTCAGCTGGCTTTTCCCGACTAACAAGGGCCCGCGGTCGCGCAGCCGCCCCTCGGGGCACAGCTGTCACTCATGCACCAAGAACTGTTTCGGGGGACCACACAGCGCCACGGACCTCAGAGCTGATTATTAGGCAGCTGAGTCATCCCCCGCAGGCAATGAAATGACCCGGTTCACCTCGTCCGGCCCGCGCCGCCGCGCCTTCGCCAGGCCCGCTCCGAGCCGAGAGCGGGGGAGGCGCCGCCACGTCCTGCAGCTCCGCGGCGAGGCCGGGACCTCCGCCAGCGGCCCGCTGTCCCCTCCGCTGTCCCCTCTGCTGTCCTCAGTGAGTCGCCGCGGCCGCAGGCCAAGCTCTGCGCAGGGAGCTGCGACGATGGCCTAGGCCGTGGCCTGGACAGCGGAGCGAGCGGTGGACGCCGACCGAGTCCTTCCGGAAAAGCTGGGCCTCCGGATTCCGAGAGCTAGGAGCGGCCGGGATGCGACTGCGGCTGCGCGCCCTTCTGACCTCGCCACTGCGCAGGCGCGGGGTGGGGGGTGTGGAGGGGCGAGGGAGTGCGCCAGGGGCGGGGCCGCGGCGCTATGCACTGCCTCACTCTCGGCCAGCGAGTGCGGGGCCAAGTGGGTCAGGGGTTCGCTGTCCTTATTGGCTGGGTCTGTGCTTAAGTTCACACCGATTAGCTTCTGTCTTGTAAATGACAAGGAAACCCAGCCAGTTTTAGGTGGAAAGAAAATGCGGCAGAGAGGAGGATGAAAGGAAGAGAATGGTTTTTTTTCTTTATAAAATACTATAATTTTATTTCCCCCAACGCAATTTAAAGACTCAATTATAAATTTTGTTCAAATTTTCAAAGATATTGTTTGAAACATATCTCTTTTTACGAAGTTGTGACACTGCGATGTAAATAAGACATTCTGAATTTTTTTACTCACTGCAAGTCTTTGATTAAAAAAATTGGCTTTCATACTTCCCATTTTCCATTAGCAATTTTAAAAAGGCTACATCAGTTTTTAACAATTGTATACACACACGTATACACACACATATATACACACACATATCTATACACACACATAGATATATATATATAATACTATTCTAAGAATTGGCTGAGAGAACTATTTCAGGAAGTAGCATACAATCAAGAACTTGGTAATAAAGGAGGAAGTTCAAGCTGCAATGAAGGCATTGGCAAAATATAGTGCTCTAGGAATTAATGGAATACCAGTTGACGTGATTTAGCCGATATATAGCCTTGGATGTGCTCATTAATCTATGCTAAGAAATTTGGAAGACAGTTACCTACCTGGCCAACTGACTTGAAAAAAAAATAAGTATTTGTTTCTATCACAAAAAACCAGGTGGAAATTCCCAATAATACTGTTAATTATCATGTACAAGTAAACTTTTGCTAAAGATTGCCCGAAAGCAGAACAATACCTTGATAGAGAATTTCCAGACATTCAAGATGAATTTAGAAGAGGTTATAGCACCCATGGTATCACAACTTATGTCAGATAGATCTTGCAAGAGAGCAGAGTATACCAGAAAGATGTCTCTGTGTTTTATTGACTACACAAAGACATTTGACTGTGTGGATGACAACAAATTAGGGCTAACACTCAGAAGAGTAGGAATCTCAGAGCACTTAATTGTGCTCATATGAAATCTATACGTAGACCAAGAAGCTGTTCTTTGAACAGAGCAAGGGAATGCTACATAGCATAAAACAATAAAAGATGTGCTTCAGGACTGTATCCTTTCTCCATACCTATGCAATCTATATAATGAGCATATAAATCAAGAAGCCTGATTTTATGAGGCATCAGGATCTGAAGAAGACTCATTAACAACCTGTGTTATGCAGATGACAAAACCTTGCTTGCTGCAGGTGTAGAGGACTTGAAATACTTGCTGCAGAAGGTCAAAGACTACAGCCTTCAATATGGATTACATCTCAATATCAAGAAAACAAATTCTTACTCCTAGACCAGTAAACAAAATCATGATAAATGCAGATAAGATTGAAATTGTGAACAATTTCATAGATTGAAATTGTCAACAATTTCATCTCGCTTGGAACCACAATCAACCCCCTAGTACAAGCAGTCAAGAAATCAAAGATGTGTTGCATTGAGAAAATCTGCTGTCAAGGGACCTCTCCAAAGTGCTAAAGATGGAACACTATGCAGCATACAGGAACAATGATTTTGTAAATTACTACCTAACTGGGGAAGGACTGGAGAGGATTATGCTGAGTGAGCCAACTCAGTCCTATAAGGACAAATATTGTATAAGACTATTATTGTAGAATGAGGGGAAGAGGGCAGAGGTGTTTAATTAAAGGGTCATATAATTTGGTGGGTGGAAGGAGGGGTGGATGAAACAAATGGTAAAAGTCTGGTATGAAAAACAATGTATACGAACTTTGTAAATAAACCAGTATATACAAAGTGCTGAAGAACAAGGATGTCAAAAAAAGCAAGGATGTCAACTTAAAAGACTAACGTGCACCTGGACAGAGCCAGGGTCTTTTTGATTCCATCTGAAATTTGGACATTGAATAAGGATAACAGAGAATAATAATCGATACCTGTAAGTTGTGCACTGCAAAAATAACAAACAAATATGTCTTGGAGAAAGTGCAATCAGGGTGTTCCTTAGAGGCAAGGATGGTGAAACTACATCTCACATACTTTGGAGAATGTTGTTAGAAGGGGCCAATCCTTGGAAAAAGGTATCATGCTTTGAAAGGCAGAGGGTCAGAGAAAAAAGAGGCAGACCTTCAATAGGACAGTTTAGCACAGTGACTGAAACAATGGATCTAACTATATCAGATGTGACGAGGATGGCACCGCAGAGAGCAGGGCTCAGATCTTTTATTCATGGGGTTGCTATGAGTTGTAGTCTGCTCAATGGCACCTAAAAACAATGCATGCTAAAAGGGAGCTCTGCTGGGTTAAAGGCAAGGAATTTTATTGCCAACCCAAAGTCCTCTGGTTCAAATCCACCAGCTGCTCTGCGTGAGTGAGATAGGCCATTTCCCCTCATGGCATTTACTAGTGGGGAGACAGGATCAGATATCAGTCACACAGTACATAACAACAACAATACAGGTTGTAGTTTCCTTTGCCCATTTTTAATTTGTTCTTGGGTATGTAAATTCTTGCCCATTGTCTTATAGAATCTGTAAAAAACTTACAGAATCTGGACTCAACATAATCATTGTCTCACCAGTGCAAAAAAAAAAAAAAAAGGAATATTTTTGTCTTGTTAAAATTTTTTCAATGGATCATTTGGAGTAAAAATTCATAATTATATTTGGTTTTAGTTCAATTATTTTTAGATATTTTTGTTTTGGAATAACATTAACTCTAATTGCTTATAGTAATTAATTACAGTGTCTAACCAGATGCTTAGCTTTGATGGTCTAGTGCTAAGGAACTGCACTGCCAACCAAAAGGCAAGTGGTTTGAATCCACCAGCTACTTTTCAGGAGAAGGAGGCATTTTGTTGTCATTTGGTGTCATTGTGTCAAGTACAACTCATAAAGACCCTATGAACAGATCTGAACCCTGTCTTATCCTGTACCATCCTCACCATTTCTCACAAATCTGAGCTCATTGCTGCAATCACAATGTCAATCCATCTCGTTGAGGGTCTTCCTGTCTTTCCCTCACCCTATGTCTTTCCAAGCATTATGTCATTTTCCCCCCTTTTTTTCATTATGTCCTTTTCTAAGGAATGGCTTTTGCTAGCAACATGGTCAAAGTATATGGGAGGAAGCCTTGCCATCCTTGCCTCCAAGGAGCATTCTAACTGCACATGAACTTCTTCCTTTGTTACCAGTGGTACTTGATCATATCCTCCTTCCTAGGATGACTATTTATCAGCCAATTCTTTTTTTGAGGGAGTGGAGATACGGTGACTTTGTATGTTCCATCCACTTTCTTTGATGCTTCCTGCAGCATTCAAGATTTTGCTCAGAGTATCCTTCAGTGTTGCAATGCTATGCTTGAGTTTATTTTCAGTTTGAGAAATGCCAAACAAGTTCTTCCCTTCTTATTCTCCCAACCCCAGCTCTTTGCACATTTCAATATTTGATTTTTTTTTCCTTCTGGAGTTGTTATGTGCCATCAAGTTACCTGTGACTCATAGCTCTAATCCTGAGCCAATGTCATCGTCTTTGACAGACCTATTCCTATTTCTTTAGTCACTCACTGAGTTGATCCATCTCATCCAGGGTCTTCCTCTCCTGTGTTGTCCCTCCACACTTCTAAGCATGATGTCCCTCTCTGAGGATTTGTCCCTCCCAGCCACGTGTCCAAATATGTGAGATGGAGCTTCAATAGCCTTGCCTCCAGGAAGCAGCGTGTTTTCTCCCTCTCCAGGACAGACCTATTTGTTCTATTGGTATTCCATGGCATATCCAACACTCTTCTCCAACACCACACTTCAAAGGTATCATTCCTTCTTCTATCATCCATAGTTACTGTCCAGCTCTCCAGAATGGATTTCACCTGATGGTATGTGTCGGAATAAGATCGATTACATTGCTTCAGAAGCTCAATATCCACTGTGAAAACTAGGCCAGGTGCTGACTGTGCAACAGACCACCAACTACTCATGTGCAAGTTCAAGCTGAAGCTAAGGGAAATTAAGTCGAATCCATGGGAAGCAAAATATGACCCTACCTGAATTTCAAAACCATCTCAGGAACAGGTTTGAGGCCTTGAACACTAATGAGCAAAGACCAGACGAGCTGTGGGAGAATGTAAAAAAATATCATCCAGGAAGAATACAAAAGGTCATTGCAAAGATAGAGGAGGAAGAAAAGACCAAGATGGATGTCAGAAGAAACGGAATATTGCATTAGAGCACCGAGAAGCCAAAGCAAAGAGAAGAAATGAAGATATTAAGGAGTTGAACAGAAGATTACAATGGGCAGCGAGGGAAAAGTAAAGTATTACAATGAAATATGCAAAGAGCTGGAGTCAGAAAATCAAAAGGGCCAAACTCAGCATTTCTTAAGCTGAAGGAACTGAAGAACAAAGTCAAGCCTCAAGTTGTAATATTTTAAGGATGCTTTAGGCAGGATAGTAAATGATCCAAGAAGTATTAAAAGAAGATGAGAAAAGTATACAGAGTCATTGTACAAAAAGGAACTGGTGAATACATGAGAATTTAATGAAACAATGTATGAGCAAGTATTTCATTTAGCAGAGTATTTTCCATAGAGAGGTGTCTTAACATAAGTTGCTGTTTTTGTTATATATCATCAAGTTGGAACCAATTCATAATTGACACTGTAGCAAGTTTTCAGAGGTAATAAATTGCAAGGGAGGAGACTTCTTCTCTTTTTTCTATGGAGTGGCTGGTGGATTTGAACGTGAATCTTTGCCAGTATACCTTGACTACTAGGCCACCAGAGCTCCCTATAGCAACTACATTTTCTTTTGTTTTTCATACACACATATTTGTTGTTGTCGTTATTGTGTACCATCAGATCAGAACCCACCCACAGCTGACTCTCCAGCAGGTTTTCAGAGGCAGTTAATTGCATGGAAAGAGACTGCCCACCTTTCTCCCATGGAGCAGTTGGTGGATTCAAACTATGTGCCTTCGGGATTACAGTGTAGCTTCTTGTCACTAGGCTGCCAGAGCTCTGAAACAGTATATCTTTCCACTCTCCTCAAAATAACTGACTGTGAAAACATGACAGCCTAAAAAAAAAAAAATCTAGAAAGCATGCGGAGCCCATTCACATGGTAGCTAACTGATTTTTCTATTCCCTCATGAAATGGTGACTTGTTTAAACAAACATCTAGAAGAGATTTGAACTAACTACTAAGCTAAAGTTGAAAGGACACATAAGCACACACACAGAGCAGATTCTTTGCTCATCTCCACTTTCATGTCTCAGCAACGTGAACTGAGAATCATACAGCTGCTTCCTGTTCCTCTGTGGTTTCTGATTATCAAAATTTTCCTTTTTATGTTGAAACCACCAATTGAGAGCAAACAACCTTTTGAAAAAAAGCCTTCATCCACCTCTTTGTAAGGTTTCCTTTTTGGACCTGTGAAAACCTAGAAAGATGCCGACAATCCTAGTTATTGTTGTTAGGTGCCCTGGAGTCAACTATTCATAGTGACCGTATCCTGCCTTATGCTCACCGTCTCTGATATGCTTAAAACCACTGTAAAGTCAATGGGTCAATCGTCTTGTCGGGGATCTTCCTCTCTTTCTGGCACTCTGTCTTTCCCAGCATGATGTCATTTTTTCAACGTCTGGCCTCTTCTGATAACATGTTCAACATACATGAGATGAAGGTTCACTATCTTTGCGTCTGAGAAATCCCCTGGCTGCACATTTTGATAAAGGTGAAGTTTCCAGTTAGTGTTTCTGTGTTTTAAGGAAACGGAAAAGTGATCAGAAGAAATTTTCAATTTGAGAATTTCAGTATCAAAGACAAGTAAATTGCCTTTTAGCAAGGTTCCATACAGGTTGCCCTGGAAATTTGGAAAGTATAAGAGATCTATATTTGTTCCCATTCCAAAGAAAGGCCACCCAACAGAGTGCGGAAATTATTGAACAATGTCATTAATATCACATGGAAGTAAGATTCCACTGAAGATTATCCAAAAATGACTGGAACAGCACATCAACAGAGAACTGCCAGAAGTCCAGGCTGGGTTTAGAAGGGGTCATGGTACTAGGGATATTGTAGCTGATGTTAGATGGATCTTGGTTAAAAGCAGGGAGTGCTGGAGGAATGTCTATCTGTGTTTCATCAGTTATACAAAGGTGTTTGACTGTGTGACCCACAACAAACTGTAGCTTGATCGTGCTAATGTGAAACCTATACTTGGATCAGGAGGCAGTTGTCAGAACAGAGCAAGGGAACACTGCATGGTTCAAAATGGGGAAGGGTGTAAGCCAGGGATGTGTCCATACCTATTCAATTTATATGCATAACAGATTATCCGGGAGGCTGGGCTCTATGAGGAGAAGTGTGGCATCAGGATTGGTGGATGATTCATGAACAATCTGTGTTATGCAGATGACACAACTCTACTTGTTGAAACCGAAGAAGAACAGAAGTGCTAGCCTTCAATATGGATTGAGGCTCAATGTCAAGAATACAAGGATTCTCACCACTGGGCCAATTAGCAGCATCAGGATGGATGGTGAAGAGATTGAGATTGTTCACAGCTTTAGTCGGCTTGGCTCCACAGTCAACACTCATGGCACCAGCAGCCAGGAAATAAAAGATGTATTGCGATGGGAAAGTCTGCTGTTAGAAACCTCTCCAGAGTACTGAAGAGCAATGGTGTCACTCTGGAGACTAAGGTGCACCTAAAAAAGGCCATGGTATTTGCAATCACTTGCTATGTGCCAGAGAGCTGGACAATGACTAGGGAGAATAGAAGGAGAATTGATATCTTTGAGCTGTAGCATTGGACAAGAGTATTGAATATACCATGGAATGCTAAGAAAATGACCAGGTTCATCCTGGAGAGGGTTAAACTGGGCTGCTCTTTGGAGGCAAGGATTCTGAAGCTTCATCTCACATACTCTGAACATGTTGTAAGGACAGACCAGTCATTGGAGAGGGCTATCATGCTTGGGAGGGTGGAGGGACAGCGCAGGAGAGGAAGACCCCCTGAGGTGGATTGATTCAGTGACTGGAGTAATGAGAATGGGTGTGTAGGAGACAGTAAGACTGGCACAGGACAGAGCAGGGTTTAGGGCTGTTGTACACAGGGTCGCTATGAGTTGCAGGCAACTCTATGGCACATAACAATAAACAACATCCTTTTCTGATTCTTTGGTGAGAACTTTATGATAGAATTTGAAAATTTTACTTTGTTGTTAGACTCCACTTATACAACTCTGAAACTTTTGTAATTTCAGGGTTGAATCCAGCTGTTATTTAATTTTTTAATATTTATCCATTGTGGGTTTTTAAGCATTAACTTTTATTTTAAAAAGAAAAAGTTTAATTTGTACACATCAACTGAGCAGCTAATCCTTGGTACATCCACACAATACAGTATTATGCATAGCTTGAAAAATGGTAAGAAATTTGTGAAATATTGCACAAAATGGATTATTTTAGAACAAATTATGAGTGACAGAAATTAGTTACAAAAGGATAATTATGGTATATGGGCCTCACCTGATGACTACACAAGCCTCAGATTAACTATGTCTGTGGAAAGAGTTACTGGAGAAGCATAATATCAACAGTCACAACCAGGTCAAGTGCTGACTGTGGAAGGGACTATAAATTATTCATGTGCAAGTACAAGCTGAAGAAAATAAAAACAAGTCCACAGAACCAAAATACAATCTTGAGCCTATACCACTCAGATTTTAAAATCACCTTAAGAAGAGGTCTAAAGGGAACTCTGGTGGCCTAGTGGCAAGAAGCTGCACTGCAATCCCAGAGGAGTGCAGTTTGAATCCACCAGATGCTCTGCTGGAGAAGGGGGAACAATATCCTCCTGTACCAGTCAGATCCAATTTGATAGTACACACATAAAAAATGATAAAATTAGGGGTAAAAAAGGAATAGGTTTGAAAAAGAAATAATTTTTTTAAAAAAATAATAGGTTTGAGGCATTGAACACAAATGGTTAAAGATCAGATGGGTTGTAGAATGACATCAAGGATCTCACCCATGAAAAAAGCAAAAAGTCATTTTAAAGAGAGGTAAGAAAGAAAAGGCCAACATGGATGTCAGAAGAGACTCTGAAAATTGCACTAAGAATGTTGAGAGCCACAAAGGCAGCATCATGATAGACAGACAGCTTACTTGGTTCCACCAGCAACACTCTTGGCACCAGCAGTCAGGAAATCAAAAGACGAATTGCATTGGGCACATCTGCTGTCAGGGATCTCTCCAGAGTACTGAAGAGCAGCAATGTCAGTCTGCAGACTAAGGTTTGCCTGATCCAGGCTATGATCTTCGCAATTACTTCCTATGCATCAGGAAGCTGGACAATGACTAGGGATGACAGAAGGAGAACTGGTATCTTTGAGCTATAGTGCTGGAGAAGAGTATTGAATATATACTGGACTGCTAGGAAAACAAACAAGTTAGTCCTAGAGAGAGTGAGACCAGGCTGCTCCTTGGAAACAAGGATTCTGAAGCTTTGTCTGACATATTTGGACATGTTTCAAGGCAGGATCAGTCCTTAGAGAGGGACATCATGCTTGGGAGGGTGGAGGGATACCATAAGTGAGGAATACCCTCGGTCAGATGGATTGATTCAGTGACTAGGGTAATAGGGGTATGTGTGCTGGAGCCAATAAGAGTGCCACAGGATAGAGCAGGTTTTAGGGCTTGTTGTACACAGGGTGGCTATTAGTCACAGGCAACTGATGGCACATAACAACAACAAATTAAATACTTTTATTGGTTTAATACTTGTAATAACTTTAAGACTACATCAATCCTTTCACATTAGAGAAAACTTAGAGAACTTAAGTGAATTGACCAAATTAACATTTATTCTGTGATAGAATCTATAGTCAATGCAGAATTTTATATTGTGATTTAGCAATTGCTTAACAGTCACAAAAGGACAAATACTGTATGGTGCCACTGTTGTAGAATGAGGCGGACATCAGGGTGGATGTAAGACTGAGAAAAATTGGATAAATTATGTAAACTGCATTGAAGCCGATGAGGGAGAGGACAGTTTAAAAGCAATATATTTTAGGGCATTATGATTATCATAAGAGTTTGGAATGAGGGTTGCAGAGTGGAGTATACTTGGGGTGGGGGTGGGGGGTGGTGCGGGAGGATTGTATACCAATGAAGGCATTTTTTCCTTTTGGTTTTCAAGGAGAAGAGCGAACTTGGGGGGGGGCAGGGAGAAAAGTGCAACAATGAGTGAATGGAAATCAAAAATCTCTGTAAATGTTCATTGAAATTAATAATAAAAAAGAGTAAATGTGGAACCTATAGAACCAAGAAAAAAAATTGGCAATTACATATTGACAAGAACTCATCTAAAATCTATAGAAAACTCCAACACCTCAACAAGAATCAAATAAACAACCTACTCAAGAAATAATAAGTCAGTGAACAATAAATACTGTTGAAGAAGTGCAAACACTGGAACTTATATATCACTGGTAAGAACATAAAATACTGCAGCCACTATGGAAAGCAGTTTAGCTCTTCCTTAGAAAATTCAGAATAGAAATACAGTTTGATCCGGCAATCTCAACACTGTGTGTGTGTGTGTGTGTGTGTGTGTGTGTGTGTGTGTGTGTGTCCCAAAGAAATAACTACTGCAGCACAAACTGATACACTCACACTCATGTTTATTGCAGCATTATTTAAAATAGCTAAAGGACTGAAACAACCCAAGGGCCCATCAATGAATAAATGGATAAACTACGATATATGCACACAACTGAAAAGCAATCATGATGAGTCTAGAGGACAATATGCTGAGTAAAATAAGTCTGTCACTAAAGGACAATCCTGTATAAGACCACTGTCATAAAAGACTAGAGAAATGTTTACATACAGACGGAATAAAAGTAATATGGTTACAGGGAGGGAAAGGTGCGAATATAAAATGAATTAATAGACGTTATTGTTGTCAGGGGTTATGGTGTTGACTACAATTCATAGCAACTGTACAATACCAGATCAGAGCCTCATCTTATTCTGTGCCCTCCTCACCATCTCTGATAAGTTCAATCCTGTTACTCAATCGTGGAGTCATCTTGTTGAGAGTCTGCCTCTCTTTCTCTGGCCTTCTCCCTCTCCAGCATTATGCCATTTTCCAAGGACTGGCCCCTATTGACAGCATGTCAAGAGCATAAGATGAAGTTTTATCATACTTGTCTCTAAGGAAGAGCTCTATTACCCTTCCTACAAGATATATTTGTTTGTTCTTTTGGCAGTATGGGATGTTTAGTACTCTTCTCCAACACCACAATTCAAAGGCATCAATTGTTCTTCTGTAAACATTATTCATCATTATTCCTTAATTATTGCATCCTTTCTCCATACCTATTCAATCTGCATGTAGAGCAAATAATTTGAGAAGCTAGACTATATGAAGAAGAAAGAGGCATCAGTATTGGAGGAACACACATCAACAGCCTTGTTATGCAGATGACACAACTTTGCTTATAGAAACTGAAGAGGACTTGAAGCACTTGATGTAGATCAAAGACTATATCCTCCAATATCAAGGATTACATTTCAATATCAAGAAAACAAAAATCATCACATTGTACCAATAGGCAAAATCATGAATTATAGAGAAAAGACTGAAGTAGTTAACAATTTTATTTTACTAATGTTCATAATCTACACCAAAGATAGGATCAGTCAAGCAATCAGAAGACTTGTTGCTTTGGGAAAATCTTCTGTCAAAAACCTTTCCAAAGTGCTAAAGAATAAAGATATCGGTTAAAAGACTAAGATGTGCCTAATTAAAGCCATGACAGTTTCAATTACTTTGTATGCATCTAAAAGTTGGAAAATGAAAAAGAATGACAATGAATAGATTCAAAACATGTATTTCTATGGCTTAAGGAAAAGAGAATACAGAATGAATGGAAGATTGGATACTGTTGGCATTGTAATTGACGTTATGAAACCAAATATACATGAATTACTGATTGAAAAAAAAAGAGACATTGAAAATTTTCACTCTAACCACAATAAAAAAAAATTAGCTAGCAAAAAAACTCCACATGCAAGTGCAGAATGCATAAAAGAAAACAAAAACAGAAATGGAAAGTTGAGGGGAAGCCATCCAGAAAATAGAAAGTAGTGTGTTCTCTATTTAAACCCATGCCCAGTGGAAGGTCTCCAGAGAACCTACAGGTCAAGGCTCAAAAGTCACCTCCATCAACCAGGACAGCAGCATCTTCCAGATTCCCAATGGCCCTCTCTTATTTTCTGCTGGTGGTCCTGGTGGCGTTGAGCTGCAACGCCACCTGCTGTCTGGGCTGTAAGATGGCTTGGAGCCATAGCCTGGCTAACAGAACTTTGACAGTTCTGCAAGAAATGAAGAGGATTGATCCTTCCTATTGCCTGAAGGACAGAAAAGATTTTGGATTTCCTCAGAAGGAGCTAGATGGCCACAAGTTCCTGAAGGCTCAAGCCATCTCTGTCCACCGTGACCTGATCCAGCAGATCTTCAACCTCTTCAGCAATCAAAATACATCTGCTGCTTGGAATAAGACCCACCTGGATGAACTGTGCACTGTACTTGATCAGCAGCTGAATAACCTGGAAGTCTGTTTGATGCAGGAGATGGAGAAAGAAGAAGGCTCCCTGATAAATGTGCGCTCCAGACTGGCTGTGAGGAAATACTTCCGGGGGATCACTGTCTATTTGGCAGAGAAGAAATACAGCCCCTGTTCTTGGGAGGTCACCAGAGCAGAAATCATGAGGGTCTTCTCGGCATTGACAAACTGGCAAGAGAGACTAAGACGTGAGGAAGGAGACCTGGTCCAATGAACAAGCTTTTCAGCAACTATTTCATTATGTCATACTTCTACAAATTCAGTTATTTCAAAAGACTAATTCTTTTAATAATCATGACAGGAACTGAATCCAACTTGTCAAATGTGTTTTCAGCAGTATTAAGCAATATTGTGTCTAACTGTATGGACACTAACTTGTTCTTTACATGCTAGTGTATCTATTTACCTATTAGTATTTATTTACTTATTTACCTATATATGTATATATTTATTTTTGTTCACATAATAAATATCCTATTTTGTGCATAAAATGATGTTCTTTTATATTTTATTAAATTATTCTTTTCTATGGTCATTAAATATTTATGATTGAAAATTTCCTGTACTTGTTTATTTTTATAAAAGAAACATCAAGCCTAACTATATAGGGTTTTTGTTGGTTTTTAAAAAAATTTTATACTGGTATAAAAATTTCTTATACATTGTTTGTCACACCAGATCATTCCCATTTCCTTCACCTCTCCCCTTCCTCCACCTATCAGACTGTAGGAGCCTATGATTAACCTGTGCCCACTATCCCCGCACCCATCCTCAGCCCCGTGCTCTTATCCCTCACCCCTTGGATCCTCACACTCATTCTACAATAATGGTCTTAAAAAATATTTGTCCTTATGGGACTGAGTTAGTTCACTCAGCATAATGTTCTCCAGTCCATGCCAAGTTAGGAAATAATTTACAAAATCATTGTTCCTGCGTGCTGCCTAGTATTCCATTGTGTGAATGTATCATAATTTCAGAATCCATTTGATTGTGGTTGGACATTTGGTCTGTTTCCATGTTTTTGAATTGGTAAAGAATGCTGCAATGAGCACTGGTGTAGAAGTCTCTGTGCCTTGGTTCTTGTTTTTGTGTGGTATATTCCAAGCAGTGGAATCACAGATTCATAGCTAATTGACAATGGAAAATTGTTGAAAGGGTTACTAGCTCACTTGCCTCCTTGCCGTAGGTATAGGGACCAATCAGGGCCCTCCACAGCCTGGTGCTCCCAGACAAAATAGTTTTGGGCCAGAGGACCACAGGCCCAAGGGCCAAGAAACAAAAAGTATGCACCCCTCCTGGAAAACTATCCTCTTGCATCAGCACCTTGCTGCAAATGGAAGAGAGGAGGTATCAACCCACAAGAAGTCAATCCTGGAGTTGAAGTTCAAGACAAAGGACTTTTTCTCAGAACTTTCTGAGGAAAGAAGTCATCCTTGATACTTGTACCTGACAGTTGTATTTAGATATTTTTAAATTGAAGAGATATTAGTCACATCATAAGAGACTGGCAGCAGCATGAGGTGTTCAGAATCACAGAAATCCTGATGGCTTGAGATAATGATGGACATCATATCAAGGGCTGTTCAAGAGGAAAGAGGTATTGGATGGTGTAGATGGAATTAGGAAGGGATGCTGGAGTAATAGGGAAAAGGGTGGGTCAAAATACACATGGCAAGGGTGGGGAGCAACATTGAATATATCAGTCATTTTTCTAATTGGATAAATGTTTTTAATACACTCTTTTCTGTAAAATGCTTGTCTGTCAGATACTACTATTAAAAAAACTCCCCAAAACCTAAAACCAAACCCAAAGACAATTAAGACAGACTAGGAAGAAGGATTGGCCATTCACTTCCAAAATAACAGGCCTTTGAAAACCCTGTGTACAACAGAGCACACTTAGACTAGCAGACATGACAATGGAGACTGAAATCTCAGATATGGAAACACAAAGGAGGAGGAAGAGCTGTAAGCAGATACTAATGATTGGAACGTGGAATGTGAAGCATGAATGTAGGAAAATTGAACATTGTTAAGAAATAAATGAAACACATAAATATTAGGTACTGGCAAAGTGGGATGGCTTGGCATGGGACATTTTGAATAATATGATCATATGATCTACTATGCTAGGGATGAAAAGATGAAAAAAAATGGAGTTGGTTTCATAATTTAAAAAGTCATTTCTAGATCCGTCATGAAATACAATGTGGTAAGTGACGGGATAATATCCATACGCTTACAAGGAAGTCCAGTGAATACCACTATCTTTCAAATATATGCACTGACAACTAGAGCCAAAGAGGAAGAAATGGAAAATTTCTACCAACTTCTGCAATCAGAAATTGATCAAACATGAAATCAAGATGCATTGATAAGAATGGGCGACTGGAACACAAAGTTCAGAACAGGGAAGAAGGATCAGTAGCCGGAAAACATGGACTCAGTGACAGAAATGAGGCTGGAGATAGAATGATAGAATTCTACGCATTCAATTATTTATTCATTGCAAATACCTTTTATAAGAAACACAAACACAGGCTACACACATGGATTTCATATGACGGTATGCATAGGAATCATTTGGTTACATTTGTGGAAAGAATCAAATTGATTACATTTATGGAAAGAATTGCTGGAGAAGCTCAATATCAGCTGTGAAAACCAGGCCAGGTGCTGATTGTGGGTCAGACCACAAACTATTCATATACAACTTCAAGCTTAAGTTGAAGAAAATTAAATCAAATCCACGGGAACCAACATTTGACCTAAGTCTATGCCACTCGAATTTCAAAACCATCTCAGGAATAGGTTTGAGGCCTTGAGTACCAATGAGTGTAGACAAAATGAGCTCTGGGAGGATATCAAGAAAATCGTCCATGAAGAATGCAAAAGATCATTACAAATGCTGAAGAGAACGAAAAGACCAAGATGGATGTCAGATGAGACTCTGAATATTACATTAGAACTCTGAGAAGCCAAAGCTAAAGGGAGAAATCAAGAAATTAAAGAGCTGAACAGAAAGTTTCAAAGGGCAGCTCGGGATGGCAAAGCATGATACTATAGTGAAATGTGCAGAGAGCTGAAGTCAGAAAATCAAAAGGGCTGAACTCACTCAGTGTTTCTTAAGCTGAAGGAATTGAAAAACAAATTCAAGCCACAAGTGGCAATACTTATGGATATTTATGGTTGCTTTGGGTAGAAAGTTAAATGATCCAAGAAACATTAAAAGAAGATGGAAGGAGTATACAGAGTCACTGTGCCAGAAGGAATTGGCTGACAGAGAAGAATTTCATGAAATAATGTATGAGCAAGAACCTGTGGTGATGAAGGAGGAAGTTCAAGTTGCTCTGAAAAAATTTGGCAAAAAACAAGGCTCCAGATATTGATGGCATACCAATTGACATATTTCAACAGACGCTGCCCTGGATGTGATCACTAAGTTGTGCCAAGAAATCTGGAGGCTAGCCAGCTGGCCAATTGACTGGAAGAGATCGATATTTGTTTCTGTTCTAAAGAAAAGTGACCTGACAGATTGAGGAAATTATCGAACAATATCATTAATATTACATGCAAGCAAGATTCTGCTAAAAATTATCCAAAAATGACTGGAGCAACACATCAACAGAGAACTGCCAGATGTGCAGGCTGGGTTTAGAAGAAGTTATGATACTTGGAATATTATAGCTAATGATAGATGGATCTTGGCACAAAGCAGAGAGTACCAGAGAAATGTCTATTTGCACTTCACTGACTAAGCAAAGGCTTTTAACAGTGTGGATCACAAGCTATGGCTGACTCTGAGAAGAAAGGGAATCCCAGAACATTTGATTGTGCTTATGTGAAACATATATTTGACCAAGAGGCAGTAATCAGAACACAACAAGGAGACATTGCATGATTCAAAATTGGGAAGGGGGTCCGCCAGAGATCTATTCCGTCTCCATTCCTCTTCAATCTATATGCAGAACAGATCATCTGGGAGGCTGGGCTGTACAAGGAGGAATGTGGCATTAAGATTGGTGGAAGATTCATCAACAAGCTGAGTTATGCAGATGACACAACCCTGCTTACTGAAACTGAGGAGGACCTGAAGCGCTTGCTGCAGGTCAAGGACTGCAGTCTTCAATATGGTTTGAAGCTCAACATCAAGAAAACAAAGATTCTCCCCACTGGGCCAATTGGCAACATCAGTATGGATGGTGAAGAGATTGAGATAGTTAACAGTTTCAGTTTGCTTGGCGCCACTGTCAACACTCTTGGTACCTTCAGCCAGGAAATCAAGAATGAATTGCTTTGTGAAAGTCAGCTGTCAGGGACCTCTTCAGAGTACTGAAGAGCAATGACATCAGGTTGGAGACTAAGGTGTGCCTTATCTGAGCTATAGTCTTTGCAATTGTGTGCTATGCATTGGAGAGCTTGTCAGTGACTAGGGACAACAGAAAGAGAACTGATGCCTTTGAGCTGTGGTGCTGGAGAAGAATGTTGAATATACCATGGACTGCTAGGAGAACAGTTTTGTCCTGGAGAGGGTGAAGCCAGGCTGCTCTTTGGAGGCAAGGATTCGGAAGCTTCGTTTGACATACTTTGGGCATGTTGCAAGGAGAGACAAGTCCTTGGAGAGGGACATCATGTTTGGGAGAATGAAGGGACAGCACAGGAGAGGAAGACCCTCAATGAAATGGATCGATTCAATGATTGGGGTAGTGGGAGCAGGTTTATTTGAGACAATGAGGTTGGCACAGGATACAGCGGGCTTTAGGTCTCTTGTACATAGGGTCACTATGAGTCACAAGCAAGTCAACAGCACACAACAACATTAACAGTTCACTTGAAAACTACAGGCTACTTTTACTTTTTTAAAAACAGTGCCAGAGAAAGCAGAGAATTGAAGTGGCCAATAGTAAGAGACTCTGAAAAAGAGAGAGATTCGCATTTGACTCTATCAGCACTCTTCCAATGAGAGAGACAAAAGAGTTACAGACATGGGTGATAACTATACGTTAGCAGGGCAAGTGTCAATGCTAAAAAGGGCATATTGACAGAAACAAAACTACTTAGAAGAAGAATTGATGCATTCATGGAAGATGTGGATTGAAACTGCTAATTCTTGCATATAGATGGCTTTGTTGATTAGTGAGAGCTGGCTGTGTAAATTTAATAATAAGAAAACCAAAAGAAGTTAGTGACAATATGTATAGAAACCAGTTTTGAAAAGCTCATTCTTCTTAAGTGGAGGGGAGAAATAGTGTGAAACAGAAAACAATGTATTTTTGTTAGGTGCTGTGGAGTCATCTATAATTTATGGCAAACCTATGGACAGCAGATCTGAAGCTTGCCTGCTCCTGCCCCAGCCTCTCTGTCTCTGTCACACTCAAGCTCCTTGTGTCAATCATTGCATGCATCCAGCTCGTTAAGGCTCTTTCTCTCTTTATGAGACTCTCTACTTTTCCCAGTGCAGTGTTTCTCTAAAGACTGGTGCCCCCTGAAAATTTGTCCAAAGTAAATGAGAGAAAGTTTCACCATCTTGCCCCTAAGAGACACTCTTATTGTACTTCCTTCAAAACATATTTGTATGTTCTTTATTACATGGAAACAGCCCAAATGCCCAACCACAATTGAATGGATTGAGAAATTATGGTATATTCACATGATGGAATACTACGCAGTGTTCAGGAGCAATGATTTTGTAAATTACTACCTAACTTGGGAGGGACTATGCTAAGTGAGTGAATTCAGTCCCACAAAGACAAATGGTATGTAAGACCATTATTGTAGAATGTGTACGAGGATCCAAGGGGCAGAGGGTGGGAGCAGATGGCTGAGGATGGGGGGCTGTGGGTTAATCATGTTGTTGTTGTTGTTGTTAAGTGCCATTGAGTTGCAAATGACTCATAGTGACCCTATGAAGGAGCATCCTCGACACTTGGGTGCCTTTCATCCTCTCTCCAGGTTCATAGGGTTTCTGGAGGCAAGCTATTATGGAAGTGGATGCCATTCCTCCTTCCACGCTTGTTTTAATCGGGGAGCTCCACCCCACTCTCTGTCCGCATTGGGTAGCTAACCATTAACGCATTTGACACATCCGTGTCACAGTGTTCAGCCTCACAGCAACCACAAGTGACCGGGGGATGGCAACTTGTACACCAGGTCTATATGACCTAGAGGAATGTCTGAACAAAAACAATGAAACACTGGCCTGAGGGCCGCGGATTAAAGTCGTGGGTTAATCATTGTTGTTGTTGTTAAGTGCCCTCGAGTGGCAGGTGACTCATAGCGACCCTATGAAGGAGAGTCCTCGATGCTTGGATGCTTTTCATCCTCTCTCCAGGTTCATAGGGTTTCCGAAGGCAAGCTATTATGGGTTAATCATAGGGTTGCAAAACTTGATGGGTGGAGGCAGGGGTGGGTAAAGGAAATGGGAAAGATTCGGTATGAAAATCAATGTATACAAACTTTGTAAGTAAACTAGTACAAAAGAAAAATTTTGTTTAAAAAAAACCCAACCAAAACAAACAACCAGGCCAAAAGAACTGCATTTTAAATGAATAAGGAATACAGAAGAAAACTCAATGCCTTTGAGTTGTGTTGGTTAAGAGTATTGGCTATATCATGGGGAAAATATGCTGAAGCTATTCTTATTAGGTGTTGTCAAGTCAATTAAGACTCGTACGGATGCTATGAAAACAAACCTGAACCTTGCTCTCTCCTATACCATCTCCTCATGATCTTTGTAATATTCAAATCCATTATCAGAATCATTGTGTCAATTCTCAATGAGTGCCATCCTTTCTTTCTCTGACTTTCTATGTTTCTCACAGCACTGTCTTTCCCCAAGGACTGGTTCGTCCTGAAAAATTACCCATAGTAAGTAAGAGGAAGTTTCACTACCCTCACTTCTAGGGAGTACTCTGGTTTCACTTCCTTCAGGACAGATTTATTTGCTATTTTCACAGTCCACAGGATATTCAACATTCTCTGCCAAAGGCATCAAGTCGGCTTCTGTCATTCTTATTCATTGTCCAGCTCTCAGATGCAGAGGAAACAAATGAAAATATCATGGCTTGTATCATGTGCACCTTAATCTTTAAGCTGGTATTCTTGCTCTTTAGAGCGTGGAAAATAAGACAGCTAATATTTCATCTGAACCT
The DNA here is from genome assembly GCF_000299155.1 of Elephantulus edwardii. Taxonomy (NCBI): domain Eukaryota; kingdom Metazoa; phylum Chordata; class Mammalia; order Macroscelidea; family Macroscelididae; genus Elephantulus; species Elephantulus edwardii. The sequence goes on along the minus strand of NW_006399764.1, from coordinate 10,927,235 downwards.
TTTCATTTTTAAAAATAAATTTGGACAGGGCTACACATAAAAATGAAGTATTGGAAAGTCATTTTAAAACTTTTCATTTTAATGAGATATATTTAATTGCTTACAATGACAACATCATATTGTTTTGATTAATGTTACCTGGGATATCAATAAGTTGCTGAGTAGATGCAAATTGTTCACTAAGGGAGAAATAACATAGTATTGGAGATTTTAGTAGAACTAATAAGACTGCACCATATTGAAGTATGTAGAGGAAAGGAAAAGAGAGGAGAAAATTTCCCAGTGTCATTTTCCCCACCTGGTTACCTTCTGCCTTTCCCTTGATCCTATGTGTGTTTGCCTTTGCTTTCTTTTTGGCTCAGTTTCTTCAAATGCAATGGTAGTTTTATAAGAAATAAACTAGTTCGCTCCCCTCTCTGAAAAGAAAAAAAAATTCCTTCATTGGTATACAATTCCCCTATCCCTCCCCCCCCCAAGTACACATCTCTATGCAACCTTAATTCTGGATTCCTGTGCTAACCATAATACTCAATCAAGTTATGAACTTTTAAAGAATCTCAATACAACAATAAGAAGGTGGTTCATTTGTTCCAGCATCAGCTGTTCAGTTTCACTTCTCTACATGGTCTCTGTGAGACAGAATGGTGAACCAAGAGGACGAATAGAAAGGCTCTGACTGAGTAGTCTGTGGAAAGTTCTTATTTATTTTCCAGAAGTTTCTAACAGGATGTAAGTCATCATGGACTCACCCTTGGCAAGTTCAGGAAATAACGTGTGAATGCTTAACAGCTTAATGAATTAAATTTAAAAACTTTGGACCTTTGTAAGTTTTTTTTTCTTTTCGTGTTAAAATATAAAAGAAAAAGAGACACATGGACAATTACATTATTTCTCCTCCCTGTCCATGCATATTTAGCATAATTCTTCCCCTCTAATGTTGAGGCTGTGAAAATATTTGATGCATACTCTCTGGATAAAAGGAAATGAGACTCACAGTTGACCAAGTTATTCAGAAAAAAGGCAAGTCCGAAGTAGTTGTCTGAACAGAACAAAGAAATTGCATGGTTTAAAAATCAGACAAGCCATGCGTCAGGGCTTTATCTTTTCTCCATACCTATTGAATCTGCTGAGCAAATCATTTGAGAAGCTGAACTGTATGAAGAAGAATGTGATATCAGGATTGGAGGAAAATTAATCACCAACCAGAATGCTCCTTAAAGCAATGATATTGAGACTTCCTCTTACACGTTGTGTTGTTGTTAGGTGTTGCTGAGTCAAGAATGACTCACAGCAACCCTATGAACAATAGACCTGGAATTTGTCCTATCCTGTGACATCCTCAATGGCTCTGACACACGTGAGCCTTTTGCTGCAGTCATTGTTTTTACCCATCTTGTTGAGGTCTTCCTCTCTTTGGCTGACTCTCCACCTTTCTAATCATGCTGTCCTGTCCCAGACACAGCTTCTTTTAGCAACATGCCCGAAGTAGGAGAGAAGACGCTTTGCCATCTTCGCCTTTAAGAAGCACTCTGCCTGAACCTTCTCCAAGATTTATCTTATTTGTTATTTTGGCCGTCCAGGGACCTCTGGTGGCCTAATAATAAGCAGCTGTGCTGCAACCCTAAAAGCACATGGTTCAAATCCACTAGCTAGTCCACAGGAGATAGATGGGAAATCTGTTCCTGTGCAATTTACTGCTTCTGGAAACCCACTGGAGGATCAGCTATTTGTTGGTTACGACTTGATGGCACACAACCACAACATGGAATATTCATTACTCTTCTCCAACACCACAACTCAAAGGCATCCATTCTTCTGTCATCCTTATTCATTGTCCAGCTCTCAGATGCATAACAATTGTTTGGAAAGACCATGGACTGAATTGACACACATTGTTCTTCAAATTGAAATCATTGCTCATCAGTATTTTGGCGAGATTCCTGACAGCAGGCTTACCCAATGCAATATATCTTTTGATCTCCTGATAGCTGGTACCAAACATGTTGATTGTTGATCCAAGAAAAACGAAATAATTTCCAACATCAATCCTTTTTCACCTATTATTTTGCCTATCTGCCAAGTGGTGAGGATTTTTGTCTTCTGGACCTTGAAATGAAATCTATATTGAAGGCTGTAGTCCTTATCTTCTGCAGCAGATACTTCAAGCCCTCCTCACTTAAGCAAGCCAGGTTGTGTTCATAATGCCACTTGTTGATTAGTCTCCCTCTGATCTGGATGCTATATTCTTTTTCATATAATCCTCCTTCATGACTTAACTGCTCACCATGCAGACTGAATAAATATGGAGAAAGGATACCTCAGTGGCCTGCACTCTTCTTGACTTTTAAACTAGGTAATTTTCCTTTGTTCTGTTTAAATAGTAATGGCTTCTTAATAGTTTCACATGAGCACACTCAAATGTTCTGGGATTTCCATTTATTTTTCATTATTAGCCATAGTTTGTTATGACTCACACAATCAAATGTCTTTGCATAGTCAATAAAACACAAATTGACATTCCTCTGGCATTCTCTGCTTTCATTCAGGATCCATTTGACGTTAGCAGTGATATCCCTGGCACTGAGGCCTCTTCCAAATCCTGCTTGAACTTCTAGTAGCTCCCTGTTAATTTATTGTTCTAGTCATTTTTAGATGACCTTCTGCAATATTTTGCTTGCATGTGATATTGATGGTATTGTTTGGTAATTTTCACATTCTATTGGGTCACCTTTCTTGAGAATAGGAACAAATCTGATTATCTTCCAGGGAGCTCTAGTGGCCTAGTGGCAAGAAGTTGCACTGCAATCCTGAAGGCATTCAGCCCACAGTTCAAATCCATCCGCTGCTCCGTGGGAGAAGGATGGGCAATCTCCTGTGCAATTAACTGTCTCTGAAAACATGCCAGAGGGTCAGCCATGGGTCAGTTCTGACTCGACGGAACACAGGAACAACCACATGGACATCTTTCAGTCAGCTGGCCAGGCAGCTGTCCTCCAAGTTTCCTGGCTTAGACCAGTGAGCCTGTCCAGGCTTGCATCTGTTAGCTGAAACATTTCAATTGGTATCCTATCAATTCCTGGAGCCTTATTTTTTGAGATTGCCTTTAGTAAGGCTTGAGCTTTCCTTTTTATTACCACTGACACTTGTGCACATGGAACTTCTGGAATTTTTCAGTGGACCAGTACTTCTTGGTACAGTGATTCTGCGTATGTATCCCTTCTATCTTCTTTTTTCTTTCCCCCCCTTCCTTCTTCTTTTGATGTTTCCTGTACCTTTCAAGATCTTGCATATTCATCTTACATACTTTGGGCATATTCTCAAGATGAACCATTCTTGGAAAGAAACATCACTGGGGAAGATCACTGGGTCCACAAAATAAAGAAAGGCCCTCAATGGGATGGATTGGCGTAGTGACTCTTATAATGGGTACGAGCATGTCAGAGGACATGAGGATGATGCAGGATAGGGCAATGTTCAGATCTACTGTTCGTGGGGTCACAGTGAGGGGTAGGCAACTGGATGCTATCAAATAACAAAGGAGAGTTGATGTATTAAAACGATAGTGTTGGCCAAGAATATTCACTATGCCAGGGACTTCAGAAAGAACAAGCAAGTCTGTGCAAGTGCAACTGGAGTGCTCCTTGGATGGTATATGGAGAGACTTTGTCTCACATATTTTGAACATGTTATTAGATGGGGACAGTTCATAGAGAGAAAGACATCATTAATAAAATAGAGCTTTACAGGGAAAGTAGAAGAGCCTTGAGGAGATGGATTAACACACTGTCTTGGCAATAGGCTAAAATGGAAATTATTATTAGAAGCTGGTACTCTACTGGGAAGGGCTTTGTTTTGTTGTATATAGGATTACTATGAATAGGAACCAATACAGGATTGGAAAGGCGAGTAATAATGCAAAAGAGAAAATAGCACATAAAGGAAAGCGAAAGCAGAGATAGAAAATAAGGGCCATTCAGAAAAACAAAAAGTAGTGTGTTCTCTATCTAAACCCATGCCCAGAGGAAGGTCTTCAGAGAACCTACAGGTCAAGGCTCACAGACTCACCGCCATCAACCAGGACAGCAGCATCTGCCAGATCCCCAGTGACCCTTTCTTAGTTTCTACTGATGGTCCTGGTGGCGCTGGGCTGCAACTCCATCTGCTGTCTAGGCTGTGAGCTGCCTCAGAACCATATCCTGGCTGACAGAACCTTGACAATTCTGCAACAAATGAAGAGGATTGATCCTTCCTATATTGTCTGAAGGACAGAAAAGAGTTTGGATTTCCGCAGGAGGAGATTAAAGGCCACAAATTCCTGAAAGTTCAAGCCATCTCTGTCCACCATGACCCAATCCAGCAGATCTTCAACCTCTTCCACAGACAAAGTACATCTGCTGCTTGGAATGAGACCCTTCTGGATGACCAGCAGCTGAACTACCTGGAAGTCTGTTTGATGCATGAGATGAAGGGAGAAGAAATCTCTCCAATAAATTTGCCCCCTAGACTGGCCATGATGAAATACTTCCAGAAGATCACTCTCTATCTGACAGAGAAGAAATATAGCCCCTGTGCCTGGGAGATCATCAGAAATAATGAAACCTTTCTTGGCATCAACAAACTGGCAAGAGAAACTATGAAGAGAGCAAGGCAACCTGGTTCCATAAACAGGTGTCTTATCTCCTAGTTTGTTATATCATGTTTGCACATTCCAGCCATTTTAAAGACTCATTTTTCTACAATCAACAATCAGGATTTGAATTGGACTTATCTACTGTGTTTTTACTCGACAACATATAACAATACTGGCATTTTGAAAAGTATTAAGCAATATGGTGTTCCACCGCATGGTTACTTGTTCCATCCAGATTGTGATACTGATATATCTATTTATCAATTAAAAAATGTATTTATTTACATATTCCTATGTTTAACTTCTTTTTTTACACCCTATCATCAGTCACTTTTTACACTGTGTATAAAATCATGGCTTACTTTATTTCATTAATGTACTATTTCTGTGGTCATTAAAATTTTATGATTGAAAATATCTTAGATTTCCTTTTTAGAAAGGAAGCTCCAAACCTGACTGTGTACTTAATTAAAGAACAGGTGACATAATTCATTTGTTGTCATGTGTGATAGTGAAGCCAGAACCTAACTCATAGCGGATTCTCCAGTGTATATTCAGAGCCATTAAATCACATGGGAGAAAATTATTCATCTTTCTTCATCAGAGCACCTGGTGGCTTCAAGTCACTTACCTTTTGTTTGGCAGTGTAACTCCTTACCTACTAAGCCACAGCCATCCTTATTACACAAGTGTCCATCACATGTCCCTCAAGTATCATAAGCTCTTCTCACAAAAGTTTTTATATTCTCTCTTTCTCCCCGCCTGCCCACCTGCCTGCCTGCCTTCTTTCTTCCTTCCTTCCCTTCTCTCTCTCTCCGCCCCCCTCCCTCCCTCCCTGCCTTGTTTTCTTTATGGATAGTATTCTTGATGCCATCTCAAAACTTGTCTGGTCTTCAGTCTATATTGATAAATGCATCAACTCTATTATTGAGTTGGTTTTAAATTCACGTGGGATGGACTCAAGGTCCTATTTTGGTCTTATGGATTATTTTTCATTTTCTTCAGCTTCACTTTGAACTTCTATATGAACAATTGATGGTATATTCCAACACTGACCTTGTTCTGATTGAAAACAAGCTTCTCCACCTTCTCTCTTAAATTATTGATTTGATTTCTGTGTATTCCATGTGTACAGTTGGAGTTTATTAAAAGAAGGTATTTGTAACTGCTACAACAGCATGCAAAATCATATCTAAACACACCCCCTCCATGTACAAAAATTTCCAACCTCAGGGTTTATTTTCCTATTATTAATTCTTTTCTTTATTTCTAACTTTTGCATTCCTATCGCTAGTTAATATTCATGAATAATAAATTTCAGAAAATAAAAGTTGGTTGCAATCTTCAACTTATTTGTTTTGGCTTCAGTAGTTGGTGAATAAATTTGAAAACTTGCACCCACGGGTTTTCTTTGTATGCGTAGGAATATCATCCTGTCCATGACAGGATTACACTTCAGGGTAGATCTTGAAATGTTCTTTTTGATGAAAACTGTAACATCATTCCTCTTCTACTTGGAATTCCCAAACAGAGTTGATTATGTGATTGCTTGATTTAAAATGGTCATATAAGTCCCTTTCTCCATTTCAGTTCACTAATGCCTGATTAGCTCTGGTAGGACGAGGAATTGTGGCCTAGTGGCAGGCAGCTGTGCTGTAATCCCAAAGGCATGTGGTTTGAGGCCACTGGCTACTCACTGCCTCTGATAAACCCACCAAAACCTGCCCATGACCCTACAGTCCACAACAACAACGCCTAGGATACCAATCTTTATATATTTCCTTTCCTTTTTAAAAACTTACATCTTTTCCTAAGTCCACAGTTCATTCATTCCACTTCCCAGTCATTAAGGGATGTTTGTAGCTGTTTCTTCATCACTCTGAGTTGTGCCACACGAGTAACTGACTCTCCTTTGTTGAGTGAACGCTACTCTGTTCACACCGTTTAAGTCGACTCTACTCTGAGGAGGCAGCTGTTCCCCAGGCATGGCTTGAGTGCCCTCCAATCCGAGGGGCTCCTTTTCCAGCACTTCAGCTGAACAAGTTCTGCTTCTAGTCACAGTATTTCAAGTGCCTATTATTTCTCTGTAAATGTTCATTAAAATTATTTAAAAAATAAATTTTATTTTTAAAAAAAGTGTATGGCCAGGTCTACTCCGTCATCTGTCTCAGTCAGGCAACTAACTCGGCTGGAACCTGTCCACTATGAGCGCCCTGTGGCTTGTGAAACACTGCTGGTCAAGCTGTCAGCACCAGAGCTTAGAGGAAGCCACACCACAACATCACCAACTGTCAGACAAGCGGTGGTCATTATGCATTAGGTACTCGTCACTGCTCATCTGGATACCTGACACCCTCCCCTCTTTCCCAATCCCGTTCTTCCAGCCCCTATCACAGTACTTTCCTTCTGCAACATAAACATCCACACATGTTCTTTCACTCCTCATCAAGCTGCTCGGTGCACTCATACAGCTGCTTCTTGTTCCTCTGCGGTTTCTGCTTCTCAATGTTCCCTTCTGTGTCTAAAGCCACCAACTGAAAACACAAGTTGGAAATGAGGTCATCTTTCGGTTGTAACAATGTGACCACTACCTTTGCTTTTCAGTGTATTTCAACTCATGGTTCCCTCTGGGTTTCAGAGAGTGGTTTCCCTGTGTCACAGAGTGGGGATTTCAAGGCTGTGTGACCTTTGAGAAACAGATCATTAGGGCCTTGCTCGTGCCACGCAGGATTTCCTCATGTAACCCCATTGCTTTGGAGTCAATTTCAACTCAAACAGCTTTTTACGAATGACCCCTAGGGCTCCCAAGGCTCAGGTCTTTACAGAAACAGACTGCCACATCTTTCTCTCATGGTGGGGCCAGCAGGCTCCCTTTGTGGGCCTCTTGGTTTGCAGGCATGCTCCTAAACTCTGTGCTGCTAGGACTTTGTAGAACTATATCTATGACCTCTTTTTAATTTTAATACCATCGGGAAAATCTGCTGTCAGGGACATTTCCAGAGTACTGAGGAGCAATACTGTCAGTCTAGAGACTAAGGTGCGCCTGGTCTGGGCCATGGTCTTTGCAATTATTTGCTATGCATCAGAAAGCTGGACAATGACCAGGGAGGATAGAAGGAGAATTGATGCCTTTGAGCTATGGTACTAGAGAAAAGAATTGAATATACCGTGGACTGCTTATACCATGGAATATACCATGGGAAACAAACAGGTTCATCCTTGAGGGGATGAAACCAGGCTGCTCCTTGGAGGCAAGGATTTTGAAGCTCCGTCTGACATACTTTGGGCATGTTGCAAGTCCTTGGAGAGGGATATCATGCTTGGGAGGGTGGAGGGACAGCACAAGAGAGGAATACCCTGGATGAGATGGATTGATTCATGACAGGGGTAATGGGAGTTGGTGTGACAGAGACAATGAGGTTGGCTCAGGATAGAGCAGGGTTCAGAGCTGTTGTACATAGGATCGCTATGAGACCCAAGTGACTCAGTGGCACATAACAAAAGCAACAACATTGTTGATGTAGTTCACAGAGAGTTTTACTGCAAATGCAAAGGTGATGCCTCTCTGGCAGTTCGAATCGCACAGCAGCTTCACAGGGGAAGGATGGGCCATCTCCTCCAACGTGATTTATAGCCTTGAAACACCTGCTGTAGGATCAGCTATGAGTCAGTTTTGACTTGATGGCAATGAGTAATAGTAGTAATAGTAGTATTATTAGTAATATATTCTATAGGTAGTGTCACAGCATGCAATATACTGGCATTGTTGAAAGAAATGAAGAGGAGGGAAGAGAAATGTCAAAAGATTTACTGTGAAAGTGTGGGCTGGAGTTCTTTTCTAAACTACATCAGGAGCTTCAGTGTCTTGAAAACATGGACGCAGACACTGACTGTTAAGTTAATAGATTCAGGAAGAGGAAAGATGTTGTTGTTAAATGCCTTAAAGTTGACTACAACTCATAGTGACCCTATGATGGATCTGAACCCTGCCCTGTCCTGTGCAATCCTGACGATCTCTGACACACTCAAGCCCATTGTTACAAACACTGTCTATCCATCTCAATGTCAAGAAGACAGAGATGCTCACCACTGGACCAACTGGTAGCATCAGGATGGATGGCGAAGAGATTGAG
>NW_006399764.1:10883519-10917831 GCF_000299155.1 Elephantulus edwardii | reverse complement strand
GCTGAACCTCCACCTTCGCAAGCATGATGTCCTTTTCCAAGAACTGGCCTCTCTTAACAACATGTGCAAAGTATGAGAGATGAAGTTTCACCATCCTTGCCTCCAGGGAGTACCTAGTTTACCCCTTTTCTAAGACATACTTGTTTTGTCAGTTCATGGGATATTCAGTATTCATCTCCAACACAACTCAAAGGCATTGAGTTTTGTTTTGTCATCCTTACTAATTGTCCTTCTTTCGGCTACATAGCAAGTAATTGAAATGTTAAAGTTTGAAATATATTAAGAGGAAAGAAAAAAGGATCACCCAGACAGCTTCACAAATTTTCTGGCTAGATAGGCTGTTATCACGCCCAGGGACAATCCAGATGACCTAGAACTTTCCACAAGTGGAGTTATTGTCATCACTATCAAAGTTCCAGCACTGACCAAATCGTTGTCATTATCTGAGTAAATTTTTTGTAAGATTTGCGGTTTTCTAAAATAAATATATGTATTAAAATATATCTGTACTTTTAAGATTTTTCAAACACCAAAGACAATGAACAGATATTGATAATAAAAGGTAATAATAATAATAATAATAATAATAATAATAATAATAATGTTGTTGTTGTTGTTGTTGTTGTTATGTACCATAGAGTCAGAACAGACTTACAGTTGATGGTCCACCAGGTTATCAGAGGCAGTTAATCCTACAGAAAGAAACTGCCCATCTTTCTTTCTCAGAGAAACTGGTGGCCTTCAGGATTACAGCTCAGCTTCTTGCTACTATAACAACTTAAAAAAATAGAATTTGACTTAATGTCACAACTAACAAAGAAGTGGTCAGAAGGAAACTCCATTATAAATTCAGGACTAATTGAATGCATTCATTTTACCCCTTGGGCTTTTAAGACATTTACAGAGAACAAGGGCCACCTACTGGAGAAGTGACACAAAGACAGTAGCCAGGAATAAGGAATGCAAGGGTAGGCCGAATTTGGTCCCATACTTAGGAAATTTTTTTCCGGAAGAAAAGGAGGGTCTTTCTGCAAAGAACTGACCCCAGTGCTAATAATAAACTAGTTACTTTGACTTAGTGTTTTTTGATAGGGAATGTCCTCCTGGGTCAGTGTGGACAGAGAAAAGATTAGTAAAATACATTGCTTACCTCTGATCCTCTTGGCTGACCAGCTTTCTCATTAATCACACTTTTACATCGTGCGAGTCTCAATGAACTGCCCTAGAGACAGAGTCCACTATAGCTGACCCTTTAGTGAGGAGAAGACAGCTCTTCTTTCCCTGGTGGATTCGAACCACCAGAGAGGTGCTCTGCCTTTGCGTTACCAGTGCAACTCTGTACACACACCACCACCAGAGCTCCCTATAGGAGAAGACTCCAAGCTGAGTGTGAAAGTGCAGGAATCAGAGGAAACATCTCGTCTATGGTGTTAGGTAAAGTCTTTCTTGACTTGCCAATATTACAGATGTATTTCTTTTGTGAAATTGTATGACTTGACTTTAGAATGAGAGCATTCTTCCCTGTCACTTTATGATGTGCACCTTCTGAGTCCAGGCACGTGTAAAGGGATTTCAGAGAATACAGGAATTACCAATTGACAGTTTGTAAAAGTATCAGTTTGGCCAGATTTGGGAAGTATGATGGTAATCTGGTGAGTAGAGTATTTGCAGTCTGCTTTAATCCATTTCACAGCCTCAGAAAACCTGCTGGAGGCTCAGCCATAAGCCAGTTCTGACTTGATGGCGGTGAATTTGAGTTTTGAAGACAATTTGGGCAATATGTTCATGGAAGAGTTTAATAAGGAAGTGTGTGTGTGTGTGTGTGTGTGAGAGAGAGAGAGAGAGAGAGACAGAGAGACAGAAACAGAGAGGGAGAGGGAGAGGGAGTGGAGAGGGGTTCTCATACAACCAGGAGGGTCTTCAATTTAAGAGACAGCCTCAGGTTATGACCCAATTTCAAATTCTTTCTTGGTAGCATAGTTCCTAGGGAACTGAGCTACAAACCCAAAAGCTGTAACTCTGGTGGTTCAAATCCAGGGCATCTTCAGCAGAAAAATTAGCTATCTTCTCAGTGTGATTTATAGAAAAACAAACAAAAAAACCCACTCTCTGGTAGGTCCGCAAGGAGTCAATTCCAATTCCACAGAAATCATTTTGACTTTTGACTTTTTCTACTCACTTTAAGCAAGACCTTGGGAATAGGATGGCCAGTCTCCTCCTCTGTGATTAATTGCCTCTGAAAATCCACTTGAGGGTCAGTTACAGCTCAGTTTGGACACAACGGTACACAACAACATTGAGTAAGGAGGACGAGTTAGAAGACTCAAAGTTATGGTTTTAGCTTGTCTGCCTGTCCTTCTCCATTGCCATCAGGAAACCAGTATAGGAGCAGGACAGACACTTGAACATTCCTGAATTGATCTGGCTCCTTCTCTCTGCAATTGTGTAATGTTTGTGCAATTGTTTCTAACGTCACTTTCTTTTTTCATTATTGTTTGTTATTTTATGGCTGGGGACCAAACTTTGTATGTGTGGCTGCTGTACTGTAACTATGTCCTGCAAGTCTGTTTAACTTTATTCTGATTCACATAAATAAAAAAAATATTTGAAAACAAATGAGGGGCAGAGATGCTGTCAGCAGCAGGGTGACCAATGGTGCACAAATCCTGCAGAAGTCTCTGGAGGTGCTTAATATCATCTATGGAATAGCCCCAGGAATCCCCTGGTCCCTGTCGCAGACCCTTTAGAATGACTGGTGCTCATGGTACAGTAGTAGCTGAAAGTAGCTCAGTTTGGAACCACAGAGAACAAGAGTATGAATATGACCACACTTTGATACTCCACACCTGGAATAGTCCTCTATAACAATAAGTCCTCTGCTGGAACAGGCAAGACCCCATGAGTGCTGGGTAGGGCACAGAGATTCAGCAATTATGGTGCTGAATCATCACCACTGCCTGCATATCTACATCCAAATCAATGAGCTTTTTATGAATCCAAGGGCTCACCTGTGTCTCTGTTCAGACACTTCCAGGTTTTGATTCCACAATTAGATGATACCACAGGCACCAAACTCTCATTTGTTCATTGAATCAAATGATAATATTTTCCCCATTTTAAAAAATAGACTTGCAAACAATAATTCATATACATTATATTCCACTCATGTATGTTGTGTTTTATATAATGTCTCATTTAAATTGTCTTTCATACACTCATAGATACTGCATTTATATAATTAACTACTCTGATCTATGCCTATTATGCTGTATTTTAAAGTCCCTATTGAATCTTTCTTATTATTTCACCTTCCTCTCCTGCCTCCCAATAATTGCCCACTAACCTCTGCTATCTTGCTTGCTGACTGTGTTCCATCTCTTCTATTTTGCTTTTTCTGTCCCTCTAGCATGTTGGAAAAATTTGTCATTTCAGAATTAATATTCTTAATTATATTTTCATGTATTTCTAATATTTCTAGTAATGTGCTGGTTGTACCCTGTCTTGTGATAATTTTTTTAAGTCTTGAAACTTTTTATTTATGTCTTCAATTCTTCCCCCCTGCTGCCATCATTTATATCTTCTTCAGTAGCAATTCATACAACATCATATTGATACATATCTTCTGTCTCCCTGTGTCTGAGATATTCACTGGGTCTCCAATCTAGTCGTCTCTTATAGAAAATTTGTTTTGATTTTTCTTAATGTTTGAAACTGCCTGCTGCTTTCTTGACATTATGTAAAGACCTTGGCATATAAGAGGCAGTTTCTGCCATTTCTGTGTACGTTGTTGACTGTTCCTTATCTTTACAATGCTACTTATAAGTTGCAGACTTTAAGTGTTGCCTCTAGTCGAGTTTCTCAGTGGGTCTTCAATGCTGGTTGTCCATGGGTGGCTCTGTTTCTTGTTTACGTGACAAATTTCTCATCTAGCTGTCCTTTAAGGAAGGGTCAGGGAGCTGGGATCCTCCCTTTCCTCACTTGTGGTGGGCCTGCTTCTGTGTCCTCTGTTGTGGTTTGATCAGAGTGGGACAATTCCTTCCAGTGGTAGACAAAGTCCGAAGAGTGTTGCCCAATTATATTGTTCAGGGGAAAGACCCAGGAAAGTGGAAAGGTCCCTAAATTACAGTCCCCAAATCTCAGTAGTTGCTAATGGCCATGTACCTGTCCTCTCTCCTGGGCTGGCTGGAAGGGAATGATTCCCACCTGAGCAGAAAAAGGCCCGTGGAAGTGACACATTCTCAATGGGGAAGTCTTCCAATTCTGTATAGCTGCTAACATCTGAACCACATAGCTGTATCTCTTCTCCTGTACTTGTGTATCCTCTCCCGAAGCAGCTGATTGAGAGGGAAGCTACTCCTGCCTGAGTAGACAAAAGCAATAGTAGATGTTTTACTTAACTTTCTGCTTAAATCTTATTTAGATATTTACTCTGCATTCAAGAAAAAGACCAAAATGTACACTTTTTAAATTTTATGTACAGAACATATGTACACACATAATGTTGTTCTTGTGTGTCATCAAGTTGGAACTGACTCATAGTTGACCCTCTAGTGGGTTTTCAGAGGTAGTAAATTGCACAGGAGGAGATTGCCCATCTTTCTTTCAGAGCAGCTGGAGAATTCAAACCATGTGCCTTTGGGACTCCAGGGAAGCTTCTTACTACTAGACCACCATAGCTCCCTATACACATAATGTATGAGCACATATATAGTAGTCACTATGGATTACTGTTTAAGGTAAAGAATTTTTTTTAAAAAAACCAAACAGTTGCCACAACTGTACTAGTAAGCAAAATCATGATAAACAGAGAAGCCAATGAAGCTTCACTCTACTTGGATCCACTCTCAACACTCATGGGAAAGAGTAGTCAAGAAATCAAATGATATATTGCACGGAGAAATTCTGTTACAAAGGATCTCTGTGGAGTGTCTAGATATCACTTTGAGGACTAACATGCTCTTTATCTAAGTCATGGTATTTTCAATTGCCTCCTCTTCATGGGACAGCTGGACAATAAATAAAAAAGGATGAAGAAGAATTGATGATTCTGAATTTTTATGTTGACCAAGAATATTGACTATACTATGAGCTTTCAAGAGAACAAATGAATCTGTCTTGTAAGAATTGTAACAAGATATACTTTAGATGGAAGATTGTGAGACTTCATCTCTAGACATGTTATGAGGAGGAAGTAGTTTCTGAAGAAAGATGACATGACTGATAAAGCAGAGAACTAAGGAGAGGAACAGAAGAGCCTCAAGGAAATGGATTGACACAGTAGCTGTAACAATGGGCTTAAACCTAGCAATCAATGATTACGAGGATAGCACAGTACAGACAAGGCTGAGCCAGAAAAAAAAAACCAACTCAATGCACTTAATAACAAATTATATATATAGTATAGCTTTGCTATTAAAATTTAATGGAAGGAGACGGTTAAGGAAAAACAGAAAAGGGTTAGCAGGAAGTCCCTATAGTAAGAAAAAAAGAAAAATAAAACAGAAATAGAAAGTTGAGGTAGAAGTTGTCCAGAAAATAGAAAGTAGTGTATTCACTATTTAAACCCATGTCTAGAGGAAGGTCTTCAGAGAACCTACAGGTCAAGGCTCACAGGGTCACCACCTCTCAATCAGGACAGCAGCATCTGTAAGATCACCCATGGCCCTCTCTTACCTTCTGCTGATGGTCCTGGTGGCGCTGAGCTGTAAATCCACCCGCTGTCTGGGCTGTGAGCTGCCTCAGAGCCAGAGTCTGGCTAATAGAACCTTAACAGTTCTTCAACTAATGAAGAGGATTGATCCTTCCTATTGCCTGAAGGACAGAAAAGATTTTGGATTTCCCCAGAAGGAGCTTGAAGGCCACAAGTTCCTGAAGGCTCAAGCCATCTCTGTGCACCATGACCTGATCCAGCAGATCTTCAACCTCTTCAGCAAACAAAGTGCATCTGCTGCTTGGAACAAGACCCACCTGGACGAACTGCGCACTGCACTTTATCAGCAGCTGAACAACTTGGAAGTCTGTTTGATGCAGGAGATGAAGGGGAGAGAAGAATCCCCCCTGATGCGCTCCAGACTGGCTGTGAGGAAATACTTCCGGGGGATCACCGTCTATCTGGCAGAGAAGAAATACAGCCCCTGTGCCTGGGAGATCGTCAGAGGCGAAATCATGAGGGCCTTCTTGTCTTCTATCAAGTGTCAAGAGAGACTCAGAAGTGATGAAGGCAAACTGCTTCCTTGAAAATATGTTTCTCATTAACTATTACATTATTTATACCTCTTCAGGTTCGGTCATTTCAAAGACTTTAAGTTTTCATAATCATGAAAGAAATTGAACCCAACTTGCGTAATGTGTTTTGAGGAGTACTAGCAATGTTGTGTTGAACTGTATGGACATGAGTTCCTTCCATGCTGATGTGACTATTTATCTATTTAATATTTATTTGTTTGTTTATTTAGCTATATATCGATATAAGTTATTATTCATATCCTTTATCCTTTACACCTTTATTTTGTACATTAAATCATGTTTTATTTTTGTTACTTTATGATTTTGTGTGATCATTAAATCTTTATGATGGAAAATTTCCTTTTTGTGTGTGTGTTCCACACTTTCATTCCCATACATTGTGTTTCATAAACTTAACCTCCCTTGCACCTCATCTTTTAAGATACCCACCATATCTTTCCCATTTCCTTTATGCTCCTTCCACCCACACCTGTTCACAAGCTTTTCTTTTTCTGTAGTTTTTCTCCTTTTAAAATTTTTTAACTTTCTTAATTTTATACTGGTTTGCATATAAAGTTCATATACATTGTTTTTCACACATCCTTCATTCACATTGTGTTTCATGTAATCATGCTCATTCATTATATTTTCTAAAATCAATCACCACTGAACTATGCCCATCATTCTCTGTCTTTCCAGAATCTCATCAGATTTTTACCATTTCCTTTACCACTCCTTCTTCCACCTAACAAATGGTGTGATCCTCTGCTCTTCCCCCTGCCCATCCCCACCCCTCTCTTCCCACCCCTTTCCCCCTTGGATCTCCATACAATAATGGACCTATACAGTATTTATCCTTAAGAGACTGAGTTAGTTCACTCAACATAATGCCTCCCAATCTCTTTCAAGTTATGTAGTAATTTTCAAAATCCTTCCTGCTGAGTGCTGCACAGTGTTCCATCACATGAACGTGCTGTGATTTCTCAATCTGTTCCATTTTGTTTGGACATTTGGACTGTTTACATGTTCTTGCAATTGTGAATAACACTTATGAAAACTGATGTACAAATCTCTGTTTGTGTTTCAGTTCTAATTTCCTTGGGGAATAATACTAGGAGTGGAATAGCTGGAACATTGAAAAATTCTTATTTATAATTTTTGGGAAAAATTATTTTATATTGGTTTATTTACAAGGTTCGTATACATTGTTTTCACACCAGATCTTTGTCATTTCCTTCACTTCCCCCTCCATCCATCAAATTGTGTGACCCTATGATTAACCCCTCCCCCATGCATCTTCATCCCTTTACTCCCCCCTCTTTGGATCCTCATACTTCTTCTATAATAATGGTCTTATACAGTATTTGTCCTTATTAGACTGAGTTAGTTCACTTAGCATAATGCTCTCCAGTCCCTCTCAAGTTAGGTAGTAATTTACAAAATCATTGTTCCTGTGTGCTGTGTAGTATTCCATTGTTTGAATGTACCATCTCAGTCTAGTATCAGTGGCAAAGTTTAACAGAATAGCAAGTAATAAATGTTGGAGAGAATTTGACGAGAAAGAAACTCTCATATACTGTTGGTGTGATTGTAAAATGGTACATCCACTCTGGAAGGCAGTTTTGTGCTTCCTCAAAAAGCTGAACATATAAATTCCATATAACCGAGCTATTCTACTTCATCATGATGGATGGTGAAGAGATTGAGATTGTTAACAGCTTTAGTGTGCTTGGCTCCACAATCAACACTCTTGACATCAGCATCCAGGAAACACTCTTGGCACCAGCAGCCAGGAAATTAAAAGACATATTGTGATGGGAAAGTCTCTGTTCAGGACCTCTCCAGAGTACTGAAGAGCAATGGTGTCACTCTTGAGACTAAAGTGTGCCTGATACAGGCCATGGTCTTTGCAATCACTTGTTATGCATTAGAGAGTTGGACAATGACTAGGGACGATAGAAGAATTGATTACTTTGAGCTGTGGTGTTGGAGAAGAGTATTGAATATACCATGGACTGCTAAGAGAATGAAGAGGTTCATCCTAGAGAGTGTGAGACCAGGATGTTCCTTGGAAGCAAGGATTCTGAAGCTTCATCTTACATACTTTGGACATGTTGCAAGAAGGTACCAGTCCTTGGAGAGGGCCATTATGCTTGGGAGGGTGGAGGGACAGCACAGGAAAAAAGGACCCTTGATGAGATGGATTGATTCTGTGACTGGGGTAATCAGGGTAGGTGTGTTAGAGATAGTGAGATTGGTACAGGATAGAGCAGGATCTAGGGCTGCTGTACATAGGGTCACTATGAGTCACAGGCAACTCGATGACACATAACAACAACAACAACAACAACAATATTCTACTACTTAGAATATACCCTGAAAGAATGAGAACTGAGGCATAGAGACTTACACACCAACATTCATAGCAAGAACATTCACCATTTGAATATTCATCATTGCAAGAACATGGAACAACCCAATGTCCAACCACAATCAAATGGATTGAGAAATTATGGTACATTATATTTATTTTTTTAAACCCCACTAAGACTGACATGGGAGAAAGAAGAGCAGTCTTCTCCCATGTGATTATTGCCTCTGAAAACCCACTGGAGAGTCAACTATGCCCTTATTCCAACTTGACAGCACACAACAAGTCTGACAGTGTGATTTAATTTTTTTGTATGTGAATTAATTTAGATTAAATTTTTCTTAAATTGAACTCTCGTGGTGTTGTCTGTAGGAAGTTGTGCTGCTAGCTTGAAGTGGTTCGAATCCACTAGAAGCTCCACAGGAGACAGATGGGCAATCTTCTCCCATGAGATTTATAGGCTTGGAAAACTCCTTGGAGGCTGAGGTACGAGTTAGTTCTGACTCCATGGCTGTGAACATTTTGAGTTTTGAATTTAATAAGCAGAAACCATATTGGAATAGGTGAAAGAAATAATAACAGAGGAGAAAATTTCCCAGTGTCATTTTTTACCCATCCGGAGAAGCCACTTCCTTATTTTACTTTCAAGATATTCAGATTTGCATTTGCTTTTACTTTGTACCAAAACCTCTAAATGCATTGACAGCTTTCTAAGAAAGTTAAATAGAGAGAAAAATAGTGATACAGTCCTTTTAAATTTCTATTTGTACTTCTTTATATTGATACTCCACCACACATCTGCCAACTTGCCTTCGTCTGGTGGCTTTTGTGTTGCTGTGATGCTGAAAGTTATGATACTGCTATTTTAAATAACAGGGTCATCCATGGTGAACAGGTTTCAGCAGTGTTTAGACAAACACAGTCTAAGAATTATGATTTAGCCAAGCATGTTGGGGAAATGGCCTGTTGAGAAGCCTACCAAGAGCTGAACATTATCTGGTCTACTGCCAGATGAGACTTCCAGGCTGAAAGACACTCAAAATAGGACCATGAACGATCTTTCTCAAGCTAGAATCTACCTTAATGAAGTGAGCTGAGTAAAGCTCTCAACACCTGAAGTGCTTTTACTCACTGATGAGGCATAACTCAAGGAGACACAACTGCAAACACCCATTAATAAATGGAAAGACACGTGTATGAAGCATGAATTTAGGAAAATTGTAAATCTTCAAAAACTAAAGGGAACACAGAAAGATCAATATCTAAGGCCTTAGTGAGCTGAAATAAATAGGTATTGGTCAAGAATGACAAATTGAAGAGTAATGCTCTATTTGAAGATCTATTCTGAAGTACAACGTTGTCAGTAATAGTGTAATATTCACAGTATACAAGGAAGAGCTATGATTATGCCAGTCATTCAAATTTATATGTTGACCATAAAAAGAGAGTGCTCTGGTGACTTAGTGGTAAGAAATTGCAACACAAAGCTGTGTGGTTCTAATCTACCAGCTATCTAAGAGAGAAAGATGGGAAATCTCCTCCCTTGAGATTCCTGGAGGGTCAGCTATGGGTTGGTTCAGACTTGACAACACACAGCAACAACAACAAAGGCAAAGATGATGAAATGAAGGATTTCTCCCCCTAAAGTTATTGAATGTACAATTAAGATGCATTAACATATTCTAATGTTTGGAATAAAAAAGTCAGAAACAAAGTAGTAGTTACAGAGTATGAAATTGGTAATAGAAAAGAGATGAGATTATGTGGTAAAATTTGGTAGAAGAAATTATTTATTCACTGCAAATATCTTATGCAAGGGAAAAAATGGTGATTTTGCACATGGACTCTGACCAATACAGTGATATGGTTGATTATATCAGGGGATAGAGAAAGTAGAGAGACTCAGTATAATCAATCAGAACCAATCAGGGACCAACTGCTTATATGCAAGTTCAAACTTAAGCTGAAGAAAATGAAAACAAGTTCATGAGAGCAAAAATACAACCTTGTAAGTATGTCTCACCTGAATTTAGACACCATCTAAATAACATATTTGATGCATTGTACACTAAAGACAGAAAACAAGATGAATTGTGGGATGACATTGGCATCATACATGAAGAAAGCAAAAGACCATTTAAAAAATAGACTAAAATGGATGTAAAAAGAAACTCTGAAACCTGCTCTAGAATGAAGAGGAGTTAAAGCTAAGGAAGAAGTGACTTGGTGAGAGAACGGAACAGATTTCAAAGGGCATCTCATGAGGACAAAGGGAAGTATTACAATCATATGTGCAATAACTGGGAATTAGTAAACCAAAAGGGTAGAACACGATCAACATTTCTCAAATACAAAGAGCTGAAGAAAAGAATTCAAGCCTCAAGTTGTAGTACAAAAGGTATTCTTTTCCTTTTCTCCTCTTTTCCCTTCCTTTCCTTTTCCTTCCCAGGATTGACAGGGTAGAAACCATTCGGAGTGCTCACTGGTTGAACACTGAATGTAGAAATAACCACTTCCTCTTTGCCCCTATGCCTCAGGTACAGCAGAGCGGCCACACCTGTGGTGCTGACAGGTCCAGGGCAGTGCAGTAGAAAAGGATTATATAGACAAAATCCTAAAGTACATAGAAACCATCAAAAGAATATAGCAGGGATACACAGAGTCACTAAACCAAAAAGAATTGTTTGTTGTTTACCTATTTCAGGAATTAGCAGGCGATCAAGAACCAATGGCACTGAAGGAAGACGTCCAAGCTGCATTGATGGCACTGGAGTAAAATAAGGCTTCAGGTGGTTCAACAAAAATGCAACCCTACACTTGCTGCTTTGCCTATGCAAAAATGTTTGAAAGTACTACCTAGCCAAATGACTGGAAGAGATTCTAGTTCATTCTCATTAAGAAAAAGGGGTCTAATTCCAAAATTATCAGATAGTATAATTAATACCTTACTTAAGACAAAAAAAAATACTGAGTAAAACATTAGCGGAGAAGTTTCAGAAATTCAAATTGGAACCATAAAGGCCATGAAACAGTGGATATCATTGCTGATGTCAGATGGATCTTGGCTGAAAACAGATAATATCAGAAAGATGCTTACTTTTGTTTCATTGGCTATGCAAAGGCATTTGAAAGTGTGTATAAGAAAACATTTTGGATAACACTGCAAAGAATGGCAGGTTCAGAACACATCTCTGTGCTCAAGTGGGATCTGTAAATAGATCAAGAAGCAATCTTGGAGTGGAACAAGGGGACACTGCATTGTTCAAAATCAGATGTGTCTGTCAGAGTTGTATCCTTTCACCATATCATTTTAATCTGTTTGTTGAGCAAATAATCAAAGAAACTGGATTATATGAAGATGAATGTAGCATCTGGACTGGAACAAGACTGATCAATGACCTGTCATATGCAAATGCTACAACTTAGCTTGTAGAAAAAATGAAGAACTGAAACATAATTGATAAAGCTTAACAACTTCAGTATCGCTTGCCTCTTTGTAACGAAAATGAAAATCCTCACAACTGCACCAATAGGGAACAGTATGATAGATGGAGAAAAGATTGAAGGTATCAAGGCTTTCATATTACTTAGATCTACTATCAAACACCGATGGAGGAAAGGGTCTAGAAATAAAAGACCTGCTACACTGGGCAAAGCTGCTGTTAAAAGAATGAAGATGTAACTTTTAAGACTGAGGTGCACCTAACTCAAACCACACTATCTTCAATTGCTTCATTCACATGTGAATGTTAAACAAGGAATAAGAAAAATTAAAGAACTGAAACGTCTGAATTATGATGTTGATGAAGAATATTTAATATACGTTTGTTACATCTTTGCCAAGGTACTCCTTGGAAGAAGGATGGTTGACTTGATGCCACAAACTTTTGAGTATGCTATCAGGCAGAACTCACTCACTCATTGCTATCAAGTTGGAACCAACTCATGGTTACTCTCCAATGAGTTTTTCAGAGGCTGTAAATCACACAGGAGGAGATTGCTCATCTTTCTCCTGAAAAGCAGCTACTAGTTTCAAACTTGGTGTTGACAGTGCAGCTGCTTCCCTACTATGCCACCCTGCAAAAGGATATAATTTTTGGAAAAGGGAGAGTTAATTAAAAAGAAGACGACTTTCAATGAGATAGCCTAATGCAGTGACCATAACAATGAGTTTATGCACACCACAATCCAAGGGCATCAATTCTTTGATTTTCCTCATCCATGGTTCAATTTTCACATATGACACAAATGAAAATATCATGGATTAGGCATACCTAGCTCTCAAAGTGTCTTTTCAAAATGGTAGGGAGGACAGAAGGAGAATTGATGCCTTTGAGCTGTGGTGCTGGAGAAGAGTATTGAATGTACCCTGGACTGCGAAGAAAACAAACAGATTCATCCTGGAGAGGATTAAACCAAGCAACTCCTTGGAGGCAAGGATTCTAGGGCTTCGTCTGACATACTCTGGGCATGTTGCAAGGTGGGACAGGTCCTTGGAGAGGGACATCATGCTTGGGAGGGTGGAGGGACGGCGCAAGAGGGGAAGACCCTCTATGAGATGGATTGATTCAATGACTGGGGTAATCGGGATGGGAGTGTCGGAGGCAGTGCGATTGGCACAGGATAGAGCAGGGTTTAGGGCTGTTGTACATAGGGTCGCTATGAGTCACAAACGACTCGATGGCACATAACAACAAACAACAACAGGAGGTCTTCCGCAGGAGATTTGTACAATACAATAAATATGTTCTTTGTTTTCTTGATGGTTAATTCCACGGACTCTGGTTGAGGATTTAGTTAAAACAAAATTCATGACAATGTCTATCTTTTCTCTCCTTTTTTTTCTTTGTTCATCATGCTTGTTGGTCCATTTGTGAGAATTTTGTTTTCTTTATGTTGAGATGCAAGCCTTTGGTCTTCATCAGTAAGTGTTTAAACTTCACTTCCAACAAGCAAAACTTTAACATCCACATTTTACAGATTCTAGAGAAGTCTTCCTTCAATCTTGATTCCACATTCTTATTCTTATTCTTCTAGTCTAGCTTTTCAGATTATTTGCTCAGTATGCAGATTGAATAGGTATGGTGAAAGAGTGAACCATGACTTAGACTTTTGCTAATTTTCAAACATGCAGTGTTCCCTTGTTCTGTTAGAAAGACTGCTTCCTGGTGTGTATAGAAGTTTCTCATGAACACAACTAGTTGTTCTGGACTCCTCACTCTTTATGATATTGTTAATAATTGTTGTAATTCACAGTCAAATGATTTATCATGGTCCTTAATACATGGATAAACATCGTTCTGGTGTTTAGAGCTTTCAGCAAAGACACATCTGAATTCCTCATTTCATGCTTGAATTCTTCATTCTTCATTCTCTTTGGAATCCAGCTTGAATTTTCTAGCATTTCCCCATAGATATAGTGCTGCATCCATTTTTAATTATCTTCAAAAAATTCACTTATTATTAACTTTATTTCTGATTCAAATAATTTCTGCATTCTGCTTGATCGCTCCCCTATTTAAAATGTTGTATGGGCACCACTATGGATCTTTCTCCAGTCAATTAACCAGCTAGCCACCCGTCTTCCAAATTAGTTGGTGGTGCTGATGACTGAGTGCTTTAGTCCTGCATCACCTGTTGCAATATTACAGCTGGCATTCTCTCAGTTACTGGAGCCTTGTTTTTCAGCAATGTCTTCAGTGACTTAGAGTACATCTTTCAGTACCATCAGTTCTTGATCATACACCACCTCCTGAAATGGTTGAGCGTTGACCAATTTTTTTTGATGTAACAAGTCATTGTGTTCTTTCCATCTTTGATGCTTTCTGCATCATCCAGTATTTTGTTCACAGAATCCTTCATTATGTGGTAGGTATACTTGACTTTCCCCCCCGCCCCACTTTATCCTCCCCTGGTTTTGGAATCCCATTCTTCACACCCATATCACCGAGGTTTCCTTCCTCTGCAATGCAGAAATCCCCAGAGCGCTCTTGTACCTCACTCCTTATCAACCTGCACTGTGCATTCATGCAGCTGCTTGCTGTTCCTCTGTGGCTTGTGGTTCTCATTTTATCTTCCGTTCAGTACATACAGCAACCAATTGAGAGCTAAAGTTATAAATGAGGCAATGTCCTTGTTTGAATGATTTAGCAGTTACCACTTGCGACCTCGGGAAATTCACTTCCTGACAGCCCCTGTGTTTCAGAGTAGACAGAGTTCACTGTGTTTCATAAGCAGAGTTGGGTCTTTCTTCCCGAGTGGATTCCTCTCCTTTAGCAAGCCGGTGCTTGCCTATTGGCACTATCTAGGATTCCTCGATATAGTCTCATTGCCATGAGTCATTAGTGACTCATACTTATCCTTCAAGGAATGGTCCCATAGAGTTTCCAAGGCCGTCAGCTTGTGGAAGCATACAGGTTTCTCCATGGTGAGCTGGGTGATTGGAATCACTGACTTGTTGTAAAGCAGCCATATTCTTAATTATGAGGTCACCAGTGTCATGATGAACCCCACTTACGACTTTCTTAAAAAATTACATCTTTGCAACAATGAATGCCTGGAAACCCTAAGTCTCTGTAAACTTTCATTAAAATTAATAAAAAAAATTACATCTTATCATTTCCAATACCACAGACAGTATTGTAGCATGTAATATGTTGCTTTCCCAGTATTCATTTTCATATATCCAATGTTATAAATACTATTCAAATACTAATATGTGTTCAAAGATCAAATCTTCCTGGATTTTTTAAGAGAAAAGAAATCCTGAAGTTGAAAGAAATAAGGAGGGAAGTAGTAAAAAATTTTACCATAAAAGTATTAGCTTAAGTTTCTCTAAATCAAGGGCATTAGTTGCTTGAAAACATGAGCCCAGATGTTGATTACTTTGCTAATGTTGACAGACATATTCATTAAGCTGTGAGATGTTATCATGAGCTACATGAAGGAAAAAAAAAGAAAAGGATTATATAGACAGCTATCCCTGTTTTTCTCACTAGAAACCAGGAAAACTAGACACTATCTTCATTACCCAGAATAACCCAGAAGATCCTTTGTTGTTGTTATGTCCTGTCAGTCACTTGTGACTCATAGCAACCCTATGTATAACAGCTCTGAACCCTGCTCTATCCTGAGCCAACCTTATTGTCTCTGACACACTTTACCCCATTACCCTAGTCACTGAGCCAATTCATCTCATTGGGTGTCTTCCTCTCTTGTGTTGTCCCTCCACCCTCTCAAGAATGATGTCCCTCTCCAAGGACTTGTCCTTCCTTGTAACATATCCAAAGTATATTAGACAGAGCTTCAGAATCTTTGCCTCCAGGGAGCAATCTGGTTTCACCCTCTCTAGGGTGAACCTGTTTGTTCTCATAGCAGTCCACAATATAATTGACAAAATACAATATTGTAAAACTTGCTGTTATTGTCAGAGTACATTTTAATGATTTGTAAATTGTTATCTATAAAATATATCTATATATTTATATGTAATGTCTCTAAATCCAAATATAGGTATTAGTTTTATAAAGATACTACTAATAAATGATAATAATAATAATGAAAACCAAAGAGAGAGAGAGTAATTGAGTTTCAATATATGTCATAACCAATTTATGATGGAGTGGTCAGAAGGGACTGCCATTATAAGTAAGGAATTACTCATGTACGATTTGCCTAATGGACTTTGGCAGGGGCGGGCAAATCAGAAATTGGTTATCTAAAATGGTATGGTGAGACATGAGGCAGGAAGTAGTTGGCATACACAAATGTAGTTATTAGTAAGATGATTTTAATGAGAAAGTGAAATCTTTAAATGTAAGTGTTAATGGCAAGAACATCCACAGGGTCATCTGTGGTGGTGTCAAGGGTTTGTTGTTCAGGATGGCTTTCCTCACCACTGAGTTTGAATTTACCACATGGGTGGGCAGGGACATGAAATAGGGTGTGTTGGTCTTGCCATTAAAGTTGGGTGGATTCAGCAGCAGAAATTAAGAATCTAACTACCAGCAAAGAAGTAGCAAGGAATTCAGAGTGTGAAACCTTTGAGGCCAAGCTTTTCTGTGCCGCTCAGTCCAAGGCCTACAGGAGCAGCAGCTGCCTCAGAGAACCAGAGACTTGGCACAAAGCAGAGCTGACCTTGCGGCTACTATCCTGTGGAATCAGAGCTCGAGTCTTCACCCAAGTTTGTCTAAGGATAAGGTGGAGGCAGGGAGAGATGCTCCAACTGGTAGGATTAAGAGCCTACCTAACTGAAGGCTGAAGGGTGAGGTGCCTTTGAGTACATTTTGGAAGCTGTTCTGATTAAGTTATTATACCCTGCTGCTATCTTGAGGGATAGCCTTTTGACTTTCTTAAATAAATACCATATTAATGAAAAGTTTTTAAAAAAGAAGTTGGAAGGAAAACACAGAGTCACTGTACCAAATAATTAGTCAACAGTGAACCATCATAGAAAGTAGCATATGATTGAGAATGAATAGTCCTAAATAAGGTCCAAGCAACACTGAAGGCAGAAAGAGAAATTAAAGTAAGACTCCAGGAACTGATGGAATATCAGTTGAAGTGTTTCAGCAAATAGATACAGACCTAGACATGCTCATTAATTTATACCAAGAAATGTGGAAGACAAATAGTTGGCCAACTCACTCAAAGAGATCCATATTTATGTCCAATGGAAATAAGAAAACAGTATCATCAATATCACATGCAAGTAAAATTTTATGGAGGATTACTGAAAAAATGATTGGAGCAATACATTGATAAGTAACTGCCAAAAAATTCAACCAATATTTAGAAGAGGCTATGAAATAAGGGACATCATTGCTGATATCTGATGTATCTTGGTTGAAAAGCAGAGAAAACCAGGAAAAAATGTTTACTTGGGTTTTATTGAATATGCAAAGACTTTTGCCTGCATGGATCATAGTAAATTATGGGTAACATTAAGAAAAGTAGAAGTTTCAGAACACTTAATTGTGCTTATTGAGAATCTCCACATAGACCAAGAAAAAATCATTCAAACACAACAATGAGATCCTACCTGATTTCAAATCAGGAAAAGTGTGTGTGAATGATGTATCCTTTCATCATACATATTACTTTTGTGCTGAGGAAATAAACTGAGAAACAAGACTATACGAATAATACTGTATCAGGACTGTAAAAATCCTCATCAACAACCTACATACAACATGCATATGGCACAATCTTGTTTGGTCAAAGTGAAGAGAACTTAAAGCATCCACTGGAGAAGATAGCTTACAGAATGGACTATACTTCAACATAAAGGAAAACAAAATAGTCTTCATAACTTGACCAACAAGCAACATGATTAATGGGGAGAAAATGAAGTCATCAAAGGGCTTCTTATAGATGTAAAGAAATTTGAGGACTAATGTGTTCCGGGACTAAGCCATGATATTTTAAATTGCCTCATATGCATGCAGAAACTGGGCAAGAAATAATGAAGATGGAAGTAGGACTGATGTCTATGAATTATGGCAAAGAGTCAGAATATGAACTGACAAAAGAACAAACAAACATATTTGCAAGAAGATCATCCGTAATTTTGCTTAGAATGAGGTAGACAAGATTGTCTTGTATATTTGTACATGTTTTCAGAGGAGCAGTCCCTGGAGAAGGATATCATGATTGTTAAAATAGCACATCAGCAAAAGAGACTCTAAAGGAGATGGACTAACACTGTGGCTACAGCGATGGACTCGAACACTGGAAGTTATGAGAATAGCACAATCAGATAGTGTTTTTCTCTGTCGTACATAGAGTTACTATGATTAGGAACCAGCTTGATGGTCCTTAACACCAACATATCCAATATGTACTGGTAATTAAAATTTCAGGTTGGGGGATGACTTAAGAAAAAAGGTCTAGGTAGGCTGCCGGGGGGTGGGATCTCCATAATAACCCCCCCAAAATGTTTTTATAAAATTGCACTAAGAACTCAAATAGAATTCATAAAGGAAAACAAAAACAGAAATAGAAATTTGGGGGCTGGTGCTCAACCAGAAAATAGAAAGTAGTGTGTTCACTATTTAAACCCATGTCTAGAGGAAGGTCTTCAGAGCTCACAGAGTCACCACCTCTCAATCAGGACAGCAGCATCTGTAAGATCACCCATGGCCCTCTTTTACCTTCTGCTGATGGTCCTGGTGGCGCTGAGCTGTAAATCCACCCGCTGTCTGGGCTGTGAGCTGCCTCAGAGCCAGAGTCTGGCTAATAGAACCTTAACAGTTCTTCAACTAATGAAGAGGATTGATCCTTCCTATTGCCTGAAGGACAGAAAAGATTTTGGATTTCCCCAGAAGGAGCTTGAAGGCCACAAGTTCCTGAAGGTTCAAGCCATCTCTGTGCACCATGACCTGATCCAGCAGATCTTCAACCTCTTCAGCAAACAAAGTGCATCTGCTGCTTGGAACAAGACCCACCTGGACGAACTGCGCACTGCACTTTATCAGCAGCTGAACAACTTGGAAGTCTGTTTGATGCAGGAGATGAAGGGGAGAGAAGAACCCCCCCTGATAAATGTGCACTCCAGACTGGCTGTGAGGAAATACTTCCGGGGGATCACTGTCTATCTGGCAGAGAAGAAATACAGCCCCTGTGCCTGGGAGATCGTCAGAGGCGAAATCATGAGATCCTTCTCGGCATTGACAAACTGGCAAGAGAGACTAAGACATGATGAAGGCAACTTGAACTGATGAAAGCAGATTTCTCATGAACTAATGTACTATGTCATACTTCCATATGTTCAAGCCACTGCAAAGATGCTCATTTTTGCTATGATCATCACAGGACTCCAACTTGCCAAACGCATTTCCAGGAGTATTAAGCCGTGCTGTGTTCAACCACCGGGGCACTAGTTCTTTAGAGAGGACTACTCTTCTGTACCCTTTTCTCTATTTAACTATTTATTTAAATTATTTTTTGTTAACATCCTACTATGTATGTCTTTTGGGCATAAAATTTTGTCCTCACTTATGTTTTATTAGTTTCTTATTTTGCTTTGGTAATTAAATTTTTATAATTGAAAAAATCTTACCTTTGTATATTTTTTTGAAAAAGAAACAAGTGTGGTTGGGTAATTTATTTAAAGAATAGATATTCTACTGCACTTAGTATTATATAAAAGGTATTCTTAATCTAGGTTAAAATTTAGTGATTAGGTATTTTTGTCATGATGGGAGTCCAGAGAGAAGGCTGCATAGTGGAGTGGACCTGGGGGGAGGGATTGTAAAACAATGAAAGGATTTTTATTTTACTTTTCCAACTGTACTGGGAGGGGGGTTCTGGGAGGGGAGAAAAGGGCAACAATGAATGAATGGAAATTCAAAGTCTCTGTAAATTTTCATTGAAATTAATAGTAAATTTTAAAAAAGATATATGATGTCTAGTAAAAAAACCTGGAAAATAAAATAAAACTTAGATTTTTTTTTCCCCCTCCAAATTTTCATTTGCCCTCAAGAGAATACAATAATCATAATTCCTTCTGTTTGGTGCCTTTATGTTTGTAAGACAATAAACTTAGAATCAATACTTATTAATATTTTAAAAACCCACCGAGAGTCCAGAATGAAAGCTGCATATAGTGGAGTGGACTGGGGGGAGGAGTGAGCAGGGAGGAAAATGTGCAACAAAGAATGAATGGGAATACAGTCTCTGTAAGCTTTCATTAAAATTAATTAAAAAAAAAGAAATAAAAACTCACCAACCTCAAACTCATTGCTGTTGAGTCAGAACTGACTCCTAGCTGACCCTCCAGTGGATTGTCCAACGCTGAGAACTGCATGGGAAGCGGTTGCTGGTCGTTCTCCTGCAGAGGTAACAGTGGAGCAAACTGCCCTTTAGTTGTGGTGTTGGAGAAGGGTCCTGAGTAGCCCATGGATTGCTGAAAGAAAGAAAAAAAGAAATCTGTCTTAGGGGAAGTGGAAGTA
This sequence comes from Elephantulus edwardii, assembly GCF_000299155.1. Classification (NCBI taxonomy): domain Eukaryota; kingdom Metazoa; phylum Chordata; class Mammalia; order Macroscelidea; family Macroscelididae; genus Elephantulus; species Elephantulus edwardii. The sequence goes on along the minus strand of NW_006399764.1, from coordinate 10,897,284 downwards.
GGGTGTTCTTTAGAGTCAAAGCGGTGAAACAATCTCACACACTGTGGGCATATTCTCCAGAAGGATGATCACTGGAAAAAGACATCCTGTCGAGAAAGGCTAAGAGGCAGAGAAAAAGAAAAAGATCCTCAACAAAATGGTTTGAGCCAGTGACTAAGAATGTGCTCGAACATTTTGGAGATTGTGTTGATGGGGCAGGATGGGTCAAAGTTTGGATTTGTTGTTCATAGGGTCACTGTGAGTCAAAGTTGCCTTGATGACACCTAACAAAAACAGTAACAATAATAATGACATAGAGACAGTCTTTGGGATAATTGTGCAACTCACTATGCACAAGGCCATCAGGTTCCCTTAATTAATATCAGTGCAGTAATACTGTGAAGAGAAGAAGAAAAAGGCATTTTCTCAGCAGAAACGGGAGTGACATATACTAATAATTTTGATATTACAAGTAGTCTATATCCTCTACAAGTAGGGGAAGGGCCATCTAGTGCTTTGTCCTTTGCCAATTGACTATGAGTTTACAATTTACAAACAATGCCTTGCCCATGGGTTCATTATCTGGTTATAAAAAGGCAAAGAATGGAAGCGGTAATGTGGTAAAAGAGTCTAGAATAAGGGAAAGACTTTAATCTTGATACCAAGTACCTACAGCCTTTAAAGAGAAGAGTTACAGACCAAATAGAGGTAGAATAACCATATATTAGTAGGATAACAAGACAGAATGGTAAAGTAAGAGCGTATTTAAAGAAATGAAGCTGCTTCGAAGAAATTTCAAAGTGTTCATGGAAGATAGGGAAGGAAATGATCTACTCTATCTGGAATATACATGACATTGGTGATTTTAATGACACTTTGTTTGATAGATGTAGTAATAAGAAGCAATACAGTTTGTAGAAGGATGACTGAAATAAGTTAGTGACAGTAAAAGCTTTTAGAGGTTTGCCCACTTAAGTGGAAGAGAGAAATAGAGTGGAATATAGATAAGAATATAAATGATATTAAATAATTAAGAATATAAATTATAGCCATTTAATGATATTATAATAGTGAGTATATATTAAAATATCATTAATATTGAATTTATATTCTTATCTATATTCCAATATTATATATATACTATTAAGGGAACACTGATGGCCTATTCGTAACAAGCTGCGCTGCAATCTTGAAGGCACGCAGTTCAAATCTACTGACTGCTCTGTGGGAGAAGGATAGGCAGTATTCTCCCCTGAGAGCAACAGTCTTTGAAAATCCACCAAAGAGTCAGCTATGGGTTGGTTCTGACTTGACAGTATACAACAAACAATTCACTATTAATAAATAGTTTTCCCTTTTGAGACATAAAAGATCCTGAGGCCGTAGTTGTTTTGTTGTTAGGTGTCCCTGAGTCATCTATGACTCACAGCTATCCTAGGACAATGGATCTGAACCACACCCTGTCTTTTACCATCCTCAGCATCTCTGGTATGTGTAGGTCCATTGTTATGGTCACAATGTCCATCCATGTTGCTTTCTTACTCTAACTACCCACCTTTCCCAGTATGATGTATTTTCCCAAAGACTGGCCCCTCCCGACATGCCAAAAGTACGTAAGACAAAACTCGACCATCTTTTCCTCTAAGTAGTGCCCTGTTTGCATTTTCTCTAAGACAGACTTGTCGTCTGGAAGTTCATGGGATATTCAGTACTCCAACACCACAACTTAAAGATAGCAATTCTTCGTCACGTACTCATTTCAGATTCATAGGAAAGAACTGAAACTTTTGAAAGCATAGGTGGTTGTGGTTGCTGTTATGTGCTGTTGAATTGCTTGCAACTCATAGCGACCCTACATACAACAGCCCTAAACCCTGCTCTATCCCTTACCAATCTTATTGTCTCCAACATGCCTATCCCCATTACTCCAGTGCCAGAATCAGTCCATCTCATCGAGGGTCTTCCTCTCCTGCGCTGTTCCGCCACCCTCACAAGCATGATATCCCTCTCCAAGGACTGATCCGCCTTGCACATGTCCAAAGTATGTCAGATGGAGCTTCAGAAACCTTGCCTCCAAGGAACAGCCTGGCTTCACCCTCTCCAGGACGAATTTGTTTGTTCTCATAGCAGTCTATGGTATATTCAATAGTTAAAAAGACCCTGACTTGGATGAGGTACACTTTAATCTTTAGATGGATGTCCTTGCACTTTAGTGCTTTGGAGAGGTCCTTTCAGCAGATTTCCAAATACAACGTGTCTTGATTTCTTGACTATTGTTACCGTTGGTATTGACTGTGGATCCAAGTAATAGGAAATTGTTGAGAACTTCACTCTTTCCTACATCTATCACAATGTTGGTTATTGGTCCAGTGATGAGAATTTTTGTTTTCTTGATGTTGAGATGTAAACCATATTAATACTACCTTGAATATTTATAAGTTGCTAAGTGGATTGAAACTGTCCATTATGTGGGAAATTATGGCATTGGAGAACTTAGTTAGAGGGACTTAGAATAATTAATAAAAGGAAATCATATTGGAGTAGGAAGAAAAGTGATCTTATACTTTCCTTTCCAATCTTAATATTTTACTTTCAGTTCTTGATTTTACATTATAAATATGTCATTGTGATGCCACCACTTTGGAGTATTTAGTTTCACTTTGTAAAATTAGCTGTATCCCTGATTTGAACTCATCAAATCTTCAATAAGTCCTTTGTTTCAATTTTTGAAAAGCATGCGTTCTTACTGAATAAATGTTCAAAAATTAAACTTACTCCCCAAAGAAACATCAACCAAAATAAAAGTATTTATTTCAATGTTAAAATACAAACAGATAAAAACAAACAGTGGATGGATAGTCAGATCAGCAAGACAAACAGATAGGTGAAAAGGACAACATCAAGGACCATATAGAGTTTGTTGATTCTATTTCTACATTCATATTCGTAAATGACACAAATTCATACATGTTTAGAACAAAGAAAATAAGATGCAATGTTTTGTGCAATGTGTTATGTAAATCATAAACAAAGATTCTCAGGGAATGAGTCATTAGTTCTGGGGCCTTGGTCCCATCGTGTTGGAGCATATCAAGGTGCGTTGGTATAACATAGTCCCCAAAGACAATATTCTACATCTTACTTTGGTGAATCATAACTGGGACCTTAAAGGCTTGTAATAGCCACCTAAAAAGTACAACTATTGGTTTCTCCTGGTCTGAAACAAAAAAGAGGGACTAAAAGGAGCAAAGATGTGCTGAAACAATTAGTCCAAAGTGCAAATGGATCACTTAGATGAAAACTTCCACAACCCAAAGGTCAGACAGCCAGATGGTAGCCAGGCTATCACTGCTCATTGCTCTAAAAGGGATCACAGTAGACTAACTTGTAGTAAGTGGGGAAAACGTTAAGCAAAACTAAAAAATAGTAAAAAAGGGGGGGGGAACCCTCTAAAAAACCAGCCTTAATAGTCCAATAGAGACTGGTGGAACCCCTGAGACTATGGTCCTTAGAGACTCTTCCATTCTGGAACAAAACTCATCTCAGCAGCTTAACTTTCAGTCAAACAGTAGGCAGGCCTATTGGTGAACAATAACACCAACAAATCACTCACTTCTTGTGAATAACCAATCACATAAAATCAAAAGACCTTATATAACTCATGAAAATAAAAAATGATGGAATCATCAAAGAAAAATTTGGTAGTTCTTAAAAAAAGTTAAACATAGAATTTCCATATAGCTCAGGATTTTCACAGCTCAGTGTGCACCCTGAAAATGGAAAAAAAAAAGAAATCAAAAAGATTCTTGTATACCAAATATTTATAGCTGTACCATTGTCAAAAGGTAACAACATCAATAAATGAATGGTATATCCACACAATGATTCAATTATTAAAAGAAACTAAGTTTTGATACACCATGTAAAAATGATGAACCTTAAAAATATATTAAGTGAAATAAGCTAGACATTCTACTTATTTGAAGTAAATTCAGTAAGAGAAAAAGTACAACTTTAGTTTATAAGAAACATTTGAAAGTGGAACAATGACTAAGAAGACAACAGTAGAAGAAAAGTTACTTGATGCGTTTGAGTTGTAGTGCTGAAAAAGAGTGCTGGATAGCTCATGGACTTCCAAAAGAGAAAATAACAGATCTTGGAATAGTGAAACTTCATCTTACATATTTTGAGTGTGTTATTACGAGGGACCAGTCCTTGGAAAAGGTCATTATGCTTGAAAAAATGGAGGGTCACCAAAAGAGTCGCTCCATATCCCACCTAAGGAACACTCGAGCTGCACTTGCACAGACTTACTTATTTTTTCAGCAGTCCCTAGGATGGTGAATTTATGTCTCAAATATTTTTAACGTGTTATCAGAAGAGGATCGTTCATAGAGGAGTTGTTGTTGTTATGTGCCATCGAATCACTTGCGACTCACAGCGATTCTATGTACAAGAGCTCTAAATGCCATTCTATCCTGTGCCAACCTAGCCATCTCAAATGCACTCATTCCCACCACTCCAGTCACAGAATCGATCCATCTCATCGAGGGTCTTCCTCTCCATTGCCGCCCCTCCACTCTGCCAAACATAATGTCCCTCTCCAAGGACCAGCCCCTCCTTGCAACATGCCCAAAGTATGCCAGACAAAGCTTCAGAATCCTTGACTCCAAGGAGCATTCCGACTTTACCTTCTCCAGGATAAAACTGTTTGTTCTCGTAGCAGTCCATGGTATATTCAACTCTCTTCTCCAGCACCACAGCTCAAAGGCATAAATTCTCTTTCTATCATCCCTATTCACTGTGCAACTCTCTAATGCATAGCACGTAATTGCGAAGAGTATAGCCCAGATCAGGTGCACCTTAGTCTCCAACCTGGCATCATTGCTCTTCAGTACTCTTGAGAGGTCCCTCACAGCTAACTTTCCCAATGCAACTCGTCTCTTGATTTCCTGGCTGCTGTTACCAAGAGTGTTGACTGTGGAACCAAGTAAACAAAAACTGTTAACTATCTCAATCTCTTCACCATCCATAGTGATGCTGCCAAGTGGCCCAGTGGTGAGAATCTTTGTTTTCTTGATGTTGAACTTCAGTCCATATAGGAGGCTGCAGTCCTTGATCTTCTGCAGCAAGCACTTCAGGTCCTCCTCAGTGTCAGCAAGCAGGATTGTGTCATATGCATATAGGAATACTATGAGATTAAATGACAAAGTGACTGAGCAATATATCACAGATGATGAAGATAGGGCAAAGTTCAGATCTGCTATTCATAGAGTTGCTATGAGTCATTATTGACTTAATGGCACATGTCTGTAGACTGATGGCTACTGGGAAGAAGTTTTATGCTGGCTGGTGGATTCTTGCTCCTTGCTCAGGGTCACGTAAGGAATGTTCAGGTTCTTTTAGGTTTATTTTTGCCCCAAGTGGGATTCAGCAGATTGGACTTGCCAGATGGCTTGGGGGGTCTCTGGCTAATAGTCCACCAGCATTTGGGCATGCTAGAATTTAAAAAGACAGTAGGATCTGAGGGTGTGTGGCCCAAGGGCCAAATGATGATTGATTTTTGTTGCAATGATGAACACTTGTGCTCTAGGTTGTCTCAAACACCATAATTGGCTATCCATCATGGGTAGTGTTTGGTGGAGCTCTCACATTGATTCAGATTTGGAAGCAGGAATGGCATCTACTTCCTATACCACATGCCTCTGGAAAATTTGAAGGCCCTTGGGTCTAAATGTCTGTTGTAATGGAGGGCCTATTGCTATTGTTAATTCATTCTGGAGGAACATTCTTCTAAGTTGTACAGCACTCCTCTGTCAATATGCTATACTAAAGTATGGGAAGCCAAATTTCACACTAAATATTTATAATAAACCAAATGCTATGTCAGAATATGAGGAAGGTGTGAATACAAGCTGGAATTCATCCTGAAGCACCAAGGTAGACCTTAGGTGTTCCCAGGCAGATCTTAAGCATTTACACAATTCTTGTATTTGCTAACCCCTCCCTTCTGAGCCAAACATAAGGTTTTTCAATAGAAAGAGCTTAGCTTCATTTGCATAGAATTCTCTTTGTGATTTGCTCCCTGGCAATTTTCAATAAAGGCACAGGGAAGCTGGGTTAGGTGTTTCAGTTGTTCAAATTGCTGGCCCCCTGCTTTACCTCTCTGTTTGCTTATACATTCTTGGTGTTCTGTCTCATTTTTTATTCTTTACCCTCGTCAACAAGACCAAGATAATCTGGGTTTGCGGTGAAGCTGAACCTTGTGCCATTGGGGGTCAAATGCTGTAGCGGCTGCCCATGGTGGACAGTGTTTGGTGGAGCTACCAATTTTAAGACAAGATTTGGAAGCAGGAGGGTCATCTACTTCCTAAACCACATGCCTCTGAAAACTCTATGAACTTGGAGAAATGGCGATACTTCTCAAAATTGCTAATTCAATGACTTTTTTTTTCCTCATTTTTTAATATAATTATTAAAACATAATTGTTACCAAGTATTACAAAAATCATACTTTCAGGGGATAATTGCTATTTTCTCTTTAATATTGACAACCATAATTCAAGTCAGGATCTTAATATGTAAATATGTTTATTAAATCGTTTCTCTTCAATTTGGAAAGTAAGAGGGTTATGATTCAAATGATTTGAAGTTCTTTTTAAACTTGAATGCCCAAAATTAATATTAAACTAAGCTTTGTCAGTTTTCTTTCTTTCATCTCTTTTAGCTGTGGGAGGGCAGTTGGGGAAGGGCAGAGGCATGAGCTTTCCTGGCTTCTTCAGGCTCACATCCTCTCTGGCTGCCTACAACTTTCAAATATCATTGTTTTCCTCATTCTATGGTTGCTATTATTGTTTTTCCAAATAGAATTTCCATTTTTAAAATTGTGCTTTCATGTTTGGAGTGCAAAAATTTTACAGTTTAATTCTATGCTGTCCCCTTGCCCTGATCATCTTTGTATCATAGTTTTGGGCATGTTATCATGAGGAGTCAGTTCTGAGAAAAGGACATCATGCTTGGAAAAGTAAAGAAGACCCTCAATGAGGTGTATTTATACAATGACTGTAACAGTGGGATGCACTACAGCTGAGACTGTAAGGCTGGTGCGGGCTACACGGGATTTTGAATTCTGTGGACATACTGTAGCCATGAATTGAAGTCAACTCAAGGGCACCTAACAGCAACAAGATTTTTTCAAAATAATGTTTTCATTGCTTAATTGGGTTTATTAGCTAGAAAGAGTACTCAGCTCAAGGCTGAGAACCATTATCTGGCCAAAGGTGATTAGCCCTTTCCTACTGGTCTTCTGGCTGTCAGTCCCTTGTGAGTCGATTGTTGCTCAAACTTTGTGTTCCCAGGACTGATCAAATCTGGTTAATATGAATGGAAAAGGAAACGGCTTCTGTACAATGCTGAAGGCCTCTTGATTGAACAAGAGGTTGATTGCTCTGCTCCGAGCCTGTGCCAGAGGCAGCCATCTCATTGCCTTTGTTGACATCAGTATTAGCTGTGATTTTTCCCTCGGCAACCACTGAATTTTTCTATCTTACACTTAGTCATTGAGTCACTGAAAAGGTAACTTCCCCTCTTTCACTTTCATAACATTCAGACTTAACAGTTTCCCTTTTGCCCACAAACAACTGTCAAATTTTGCTTTCTAGGAAATTTGAAATAAGAAACAAAAAATATGATGTCTTGAAAATTATACTGAAAAATGATACAGGTTTTACCTTTCCTTTATGCTCTTACCATGAATTAATTTCAAGACGAAACAGAAATATGGGAGCAGAGAGACAAAATTTCTACAGTAGAATATTATACTTGGGAATTACACAAATTTAAAACAGAACATTACAAACGACTAAAGGAAGTTATTTCTCCATGATCTAGTAACGTGAGCCTCACTGTCTTAGCTACTCAGAATGAGAAGGACATATGAGTAAATAAGCCAACTCAAAGGCTCACCGTTTCAGTCCACCAGCTGCTCCACAGGGGAAAGATGGGCTATCTCCTCTGATGCAATTTACTGCCTCTGCAAACCAGCTGCAGGGTCAGTAATGACTTGATGGTACACAACAACAATAGGAACGGCATAAGCTTCTCCTGGAAGACAGTATTAGAAATACACAGTTCTGCCACCTGCTGTTGAAAAAACAAACTGAGAGACTAGGGTTTCAGTGGAAAAAACAAAAGTTTTATTATCTGGGGTTAGCATGTAGGAGATATGTATAAGTGAGCTTCCCATACCTGTGTCAGTAAAGGAAGGTTCTGAGGGTAGACTTATAGGCTAGGCTAAGGGTTAGGGAGCTCTGCTGGTCTAATGGGTAAGGAGCTGTGCTGTCAACCCCAAAACAGGCAGTTTAATCCATCAGCTACTCTATGGGGAAAAGATGGGCAATTTCCTACTCTGCGGAAATCAGAGGGAGGCTCAACTAAGAGTTGGTTGTGAACGAACATAACAACAACAAGGTTAAGGACATGAAGAAAAGCTCACGTCTATTTAGCACTTTGAAGGAGGAAAGGACAACAAGGTTAGGGGCATGAAGAAAAGCTCACATCTACTTAGCACTTTGAAGAGGGAAAGGCAGAATTATCTTTAGAAAAAGAGAGGTTATTCAAATCAATAGGTGCAAGCTGCTGACCTCCAACACGGTGCATTTCCAGTTAGATGTTTAGTCATCACAGGACACTCTTTCAAGTTGGCTCCATCTGACTAGGTGCTTAGTCATCAAGGAACATGATTTTCAAGCTGAAAGTCTTCTAGAAGGTCATATGAAAGTCCATTGCATGGCACCTGAAAGCTCTTAGTAGAGTTAAAGCTTTTTAAGAGGAAACACCTGAGGGCACCTAGACTACTCCTGTCAGGTGTGATGCTGCATCCTGTGATGCAGCATTAGCTGAATGTTGCCTTTCTTGGTCTGAGCTGCCACAGGGTGAAATACTTTGATTTAGTAGATCACGTAAAGAGGAAAAGAGGGGAATCTGATTGAGAATAAACTTACGAGTAATTCCATCAAAGGGTAAGATAAAGTTTTTGTACTACTCACTGAAAAGGTCATCTTTGATACAAACTCAGCAGGTTTTATTATTATGTTAATAGAAAGGAAGTAGTACTCAGCTATAGCAAACATCAACAAATAATGTTGACTTGATAAGGATATCTTTCTTAAAATTGTCTTTCCTATGTTAGGAGGATAAAGTATTCTAACTTGGTAAGGAAGTCTCTTTCAATTGTCAGTCTTGATGAAAAGGATACTTATTCCTATTAAAATATTCAAGAAATAATAACTTTCTCTTGTTTTCTTGCATGCTGCAGTGTCATCATTGAATCTTCTGTACCATGGCCAAAAACTTTGATTTTTATTTATTGTAAATAAGAATTTAAGAATTGAGTGCTGCTGTAATAGAAATGAATCCTAATATAGTTTCCCAAAACCGCAAACTTATTGCCATCAAGTCAGAACTGGCTTATAATGGACTCTCTAGTGGGTTTTCTGTTCATAGGGTCACTATGAGTCATACTAAACTGGACACCACCCAACAATGACAATGACGATGATGCTAACAAGGAAGTCCGATGGCCTAGTGGTAAGAAGCTAGATTGTAATTTCAAGGGCATGCAGTTCAAATCCAGTTGCTCCATTGAAGAAACATGGGCAATCTCCTCCCTTTCAATTTCCTGCATCTGAACACCCCCTGCTACAAGTAAGTTCTGATTCAGCAGCATATAACAACATTGGGTTTTCAAAGGCTATAAATCACATAGAAGGAGATTTCCCACTTTTTTCCAGTGGAGAAGTTGCTGGATTCAAAATGTCTGCCTTTGAATTGGAAACAAAAATCCTCACCCACTAGACCAGGAGAAAGCACAGCTGAGCAGGCTAGAAGTCCAAATACAAAGAAAGGTTTTCTGTCTCTGTCAGCTCTAGGGAGGAGGTCCTTACCTCCTTTCAACATCTGTAGTCCTGGTATTTCTTAGAGGTACATATGTGTTTGGGAAACCTTTCCTTGAGTCTAGAAGGCTCTAAGCACTGTGACCTTGGATCCAAAGTACATGCTTTGCTCTTAGTACTTCTTTAATGGTGGTACTGAAGACTTTTTCTACTTTTTTTCTCTTGTGAGATAAAAGATTATATAGGCCACACCCTAGGGAAACTCTGCCTACATTGTATTGAGGCTATGACCTGTGTTAAGATGCATTCCTTTTACAATTAATTGGCTGATCACAACAGATTCCATCATAGGAAAGAATCACATCTTAACATAGCTACAAATTACATCATTACATAACTCTCAAACCACTGAGATTCATGACCCAGCCAAGTTGACATATATTGCCAGAGGAAGCAATCAATTCATGATATCAACAGTATACTAATACAAGTATAAGAGGTGAATGGTAAAATCTGTACTTGGCAAAATAAAATGTATCTGATCAATAAAAGCAAAAAAAAAAAATTCTCACCACTCATCTGCCAGTTTTTTTTACTGTGCTGTCTTGTGTACTACTGTGATGCTTGAAGTTATATTGCTGATATTTCAGTTATGAGCAGGGTCACACATGGTGGATAGGTTTCAGTGGAACAGCTGGACTAAGACTAAGATTAGAAAGAAGGACCTAATCTACTTCTAAAAGCACAGCTCAGCGAAAAATGTCATGAGAAGCAGAACATTGTCTGATGTTGTGTTGGAAGATGAGTCCCATCGGTAGGAAGCACTCAAAGTGCAACAGGGCAAGGGCTAACCCCCTCTGGTAGAGTTGACCTTAGCAATGTGGATGGAGCAAAGCACCTGGGAACTTCCTTTGCTGATGTGATAATAATGCAAGATGAGAAGAAACAACAGCAAACACCTATGAGTAACTACAGTGAGTGATGTATATGGTTTGAATGTGGGAAAATAGAATTGTGTTGTTGTTGTTATGTGCCATTGAGTTGCTTGCGGGAAAACATAATATTATAAGACAATGACAGGGATGCCTAAAGATCAATATTGTAGACATCAGGAAGCTGAAATGAACTGCTATTGGCCATTTGATATTAGACAATCATGTGGTTTACTATGTTGTGAATGACATGTTGAAGAGGAATGATGTCACATTCATCATCAATGCAGTCAGTCATAGGATAATAACTATACAAGGAAGACTTGTTGATACAACCATTAAGTGTATACACCAACAATTAATACCAAAGGGAAAGAAATTGAAAGTTTTTACCCATTTCTGCAGTCTGAAATTGACCACACATGCACTCAAGATGGATTGATAATCACCAGTGATTGGAATACAACAATTAGGAATGAAAAGGATTGGAAGTTGAACTATGTGGCTTGAGTGATTGAAAAGATGTCAGAGATTTCATGATATTCTTTTGCAACGTGGGGTTATTAATAGTAAGGACCTTTCCTCAATAGAATAAATGGAGAGCACACATCTAGAATGCACCAGATGGAAATATACAGGAATCAAATCAATAGCATCTGTGGGAAGACATGATGGAGAAGTTCCTTGACATTGGTTAGAATAAGTTTAGGGGCCAACTGTGGAACAGATCATCATTTGCTTATATACAATTTCAAGTTAAAGCTGAAGAAAATAAAAATGAGTTCTTAAGAGCTAAAGAAAAACTGAGTATAACCCATCTAAATTTAGAGACCATCTCCAGAATAGATTTGATCTACTGAACACTAATACCTAAAGATTAGACAAGTTTCGAGAGCACCGAGGTTTCATGTCCTCTTAGAAAAGTTTGTTCTTTCTGCAGTCCATAGCATATTTAATATTCTTCACCAAAACCACAATTCAAATACATAGATTCTCCTCCAGTCTTCCTTATTCATTGTTCAACTTTCAGATGTACATGAAGCAATAGAAAAGGTCATGACTTGGTTCAGGTGCACCTTAGTCTTTAAGACTTCCTTGCTCTTTAGCACATTAAAGAGATCATTGACAACATATTTTACTAATACAATATGTATTTTTATTTCTTGACTGATACCACATTGTATGTTGATTGTGGATTCAAGCATAAATTAAATCATTGACAACCTCAATCTTTTCTCCATTCATCATGAGGTTGCCTCTTGATCTAGTGGTGAGGAATTTTGCTTTCTTGATGTTGAGATTTAAATTCATATTGAGGATTGTGGTCTTTGATCTTCTTTCGTAAGTGCTTCAAGTCCTTTTTACTTTAAGCAAGCAAGCTTATATCATTGGCCTAATGCAGTTTGTTGAATCTTCCTCAGTCCTGATGTCACACTCTTCTTCATATAGTCCAAATTTCCAAATCATTTGTTCAGCATATAGATGGAATAAATACAGATAAAGGATACAACCCTGACACACATCTTCCCTGATTTTTAAACCATGCTCTGTTCCCTTCTATTCAGATGACTGCTTTTTGAACTATGTAAAACTTCACAATAGCACAATTAAGTGTTCTGGGATTTGAATTCTTTTTAATCTTATCTATAACTTATTATCTCTACAGTCTAATATCTTTATATAGTCAATACAGAAGTAAACATCTTTCTAGTATTCTTTGGTCTCAGCATAGAGCCATCTGACATCAGGAATAATAATCCGTATTTAAATACTGCCAACCCAAAGGAATGCTGTTGGAATTCCCCAGCTCTTCTGCAGGAGAAAGATGGACAATTTCCTCCTGTGCGATTAAAAACCTGTCTGTAAAAACCCGTTGAAGGGTAAGGAATGAGGCCATTGTGATTTGACCGTGTACAACAGCAACAAAAATTTATTTTCAACAAAATGGATGGGGACTGTGACTGCAACAATGGGCTCAAAATATCAAAGGTTGTGAGAATAGTGCGGGATGGGACAAGGTTCAGATCTGCTATTCACAGGGTCCTTACCAGTTGTAGACAACTAGACTACTCCTAACAACAATGTGTTTTCATTCCAAAGAAGGTGATCCAGTGAGTGTGGAAATTAACTAGCAGTACCATTTCAAATATATGCAAGTAAAATCCTCCTGAAGATTACTTAAAAATGGCTGGAAGAGTACATTGGCAAGGCACTGCCAAAAATTCAAGGTGAATTTAGAAGAAGCCATGGAATGAAGTATTGCTGATGTCAGGTCATATGGGGAAAATGTAAATCAAAACCCCAAAAAATGAAAGTAAAAGTCTAGGGGCAGGTTCAGAAAATGAAAACTATTGTGTTCCCTATTTAAAGGCATGAAAGACTGAATGTCTTCAGAGAAGTTAAGATCTAGGTTCCACATCAGACAAGCAGTTCAGTGAGGCCAGCAGCATCCCTAATTCTCCCAATGGCCCTCCTGTTCTCTTTTCTGACAGCCCTGGTGGTCTCCAGCTATGGCCCTGTACCATCACTAGGCTGTGATCTGTCTCAGAACTATGTCTTGGCTTGTAAAGAGACCTTTGTGCTTCTAGGCCAAATAAGGAGACTCTCCCCTGCCTTTTGTCTCAAGGACAGACAGAACTTTAGATTGCCCCGGGAGATGGCGGACGGCAGCCACCTCCAGAAGAACCAGGCCGTCAGCGTCCTCCACCAGACCCTCCAGCAGATCTTCCAGCTCTTCCACACACAGGCTGCCTCTGCTGCTTGGAACACGACCCTCCTGGAGCAGCTCCGAAGTGGACTCCACCTGCAGCTGGAACACCTCGAGACCTGCTTTGTGCAAGAGATGGAAAAGGAGGAATCGGGCCTGGCAATCGATGGCCCCACACTGGCTGTGAAGAGGTACTTCCATGGAATCCATCGCTATCTGAAAGGGAAGGTATACAGTGACTGCGCCTGGGAGGT
>NW_006399764.1:10855235-10883199 GCF_000299155.1 Elephantulus edwardii | reverse complement strand
ATTCACAAAGCATGTTCACAGTTCCGTTTTTTAAAGTTTCATTTAATTTTTATTGGGTAAAACTTCTTGAATTTGTTTTTAAAAACAAAATCATCCCAAAGGCGCGCAGTTTGAATCCACCAGATGCTCTGCTGGAGAAGGAGGGACAATCTCTTCCTGTGCCAGTCAGATCCTATTTGACAGTACACAATAACAAAAAATAAAAACAAAATCAATGCTTTATAACAAAATTGAAGAATTGATGGTAGAACTTACTCATGCATTCATTTGCCTCATGTCACATGTATATCTTAAGTGACAGACTGTATATTTGCTGTTAAGAGGATTTATGTATTAAGTTTTGTTCAGACACGAGTTACAGTGTTGGTGGCTCTGAATAAGCAACATATATTGAACACCTTGAAATAGAGATATAAAACATTTGTGTATTGGTTGGTTGGTGGGTGAAAATGTTGTGACCAGAGGCTCACAGAAATTTCCTCAGGAACAATGGTCTATCGTCTCTTATTCAGTGTTTATGGTTTTACAGAATATGGTTTACATATTGAAAACACAAATCAATTGTATTGTGCATTGTAATATGCTGGAAGGTTGTTTTTGGAAAGTAGGAACAGCATACAAAAGGTATTCAGTCACCACGAGGTACGTTGGGTCTGCTGGACCGCGTGGTAGGTAGGTGCTCTGAGTTCATCTCCTTTCCTCACCCATTGCACTGAGTTAAAGGTCCTTTGTGATTATTCTGGTTTGGATCTCAGCTGAGGTGCACATGCTGTGGCAAGTTGCCTTAGACAGCACTGTGTCTTAAATGACGGAGATCACTGCTTCACTGAAGTCTTTCAACAAACTGTGAGGCTTTAATTTATCTTCATTTACAGTTTGAATGATCTTTCTCTCATACCACTGCATCTAGTGTCCAGATTTACCACTGTTTGAGAAAAAGAGACATCAGATAAGAAAACTCAGTCTAAAAGGCAGCCACCTCCAGAATAACCAGGTCAGTGTCCTCCACCAGACCCTCCAGCAGATCTTCCAGCTCTTCCACACACAGGCTGCCTCTGCTGCTTGGAACACGACCCTCCTGGAGCAGCTCCGAAGTGGACTCCACCTGCAGCTGGAACACCTCGAGACCTGCTTTGTGCAGGAAATGGGAAAGGAGGAATCGGACCTGGCAATCGATGGCCCCACACTGGCTGTGAAGAGGTACTTCCATGGAATCCATCACTATCTGAAAGGGAAGGTATACAGTGACTGTGCCTGGGAGGTTGTCAGAGTGGAAATCAGGAAAGCTTTCCTATTTTCATCAACAAACTTGTAAGAAAGAAGAAAGGATGGAGACCCGAATTCATCTTGACCCCTTCATCCCTAACTGCACTTGACATAACTGCATTCTCAGTTTGAGGAGCTTACTTGAAAAGTGCTAATGTGGCACTGAACCTATTTTCAGAAAAGGTACTTAATATCCTCCATTATTCGGAAATTCCTCTTTAAAGGCTGTCCTACAAAATCCCAGGGCAACCCGACATAAGGCAAAGCACAGAGACTAGATTGTGCAAGAAAGCCTTTGCAAGGAATAAAGGGAATCTGAGCTCAAGAGGTAGAGGAAACGTGACTTTCGCCAGGCTGGCCTGGCTGGTCTGTTTCCACTGTCCTTCTTGGTGTTCTTTTAAACCGATTGTCTCTTAAAGGCATCTGGGCCAGGCTCTCTCTGGAGGCTATATTTACATTGGGTGGGTCCTAAGAAATATATAAAATGTTACTTGAAGGGTCACCCACAAATATATTATCAAGAGGCTCAGATGCTCAGGAGAAATTTAGACTAGAAGTATCCTGAAGGGAGCTCTGGTGGCCTAGTGACAAGAAACTGCACTGCAATCCCAAAGGCACATGGTTTGAATCCACCAGCTACTCTGCTGGAGAAGGAGGGGCAATCTCTTCCTGTACCAGTCGGATCAGATTCAACAGAACACACACACAACATGACAAATAATAAATAAAAATAATTTTTAAAAAATTTATAAAAGGAAGTATCCTGAAAAGAAAAAAAACATGGGAGGTCTCACACCACTTAATCAGAACTATAACTTCCTATTTGTGTCAGGAATATTGTCAACATTCTATGCAGCATCTTAGTTTTATTCATTCAGCTCCCTTGCAGGTTTTAGAGGCTCATATTAAATGGTTGTGGGTTCCCTAGAGGTAGTGCCCACTCTGAGGTTCTTGAATATAAAACATTAAATGTAAGCGAGACACAATCCTGATATTTTCCCAGGCTTCTTTTTATTCCTCATCTCCCTGTGTTCTAAGAACTTAGTACATAGCCACGCATGCAATAATGCTCCCTGAAGAAAAACTCAGGTAGGTCAAAGAAAAAAAGATGACTTCAAAATATACCATCTCTGGCCTGCAGGTCCTTTTCTTGTATCCTCATCTGTCAATGAAGAAGACCACAGGCCATGAGAGAGTCTTCTGGTTTAGCGTGTGTCAGGGGGTAGGACACTCAGTTCTCCCACTGTTCCATAGCAACACTGAGTTCTACTCAGCCATGGGTTGACATATTTGGGATTACACATGTCTTCTAAGGCCAACAATTCCCTCCTCAGACTCCAGAAAACACTGAGTCAGTAAACTTCACATATTCTAAAAGCAGAACTGAAGTGTGGGTGCATCTCGAAGCTCTAGTTCAGAAAGGTCAGGAGCAAGGCCCATGATAGGTTGGTGGAGAATGGCTTCCACCCAACCCCAAGGTCCTTTTCTGTTCCTGATGAAGAGGCTGAAAAGATAAGCCCATTTTGCAGCTGCTATTAGCTTAAGCCTTAATGAAAATGCTCAACTGACCACTAGTCTCTGTTCTTTCTCCTCTGTGACAGGAACTAGTACAAAGAGTGTAGAAGTCCTAAGTTCAAGGCAGGTGGAGGCCAAAAGGAAAGCAAAAGTAGATGCAAGTCCTTAGTCAACCCATAGTGCAAAGAGAATGTATTTTCATCAGGTGTGTGAGAGACACATCCATATATATTGAACTCTCAGCTCACTCCCAAGCTACTGGAAAGAGCAGAATTCCAAGCTAAGGACACAGAACTTGACCCAAGGCCTGAGTATATGTGCTTAATCTTTCATCTATTACAAAGCTCTTCCGTCTATCGCAAAACAGATCAACCTTGAGAGAGTTCATGCATAAATTCATTGACCAGGAGAAAGAAGTTTAAAAAAAAAATTCTTAGAAAAACTCCATTCTCCAATGGGCACTGTGCTGGGTACGCTTCTGGGGGATATTGTTGAGATGGGTTCATAGGATGGGTGAGGCTGGGCCAAGGAACAGGCTGGTTGTCAGTTAAAGATCTGCTTTGTTTGTGGGGTTCACTGTCTTGAAGCAAATTTGGGATTCAGAATTAAATTCTTCCAACTGACTGAGCATACCTTGAAGAAAGCAGACATTTCCTATGGAGTATCTACATGGTGTGTGGCCAGATGACTCCACTGGAGGGCACAGGGATCTCACAGGCTTCAGTGATGGGATGGCTTATAGCCCCTGCAGGAAGATGAGGCAGTTAATAAGGAACTGAGTGTAGAAAAGGAACAACACCCATGCAGAGAAAGAAATGACCTAGCTAGTGAGGGGTGATCTTGATTTCCCCTAACCCATCTTCATCAAACATGTAACATACGTGCATGTGTGGGCATGCTCTGATGGTAAAGCTACTATTTCTCTAAATTTGTTTTTTCTTTCTCGGAATCCATCCTGAATCTACAGCTGACAATCTCGTGCGCTGATTCTAGGCGTCCAGCCGCTCACTAAAGGGACGTTGTTGTTATGTGTCTTCGAGTCTCCTGTAACTCACAGCGATCCTATGTACAACAGCTCTGAACCCCGCCCTGTCCTGAGTCAATCTAATCATCTCTGACAGACCCAATCCCACTTCTCCAGTCACTGAGTCAATCCATCCCATCTGAGGTCTTCCTCTCCTGCACTGTCCCTCCACCCTTCTAAGTGTGATGTTCCTCTCCAAGGACTGGTCCCTCCTGGCCACCTGCCCAAAGTATGTGAGACTGACCTTCAAAATCCTTGCCTCCGGGGAGCAGCTTGGTTTCAGCCTCTCAAGGACTAAACTGTACGTTCTCCTGGCAGTCCACAGTATGTTCAATACTCTTTTCCAGCATACATTATTGGTGTTGTTGTTGCTGTTTAAGTGCTGTCTGAAGGAGAGTCCTCAACACTTGAGTGTCTTTCATCCTCTTTCCAGGTTCATAGGGTTTCCGGAGACAAGCTATTACAGAAGTGGATGCCCCTCCTCCTTCCAAGCTTGTTTTAATCGGGGAGCTCCACCCCACTCTCTGTCCGCATTGGGTAACCAACCATTAACGCATTTGACACATCAGTGTCACAGTGTTCAGCCTCACAGCAACCACAAGTTACGGCTGTATGGCATATTATATTATTATTATTCTTTATAATCATCATCATCATTAGTTTTTTCTCAGCAGCATACTTTTGTAAAATAACTTGATAAAGCATTATGTAAAAACCCACCCACTGCCATCAAGTTGATTCAAATTCATAGCGAGTAGAGCCGTGTAGACTGCTTAAACCTCCCCATGGGGTGTCAAGGCTGTGAACCCTCCCTGAAGTAGACCGTACACCTTTCTCCCCCACTGCTGGGTTCAACCACTGACCCTCTGGTTAGCAGTCGCAGTCTTCAGCCACTGCACCACTAAGGTGGGTGTATGAGAAAAGTAAAGCATGAAACAGGGAAAGAGTCTGCAAACCAAGAGCTTCTGTGTTTGCTTTGTAAGAGTCTCTTGGAAAAGGGGGCATTGTGTCGCTCCCAGATCCCGGGCGACAGGTCCCCCAGCGGGTGCTTAGTCCAGATGGGTCTCAGGGCCTCCCCCCAGCAGAGACCGAGGCCCTTTCCTCCCGGGTCAGCACCATCTGTCAGTTAAGGCGAGCTCGCGCAGCGTGGGAACCTTTGCGCTCAGTGTCCAGCCGCGCACCCCCTAGCGGTCGTCCGGCCGAATCGCTGAAACCCAAGCCGGCCTCTCCTGTGGCTGGTGAAGCCCTCCAGCAGCCAGGTCCGCAGTCTGAAAACAAGAACATTCCCATGTTGGTAAGGCACAAGAAGACGAAAGCCTCTATCATGCCGAAAGCCAGGACCCATTTCAAGTTTTCTTCTTGTTCATTGATGTCCAGAAGACACAAGTTACCTGTTTCTGTCCTCAGACAACAAAGTAGATCTTAAACTTTTTTGCGCAAGACTGTAGTGCAGCTTGGACTAAGATCTTCCTGAATAAACTGCTTTCTATTCTTGATCTCAAAATCAGGAACAAATGGAAAAGATCAACATAGAAATTCTTCAGGCCTGTCCAACGATTCTTTGCACGTATCAGATTTTATTCAAATTGATGAGAGGTTATCAGAAATAAAACCGAAGTGAACTTTCCTCCCATTTAATAATGCCCCAGTGGTAAAGATCTGTGCTGCCAACCCAAAGCCACGCAGTTCGAATCCACCAGCAGCTCTGAAAGACGAAGATGGGCCATCTCTTCATATGCATTTTTCCTGCCGTTGAAAACCCACTGGAGGGTCAACTATGGGTCAGTTCTAACTCAACAGCACATAACAAATGCAAAAATCAGGAAACAAGTTATAGTCATGAATCTTTGACCAGTTTTCTTGTTAGCCAAATTGTAAAAAGCAATCTCAACTATAGTTGAAAAATATACAAAATCAAATGAATGGAGTTTTCTTGACTATAGTGTACATCAATGTGTAAGAAGAATTTTAAGAGAGAAAAACATAAGTGTTACTGTAAAAATAACAAAACAATGCACTTTACAAATAAATTCTCATTCATTGGTTGTGATAATGCAATATATTGAAACCACTTTGGAAGGCACTTCGGCAGTTTCAGTTTAAAGACTAAAATGTGTCTGATCCAGGCCATAATATTTCCGTGTTTTCCTTTCTCCTTCTGGCTTTCTTAGAAAGCTGCAATTGCGTTTGGAAATACTGGAGAGAAAAAAAAAGAGAGAGAAAAACGAAAGAAACTCGCCCATAATGGAAGGAAAAGAAAGTCGTTCAAGTGGGGAACAAAGATGCTGGGAGATTTTCTCCTTTCTTATCCACCCTCCCACCTGTGAGCACTTTGATTTATGATTTGGTTTCTGATTATTATTCTATTAAATCACTCCCATTAAAGTCTCCAATGCTATTTATTTCCCCCATAGTGGACAGTTTGAAACTACCCCGCAGTTGATTGATATTCAAAGCTGTTGTTGTTAGGTGTCATCAAGTTGTTCATGACTCACAGTGACCCTTTGGACAAAAGATCTGAACCCTGTTCTCTCCTGTGCCATCCTCACAGTTCCTGACACGCAAGAGCCCATTGAAGCAGTCACGGTGCAATGCACTTGGTTCAGGGTCTTCCTTTCCTTTGCCAACCCTCCAACCTTTCCAGCATCATCAAAATAATTCTACGTTTTCATGGTAAGCAATTTAGTCTATCAAATTAAAAAAAGAAATATTATAATTATTTGCCAGCACCTTGTTTTTGTGAGTCAAGTTCCAGACACATCTCTTTTTAAAATGGAAAAGTACTCAGATTAAATACAATTTCTTTTTCTAGGTGCTCTTGCGGCCTAGTGGATTGGGAGTTGTGCTGTTAACACGAAGACAGGGGGTTCAAATCCATCATCATCTTCTTGAGAGAAAGGTGGACAATCTCTTCCCACAGAAAGGTGGACAATCTCTTCCCACATAATCTGTTGTTGTTATGTACCATCAAGTTGCCTGCGACTCATAGAGACCCTATCTATGTACAACAGCCCTAAAACCTGCTCTATCCTGTGCCAATCTTATTGTCTCTGACACACCTACCCTCATTACCCCAGTCACTGACTCAATCCATCTCATCAAGTGTCTTCCTCTCTTCTGCTGTCCCTCTACTCTCCCAAGCATGACGTCCCTCTTCAAGGACTGGTCCCATTGAAAATCTACTGGAGTCAGTTATGTGTGGACTTCGGCTTGATGGCAGTGAATGAGTGAGTGACGTATTCTTTTGTGTTCTGCACCATTTCTCTCCTCCACTGTATAAGGAAGGAATCCCAACAATAATGTCTATACATTTTGTCACTAACTTCTTTTCTTCACTCTTCTTCTTACTCCATTATGGTTTCTTATTAGTAAATCTACCAAGCCAGCTTTCACGAGATCACCAAGGCCACCCTTATTGAGAAAGCAGTGGTTTCAAGCCACAGTCTCCATGAATGCACCGATTCTTCTACTCAGCTTTGTTTCTTCAAATGGGTCCTTATCACCCTTGCCTTTTGTTATCCTGCTAATACATAGTCATTTCATTATGGTCTTTTCTGCCCCCTTTTACAGGTTGCTGATATACAGATTCAGGTTTAAATCTTCCTTTTATTCAGATTTTCTTACTGTTTGACAACTTCCATTCTCTGCTTCTGTAAGCAGATATGAACCTCGAACCATAACATCCTGTGTAAATTGTCAGCTGATAGGCAGTTGGTGATGGACAGTTGACTAGATGACGACCAGTCCACTTGAAAAAGACATAAGGTGTGTTCCTTTGTTGATATGTGTTATTCCAGCTTCTGGGAAAAGTCCCCTTTCTCTTGTTCTTTGCATGATAGAGTTTTACTGAAATTATTATTGTTGTATTGTTTTTATTATTGTGGAACCATTATACTTGTCTTTAAATTTGTTTCCTACACACAAAGAAAAAGATAGAGAAGAGAAGGAGCTATGCTGATTATACTCATCACTGAATCCCGAGGGCGGCATAGAATCTGGACAGAGAAAGCCGGTCTTTATTTATTACATGCAGTAAGTATGATGATGGCCAAATGAATGGTGGCATAAATTATTAAACACTTCAATCAAGCTTATTGTTTCCTTTTTTTTTTTAAAAAAAAAGAAACAACCACAGGAAAATGTCTATCATAAAAATTTATTGACAACCAAAATAAATAAACTAACAAAATATAAAGAGAACATACTGCCATGTGCAAAATAATATCATTTGATGTGAAAAAATAAATATATAAATATCTCCTTAAACAAGTAAAAAAAATACTTAAATAAATAGATACGTCGGCATGTAAAGAGCTAGAGCTCATATAGTTGAACACTGCTGCTTAATACTCCTGAACACATATTTTACATTTGAGTTCAATTCCTGTCTTGTCTTTTGAATGGTTGAGCTTGAGGAGGTACGCCTTAATGTGGTAGCGTGTTCATGGGACCAGGTCACCTTCATCACTGCTCAGTCTCTCTTATCCCTCGACTGACGCCGAGAAGGACCTCATGATTTCTGCTCTTACTACCTCCAAGGCACAGGGGCTGTATTTTTTCTCTGTCAGATAGTTAGTGATGTTTTGGAAGTATTTCCTCACTGTCCATCGAGAGCGCACATTTACCACAGAGGTTTCCTTTCCCTCCATCTCTTGCATCAAACAGACTTCCAGGTCATTCAGGTGCTCATCAAGTGCAGTGCGCAGTTCGTCCAGGAGGGTCTTATCCCAAGCAGCAGATGCACTTTGTTTGCTGAAGAGGTTGAAGATCTGCTGGATCAGGTCATGGTGGACAGAGATGGCTTGAACCTTCAGGAACTTGTGGCCTTCAAGCTCCTCTTGGAGGAGTCCAAAGTCCTTTCTGTCATTCAGGCAGAAGAAAGGGGAGATTCTCCTCATCTGTTCCAGAACTGTCAGGGTTCTCCTTTGAGCCAGGCTATGGCTCTGAGGCAGCTCACAGCCCAGGCAGCAGACGGAGGTGCAGCTCAGCGCCACCAAGACCATCGGCAGAAAGCAAGAGAGGGCCATTGAGGATCTGGCAGATCTGCTGTCCTGGTTGATGGTGGTGAGTCTGTGAGCCTTGATCTGCAGGTTCTCTGAAGACCTTCCCCTGGGCATGGGTTTAAATAGGGAACAAACGACTTTCTATTTTCTGGATGACTGCTAACTCCTCCCCTCTCCTTTTCTGTTTTTACTTTCCTTTATGCACTTTCTGGTTGGTTTTTAGTGTTATGTGTTTCAACCATTTTTTTTTATTATTGAGATCTCTCTGATTGTATGTGTGTGTGTGTGTGTGTGTGTGTGTGTGTGTGTGTATAGTTGAACCCCTCTCAATGGTATTTTAACCTATAGTTTGTTATTAAATACCTTCAAGTGTACCTGCACTTGTGCAGACTATATACAATAGAACAAACCAATGGCTGGTCACGTTTCATTCTCACAACTGTTTCTGTGTTTGAATAATTGTTGGAGCTATTGTGTTAATATAATTAAGATTTCTTTTTCACCAATCTTCTCTTTTACCAAGGACTTTTATTCTTCTGTAAGGATTGTTCCTTTGTAATGACATGCCCAAAGTAAGTTAGACTAAATCTTGTCATCCTTCTGTTCTGTTTCAGCCAAGACAATTCATTCTTCTGGAAGTCCATGGTGTGTTCAACTTTCTTAGCTAACTCCATAATTCAAAAGTACCAGTTTCCCCACAAAGTTTTCTCCCAGGACTCCATACATATAATAAATTAAGTCTATTGTGTGTATCTCTTTGGTTATTTTTCCTATTTATAATTATTATCTCCTTAGGCTACACATTCTGGATATTTCCTTCAAATATATATTCTAACTTATATCTTCATGTATATCTAAGTTTTTATTGAAAATATATTTTTTAAATGTTTTCATTTATAAAACAAAAAAAGAGTACCAGTTCTTCTTTGGTTTTGTTTATTTTTTTGGTCTGTCTTCTATATGTTGTTGTTGTTGTGTACCATCGAGTCAGAACCAACCCATAGCTGACCCTCCAGTGGGTTTTCAGAGACAGTTAATTGCCCAAGAGGAGACTGGCCATTTTTCTCCCCCAGACCAGGATCTACAGGAGAATAGCAACAATCTCAACAGAGAGCCAGATAACCACAGGAGACAAAACTGGCCTGAAACTTCTGCCTCACAGTGCCAGAGACAGGGCCTTCTTCACTCAAGCTTGCTAGAGGACTGAGGGAAAACTAAATCTGGCAGGACTAAGAGGATGTTGTAACACTGACCTAAGCCATGAGGCTGAAAGTCAAAGGGGCTTTGTCCACACTTGAGAAGCTGTCTGGACTGAGGAACTATACACTTAAGAAGCTGGAGGATTAAGGGAGTGTATACTGTTGTCAACCTGAATTGTAGCCTGTCAACTTGCCTGATAAATCCCACAATCATGAGTATAGGTCTAGGAGATCTGTGTGGTCACGGCAAAGGATTTCCGACCCAGTACAGCATCAAGACTGATGTTAGAATGAATAGAAGTATGTAAGGAGTGGGGGAAACCATGAGGTTTTTTGACCCAGTAGAGCATGAAGACTGGTGTTAGAATGAACAGAAGTATGTAAGGGGTGGGGAAACCACGTCTGACCTTAGAGGAGTTGGGTTTGTGCTGTGGATATGGCTGAAAGGTATAATTCCCTTTTGGCGTTAATAGAAGTAAGACACAGCCATCGTCAAGCTTGCCTACACTCTTTGTACAGAATAATTAATTCCGGAAGAAGTACAATCATGGGGCTCCTTAGAGGCAAGGACGGGGAAACATCATCTCATATATTTTGGACATGCTGTCAGGAGGCAGCAGTCCTCAGAAAAAGACATCATGCTTGGAAAATGAAATGATTGTGAAAGAGAGGAAGCCTCTTAATGAAACAGACAGGCTCTGTGACTTCACAGCAGTGAAGATGGTACAAAATAGGGCAAAATTTCAGTCTGTTTTCCATAGAATTGCTATGTGTTGTAACTGACTTCAGGGCACCTAACAGAAACAGTATACATATTTTTAATGTATGATTCAGAAATTTTTCTTCTAAGTACATACTGAAAAATTATGTTCACATAAAAATGAACAAGCCAGTGTCAGTGGTTTAATTAATAATTGCCAAAAGATAGGATCTTTTCACATAGGAATAGATAATCTGACTGTGTTACTCGTCTACAATGCTTGACAATGAACTCTCAAACCAAGAAAAGAAAAGGATGCACTTTAAGTGCACACCAGAAAGTTAGTGTACTGCATGATTCTATTTATATGACATTTGGGATAAACAAAAATTATAGGAATATTCAACAGTTGGTGGTTTTCAGGGTTTCATGGAGATGTTTTATATATATGCATATATACATGAAAAGGTCTACGAGGGGAGCTCTGGTGGCCTAGTGGCAAGAAGCTGCAACTACAATCCCAGAGGTGCACGGTTCGAATCCACCAGATGCTCTGCCGGGGAAGGAGGGGCAATCTTCTCCTGTACCAGTCAGATCTGATTTGACGGTACACGCACACAAAAATAATAAAATAAATTAAAAGATACACTGACAAAGGAGATTAATCAGAACTGACTTTGACAAGCACGGTGACAATTGGACAATTAAAACAGATATTCGGATGGCGGGGGAAGAAGAACAAACTGGGGAGGAGGGTAGAGAGAATGGTGCAGCAATGAAGGAATGAAAACCCAAAATCCCTGTAAATGTTCATTAAAACTAATAAAATTTAATAATAAAAAAAAGAAAAAAAAAGGTCTATGTGATATTTCCTGTGTGGTGATATGTTGTATGATACGTCAATGATGGACATTTCCACCATGAATATGTACAAACTCGTACACTTTTACAGTTGTTGTTGTTACGTGCTGTCAAATTGTAGGCAACTCATAGTGACCCTATGAACAAAAGACTTGAACACTTGTATAACTTTTCATCCTTTCTCCAGGTTCAAAGGGTTTCCGGAGGCAAGCTATTATGGAAGTGGATGCCACTTCTGCTTCCCAGCTTGTTTTAATCGGGGAGCTCCACCAAACACTGTCCACTATGGGTGACCATTGTCATATTTGACACATCAGTGTCACAGTTTTCAGCTTCACAGCAATGATGAATTACCTCTGTATAGCAAGTGGACAGATCAGGGCTATATGACCTAGAAGAATGTTTCACCCAAAACAATTACAAACAGACCTGAGGGCCGCAGATTAGAACCACCCACCTTTGACTTGGTAGCATCACTTTCTGTCCACTAGGCCAAATGATCTCTCTCTATGCTGTGGTTGTTGTTAAGTGCCCTTGAGTCATAGGCACTCATACAGAGTGCAATTTTAATATATACATAAAATCATTTAGATAGTTGGATACAAGGATGAAATTATGAATGTGCGAAAAAGTCTCGAACTGTACTAATATTACAAATACACTACAATATTAAAAATCTATGAAATAAGCTCACTACACCTGGTGGGGTCACATGAAGGTAGTGACATACCAAACTTTAGGAATGTGTGAAGCAGGCACAAAAGTAACTGCAGAGCTAGTGGACCCTTGCTGATAATGTTGTTTCTCACGGGCAATAGTGGTTAACAATTCTAAAATTATTATGAAGGTATGTTGAAATTGAACAATTAGCTGAATGGATGCCAGATAGTGGAGGACCGACAGGAGTCTCATTGTTGAGTGGGAGGCTACACATAGTTAAGCCGATTAACAAAAAATACCTTTCACTTCCTAGCACCTTTAATTGTTGTTATTGTTACGTGCCATCAAGTTGTGAGTCGCTTGCGACTCATAGCAACCCTATGTACAGCAGCCCTAAACTCTGCTCTGTCCTGTGCCAATTGCACTGCCTCTGACACACCCATCCCGATTACCTCAGTCACTGAATCAATCTACCTCATAGAGGGTCTTCCCCTGCTGCGCTGTACCCCCACCTTACCAAGCATGGTGTCCCTCTCCAAGGACCAGTCTCTCCTTACAACATGTCCGAAGTATGTTCGATGAAGCCTCAGAATCCTTGCCTCCAAGGAGCCGCCTGGTTTAACCCTTTCCAGAATGAATCTGTTTGTTTTCCTAGCAGTCCATGGTACCCTCAATACTCTTCTCCAGCACCACAGCTCAAAGGCATCAATTCTCCTATCCTCCCTAGTCACTGTCCAACTCTCTGATGCATAGCAAATGATTGCAAAGACCATGGCCTGTATCAGATGCACCTTAGTCTCCAGAAAGACACCATTGCTCTTCAATACTTTAGAGAGGTCCCTAACTGCAGACTTTCCCATGGCAATGCACCTTTTAATTTCCTGGCTACTGGTACCAAGAGTGTTGACTGTGGAGCCAAGCAAACTAAAGCTGGGAACAATCTCAATCTCTTCACCATCCATCCTGATGCTGCCAATTGGTCCAGTGAGAATCTTTGTCATCTTGACATTGAGCCTCAATCCATATTGAAAGCTTCACTCCTTGACCATCTGCAGCAAGTGCTTCAGGTCCTCCTCAGTTTCACCAAGCAGGGTTGTGTCATCTGCATAATGCAGATTGTTGATAGATATTCCACCAATCCTGACCCCACATTTCTCCTCATAGAGCCCAGTCTCCTGGATAATCTGTTCTGCATACAGGTTGAAAAGGTATGGAGAGAGGACACATCCCTAGTGTACGCCCTTCCCAATTTTGAACCTGGCAGTGTTCCCTTGCTCTGTTCTGATGATTGGCGTCCCTCTCCAAGGACCAGTATCTCCTTACAACATGTCCAAAGTATGTTAGATGAAGCCTCAGAAACCTTGCCTCCAAGGAGCCGCCCGGTTTAACCCTCTCCTGGATGACTCTGTTCGTTTTCCTGTTGGTCCAAGTATAGGTTTCACCTTAGCATAATCAAGTGTTCTGGGATTCCAATTCTTTTCAGAGTCAGACACTGGCCGAACTCACTCAGCATTTCTTAAGCTCAAGGAACTGAAGAACAAATTCAAACCTCGAGTTGCTATAATCAAGGATGCTTTAAGCAGAATATTAAATGATCCAGGAAGTATTAAAAGAAGATGGAAGGAATATACTGAGAATATACTGAAAGAATATACTGAAAATACTGAGCCATTATATTGAAAGGAATTGGCAGACACAGAATAATTTCATGAACAACATATGAGCAAGAGCCTATGGTGATGAAGGAAGAAGTTCAGGCTGCTTTGAAGGAAATAGAAAAAAAAAATAAGGCCCCAGGAATAGATGGTATACCAATTGACATATTTTAGCTAACAGATGCTGCCCTGGATGTGCTCACCAAGTTGTGTCAAGAAATCTGGAGAACAACCACTTGGCCAACTGACTGGAAGAGATCTATATTTGTTCCCATCCCAAAAAAAGGTGACCCAACAGAGTGTGGATTTCACTGATTTCACATGCAAGCAAGATTCTACTGAAGATTATCCAAAAACGACTGGAACAGCACATTAGCAGAGAACTGCCGGAAGTCCAGGCTGGGTTTAGAAGGGGTTGTGTGGTTCTAGGGATATTGTAGCTAATGTTAGATGGATCTTAGCTGAAAGCAGGGAATACCAGAGGAATGTCTATCTGTGCTTCATTGACTGTGCAAAGGCATTTGACTGAGTGGATCATACAAACTGTGGCTGACTCTGAGAAGAATGGGAGCGCCTTTAATTAGTAATCCTTAATTAATATTCCCTCAGTTAACTCCCAGTTAACATCCTAAATCTAAGCACTACATTTAATTCTAGAGAACTCTGGTGGCTTAGTGTTAAGAAGGTGCACCATAATCCCAAAGGCTCATGTTTTGAACCCACCAGCTGCTCCATGGGAGAAAGATGGGCAATCTCCTCTTGTGCAATTAACTGCTTCTGAAAACCTGCTGGTTATCACTCAAAGGCACACAACAACAAAATATAGTTATATTTTACTGATTATATTCTACTGTTTTTAAGCTGAAGCAATTACTGTAGACGGTCAAGGAATGCAGCCTTCAATATGGATTGAAGCTCAACATCAAGAAAACCAAGATTCTCACCACTGGGTCGATTGGAAGCACCACGATAGATGGTGAAGAGATTGTGATTGTTAACAGCTTTAGTTTGCTTGGCTCCACAACACTCTCGGCACCCACAGCCAGGAAATTAAAAGACAAATTGCACTGGGAAAGTCTGCTGTCAGAGACCTCTCCAAAGTACTGAAGGCAACGATGTCAGACTGGAGACTAAGGTGCACCAGATCCAGTCCATAGTCTTAGCAATTACTTGCTATGCATCAGAAATCTGGACAATAACTAGAGATGATAGAAAGAGAATTGATGTTTTTGAGCTGTGGTGCTGTAGAAGAGTATTGAACATACCATGGGCTGCTAGGAGAACAAACAGGTTTGTCCTAGAGAGGGTGAACCAGGCTGCTCCTTGGAGGCAAGGATTCTGAAGCTTTGTCTGAAATACTTTGGACATGTTGCAAAGAGGGGCCAGCCGTTGAAGAAAGGTGTCATTCTTGCGAGGGCAGAGGAACAGCACAGGGGAGGAAGACCCTCTATAAGTGGATTAATACAGTGACTGGGGTAATGGGGGTAGGTACGTCAGAGACAGTGAGATTGACACAGGATAGAGCAGGGTTTAGGGCTGTTGTACATAGGGTGGCTATGAGTCTCAGGCGACTCCACGGAACATAACAACAACAACAACAACAACATTACAATATAGAGGACTACTTTTTCTATTCTCTCAGAAAATGATGACTTGGAAGAGATTTTAACTATAAAGCTAAACTTGAGAGGAGGGTCAGATAGAAAGAGAGAGGGAAATGCTTTGCTAGTTTCTGCTTTCAAGCCTCATCAACCTGTACATCTAACAGCTGCCTCCTTCTCCTTTGTGGGTGGTTTCTTGTCGTCAAATATCCCTTTTGTATGCAAAAAACCACCAATTGAAAGCAAAGGTTGAATGAAATTTCCAGGTTTAAAATAATCTCCAGAATAAGGGTGTCTCTCTCTCTCCTCATCTTGATAAAGATTTTTTTGGAAGTGAGGGAATGCCCCTGGTACAATGAGCTAAAAGGAAAAAAGCAAGCAGGACCTATTTTACTCCAACCTATGCTCATTTCATAGAACCAGCAAGTCATCGCAGCCCAGGGAGAATGAATTATTCACAAAGTCAATGCAATCCGAGGCCTCTCTTAAAACTGGGCCCATGCTGCAGACTCCATTTAAAATCCAAACAAAATTAAAGATCACTAGAGCAAAAGGGGCACAGAGCAGTATTTGAGTTCACTTAGCAACAACTGGGGCAGAATCTTCCAGCAAGACAGAGGACAGTAATGTGTATATTGGGGAATCACATCTGCTAAGGACAATAAAGTGGATTTATTTTATAAGGACATCATCAATTAATTCACTTTCTCTTGGGACTAGTTGGCACATTTTGTGAGTAGCTCATTCAAAGGAAAAAGGTTTGACTGTTCTTGACAATTGCTGTTAGGTGCCATCAAGTCAGCTCTGAATGAAACATCGCCTGTCTTGTGCAATCCTCGCGACCACTGCTGGAACCCAATGATGCCTATCTTATCCGGATCCTTGAAGTTCTTCCTCTTTTTCGATGACCCTTTATCAAGCAGGAGGTCTAGCCTCTTTGGATAACATGCCCAAAGTATGTAAGAAAAAGGCTTAGCATCTTTGCTTCTAAGGAGTGCTGGCTGTGATTCTTCCAGAATAGTATGTTCTTTTGGAAACCTCTGCTATGTTCAACATTCTTCAACATCAGAATTCAGAGGCATCGATTCTTCTTCAGTCTTTATTCATTGTCCAACTATCAAGTGCATATGCAGCAACTGAAACTACCCTGTCTCGGGTTAGGTGCTCCTTAGTTAAATCTATATAAATGAAGCCACCATCCATATAGACAGCTCAACGGCTACCACAGTGGAGGCTGTGATGGATAATCCTGAAGCTTGTGAGTGGATGATGGAGTGTTGAAATATCAAACAAACGTATGGCACCATCGCAAGACCATGGAAACAGCCCAAATGGCCAACCGCAATTGAGTGGATTGAGAAATTATGATACATTCACAGGATGGAATACTATGCAGCATGCGGGGGCAATGATTTTGTAAACTGCTACTTAACTTGGGAGAGATTGGAGAGCATTTTACTGAGTGAACTAACTCAGTCCCATAAGGACAAATACTGTGTAAGTCCATTATTGTAGAACGTATATGAGGATCCAGGGGGAGTGAGGATGGCAGGTGGTGGGGGTCATTAATCATAGGGTCACACAATTTGATGGGTGGAGGGAGGAGGGAGTGAAGGAAATGGGAAAGATTCGGGGTGAGAAACAATGTATACAAACTTTGTAAGAAAACCAGTACAAAATAAGAATTTTAAAAAAAAAAAATTAAAAAAAAATACCAAAACCCAAAACCCCCTCAAACATCTCATTCAGAGCACTCAGTGTGATGACTGCCTGGTATGTGGGCATCTCCAGACTGTGAGTGTAGACTCAGAAGCTCCACACATTTCTGCATCTGCCTGGGCCATACAGTTGGGACACATAAATAGAACGACACATGATCCAGGACAATATTCTTCTTTTTATTTCCTTCCAGTTTTAACTTTACTGTGATTTGAATGCAAGTTTACAGAGCGAGTTGGTTTTCCATTCAACCATCCATAGACATTTTGTTTTATGACGTCCATTTAAAAATCCATACTGAACCATCCTCTCCCTGCTTCTCATTTCCATTCATTCTTCTATCAGACTCCTCTCTACCTTGTTGCTGTTAAAAGCAGAACTGACCTTTCAGTGAGTTTTCAGAGGCTGTAAATCACCAGGAAAGAAATCGCGCACTGTGTTAGCTCCTTGCCCTCGAGGCAGCCAGAGCTCCCTCTGAGTTTTGTGGGGTTTTCTTTTATGTGCTATAGGGTCAGCTATGACTCATAGCAACCCAGTGAAAAATTAATCTGAACCCTGCCCTATCCTGAGCCACTTACCCCATCTTTGATATTTTTGAGTCCATTGTTACTCACAGTGTCAGTCTATCTTGTTTAATGTCTTCCTCTCTTATATAGACCCTCTACCATTCCAAGCACGATGTCCTTTTTCCAAAGTCTGGTCTCCCATAATAATATGTCAAAGTTTGTTGTTGTTGTTGTTATGTACTGTCGAGTCGTTTGCGACTCATAGCGACCCTATGTACAACAGCCCTAAACCCTGCTCTATTCTGTGCCAATCGCGTTGCCTCTGACACTCCCATCCCGATTACCCCAGTCACTGAATCAATCCACCTCATAGAGGGTCTTCCCCTCCTGCACTGTCCCTTTACTCTACCCAGCATGATGTCCCTCTCCAAAGACCTGTCTCTCCTTGCAACATGTCCAAAGTATGTCAGACGAAGCTCCAGAATCTTTGCCTCCAAGGAGTAGCCTGGTTTAACCATCTCTAGGATGAATCTGTTTGTTTTCTTGGCAGTCCATGGTACATTCAATACACTTCTCCAGCACCACAGCTCAAAGGTGTCAATTCTCCTTCTGTCCTTCCTAGTCATTGTCCAGTTCTCTGACAGGGAGATGAAATTTCACCATTCTTGCTTCTAAGGAGTACCCTGGTTGTACTTTTCTTCTGGACACATTTGTTTGTTATTTTGCCAATCCGTGGGATATTCAGTACTCTTCTCCAACACCACAGCTCAAAGGCATTGATTCTTCTTCTGTTGTCCTTAGTCATTATTCAACTTTCAGATCCACAGCAAGTAATTGAAAGGACCATGGCTTCTAATAGTTAAATGGACATCACTACTATTCAGCACATTGGAGAGGTGACCAATAACACCAGAGAGACACGCACTCTTTAGAATAACCAGTTATATAAAGTCGAACATTTGCCCAAAGGCAGAACCCTGCAGGCAGAAAGGGGTAGGATAGAAAGACTAACCAAACCAGGAAGGAAGGAAAGTATAATTAATTGTAGTTACTGTTCTACTGAAACAAGCCTCTGCAAACATACGAACAATAGAAAAATTACTCTTAGATGTTGAACCCATATAGGAAGTCACTAAAAAAATGAGAAACAGCGGTAAGCACCCTTTGATAATGAGCGCACCAAGGGACTTAGATGTGTCAGAGACGCACTGTGGAGATAGCACAAGATAGGACAGGATTCAGATCTGTTGCTCATGGGGTCTTCAGGAGTGCCTCGATGGCACCTAACAACAAAGCCTCCATATCATCATGAAAAATCAGCAGAATCTCTCAATCTGAAGATTATCTCATTCTCCTTTTTAAAGAACTTTACCATTCTGTGGCTTTGTGCTGAGGAGTTGCACTGCTAACCCAAAGGCATGCAGTTCAAATCCATTAGCTGCAGCACAGGAGAAAGGCGGACAATCACCCATGAGATTGATTATGTCCTTGTCAATTCACCATTGACTCATAGCTGACCCTCAGGCAGATTCTCAGAGACTGGAAATCCCACCAGAGGAGATTGTTCATTTTTCTTTCTAGTAGATGCAAGATGCCAGGCTTTAAATTGGCAGCACTAAGGCTTTGTTGTTGTGCTTTGCTGAGTCAGAACCGACTCACAGAGGTCCCTAATTACCACGTCTGAAAACCCACTGGGAGGACAGTTATGAGTCAGATCTAACATGACGATGCATAACAACAATTCTCAAAACAACCTTTTCATTGGCAGACTGGGTTTGTCGACCAGGTAGAGTGCTCAGTCAGTGACTAATACCCAGTATCCTACAGAGGGGATCTGTGTTCTGGACACTGAGGTTCTGAACGGCAGCCTCTTGTGAGGTGGCTCACACTACATGTCCCTTCTCTCTTCAGAGCCGATCACATGTGGATCTAATGAGAAAAAAACAGAGCTGTCCACTGGTCCATTTGATCTCTGGAAGCGTCGGCCATATTGCTTCCTCTGTTTGGTTCAATATTCACCTTTATTCTCGCCCTCTGTCAAAACCACCAGTCCTTGATTTGGTTGCACTGAATTCTCTTCACTTTCACTTTTGTCCTCCTGGCAGCGAAAAGGTGACTTCTCTTCTTTCAGTTTCATAACATTCAGACTTAGGATTGTTTCCGTTTTGTCCACAAACAACTATCAACTTTTGCTTTTCAGGAAAGTTGATATGAGAATCAAATTGTTTCTCAAAATCAGGCCTTGAAAATTAAAGAGAACAACGGTAGGTACATCCTGTTTGTATTCTTTTAAATTCCTTTCTTCTTTTATTAATTTCAAGGTGGGTGACTCTA
Source organism: Elephantulus edwardii (assembly GCF_000299155.1). Lineage (NCBI taxonomy): Eukaryota > Metazoa > Chordata > Mammalia > Macroscelidea > Macroscelididae > Elephantulus > Elephantulus edwardii. The sequence continues at coordinate 10,863,156 of NW_006399764.1, read as the reverse complement.
ATCCATGGCCCTCAGGCCTGGTTTTAATTGTTTCTGGTGAAACATTCTTCTAGGTCTCGTAACCCTGGTACGTCCACCTGCTGTATAGAGGTAACTCGTGGTTGCTGTGAAGGTGAACACTGTGACACTGATGAGTCAAATGTGAGAATGGTTACCCATGGTGGACAGTGACTGGTGGAGCTCCCTGATTAAAACAAGCTTGGAAGCAGGAGTGGCATCCACTTCCAAATATAGCTTGACTCTGGAAACCCTATGAACTTGGAGAAAGGACGAAAGTTATACAAGTGTCCAGGTCTTTTGTTCACAGGGTTGCTATGAGTTGCCTACGACTCGATGGCACTTAACAACAACATCAACATCAACAACAAGATGAAAAAGAAATGCAGAAACAGTAAGACAAACCGTATCCAGTAAGCCATTATGTTTATTTAAGAACTTGCAAACATTTAAAAATTTTTTTAAAAGTCCAACAAACTAGTAAAGAAAAAGAGTTTTTTCTCTCTAACATAATCCCTTGAGCCTCATGTTCCAGCAATCTGCATGAGAGAGAAGTAGATTAGCAAAGAAGCTCAAAGGAACCATACAGACAAAATAAACAACAGAAGGACACAAAATTCTGTGATACAAACTTCTAGTAGGAGATGACACTGTCATTTAATGAATCCAGCTCATAAAATCTGAGCATAGCATGTATTCAATAGTTTAAGTAAAAGACCCAAATAATAAAAACTACAGCTGACAAAATAATTATTTCACCCAAGGTAAAATGACTGCTGTTATGGGCCATCACGTTGATTGCCACTCATAGCAACCTTACATCCAATAGCTCTGCAGCTTGTCCTCTCCCCAGCCAGCCTCACCGTCTCTGACACACCTATTCCCATTATTTCAGCTACTGTGTCAATCCATCTCATCCAGGCTCTTCCTCTTCTGTGCTGACCCTCCTTTTCCAAGGATTTGTCCTTCCTGGCAACATGCCCAAAGTATGTGAGATGGAGCTTTAAAATCTTTGCCTCCAAGGAGCAGCTTGGTTTCACTCTCTCCAGAACAGACCTGTTTGTTCTTGTGGCAGTCCATAGTACATTCAATAATCTTCTCCAGCACCACAACTCAAAGGCATCAGTTCTTCTGTCATCCTTAGTCATTGTCCAGCTTTCTGATGTGTAGAAAGTAATTGTGAAGACCATGGCTGGGAGAAGAGATTGAGATCAGTTCTACAATAATCAACACCTATGGCACAAGTTGTTGTTGTTGTTGCTGCTAGGTGCCATGGAGTCGTAGACGACTCATAGCGACCCTATGAATGAAAGACCTGAGCACTGTTCATAGAGTTTCCAATCGGGAAGCTCCACCAAACACTGTCCACCATGGGTCACCATTATCACATTTGGCACATCAGTGTCACAGTCTTCAGCATCACAGCAACCACGAGTTACCTCTGTACAGCAATGCACAGACCAGTGCTATACTTGCCTTGGGCTTGGTGGCATAAGTAGCCAAGAAATAAAAAAAATAAATTTCATTGGAAAATCTCTGTCAAAGGCCCCTCTAGAGGTAAAATGACTACAGTTGAATAATTCCTCTTCTGTTTTAAATAAGCTAAACATTCTCTCAGTGTCTGAAGGTTGTGGAGACATTTGCCACTTAGTTACATGGTTCTGGAGAGGAGAAGGTCACCACTGAGAACTAGAGTCTTTCAGGCCTTAGAGTACTTCAGGGACCCAGATGAAGATTCCAGAGATTTAATAACTTTTGACAAGGAAACAAACCCTTAGACTCCAATAGAGAAGTAACAAAGTCACATTAACATCATGAGTATCTCTCAGAAATTAAGTCCAGAGGAGCTCAGTTTGAGGACACTGGGACAATAACGGTAGGTATGTTGGACCAGTGAGACTGGCTCAGGACAGGACAGGCGTCACAGCTGTTGTACATAGGGTCGCTATGAGTCACAGGTGACTCAACAGCACACAACAACAGTAGTGACTCTAAACGAGAAGGCAATATTAGAAGTGATGACAGCTTTGTTAATGAGGCAGTGTTAGAATAAGGCTAAAAACAAAAGTATCTTGAACATGATGTGAAGAAAAGGCACTGCCTATTCTGATCCCAGCTGTGTGTGACCCAGGTGAAGCATGGCCACATGAACCTAAGTGAATGAGTGTATTATGGAGGGAAAAAACGGCAAAGATTATTCCCTGAGAATTATTAGCCTTTTGTTTTTCTCTGCCATTGAGCCAGAACTAATTGATAGCTGACCTTACAGGGGGTTTCAGAGGCTGTAAATCACATGGGAGGAGATTACCATCTTTTTCCCCCACAATGCAGATGGTGGATTTGAATCACTGGGTTGGTAGCGCTACTCCTTACCCACTAACAACAGTGTACAAAACTCAATCCTTGGTTCTAAAGAATGAGTGTCGGTGGGGCCATGGAAACAATGTTGGGCTGATGACGGAAAGCAAGTGGTTTTAATCCATCAGTCTCCCCACAGTGGAAAAACAGAACAGTCTGCTTCTCTAAAGATTTACCGCTTTGAAAACCCTATAGATAAACCATCTTTTTCCTCTAATAACACATTGTGTCTATGTAAACAAATACAGCACTTCTCTGTCAGTTTGGTGTACTTGTGAGTTGCTGGGATAATGAAAGCTTTGTCACCAATGTGTAAAATGCCAGAAGTCTCACGCATGGTAGGCAGGTTTTAGTGGAGTTCCCAGGTTAAGATAGATGAGGGAGGATTGGCCATCCACTTCTGAAGTAACAGGCCTCTCTGAAGGACCTATGAACAACAGGGGAACATGAAGAGATATTATATTAGAGGTAGAGGTAGAGCCCAGACTGGATGTCAATCAAAATGAGGAGATACAACTGCAAACATTCTTTATAGTTGAAATCGTGGGGCATGTTGCTAGAACAGATTCTTCCTTGGAAGGGGACATCGTGCTTGAGAAGGTGGAGGGATGGCACAGGAGAGGAAACCCCTCAACCAGGTGGACTGGCACAGTGACAGCAAAAACGGGCTTGAGTGTGTCAGTGATTGTAAGGATGGCACAGGACAGGACACGGTTCAGATCATTTGTTCATAGAGTGGCACTTGACAGCACCTAGTAACAACAACAACAATAATAATAAAACTCTGTGATCATGTTACAGTCTGTCCTATGTCAGCAAACACTTGATGGTAGTGGTGATTGGTTCCAAAGAACTTTATGCTACAGGCAAAGTATAATGAATACTTAACTGAATACAAAAATACCATAGCCCGACTCTCTGTATGAAGAAAGAGGTGAAAATGGAGCCCAGCATTAGTGCTAAAAGGGTACAACAAAAAACCAGTATTTGTATACATGAAAATGTGATGGGTGTGTGACTGTTACTTGTACCTCTGATTAGGACAAAGTTGTTTCTCATTTCATCGATAAATACTCAACTGAATTACAGCACCAAAAGTTTGCTGAGAAAATGAAACTTCTGTTCTAAAATTAAAGAATTTAGTTTGATGTCTTCTTCTCAGACTACATAGAAGATTACAAATGGAAACAAAAAAATGGAAGTAAGACTACAATGTAGAGGATTCAAAAGTGAAACTACTTGTGTTCACTATTTAAGAACTGTGATAGAAAGAATGTCTTCAGAGAACCTGGAGGTTCAGCCAGGCATCCAACTCAGTCAGACCGCCAGCATCCTCAGCTCCCCCAATGGCGATCCTACTCCCTCTCGTGGCAGCCCTAATAATAGTGTCCACTTACGGCTCTGTTCCATCTCTGGGCTGTGATCTGTCTCAGAACCACATCTTGGCCAGTAATGAGACCATTGAGCTTTTGGGACAAATGAAGAGACTCTCCTCTTTCTTCTGTCTCAAGGACAGACAGAACTTTAGCTTGCCCCGGGAGATGGCGGACGGCAGCCACCTCCAGAAGAACCAGGCCGGCAGCGTCCTCCACCAGACCCTCCAGCAGATCTTCCAGCTCTTCCACACACAGGCTGCCTCTGCTGCTTGGAACACGACCCTCCTGGAGCAGCTCCGAAGTGGACTCCACCTGCAGCTGGAACACCTCGAGACCTGCTTTGTGCAGGAAATGGGAAAGGAGGAATCGGACCTGGCAACTGATGGCCCTACACTGGCTGTGAAAAGGTACTTCTATGGAATACGTCGCTATCTGAAAGGGAAGGAATATAGTGACTGTGCCTGGGAGGTCGTCAGAGTGGAAATCAGGAAAGCTTTCCTACTTTCATCAACAAACTTGCAAGAAAGATTAAGAAGAAAGGATGAAGACCTGCTCTCACCTTGACTTGACTTTCAATGACTGACATGGTATCACACTCATAGGTATTCTCTGGTCATTTCTAAAGACTCTTATTTCTGTTTTAGTCACTATTTATTTAACTGAATTCAGCAATTAATTTGTCACCAGTATTAAGCAAACGTATGTGCAACAGTGAGCTATAAGAACACAAGGCTGTAACACAAAACTGCCCTGATATGTGTGTATTTATTTATTTATAACCTATCTATTTATTTATGATTCTTGATTTATATAGCTTCTTTTGTATTTATAATATCTTGTATTTAAAATGTTGTGTTCATATTTACATTTTATTAAATTTTTATTTTATTCACTAATTTTTTGTCAAAGAAAGCTTCTTAAATTTAATAATCTTATTAACAAAACTCAGTTCAGGTTTTGTAAACCAAACTGAAGAATGGGTGGTAACACTAATTCATTAATTTGCATCATAAATGCAAATTTAGTACCTAGATGGTAAATTGTACAATTTATATTAAAAAAAATCCAGGTGACATTAGCAAACATGGTTCTTATGTTGGTGCTTCTATTTTGCAAAGAAAGTCATAAAAACAGTACTGATATAATTGCTTAATTTCAAATATGCTAAACACTACAAAGAGAAGCGCAGGAAGGTGATGTTCATATGCCATAAATTTTAAGTACACGTGGCACAGGGAAGGGAAGAAATAGTAGGTGGCCTTCATGAGATGCCTGAGAGACATTGAAGTAGTCTTAATGACAATGGATCTATGACTAGAAGAAACAAACAACAACAAAAATAACATGGGTAGTAGAATGTATATGATATTCCTCCTTACAAAGAGGTTTGAGGAGGGCTAACTTATGAATTAAAAGGTGCATTGCCATGGGAAAGTCTGCTGTTAGGGACCTCTCCAAAGCACTGAAGAGTAATGGTGTCTCTCTGGAGACTAAGGTGCGCCTGATACAGGCTGTGATCTTTGTTATCACTTGTTATGCATCAGAGTTGGACAATGACCAAGGAGGATAGAAGGAGAATTGATGCCTTTGAGCTGTGGTGCTGGAGAAGAGTATTGAGAATACCATGGACTGCTAGGAAAACAAACAGATTTGTCCTGGAGAGGGTTAAACCGGGTGGCTCCTTGGAGGCAAGGATTCTGAGGCTCTGTCTAACATACTTTGGACATGTTGTGAGGAGAGACCGGTCCTTGGAGAAGGACATCATGCTTGGGAGGGTGGAGGGACAGCACAGGAGAGGAAGGCCCTCTATGAGGTGGATTGATTCAGTGACTAGTATAACCAGGATGGGAGCGTCAGAGACAGTGCGATTGGCACAGGACAGAGCAGTGTTTAGGGTTGTTGTACATAGGGTCGCTATGAGTCACAAGCGACTCGACGGCACATAACAACAACAACAACAACTTATGAATGGAGATGGATAGCTTATGAATAAGTGCATAATGAGAAAAGAATCTAAACTTTAGCCTTGCTGTTTGCTGTCAAGTTGTAACTGACTCATAGCTGACCCTCCAGTGAGTCTTCAGAGGCAGTAAATCACATAGGAGGAGATTTTCCATATTTCTTCCATGGAGCAGCTGGTAGATTTGAACCATGTTCCTTTGGGATTGCAGCACAACTTCTTATCACTAAGCTACCAGAGCTCCCTTTAGTACTACACCTTTAGTATCCTTGTTGTTGTTAAGTGACATCAAGTTGAGCATGACTCAAGGCAACCCAATGAACAAAAGACCTGAACCCTGTTCGATAATCGTTGTTTCTCTAACTTCATAGAGTTTCCAGAGGCATGTTGTTTAGGAAGTAGATGCCACTTCTGCTTCCAAACCTGTCTTAATCTGGGAGCTCTACCGAACATTGTCTACCATGGGACTACTATTATGGCATTTGATGCAACAGTGGCACAATATTCAGTATCACAGAAACCCCAAGTTACCACAGTACAGTGAATTGACAGACCAGTGCTGTACCACTTACAAGAATGTTCATTCCAAACACAATAACCAACCAGACAGTTCACATCCAACCCTCAATCAAAACAAGAACCCACCTTCCAGAATCCAACCACTTCGCACAAAGTGGATGGTCTGAAAATCACATTAAGGTGAACGGCCAGTACAGTTGGTATAAATAAGGAAGAACACAGTGAGAGATGAGTGAAAGGATGAAGCTATAAAAAAAAAAGAGCAGGACTTTCAGGGAAAGAAAAGACTGAAGTGGCCCTGGGGAGCTGAAAAGAGACCCTGTTGGTGTAAAACAGAACAAAACACTGCCCAGTCCTGCCTGTGCCATCCTTACATGCTTTGCCAGCTAGGTTTGAGCTCACTGGTGCAGTGAGGATATTAATCCTTCTCATTAAAGATCTTCCTCTTTCTCGCTGACACTTTATCACACGTGATCTACTTCTCCTGGGCATAAAACACTCTGAGGATCTGTCCAAAACACATTATCTAAAGTCTTGCACCTGAGGAATATTATGGCTGCATTTGTTCCCATACAGATCTGTCCTTTTGACAGTCCATTGAATATTCAATATTCTTTCCCAACATGACCATTTGAAGGCATTGATTATTTTTCTATATTTTTTATTCATCATCCAGCTTTTATGTGCATATGAAGCCATTGGAAACACCATGGCACGGGTCAGGTGCTGATTATCTTTGCTCTTTAACACTTTGTAGAGTGGTCTTTTGCAGCAGATCTACCAATGTAGTATATTATTTGATCCCTCATCATTCTTGACTCCAAAGAGCCCTCTGGCTGCTTTCTCACCAGGACACATCTGTTTGTTCTCTTGGCTACCCATGGGAAGTTCAGTGCTTTTTTCCAACACCACAGCTCATAGGCATCAATTCTTTTCCTGTCATACTTATTCATTGTCCAGCTCTCAGATGCATACTAAGTAATCAGAGACTACGGCCTGAATCAGATGCACCTTAGTCCTCAAAATGACCTCATTGCTCTTCAATAATTTGGAGAGGTCCCTCACTGCAGATTTTTCTCAGTGCAGTGCCTTTCCTCATTTCCTGACTGCTGGTATCAAGGGTGTTAATTGTGGATTCAAACAAGATGAAGCTCTTGACAGTTTCAATCTCCTCTATCCATCATGACACTGCTTATAAGTCCAGTGGTAAGAATCTTTGTTTTCTTTTTTTTATTTTTTAAAATTTATTATTAATTTCAGTAACAATTTACAGAGAATTTGGATTTCCATTCATTCATTGTTGCACGTTTTTCCCTCCCAACCCTTCCCCCTAGTACACTATCCTCTTGTAAAAGTAAAACAAAAATTCTTTCATTGTTTTACAAACCCTCCCCCAGGTCCACTCCACCATGTAGCCTGTCTCTAGACACCTGTCATGACAAAAATACCTAATCACATATCCCTTTTAAACCATTTTCTCCCTCATCTGTTTCAAAGCAGTATATATATTATGAACCCATCTTTCTCAGTCTCCCCCCAACCCCTATGCAGTATTTGTCCTTTTGTGACTGAGATACTTCACTCAGCATAATGTCCTCCAGGGTCACCCATTGTGAATAATATTTCATGAGTTCCTTGTTTTTCAATGCAGTCTAGTATTCCATTGTGTGAATATACCACAGCTTCTCTATCCATTCGTTTGTTGATGGGC
>NW_006399764.1:10838770-10853415 GCF_000299155.1 Elephantulus edwardii | reverse complement strand
TGGGGTAATCAGGATGGGTGTGTCAGAGGCAGTGCGGTTGGCGCAGGATAGAGCAGGGTTTAGGGCTGTTGTGCATAGGGTCGCTATGAGTCGAAAACGACTCGACGACACATAACAACAACAACAACAACAACATGCAAATTGAATAGATATATAGAGAGAATACAATCCTGGTGCACTCTCTTCCCATTTACAAACCATGCAGTACTCCCCTGCTCCGTTCACACTACAACTTCCTGGTTCAGGTATAGGTTCCTTAGAAGCACAATCAAGTGCTCTGGGATTCTCATTTTCTCAATGTCAGCCACAACTTGTTATAATCCATACAGTCAAATGCATTTGCATAGTCAAAAAGCACACAGAGACATTTTGCTGGTATTCCTTACTTTTAGCCAGGATCCATCTGACATCAGCAATGATATCCCTGGTGCCATGGCTTCTTCTAAACCTGCTTGAATTTCTGGCAGTTGCCTATCTTTGTATTGTTCCAGCCATTTTTTAATGATCTTCAGAAGTATTTTGCTTGCATGTGATATCAATTATCATTGATATCCACATTCAGTTGGATCATCTTTCTGGGGAATGGGGACAAATATGGACCTCTTTCAATCCATTGGAGAGACAGCTGTCCTCCAAATTTTCTGGTATAGATAGGTGAGTGCATCCAAGGCTGCATCTGTTAGTTAAAACGAGTCAGTTGCTATTCCGTCGATTTCTGGGGCCTTTCCCCCCCCCCAATGTCTTCAGTGCAGCTTCTCCTTCCTCCTTCATTACCATTGGCTTTTGTTCTCCATCCAGAATAATATTAACAGTATTCACCTAAAATGAGTCTATATAATTTCTTTTCCTTAGTATTAATTTATTCCCTGAGGGAGGCATATCTTATTTAATATAAGACTTATATTGGAACTTGTAATATAATTTCCTTAGATAATCCAGACTTACTTAACATTCATATCTTAAACAAATGTTACATGATACACTGGTCAAGGCAAACCAGTCCTTTCTTCTATCCAAACATTACTACACCCTCCCAACACACACACCTTTCCAAGTTCACCATTTGAAAACGAGATGAGCAGGTTTTCATGCCTCTTGCTGAGAAGCTAGTGAGGTTTGCAGACATTTAGGAAAGTAAATGGAACCATTTCCTTTTCTGCACATTCGCTAAATGATCTTGGCTACTTAACCCTAAATATCTGCTATGTACTAGTTGCCTTCTCCCTCCGCTTTATGTTTCAGGTAGACAAGCTGAAAATATTCTGAAAATTGCTACCAAATCTTGACTACTACTGTTGTTGTTGTTGTTATGTGCTGCTGAGTGGCTTGCCACTCATAGCGACCCTATGTACAACAGCCCTAAACTCTGCTCTGTCCTGTGCCAATCGCACTGTCTCTGATACTCCCATCCCAATTATCCCAGTCACTGAATCAATCCACCTCATAGAGGGCCTTCCCCTCCTGCGCTGTCCCTCCACCCTTCCAAGCATGATGTCCTTCTCTAAGGATCGGTCTCTCCTCACAACATGTCCAAAGTATGTTAGACGGAGCCTCAGAATCCTTGCCTCCAAGGAGCCACCCGGTTTAACCCTTTCCAGGACAAATCTGTTTGTTTTCCTAGCAGTCAATGGTATTCTCAATACTCTTCTCCAGCACCACAGCTCAAAGGCATCAATTCTCCTTCTATCCTCCTTGGTCATTGTCCAACTCTCTGATGCATAACAAGTGATTACAAAGACCATGGCCTGTATCAGACGCACCTTAGTCTCCAGAGAGATGCCATTGCTCTTCAGTACTTTGGAGAGGTCCCTAACAGCAGAATTTCCCATGGCAATGCGCCTTTTAATTTCCTGGCTGCTGGTGCCAAGACTGTTGACTATGGAGCCAAGCAAACTAAAGCTGTGTACAATCTCAATCTCTTCACCATCCATCCTGATGCTGCCAATTGGTCCAGTGGTGAGAATCTTTGTCCTTTTGACATTGAGCCTCAATCCATATTGTAGGCTACAGTCCTTGACCCTCTGCACCAGGTGCTTCAGGTCATCTTCAGTTTCAGCAAGTAGGGTTGTGTCATCCGCATAACGCAGATTGTTGATAAATCGTCCACCAATCTTGACCCCACATTTCTCCTCATAGAGCCCAGCCTCTTGATAATCTGCTCTGCATATAGGTTGAAAAGGTATGGAGATCGGATGCATCCCTGGCGTATGCCCTTCCCAGTTTTGAACTATGCAGTGTTCCCTTGCTCTGTTCTGACGACTGCCTCCTGGTCCAAGTATAAGTTTCACATTAGAACGATCAAGTGTTCTGGGATTCCCATTCTTCTCAGAGTCAGCCACAGTTTGTTATGATCCACACAGTCAAATGCCTTTGCATAGTCAATGAAACACAGATAGACATTCCTCTGGTATTCCCTGCTTTCAGCTAAGATCCATCTAACATCAGCTACATGGGCGGGGACTGTGACAGGCCTTTAAGCTGTCCAGCTTTCAGCGGGTCAGACTCCTGTACCCCCTCTCTGAGCGGCCTGGTGAACAAATGTCACGCGGTTTGACTACTACTAGCTGGTATAAAAAATAGTAATGGCTGCCTGTCTTAATGAATAACACAACAAAGTGGGTCTTAAGTAGAGTGACTGGAGTATGAGGCACTCTATAAACTATATTAACTATAACATTGGACTATTTATTCCAGTTGCATATACTGCTTTCACAATTTTTTGCAAATATTACCTTTTTAAAAAGCTGGACTGAGATAAATCCTATTAGAACCATTCAAGGTATGTTGTTGTTGTTGTTATTGTGTACCATTGAGTCAGAATGGACCCATTGCTGACCCACCCCACCCCCCAGGAGGTTTTCAGAGGCAGTTAATCAAACATGAGGAGATAGCCCATCCTTTTCCATGGAGCAGCTGGTAGCCTCGAACCATGTGCCTTCAGGATTGCAGTGCAGCTTCTTGCTTCTAGGCCACCAGAGCTCCATTCAAGTTATAGCCAGTAGCTAATATCGGTTGGTGGATGAAGACCTGACCAACCATCGTGATTGACTGAAACCGTGAAGAGTGGGTTGGAAAAGGCACATGAAGGGTGGGCCAGCTGAGGATCGTGTAGAAGAACCAGAACAATCCGTATAAAGAGAGACCTCTACTTACACTTCCGCTTGACATGATATGGTCTACAAGGAACACCGTCAAGGAGATGGATTGACACAGTGACAGCAACAATGGGTCTAAGCACAGTGGCTATTGTGGGGTTGGGCGAGACGGAGCAGTGTTTCTTTGTGTCACTACAAGTTGGAGCAGAATCAACAGCATCTAACACTCATGCTATACCATGATATGAAGAATGTTCTCATGAGGAAAAAAAATAATTTATTGTGGTTTGGATGAAAGTGTACAGAGTAAATGAATTTTCCAGTCAACAATGTATATACATTGTCATATTAGATGGCTGCTGGCTAGCTTTAAGACCTCAGTTTCTAGCACCCCTATAGGACGTAGAACACTGTCTTGGTGAACTGTGTTAACAGTGGCTCTAGAAGGCCCCCATGATTGATTGCATTCCTAAACTCCCAAGCCCTCTGACTCATTTCCTCAAGATGTTTAATTATGACTTAAAGGTTATCATGGCTAAAAAGTTCTGGTAAATTTGCCCACTGTTGGTACATAGTACAGACATGTATATAGAAGTATCCTCTTTGCCAAATGTATGTCTATTTGTCCTGGTCACCTATATAGAAGTATCCTCTTTGCCAAATATATGTCTGCTTGTCCTGGTCACCTACCTCTGCCTGTTTAACTTGCTTTTCTGCCTGTGCATCTTTTTGTATGTTGTTGTTGTTGTTGTGAAGTGCCGTCGAGTCACAGGCGACTCATAGTAACCCTATGAAGGAGAGTCCTCAATGCTTGGGTGTCTTTCATCCTCTCTCCAGGTTCATAGGGTTTCCAGAGGCAAGCTATTATGGAAGTGGATGCCACTCCTGCTTCCACACTTGTTTTAATTGGGGGGCTCCACCCCACTCTGTCCGTACTCGGTAACCAACCAGTAACACATTTGACACATCAGTATCACAGTGCTCAGCCTCACAGCAACCACAAGTTAACGCTGTATGGCGAGTGGACACACCAGGGCGATATGACCTAGAGGAATGTCTGAACAAAAATAATGAAAGACAGGTCCGAGGGCCGCAGATTAAAAGTCACCCACCTTTGGGTTGGTAGCATCGTTTTCTGTCCACTGGGCCAGCTGATCTCTCTCTCTTTGTTGATGTTATTGTTGTTAAGTACCGTCGAGTTGCAGGCAACTCATAGTAACCTATGAAGGTGAGTCCATTTGTATGTTACTGTTTGTAAATAGCATCACTGCAGGCCTGTGAATGTGTAACGCCTGCGCACCTACCTCTCAGTGTCCTCCTTGCTTTGTTCACATTGGTTTCCTTATTTGCATATTGCCTCTCTCCTCACCTAAGTTAATATGGAGATTCTTCACTTTTTGTTCCACTAAGTAATTGGTTCAAATGGTCCATCAAAGAGTGAAGGAGAAAAAAACTAAAAAGAAAAACTTAACCTTTTATCAGACATATATATCATTAAGACTGCCTCATTTCCACACAGAATCAATCCTCACACGTCGAAGACCATGTTACATGGCACGTCCTGTGGTGATATGCCACATACCATAATATGGTACTGGTGTTTCCTTGAATGCTTCATTTAAAAAATATCCTCGTTAACACAAGGCTTATATGGTCCCTTTCTCCTCTCGTGGCAACACCTGCCTCTGAAAACCTGCTCGGGGATCCACTATGGGTTGGTTTAGACTTAACAGCAATAACAAGAAGACTGTGATATATAAAGAAGAAAGCTGCATCCTACCAGGAAGTAGGCTATACTCTTTTTTGAAGAAAGACAGTAATCCATTAGCTTAATGCAGATTTTGATATGGTAAGAATTATGTTCTGAGAGAAAAGACATTTCAAACCATTAAGTTTTTCTGTGAAAGGTAAAATTTCACATGAAAAAGAAAAAAACATATATTAACTCATAGAAGAAAGCATAAAGTATGTGTCAGCCTATGGGAATAAAAAATATGTGGACCCAAATAGAACATCTGCATGCTATACTTTTGGAGCCGAGGAATAGTGGATTCTGAGAGCAAGATTAGTGTTTAAGGAGCTTACTGGGAAGTACTATGGATCGATCAACACTTATGCAAGAGAAAGGCAGAGCTGATCAAAGGGACAAGGTGGGGGAGAGTGCAGTCATAAAGTGGCCTTAGCCAACCACAGAGGGAACTCTGGAACTGGAAAAATGCTTCAGAACTGGACTGAAATACAGACCCTTTATAATGCCACATTGACCCAGTCATTGAATACAGGGAGCCCCAAAGGAAGGGGAGAAAAAGTTGGACTGAAGGATTCACTTTAGTTAAGGAAGAAGGTTCAAGAGAGGCTTAGAATGGATTGATAAACATATAAGGACAGATTGTTATTGTTGCTATTGTTATGTGTCAAGTTGAGTTGAGTCCAATTGTTGAGTCAAGTACAATTCAGAGCGACCCTATGAACAACAGATCTGTCCTACGCTGTGCCATCCTTACCATCTCTGACATACGTTAAACCCCTTGCTGCAATCCTGTGTCAATCCATCTGATTGAAGGTCTTCTTCTCTTTCATTGACTCTCCATTTTTCCAAGTAAGATCTCCCTTTCCAAGAAATAGCCCTTCCTAACCACATGCCCACAGTGCATGGGACAAAGCTTCACCATCCGTGCCTCTAAGGAACGCTGGGGCTGTTCTTTCTCCTAGACATTGTGGTGTTGGAGAATACCGAATATTCTGTATACTGACAGAAGAACAGGTAGGTATGTTTATTTTAAGCAATTTGCTCACATTATTGTGGAGGCTGGGAAGTTCGAAGTCAGTAGGTTAGGTGGCAAGCTGAACACTCTGGGAGGCTGTCTACGCTTTAGTCTTGAGGTCAAATCTCTTCCTCAGGAAACCTATTTTTGCTCTTAAAATTCAACTCATTGGGTAAGATCTACTCATCTTGTCCAAGTTAACCTCCTCTACTCAAGGTCACCTACTTGAAATGTTCTACACACATATATACTGTCATAGCAACATCTAGGCTAGTGATTGGCTATACACGGGGCACCAGAGCCTAGCCAAGTGGGTACATAACATGAGCATGAATCTTCCTCCCCTTCTCCCTAATTTTTCTACATTCAGAAATGCAGATACACGTAAATGATATTTTTTTCCAGAATGAATAAGCCACATTTTCTTCACTTGTGCAGCACTACTTTGTTGGGGCTTCTATTTCTAGCAAATAATTTCTAAATTGGAATATATTTGTACAGTTATTGGAAGTAAAATCCCACAGAAACTAAGGAGTAGGAAGAGATAAAAATCATCTGGTTTGAGACTGGATGGTTCTTGCTGCTATTCACAGAAATAAGGAATAAAAAAAATATATAAACTCAGTTGGCTTTAGGGTAGAAAATGAAGAACTAAATTTTGAATATACCATGTTTGAAGTATTGCGGTATCTACAGGAACTCTGGTGGCCTAGAGGTAAGGAGCTGCACTCCCAACACAAAGGTATGAAGTTCAAATCCATGAGTTGCTCTGCAGAAGAAAGAGAAACAATCTCTTCCTATGTGATTTACCGTCTCTGAAAATCCAGTGGAGGGTCACTATGAGAGGTCTGAATTGATGAATTGATGGCACCAAACAACAACATGCAACACCTAAAGAAACTGTTTAGGAAGGAATTTGATATGTGAGTGTGGAGTTTAAGGGATAAATTTGGATTTATTGGATAAATGCACAAATATGGGGTAATTTTTGCATTTGTAGTAGTAGATGCCATGAGTGTATAGAAATGTTTAGAGAACATATCAAACGAGACAAAAACTAAGTTATAGGGACTACTTGCTGCATTGGTTTGAGTAAACTGCTTCACTTTTACAGCCTCCTTCTACCTGTCTGGGGAAATGAGATAACAACAGAAACTATCTTGCCAGGTTGATTGGAAAACTTAGTACAAGCAAGCATTTGGTTCTGAAAAGTCCCTGGCAACAGGAAAAACAAACAAAATAACTGTCTATGGACCATGAAAAGAGTGACCCAGATTTGCAGTCAAGCATGGTAAATATTTCTCCTCTTTCTGCTTCACTGCTTCCTTTTGAACTTGAAGGTAAACAGGTCAACCCTGGGGTCCAACAGTGAAGTCAGCACAGACTTCCTCCTGAGAGCCTAGCTTCTGTTTGCTTCCTCGCCTCCTTTGACCGTGGCAGGTCACCCTGTCTCAGCTTCAGGATCCTATTTTAGCTTCTATTCTTCCCTTTCAACTCAACTCTGGAAGCATCAGACAACAGTGAATACACTGACTGACTGGTGTACTAATTAACTGAAACCTCATTTGTTCTCCGAGTTTTACCCTCTATGTTAACTTCTCTACAAATGCGGAATAAACCTGACGCAGCACATGACCTAACGTAGCAGAAGGAGCCCTGGGTTTTGGACAACGGCTCTGCTACTAATCTAGACAAATCTGGAGGAGTCACGAAGCCTTAGATGTCAGTCGCTCTGGCTCATATTTGCTCCATTATGATTTTTGAAAGTTCCTGACTGAAATCCCTGAATCATCAGCATCTTTCAGGAACGCAACCTCCCTTCCTTGACCATGGCGCTCTTTGCTTCCATTCACTTCCCTTCAGTTATCCGAACAACACTCAGACTAACTCATTCTCTGTTCCTTCTTCTTCTTATTTTTTAAAAGTATTAATTTTAATGAACATTTGCAGAGATTTTGGATTTCCATTCATTCACTGTTGCACTTTTCTCCCTGCCCACCCCTCCCTCCCAGTTTGCTCCTCTTTTTGAAAAGTAAAATTCCTTCATTGGTATACAATCCTCCTCCACACGCGTGCACAAGCACACACACACACACACACACACACACAACCACACCACCACCACCACCACCCCACCCCGAGTACACTCCACTATGCAGCCTTCATTCTGGACTCTTCCTTCTAACTTTTACCTAACAACTCTTCTCACCAGCAAGATTCCCTCAGGCATATTTCTGGCAAATGTGACTCATTAAATACATGCCCATTTGTCCCACATACTTCGGGTATGTTTCTAGGAGAGGTTATTCATCATGTTTGGAACATCATGCTTGGAACAATGACGGCAAAGGCGAGGACAATCCTCAACAGGTGGACAGATACAGGGACTGCAGCAATGGGCTTGAGTGTGTCAGAGATCTTGAGGACGGCACAGGATAAAACAGGGCTCAGATCTGTTCTTCAGGGGGGTGTTATGAGTCATATTCAACTTGAGGACACCTAACAACAACAACATTTATTATTTTAGTTTGATACTTAAACATGTTTCAAAACTAAGATATATTAAAAAAATACTACTCTTTCTTTCTAATTTCCTCTCCTTCCCCACAAAAACACAGGTAATTATTGTCATTTATTTTGTATAGTTTTTTTCTTTTTTAATTAATATTTTACTCATTCATATACATTATGCTTCATGCATATACATTGCATTTTATAGTATCTTCATTTACATTATATTTTGTTCATGTATATTGTGGGAGGTTCCCCCCCCTTACAATTATCTTACTAGTAATTACATTCATCAAAGTGTGTAAGCCAAGCTACTCCATGCTTCTTGTTTATTTACTACATACTATTTGTTAAGGACCTAGGGTAGAGTAGTCTATAGGGAGTTGCACTGCTAACCCAAAAGTGACACCTCTCTGAAGGTCAAATGCACCAGCAGCTCCACTAGAGAAAGATGGGCAATCTCCTCTCCTGCATTTAAAGTCTCAGAAAACCTGCTGGAGGGTCAGCTATGAAGTGGTTCCAACTTGATGGCAATGAGTAAGTGAGATATTACTATTATTTGTATACAAGCAAGTACAAACATACGGTTACATTTTTACCCAGAGGATATCTTTCTTTACATACTTTTAATATATATATTGCCTAATTTTTTCAAACTTTGGTGTCATTCAGGAAGATCTTCATTCTTTTCTCCAACTTTCCTTCTATGGATATACACCAAATATCCTTTATTTAGAAACATTTGAATGGTTTCTCTTTTGAAAACATAAACAAGGTTTCAATGAATAATAGAATAACAATATAATAATTCCCTTCACTTATACAAATATTTTTACAGGACACATTGTCAGAGCTGGAACTGTTGAAACAAAGACTATGTTCAACTGTAACTTCAACAGATCAACATCAAATTGTTCCTACAACGATTATACCAGTTTCCAGGCCTCAGGCAAGTTAGAAGACTGTCCCTTCCCAGAATTTCCAGAAGAGGACAGAGCAGACTTTAGGGCTGTTGTACACAGGGTAGCTATGAGTCGCAAGTAACTTGATGGCACATAACAACAAGCTTCCACAAAAAAACAAAAAAAATCACTGCCTTGTAAATGTCATCTAATTTCTTTTAAATTTCCATCTGTGTTGTTGTGAAGCTAAAGCTCATTTCACTTGCTTGTTTGCTTATTGTCCAACACACCCTCCCCCATCCCCCCCAACTCCAGAGAAAGTGTTACTGCCCTTTGGCCACTTTTTATTGTGACACCTGTGACTTAAGTAACCAATGAGTAATGATATTTTCAAATCCTGGCATACAAATTATTACCATTTCTCATTTCTGGCCAAGTAGGATATCATTATGAGTTAAGGATATTATAACATTTCATGGTATCTCTTTGACTAACTTTTATGATAATACACTTATTTAAAGAACCAGTTAAAAAATATTAAGGGATCAATGCCAACCCATAAACAGTTAAAAGGAGATAGAAAAGGTGACATCACAAAATAATTGTCTTCATATGTATAATTTAAAAATAGATAAAGATAGAAACACAACCAAAGCAGCACTACCATCCTATGACAAAAACAATAATTAATGATAATAACAGTGTCTGCAAAAGCCCTTCTGCCCTCCACCTACCCTATGCTTTTAACGGCTGTGGTCAGATCACGCTTCATCGGGTTTGAGGGTCCATTCTTTAGTTACTCAGCTTTCTTGTGATTCTGAAAAGAAAGAACAGGCATCGAATGACTTCGACTCGGACAATGGTCCAGGCACAGTGGCTGTTCTTCTGGTTTTTCAGGTACCGACGGATCCTCCGGAAGTACATTTTCACTTGCAGCATGAAGCTGTCAGTACCTAGGGGGTGGCTCTTCTGTTCTGCTTCTAGTGCCTCTAGATGGTCCAGCTGCTGATGAAGTTCAGTGAGGAACTTCTCCATGTGGCTTTGCTCCCAGTTACCCACAGAGTGGTTTGTCCTGAAGAGGCTGAAGATCTGCTGGAGCATCTCATGGAGAATGGCCACTGCGTGTCCTTCGTGGTCCTGGTGAGAATTCATGGACTTGTGGGGAAGCGCGAAGTTTTCCCTGTGGGGTAGGCACCGCCGAATCCAAGAACTCTGCAGTGTGGTCAAGAACTTCAGACTCTCTCTGATCACTCTTCTTTGTTGAGAGTGAATCGACTTCAGTCCTAGCGAGAAGATCACGGGAGAGGCCAGGAGCAGCAACGCAATCACAAAGAAATGCTTGTCAATCATTGTGAAGTGAAGGTCAAATATGCCTCCTTAGCTCTTTGCAGACATAGTAAAACTCTGACCCTGGTGAATGTTTGCCTTTCATGTATCTCATCATCCTGGAAACTGTGCTCTTTCATTGTATTTGTTTTCAAATGATGCAATTTCTCCAGCACTGAGTGCACTTGAGGTTTTGTTACACTCTATTCATTTCCTCTATTTTCCCTATTGTGTGGAACGCTTGAGGAAGTAATCAAATGAACTTGTTTCATTGTCTTGCTTTCCTTTGGGCAATAAATGACTAGTCATCCAATACCATTTTATATTTTGCTCACTGACTGTTACGTACATTTCACTCAACACAATGTATTTGGTCAAGCTTATTAAAGTTGTTTTATCAAGATTAAGGTTTTCTTAAAAACAGTAGCCTTTGATGGATTTAATCCATGATTAGTGGGTCAGTGATTCAACAGCACCTATAAGAACTCTAATATCAGAAGTTTAAGAACAATTTCTAAAAGCAACAAGAAGGGAATGGTTAGATAAATGTTGGTTTATCTATATAATGAAATGCTATGTGGTCACTATAAGTGATACAATTATATATGAGAAGAGATGGGGAACAGTTAATCTATATTCCATACCGAGGTTGTTAACAGTTATAGTTCGCTCGGCTCCACAATCAACACTTTTGGCACTAGTAGTTAGGAAATCAAGGGGCAAATTTCATTAGATAAGTCTGCTGTCAGGGACCTCTCTAGAGTATTGAGCAGCAATGATGTCAGTCTAGAGATTAAGGTGAGAAGGTACATTTGACCCAGTCCACCATTTTCCCAATTACTTGCTATGCATCAGAGAGCTGAAAAATTACTAAGGATAACAGAAGAAGAACTGATGCCTTTGAGTTGTGGTGCTAGAGAAGAGTATGTACGTACATATGTATGTGTTAAGAGAAGAGTCTTGAACATGCATACTATGGACCACTAAGAAAACAAATAGATCTCTCTTGGAGAGGGTGAAACCAAGTTTCTCCTTGGAGGCTACGTTTTTTTAAATACTGATTTATTTACAAAGTTCAAATACATTGTTTTTCACACAGGATCCTTCCCATTTCTTTCACTCCCCCATCAGATTGTTCAACCCTATGATTAACAAATCCCTCCACCACCACCCATCCTCACCCCTCTGCTTCTACCCTCTCTCCTCCTTGGATCCTCATACTCATTCTACAATAATAGTTTCATGTAGTTTTTGTCCTTGTCGGACTCAGTTCAATCAGCATATGCTTTCCAGTCCCTCCCAAGTTAGCTAATAATTTACAAAATCATTGCTCCTGTGTGCTGTGTAGTTGTCCATTGTATGAATGTACCACAACTTCTCAATCCATTTATTTGTGGTTGGCCATTTGGGCTGTATCCATGTTCTTGGAATGGTGAATAATGCTGCTATGAACACTGGTATAAAAGTCTCCATTTGAGCCTCAGTTCTCATTTTCTCAGGGAATATTCCAAGCAATGAAATAGCTAGGACATATGGAATTTCTATGTTCAGCTTTTTGAGGAAGCACCAAACTGCCTTCCAAAGTGGTTGTACCACTTACAGTCCCACCAACAATGTATACAATACACAAAATTAACTCAAGGTGGATCAGAGAGCTGGGAGTAAAGCCCAAAACCATAAAGCTTATAAAGGACAAACTGTGATCAAGCTTAGAAGGCCTAGTCTATGGTATAAAGAGACTGCCAAATACAGCCAGAAATGCACAATCTGGAGAGGATAAAACTGATGAATGAGACCTTCTAAAGATTAAATCCCTGTGCACATAAAAAAAATGTTCTCCAACAGGATGAAAAGAAAACCAACTTGGAATAAACATTTGACAATACCATCTCAGACAAGAGTCCCATAGTAAAAGTTTATAGAATAGTCCTGGGCCTCCACAAGAAAAAAGACTGATAACTCAATTACAAAATGGACAAAAGATATGGAAAGAATTTTCAGAAAGGAAGATATTCAAATGGCAAACAGACACATGAAGAAATGTTCCAAATCATTGGCAGTAAGAGAGATGCAAATCAAAACCACAATGAGATACTATCTCATTCCAGTAGCCGTGGCAAAGTTTAACAGTACAGCAAGTAATAAATGTTGGAGAGGATGTGGCAAGATAGGAGGCTAAGATTTTTAAGCTCTGTCTCAGATATTTCGGGCCTGTGGCCAGAAGGGATCAATCCTTGGAGAAGGACATCATGCTCGGAAGGGTGGAGGGACAGTGCAGGAGAGGAAGACCCTGAATGAGATGGATTCATACAGTAACTAGGACAATGAGGGTAGGTGTACCGGAGTCAGTGAGATTGGCTCAGGACAGGGCAGGCTTAAGATTTATTGTCACTATGAGTCACAGGTGACTTTATGGTACATAACAACCACTACCACCAATAACTACATTAAATCAATATGGATATCTTTACATCAGAAATGTCTCCTGGATTACAAATATCTAGCTCCACATTTCAAATCTTCCTGAATGTGTTCCAATCTACTTTTCCCCCAATCTCATTTCTGACCATTGCTGTAAACATTTCACCAAAGAGGTCATTCAAATGGCCACCAAACTAATGAAAATTTACTCAAATGCCAGTAGTCAGCAGATAGATGCAAATCAAAATTGCAATGATACATCATTTAGTTTCTACTATGATTATCTGGTGGCTTAGTGGTAAGGAGTTGTGCTTCCAATCCAAAGACATGCAGTTCAAACCTATCAGCTGGTCTGGAGGAGAGAAATGGGCAATCTCCACTCAAAATTTACAGCCTCTGAAAACCACTGGAGGGTCCGCTATGAATTCATTCTGTCTCAATGGCACACAACAACAACAACATCATGATCTCCTGGTGACACACAGTACAGTATGTTAGGGCTGTTAGCCAAAATGTTACCAGCAGTTCTAACCCGTAAGCTGCTCCAGAAGAAAGATGGACGGTTTCCTCCCATAAAGATTTAAGAGCCTTGGTATCTGATTGTGTAATGTACCAGGTTGCTAAGTGAAAGGTCAGTAGTTCAAATCTATCAGCTATTCTGAGGGAAAAGATGGGTGGTCTCCTTCAGTAAAGATTTACAGCCTTGGAGACCTGAAGGAGAGTAGTTTTGAGTCAAAATCACTGAAGACAGTGACTTGATGTTTGGGCAGAATAACTAAGAAACAAACAAACATACAGCAAAAAACCCCAGAGAATAACAAACACTAGTTGGGCATGGGAGAAATGGAACCCTTATCCAGGAGTGAAAAAATTACACAATTGTTGAAATAGAAGTGGTGGTTCCTCAATAAAGTAAAACTAGAACTATCATCTGGCCCAGTAATTCCACTCTTGTGCATATATCCTAAACATTTGAAAGCAAAGACTCAGAAACGGACTTGTACACCAATGCTTCTTGCAGCACTATTCACACTAATCAGGAGGCAAAATTAACCTAAATAGCCATCAGCAGATTAAAGCATTATTTCTATCCAGGAGAATATTACTTAGCCAGTAGGAGAACTGAAGTTTTGGTACATGTTACAGCATGGATGGAGACGGAAGAGACTGTGCTAAGTCAATCACAAAAGGACAAATACTGTACAATGTTAGACAAAAATACAAGCAAATGCAAATGTGTACACATTAGAGTGTGTGAGTGACAAGGAGAAGGAAAGGGAGTTACTGTTCCCAGAACCCTGCGTTTTGGTATATAGTGACGGAAAAGCCACTCTGGTGAAGGGTAGGATTGTAGAGCTGGTTATTTTAAGTCTATCAATAAATTGTACACCTATAAAAAGTTGAATTGGCTAGGATAGTATGATAGTCATATTTATGGGGAGGGGAAGTGTGGTTGTTGAGGTTGCTTGTATAAAACCAAATACTTCATGGGATTATGGTTCTCTGGTTTAGAAATTTAGGGTCATGATTTAATGGGGCAGCTTAGTCAATTGGCTCATTAATGGGTTTAGTGCTTCCATTCTATCCTCTATTTGGTTGGGCAGTTTTTGTCATGTACTAAAATT
>NW_006399764.1:10835333-10836724 GCF_000299155.1 Elephantulus edwardii | reverse complement strand
AAGTGTTCTGGGATTCCCATTCTTCTCAGAGTCAGCCACAGTTTGTTATGATCTACACAGTCAAATGCCTTTGCATAGTCAATGAAACACAGAGAGACATTCAGTTACCACTAACTAACCATTTTTATTAAAGATTAAATAAAAGAATCCTAAAATAAAGGGGAGAAATGGGAAATGAAATTTCATATTCTCATAGAATCTAGATTTTCTACTGAAACTATTGCCCTGAGATAATTTTTAAAAGTCAAATCCCAAACATCCCCTGAAGTCACCTTTCTAATCATGATGTCCTTCTCCTAGGAATAGCCTATCCTAGCAACATGGCTGGATTATGTTAGGTGGAGCTTTGCCATCTTTGCCCCCAAAAAGCACTCTCTCGGACTCTTCAGGATTCATTTCTTCTTTCTGCAGACCATGGGAGATTATCCAGTGGGAGATGTTTGAATTGAATTTTGAAAGATGGGCTGATGTTTTCTAAACCAAAAAAGAGGGGGAGACATGGAAAGTAGAAGATGCATAGAAGAACCGCATAATATAGCTAGACCATGTTAATGTTAGTGAAAGGGACGGATTATGAATATCATGTGGTGATTTTAACAGACATGTGTGAGGGAAGTGGAGACAATGGATAGTGCAAATGGTTAATAAATTCAGCTGCTAACACATACACACACAAAATACCAAAATAACACAACAACACAAAAAAACCCCAACCACACCCAAATAATAACTTAGCTAAGCTAGTAAAACAAGTGCCTGCTTTGAACATTATGACTCTTTTCACAGGATCATCTATCTGCATGGGAGCAAAATGACAATAATGACACAACTCAAAATATTACATGGGAACTTTAAGGAGTAAAGAATTTATTTTAACAGGGATCTCAGGGGCTGGGGGCAAGGGAGACATTGACATAAGAAAGATGGGTTTGTAAAATGGTACAACCACTCAGGAAGGCAGTTTGGTGTTTTCCTCAAAAAGCTGGAAATAGAGATTCCTTAAGATCCAGCTATTCCGCTCTTAAGAATATTCCCTGAGGAAAACAGAAATGAGACACAAATGGGGATTTGTGCACTGATGTTCACAGTAGCATTATACACAATATCAAGAACAGGGAAACAGGCCAAATTTCCACCAACACACAACTGGATTGAGAAACTGTGGTACATTCACATAATGAACTACTATGCAGCACTCAGGAGCAACAGTTTTGAAAAATACTATAAAACATGGGAGAGGCTGGAGAGCATTGTACTGAGTAAACTGACTCAGGTACGTAAGAACCGATACTGTATAAGACTATTATTGTAAAAACTGAATGATAACCAATAAGATATGCATGGATACTCAAAGAGGGAAGAGGAGGGTACACAGGAACTGAGGGTGAGTG
>NW_006399764.1:10833675-10834769 GCF_000299155.1 Elephantulus edwardii | reverse complement strand
GGCTCACACTCAACCTATAAGACAGAGAGGAACATCCCTACCAGGTTCCAAAGCTGTTACCTTTACGGGAACTGACCGTCATATCTTTCTCCCAAAGAGTGGTTGATATGTGCGACAATGAATGAGTGAAAATCCAACTTTTTTGTAAACTTTTGTTATAATTAAAATTAAAAACAATTTTTTTTAAAAAGAGCAGTTGATGAGTTGGAACTAACCACCCATTCATTTTTCTTCACAAAAGTTTCTATCAGTTAAAATTAGTAACTCATTGTACATCATTCATGTACATTGTATTTCACACATTCCTTCAATCACAGTGTGTTTTAAATGGACTGATGATCTTTGGGTTAGCAGTCAGCTCTTAACCACTGTGCCCCAGGCCTTTTTGTAAAAAGTACCTAACAAGTAATTGTTCATCTTGGAGTGAATCTATATGCTCTACCAGTAAGTAACACAAAGTTATCTCTCACCATTTCCTGCAGGAAGTTGGTGGATGAAACTTGAAGTATTGAAAGCAGACACTTTGTAAATATGTCTGATATCATTATATAGCAGCTGAATTTTATGTAGGTGTCATTCAGCCTGTCTGGTATTAATAAATGGAAATGACCTGAGTCAACATACTCCATAGACAGTTCTTTTTTATTTTTTGTACAAAGTTCAGGTGAATGCATCAAAAAGGTTCTAAGATTATGGACATTGTGGAACTTGCAATTCCAGTTCCACCAAAGTCAGAAACTACAGAAATCTCTTGAACTAACAAAGTAAACAGACTTTAAGCTGATACCAAGAAATGAGAGGAAGAAAAAAAAGACAACCTTACACCTAGTGATAAGAGTGCTAATGCTGTTCAAAGGCAGGGCATTTATCTTACTAAACCTTGTGTCCATGACTATAAACCTAGCATCTGAACTATATATAGCCTATACTGCTTGTTGTTCTTAGGCACCATCAAGTCAAGTATGACTCACAATGACCCAGATCTGAACCCTCTCCTGTCTTGTGCCTCATCATCTCTGACACACCTGAGCCCATGGCTGCAATCACTGTGTCAAACCATTTGATTGAAGGCATATTGTTCCACAAAACACATT
>NW_006399764.1:10816714-10825721 GCF_000299155.1 Elephantulus edwardii | reverse complement strand
GAAAACAAACAGGTTCATCCTGGAGAGGATTAAACCAGGCAACTCCTTGGAGGCAAGGATTCTGGGGCTTCGTCTGACATACTTTGGGCACGTTGCCAGGAGGGACGGATCCTTGGAGAGGGATGTCATGCTTGGGAGGGTGGAGGGATGGCGCAGGAGGGGAAGACCCTCTATGAGAAGGATTGATCCGGTGACTGGGGTAATCAGGATGGGTGTGTCGGAGGCAGTGCGGTTAGCACAGGATAGAGCAAGGTTTGGGGCTGTTGTGCATAGGGTCGCTATGAGTCGCAAATGACTCGACAGCACATAACAACAACAATAACATAGTTGTGCAATGTCAATACTTTTTAATTTATGAAGCTTGTTTCATAGATCAGAATAAAGTCTTTCTTGGTGATGTTTTTATCAAACTTGAAAAGAATGCATTCAGCTTTGGTCTGTTGGACTGTTCTGTAAATATTAAGTCAAACTGGTGGACAGAGTTAATAGTTTTCCACACCCTTTGCATTCCTTCCAGTAATAAGACAGAGGTGTTGACATCTCCAACTGTCATTCTGAATTAATCTATCTTCAATTTCAATTCTATTATATTTTGTTTCATGCATTTTGAAGTTGTTATTAGTTGTATAATATAAAGAATTTTATGCCCTCTTAATGAATGAACATCTTTATTTTGAAATTTCTTTTCTCTCTTCTCATATTTCTTATTCTACATAGACTTTATTTAGAATTATACAATCATCAGTCAGTACATTCATGTTGTCAGGTACTATCTAGTCAACTTGTTGTTGTGTTGTTGTTATGTGCCATTGAATCGCTTGTGAATCATAGCAACCCTATGTACAGCAGCCCTAAACACTACTCTGTCCTGTGCCAATCGCACTGTCTCTGATAGATCCATCCTGATTACCCCAGTCACTCAATCAGTCCACCTCAGAGGGACTTCCCCTCCTGTGCTGTCCCTCTACCCTCCAAGCATGATGTCCTTCTTCAAGGACCGGTCTCTCCTTACATGTCCAAAGTATGTTAGATGGAGCCTTGAAATCCTTACCTCCAAGGAGCCTCCCAGTTTAACCCTCTCCAGGATGAAATCTGTTTGTTTTCCTAGCAGTCCATCGTACCCTCAATACTCCTCTCCAGCACCACAGCTCAAAGGCATCAATTCTCCCTCTATGTTCCCTAGTCATTGTCCAACTCTCTGATGCATAACAAGTGATTGCAAAGACCATGGCCTGTATCAGACGCACCTTAGTCTCCAGAAAGACACCATTGCTCTTCAATACTTTAGAGAGGTCCCTAACAGCAGACTTTCCCATGGCAATGCACCTTTTAATTTCCTGGCTACTGGTGCCAAGAGTGTTGACTGTGGAGCCAAGCAAACTAAAGCTGTGAACAATCTCAATCTCTTCACCATCTATCCTGATGCTGCCAACTGGTCCGGGGTGATAATCTTTGTCTTCTTGACATTGAGCCTCAATCCATATTGAAAGCTGCAGTCCTTGACCCTCTGTAGCAAGTGCATGAGGTCCTCCTCAGTTTCAGCAAGCAGGGTTGTTTCATTGATTACACAAAAGTGTTTGACTGTGTGGATCATAACAAACTCTGGCTGACTCTGAGAAGAATGGGAATCCCAGAACACTTGATCGTGCTAATGAGAAACCTATACAGTCGTCAGAACAGAGTAAGGAAACACTGCATGGTTCAAAATTGGGAAGGGCGTACGCCAGGGATGTGTCCTGTCTCCATACCTTTTCAACCTGTATGCAGAGCAGATTATCCAAGAGGCTGGGCTCTATGAGGAGAAATGTGGGGTCACGATTGGTAGAAGATCTAGTCAACTACATCTCATAGATCTGAACCTTGCCCTATTTGCACCATTCTCCTCATCTCTGATATACTTGAGTCCATTGCTGCAGTCACTGTGTCAGTCCATCTTGTGAAGGGTCTTCCTCAGGTGTGTGAGACGACTTTCATCATTCTCGCCTGTAAGGAGCATGCTGGTTGCACTTCCTCCAAGATAGACTTGGCACTCCATGGCATATTCAGTACTATCCTTTAATAACAAAATTCAGAGGCATCAATTCTTCAGATTTCCCTGTTCATTGTCCAACTCTTAGATCCACAATGAGCAATTTTAAAAACAAAATTCACTACTTAGAGTAGGTGGATCTTAGTCTTTTTTATTTTACCATTTCAATGGTAAAATGTTTCATATTAAGAGTAACATATTGTTATTGGATCTTAGTCTTTAAACTGCCTTCCTTGCACTTCAGCCCTTTGAGAGATCCTTGACAGCAGAATCTCCCAGTGTAACACATCTTTATATTTCTAGATTGCTGCTATCAGGGGTGCTAATTGTGGATCCAAGTAAAATGAAACTGTTGACAACCTCAATTTTTTTTTGTTTGTTTCTCTACCGTGATGTTGCCTATAGATAAGTCCAGTAGTTAGAATTTTTGTTTTCTTCAGGTTGAGGTGTAACCCAATATTGAAGGCTGGAGGTGTTTTGTGTGGAGGTTGTTTTTTTTTTTTTTAATTTTCCTCGGTAAATGCGTTAAGTTTTCTTCATTTTCAGCAGCAAGGTTGTGTCACCTGCAAAACAGAGTGTTGAGAAGTCTCTCTCTAATACTGACGTCACATTCTTCCTCATCTAGTCCAACTTCTTGCATTATTTGATCAGCATGCAGATTGAATAGGAAATTATAAAAGAAACACATCTTTCCTGATTTAAAAGTGTTTTAATCCTTGCTCTGTTCATACAACAGCTTCTTTTTGGTCTATGTACAGGTTTCACATGAAGTCCACGCTTCCAGGGTAACTTTTTTCATCTTTTTCATTTTTAACTTGTATTTAAAGTTGAATTATTTATCATATAATTTTTAAAAATGCATGTGTTTAGGCTCTCTGCATTTAATGTTATTATCAACCTAACTAAGACTCCAAATTGCAGAGATTCATACTATTTTTTCAATTGCAGACCAGTCTGTCTTAGAGGACATACTGCCAAAGTACTCCTTAGAGACAAGGATGGTGAAGCTTTGTCCCACATACTTTGGGCATATTGTCAGGGAGGACCAGTCTTTGGAAAAAAGCATCAGATTGGTAAAGGTAGAGGGTCAGAGGAAGAGAAGACGACTCTCAACAAGGTGGATAGGCACAGTGACTGTAACAATGGGTTCGAGCAAGTCAGGGATGGTGAGAATGGTTCAAGACAGGTAAGGAAAGATTCAGAGCTGTCACCTTGAAAGCACGTAATAACAACAACATGAACACGAAAAAGAACGGGCTGTCTTAAGCTTTACTGAGCATGACAGAGTCTGTGGGAAGAACAATTAACAATAGTGATAGAATAATGAACCCTGGTGGCACTGTGCTTAACATGTTTGGCTATTAGCCAAAGGGTCAGTAGTCCAAAGGCATCGACCTCCCCACAGGAGAAAGTTAGTCTCTTGTAAAAATTTAGAACTTGAAGCTCAGTCAGTGGAGGGTTACGATGGGGAGGAAACAGCTTTACCACTATGAATTTTGTTTTTAGTTAGTGGTAGTTTATTTTTAACTAGAATGAGTTTCGTCAGTGACTTAAATTTATTGCATAAATATTTGCATTTATGCATTTCCCATAAACTATTTACTTACCATTGTTGT
Source organism: Elephantulus edwardii (assembly GCF_000299155.1). Taxonomy (NCBI): domain Eukaryota; kingdom Metazoa; phylum Chordata; class Mammalia; order Macroscelidea; family Macroscelididae; genus Elephantulus; species Elephantulus edwardii. Next base: position 10,822,076 of record NW_006399764.1, on the reverse strand, counting down.
TAATCTAGAAATTGTAAGGTTATCATTAAAACCCTATTGTCCTCTGTGTGTTTAAAATATACAACAGTTTTAGACGGCAAATAAGACATTTTAAATTCAACCAATGGATGGCAGCATAACATCAATTGGAGTCCAGCATCAACTTACACTATGTGTAAGAGAAATTGCATGTTCGTGGTATCTAGCAGTCTATGTAATGACATGTGCTCAACAAAGGCTAGGTAAGATCACTAATATCACTAATTCATATTAAGATACTTGTTAAGTATTATTGAATATGACCTTTTTTTGTTTTTGTTACCATTGCACTAAGGGATATTACTGCTGATGTCAGATGGCTCTTAGATGAAAGCAGAATATATCAGAAGAATACCTATTTGTGTTTTATTGACTATGCAAAGGCATTTGCATAGTGTGAATCATAACAAACTATGGATAACATTGAGAAGAATGAGAATTCCAGAATGTTCAATTATGTTCCTATGAAACCTATAACCAGAACAAGAAGCTATTGTCTGAACAAAGCAAAGGAACACAGCATGGTTTAAAATCAATACAGCTGCACATCAGAGGTGGATGCATTTTCAATACCTATTCCATTTGTATGCTGAGCAAATCATTTGAGAAACTGTATTCTATGAAGAAGTATATGGCATCAGGATTGGAGGAAGAATTACCAACAACCTCCATTATTCAGATGACACAACCTTGCTCAAAATGAGGAGGGCTTGAAATGCTTGTTGCAGAAGATCAAAGACTACTTTTCACTATGAATCACATCTCAACATCAAGAAAACAAAAACCCTCACCACAGGACCAATTAATACCATGATAGACAGAAAATGAATGGAAACTGTCAATGATTTCATCTTACTAGAATCCACAATCAACAAATAGCTTGCCTCTGGAAACTCCATGAATGTGGAGAAACGATCAAAGTTGTACATGTGTTCAGGTCTTTCATTCAGAGGGTTGCTATGAATTGTCTACGACTCGATGGCACTTGACAGCAACCACCACCAATACATGACTGTGTACCTTAAGGGACAGGAACAAATGAGGCCTTCTGCCAGTAGCAAGTGCTAGACTGGACTGCAGGGAGGCTGCCCAACAGAGCTGCACATTGTTATTGAGAAGACAAACAGCAGAGTCAGAAGAGATCAAAACAGCTAGAATTTTCAGGATAGAGTAGGGCATCCAAGGAAGGAGATACCTAGAAAAAGAGTTCTAGAAATTAGGAGAGATGCAAAACCAGAGAGAGAGAGAGAGAGAGAGAGAGACAGAAAGAGAGAGAGAGAGTGTGTGTGTGTGTGTGTGTGTGTGTGTACACACCTAGAGAAAGGGATGAGGCAATATTTACCTCAAGGAAATAATTCACTGTTGCAGAAGCTGACAAGGTATTAGGATAGTGCAATGTTATCTCACATACTTTGGGCATTAGGAGGGCCCAGTCCTTGGAAAAAGATATGCTGGGAAAGGTAGAGAGACAGCAAATGAAAGATGGTGGGTGAGATGGATTAACAGTAACGGCAATCATGAGCTTGAACACGGAGAGATCATGACGGTGGTGCTGGCCAGGCCAGTATTCCAATCTGTTGTTCACAGGATCGCTATTGAGTCATAGTCAATAAGATGGCACCTGACACCAACACTAATATATATGTTTTCTTCTCTTTTGAGTCCATTTCTCCCTTGACTTACATTATTTTGTACTAATATTAAATTCTTCTTATATAACAACTAAACCAAGACTCCATACCATTTCAGAATGGTCTCAAGAAGCAAACTCTCTCAGTGCAGACGCGCGTGCGCGTGCGCGCGCGCGCGTGTGTGTGTGTGTGTGTGTGTGTGTGTATCTGACTGGTACAGGAGGAGATTGTCCCTCCTTCTCCCGAAGAGCATCTGATGGATTCCAACTGCTCACCTCTGGAATTGCAGTGCAGCACTGTTTTCTTTCTTAAGGAAAGCCACTGTACCAGAGAAGCCACTGTAACCTCCAGGTCTGAGATGGAGCTCTGCTGACATCATTACTTGGTGGGCCAAAGAGACAAATAAACCAGAAGATTATAAAATATGAAAGAGCTGAAACCTTTACCCTTTGCCTTCTTAATTTGACCAACTTTTCCCCCCAAGGCTCTAAGCAGTTACTAAATGACAGCGTTGTCTAAAATCAATACCACTTACCTTGTGTAACCACCAGAAATCAGATATGAAGCTGGTGCCTGACCTGGTCCAGAGATTAATGAGTTTGCTTAGAAATGTAGTCTAACTACCTAGTCACACGTTTTCCTTGGCACAGTCAGTGGGCAAGAATGGATGACTAGCGCAGGGGATACAGCCAAAAATGGTGACAGGAAGTGCTCACACTGGTGCCAAGAATTATCAAAGGACCAGAAGTATACGAGAGAATCCAAATGACTGAGAGACAAGAAGCCAAGAATCCAGGCTCATCTGAATACCAGGGAACAACAGTCTTCGGAGCTATGATACAAACTGTCTCAAATATACAAAATCAGATTCAGGAAGAAAGAAAAAGATTCAACAGAAAATTAAACTATGATATTGCTGTTGTAGAGGAACAATACTAGACTGAAGTTAAAAACTGTGTATAAAAAGATAACAGTGTTAAAAGATTTCCTTACATTTGAGGTTTATTCTTCTACACAAAGTCCCACATCTTATTATTGGCTTGGTTGCCTGATTTGACCCCATCTATCCATGTCAAAGAGCAATGATATTAGCTTAAAGACTAAGGTACACCTGTCCAAGTGATGGTCTTAACAGTTACTTGCTATGCATCTGAAAGCTGGACAATGACTAAGGATGACAGAAAAAGAATCAGTACTTTTGGGTTGTGGTGCTCAAGAGTACTAACTATTCCACAGACTACCAAGAGAACAAACAGGTCTGTCTTGGAGAAAGTGAAATCAGAGTGCTCTTTGGAAGCAAGGATGGTGAAAATTTATCTCGCATACTTGGGCATGTTGTTAGGAGGGACAACTCCTTGGAGAAGCACATCATTCCTGGAAAGATGGAGGCTCAGTGTAAGAGAGATCTTCATTCAGTAAGACTACTTGACACAGTGACTGTAGCAATGGACTCCAGTGTCAGCTAAGGTGAAGGTAGCACAGGATAAGATAGGGTTCGGATCTGTTGTTCATAGAGTCACTATGAATCGTATTTGACTTGATGACATGTAATAATAACAACAACAACAATCTGTGTCAAACTTTGAATAACCTAGGAAGTCCTGAAACGCAAGCTGGGTGGCCTTGGGTCACATGTGAATGTAAGAAGAGATAGGTAATTTTAAAGTTGTGAAACCAGTAGACCACTGCCTTGAGTGGCCCCTTCTGAAATTCAAAAGAAGATGGCAAGGAAACGATAACACACAGCCAACAACAGGTAGCAACGTGGACATGGGTGGGGAGAGCTGGAGAGCCCATGCCTTTGACAAGCATCTTGTTTGGAGAAAGTTCTCCTCTTTGGGGCAGGAATAAAGGGGTATTTTAGGGGAGAAAATTCTTTACACACAGAAACAAATGTCCTCTTTGTCACCGTGACTGAGCAGTTGATACTGTCAGGTCATATAATGAAACCATTCATTTACCTGAGGAACACAGACCGAGCCTCTTCCTTCTCACCTCACCCATCCTGAAGGCCAGAACAAGATTAAGATCGCCCTGAAATGAATCAGCTTCCCTGGCTGGTGAGTCCTGATACTTTCAAGATGGTCTAGTTACACACACCAGCTTCTGAGGCCTTTGGAATCAGCCTTCTTGTTCCCTTTTTTGAACTCTAATCAAGGATACAATTTATGTACAAAGTAGAAAATAGCATTTGTAAAGGAAAAAATATCATACCATAGAAAAAGGAAACTATACACTATGAAATAATTTCCAGTCAACTCTTTCTTAGGGTTGAGTGCAGAGACAGAGTGCTACAGTACCAAAACAGACTGTTGGTTGGCATTTCAGAGATTAAGCAGACACAGCATTTTATACTTGTGATGTCGACTTTTGAAGTATTATTTCAAACCATAACTCATGGCCACATTCTTTGCATTTTCCTGTCCCCATCTTAGACGGGGTAAGAAGAGATGGTGATTCTATGAGCAAAGGCTGAGCCTGAGCACAGTAGGACACACCTCCTTTTATTGCACGTTGCTTTAATTTTCTCCATTTTTGACACTCCCAGCTCACCCCACTATGAATACCTTGGTCCAGATTATTGCCATAAATATAATGCTTAATAATATATTCCTTTGTGGGAGAATGTTGGGTAATTAACTGCTTCTGAAAACCCACTGGAGGGTCAGTTATGGGTTGGTTCCAACTCTAAAGTACACACAATATTCCTGACAGTTCTGTCCCCCTTCTGAGCTAATGCAATATTCACTATCTATCCACTCTTTTCTCCATCCCCTCCCCAAACCTCACTTGTCAGCCCTGTTTTATAACACTGATGTTATGCAATGTTTATCTTTTTATAACTCAGATATTTCATTCAGCATTATGTCCTCCAGACTCCCTCATGCTGTGTAATGTTTTACAAATTCATTGTTTTTTAGTGCTGTGTAATATTCCATTATATGGACATACCATAGTTTTTCTATCCACTCGTTTGTTGATGGTCACTTCGGTTGCTTCCATCTATTTGCTGTTGTGAATAATGCAGCAATAAACATGTGTGTGAATACATCTGTTTGATCTGTGGTTCTGGTTTCTTTAGGGTGTATTCTCAGTAGTGGAATTGCTGGATCAGTTGATATTTCTATTTCCAACTTTGTGAGAAAGCATCAGGTCACTTTCCATAGTGACTGCACCTTTTTATATTTCCACTAGCAGTGAATAAGAGTTCCATTCTCTCCACAACCTCATCAGCTTTTGTTGTTTGCACGTTGTGCTTTACAGATAATGATTTTTTACAATCTGAAGGTTTCTGGCAATCCTGCATCAGGCAACTCTATTGGCTCCACTTTCTTCCAACAGCATATGCACACTCCATTTCATAGTCTGGTAATTCTCACAACACTTCACTCATTTTTGTGCTAATGCGAAACCTATACTTGGACCAAGAGGCAGTAGTCAGAACAGAGCAGGGTAACACTGCATGGTTCAAAATTGGGAAGGATGTACCCCAGGGATGCATCCTGTCTCCATACATTTTCAACATGTATGCAGAGCAGATTATCCAGGAGGCTGGGCTCTATGAGAATTGTGGCATCAGGATTTGTGGAAGATCTATTAACAATCTGCGTTATGCAGATGACATAAACCTGCTTGCTGAAACTGAGGAGGACCTCATGCACTTGCTGCGGAGGGTCAAGGACTGCAGCCTTCAATATGGACTGAGGCTCAAT
>NW_006399764.1:10808484-10816159 GCF_000299155.1 Elephantulus edwardii | reverse complement strand
GACTGGGGTAATCGGGATGGGTGTGTCAGAGGCGGTGCGGTTGGCGCAGGATAGAGCAGGGTTTAGGGCTGTTGTGCATAGTGTCGCTATGAGTCTTAAACGACTCAACGGCACATAACAAAAACAAAACATTGTATACTTAACCAGTGACAGTATAGTGTAATATAACTTTTATATGAAACAAAAAAAAATCCATAGGAATTGGCTTATTGAACTTTTTGCTTTATTATGATGGTTTGCAACCAAATTCACAATATTTCTGTAAACCTGTACATATATATTTTAGCAAAAATGTATTATTATTCCATATTGAAATCATGGTCTTCACTCAGTAGATGTAGCCAAAGTTAGAGAGTCACACAACATGGATGTTATGGTAGGAGGTAGTGGAAAACAATGGGAAGCAGAGGGTATTCAACGATAGGCCATAGGTACAAAACAGTTTATCATTTTCAATGAACTCAGCTTCTAGTTACAAACCTGAGAGCTGGACAATGACTAAGGGTGACAGAGAATATCTATCAATGCCTTTGAGTTATGCTGAACAAGTGTACTGAACATACCATGGACTGCCAAGAGAACAAGTGGGTCCATCCTGGAGAAGGTGAAATAAAGTTGCTCCTTGGAGACAAGAATTTTAAAATTCCATCTCATACGCTTTGGGCATGGTGACAGGAGGGATCAGTCCTTGGAAAACATCATCATGCGTGGAAGGGGAGAGGAAGACTCTGGATGAAATATGTTGACACAATGACTGCAGCAATGGCGGCATGTGTGTCAGGGTTGGTGAGATTGGCTCAGGAGAGGGCAGAGTTCAAAGCTATTCATAGAATTGCTATGAGTCATAGTTGACCATATATAACAACAACAATAATAAATATACAGATATATATTTATACATGTATTTTAAATGTTACATTATTTATGTAAAAATAAGAAGTAATACATTTTCTCAAAGTCTAAAAATGGACAGCTTTAGATGAAGAGGAGTGTGCTGTCAAATCAGAACCAACTCATAGATGACCCTTCAGTAGGTTTTCAGAGGCAGTAAACGGCATGAGAGGAGATTGCCCATCCTCCTGTGGAGCAGCTGGTGGATTCAAACTGTGTGTCTTTGGGATTGCAGTGCAGCTTCTTACCATGAGGCCACCAGAACTCCTCTTGGACTATATGCGAAAGAACGTGACATCAGGAATGGAGCAAGAATCATGAACAGCCTATGCTATGCTGATGAAATAACCTTGCTCACAGAATGCAAAAACGACTTGAAGTACTTGTTGCAGAAGATCAAAGACTACAGCCTTCAATATGGGTTCCATCTTAATATCAAGAAAATAAAAGCCCTCAACACTGGATGAATATGCAACATCATGATAGAAGGAGGAAAAAATGAAGCTGTCAACCACTTCATTTTACTTGGATCCACAATCAACACCAGTGGTAGAAGCAGCCAAGAAACCAAAACACACGTTGCCCTGTCTTTTGACAATCTGCTAATGAGGACTTCACCAAAGTGCTAAAGAGCAAAGACATCAGGTTAAAGAGTACAGGACACCTGGTCTAAGCCATGGTCTTTTCATGCGCTGAAAATTGGGCAATGAATGAAGACTGAAGAAGAATCAATGCCTTTGAATTACAGTTTTGGTGAAGAGTATTGACTATCCCATGAACTGCCAAATGAACAAACAAATCTGTCCAAAGGAGGCATGATAATAGTGTTCCTTGAAGGTAAGGACGGTGAGGCTTCACCTCGCTTACTTTGAGCATTTTCTCAGGAGGGACCAATTCCAGGAGATAGACATCAGGCTGGGAAAGAAGCAGGGTCAGAGAAAGAGGAAAGCCCTCTACAAGCTGGAATGACATGGAGACCAACACAAACGGCTTGAGTCAGACAGAGGTTGTGAGGATGGCATGGGAAGGTTCAGATCTGATGTCCATATGAGTCAGTCAACTTGACAGTGTCTGACAACAATAAATACCACTGGGTGTCAGACTCAATGGGACAGTGTTAAAATGAGATGACTCATTGCTAAGATGAAGTAAGAGCAGACATCCCCAAGCTAGACACAAATAAGCTAAAGAGCCAAAACCTACTGCCATGAAGTTGGTTCTGGCTCATAGTGACCCTCCTAGGAGTTTTTGAGGCTGTAAATCTTTCCAAGAGGAAAGATTTTTCCTGTCATCTTTCCCTGTCAGAGCAGCTGGTGGATTTGAACTGCTGACCTTTTGATTAGCAGTGCAACACCACCAGAACTCCTTAAATTAATGACAGAAATTTTAGCAAGCAAATTCTCATAAATGTGTGAACTCATTAATACTAACAATGACTTTTCAGGTAAGGTGGTACTTAACAACAAAATAGAATTGTTTATTACAATTCTAATTCATAATATCCAGTTTAAAGCACTGTGTGTGACTCCTAGGAGCTCTCTCCCTTAAAGAAGTTAGAATACAGTAGTCTAAGATCATTGCTTTATTGGCAGACAGGCAATTTTAACATAAGACGTGAAGAAAAGGAATCAGGTGTGTCTCACTGGGCTTCAAACAAATATGAGCAGACAGATACTGCCTGGGGGAAGGAAGGACATTCTGTGTAAGACAGTGTCGATATCATTGGCAGGCTTTTCAAAGGATGGCATTTCAATGAGTACATTTAAACTTGAGACTTCTCTGAAAGACAGTGCTGTCACTGGTAATCGCTCTTTATGTTCTTTCAAAAAGAAAATGTAATCAGTAAGTACTTTTTAGACATTTAACTACAGGTAGTAAGGATCGGATACAGCCATAAACTTTAATCCCTTTTATTTAATCCCAAATATTTTTTAATGATTATCAATGGTAGCCAGTAAACTGCAGACACTTCTTCTCACTTCCTTAAAGTTCTGAATATTCTTTTAAATGGTTTTTCTAAATTGCCACGTTTCTGGACCTGCCTTCCCACAGAAAGAAAATATTAGTTTTTCAGGTTCTCTTGCAATTTTGTCATCTCCTAAGGAGAGCAAGGAATACAATTCACATGCAGAAACACACTAACAAGGAATTGCAAATATTAGCTAAAGGCAAGAGAAATGCCATGGAAGACATTGCATATTGTTCTTAGAATAATAAAGAAGCCGGGGGGGGGGATTGTAAAACAATGAAAGAATTTTTCTTTTCCTTTTCCAAGAGGAGAGTGTATTGGCGGGGGGGGGGGGGGGGGGAGAAAGGAATGCTGAACTGTTTCTTTAACCATAACCAAAAAAGGACATTTTCAGGAGCTTAAATTAGAAACCAGAGATCATTATGCTTATGAGTATTATGTGATTTTACAAGGACTCTTAGTATTACATAATTTAGGAATTACATAAAAGTTCAAAGATCTTGGAAATGTCACAGTATATTAGACTTGATACTTTGAGAAACCCTATGAGCCTGAAGAAAGGACGAAAGATATACAAGTGTCCAGGTCTTTCGTTCATAGGGTTGCTATGAGTTGCTTATGACTCAACAGCACTTAACAACAACAACTTTGAATCTAGAATATCTCACCCCCTTGTGTTACCTATTCACTCAGCAAATCACTGTAAATTCAAACACACAGGAAAAATGGGGTTATGATGTTCCGAATTAACAAAATTAGTGTTCTGTAAGTTCTGTAACGAAATATCCTAGTAGAAAAGTACATAAACACTACCGTAATTTCAAAGTGTACGCAGCAGTAATTTTTGAGGTCAGTGGTTCGAATCCATCAAATGGTCTCAGGGAGAAGGACGGGAAACCTCTTCCTTTACAGATTTACAGCCTGGAAAACCTGCTGGACGACCACTGTAAATTGGACTTGATTCAACTGTAGTAGGTTAACTGTCCAGAACACTTTCTTTTTGGTAAGAGTAAAGGCCTCGCAGAGACCTTTGGTGGGGTAGCGTGTAGGGAGTTGGGCTGTTAACCCAAAGGTTGTGCTTCTCTCTCAGTTCAAATCCACAGGTGGCTCCAAGGGAGAAAGACGGACAGTCTCTTATGCGATTATCAGTCTCGGAAATCCACGAGGAGGGTTGGCTGTGCATCGGTTCCCTCTCAGTGACAATGGAGGTAGGGGGTGCGATAGTAACATTTAAGACACGTGGGATGAAGTGAATAAACCTATGTAATAATAAAAATGTCACAATGTATAAACACTGGTGTGGGGGGGAGGCGGAAATCCCATTACTTGGCAGTGACGGGCCATCCTACCACCGGCCCCCTCAGGAAGGATCAGCCCCTGCAGGCCGCCTGGGTACAGTGCTGCTCATCCACCTCCTCTTCCTCATCCATCTCCCTTTTACTCTTGATGCCGCAGACATGTCTCAGCCCCTCTGCCTCAGGGCTTCCACGCACACTGTCTGTCTGGGATGTGGTTCGCCCCCTTTAGGACCTAACATGTCTCACACACTTTGAACATGTCAGAAGGACAGGACTAGGCAGGGCTTTGTTCTGCTATATAAAGGGGTTGCTATTTGCTATGAGTTGGAACCTTCTTGTTTGGTACTTAACAACAATCTTAAAACACCCCTTTCCTTGCAATGATTTTCTTTCATTATCTGCAGTCCAAATAGGTTCATTAGGTTTATGCACACACGTGTTTGAATATGCAAGCATAATCAAACTTGCATTTTCTAAGATGCAAGGGCATTCTATTAATTATGCTCACCATGGTAACCCTGCTACTTAACCACTGCATCGGGCACACGCTCTGCAAATAACCAAGGTGAATAACCAAGTCAAAGAAATGGAGGCCACGATAATAAGGCTTTCTGTTACTCTTGAAAAACTACTTGTTTTTCAATCCATGTACGTAATATAAACAAGAGTGACGTAAGGACTACACAGTTATTTTGAACATACCAAATTTTGGGGAAAACACAGGTTTTCTATTTTTCTGAAGGGTGAGTTTTAAAAATGTGTTTTTCTCCTATTTTTGTTTATGGTCTTGTTACCAATGATAGCTTACCTTTTTCTTCAATCCCAAGTGCTGGTCCTCCTGTCAGATAGTCTTCATCGTCCCCCAAGGTACCCTTCCGCATTTCTCCACAATCCATGTCCTTACTTAGGACCTCCTGAGAGGGAACTCTGGTAGAAAGCCCACAGGGAAGCACTGTTAACCCAGAGGGTGCATGTTTGCAGCGGCTCAAAGCACCAACTGCTCCACAGGAGAACCAAGGACTATCCACTTCAGTTGGTCTCTCAAAAAAATTTAGGAACGAGGAAAGGTTTGCAAGTAGAGAGGCAAACACGGGCAAAAATCACTGTGGCGCACATAAATTCCAGGAGTGCTCCTTGGCTAATTCCTTCAACAGCCAGACGACTAATTTTACTGAATAAAATTATTTCATTATTTTAGTGGGTGAAATTCTTTCTCTGCAAAGAAAAACCAAGGAGTGACAGCATATTCCATGAAGGCGACTTGCTTTCTAGTAACTCCATCATCTTCCAGTCATGCCCTCACACAGGGCTGATTTTCCTCAGTACAGATCTCAGTGGACGTCCAGCACTTGTTTCCAAAAAGAACAAAGGATCTTTGCTGACATATTTTAAATGGAATTATTATGACAACATGAGGCACGGCGAGGCAAATGTCCCTACTTTTAATTTCTGATACGAATAAAGAGATTTTGAAGATTTTTCTTAAATATTCCAATTTAAGACATGGTATCGACTCTGCTGCAGTTACAAGAGGTCTATGCGAGCTCTGTTAACCTGGAATTGTTTGGAATTCCAAGGACCTTCGTAACCTCCAAAAAGAGACACACACCTATCTTCAAATACTGGGATTTGTCTACAAAAATGTTATCTGCTTGACTTCTGAGAATTGTTAGTAAGCATTAACTGATACAAAAATGTCTGATTTAACATCAATGCAAGGGCAAAGCCCATTATCCATTTAAAATGAAAGTCTTATTTATCAAAGACTAACATGCATGCATCTCCCTTTGAGCCTCAAATAAAAATTTGCGGTTTCAATGAAGAAACCACAGGCAGCATGGAACACATTTTCCATAAAGCTATCCCCTGGCTCTCTGGCCCACAGCAGACTCTTGCTCCCCAAACTCCTAATGCTTCCTAAAGTTTGGCAATTTGGGTATCACTTTAGACAATTTTTTTTGTCATATTCATTTATCATAAATTTCTTAACCTTTTGCTTAAATTAACTTTTACAACAAAATAAGATTTCTTTTTAAAAGGGACCTCTACTTCATGTGTATTTTCCAAGTATACATTAGGTAAATACATAAAATACAAGGAAATAAATAAAAACTGCATCTGTATTACAATGAAACTGAAACTCTGGATTTAATATGGTTACAGGAAATCTACTGTAGTGGATGGTACCAGGCTTCTCATCTTTCTTGAGATTGAGTATGTTGTTGTTGTTATGTGCTGTTGAGTCGCTCGCGATTCATAGCGGCCCTATGTACAACAGCCCTAAACTCTGCTCTGTCCTGTGCCAATCGCACTGTCTCAGATACACCCATCCTGATTACCTGTCATTGACTCAGTCCACCTCATGGAGGGTCTTCCCCTCCTGCGCTGTCCCTCCACCCTCCTCAAGCATGATGTCCCTCTCCAAGGACCGGTCCCTCCTTACAACATGTCCAAAGTATGTCAGACGAAGCCTCAGAATCCTTGCCTCCAAGGAGCAGCCCAGTTTAACACTCTCCAGGATGAATCTGTTTGTTTTCTTAGCAGTCTGTGGTACACTCAATACTCTTCTCCAGCACCACAGCTTAAAGGCATCAATTCTCCTTCCATCCTCCCTAGTCACTGAGATTGAATATAGCTGACAGAAAATGGGTCAATGAACAAATCTGTCAGTCTACCTGCTACAAATATAATGGTAATCATTAGAATCCTATGAACAACAACAAAAAACACTAGGTTTCATGTATTTTGTTAAAATACCAGACACTTTAAAAGCAAGCTTTTGTAGGAGTAGAGAGGAGGGAATGATTCAAAGGGCTTTTAAGATAGAATATTTCAGGACTTTGCTTGTACTCACCAGCTGCTTCGTGGAAGGACAATTTCCTCCCAAGCAATTTACAGCCTCTGAAAACGCACTGGAAGGTCAGTGGAGTCGGTTCCAACTCCTTGGTAATGACTGGTTTGGGTAACTTCTTTACCACTTTCAAAATAGTTTCACATACCATATCTGATTTTAATCTCATAATAAGTTAATGAGATGTACAGCAATTGCAAGTCTTAGAGTTATTATTATTACATGGCCTGTAGGCTATTTCTAGGATTTTAAGTAGCATAAGAAAACTTCTTTCTCCAAAATAAAATAAAAATATCACATTTCTTTTAAAAGGAATTAGCAAATATGTGCCTTTGGCTGAGCAAGAATCAAGTTATCTGCCTTCTACGCAGTGCTCATGCTCTGTTTTATGTTTTTAAGAATGTATTTACCCATGATTTACCTTAAATAGGACAACACACTGATACTTGGAAAATCTAGTCATGCTAGTGTATTTGGAAAAGAAAAATATTTCAGACCATGAAACCCATAAAGAGGAAAGAAAAATAGAATTTTGGTTGCAAGTATAATTCTTAGCTAGTAATGAAAATATCTATGGGTTTGCATCTGAATTTTATCCATGGTACATAGACTGTGTACTGTTCTTAAATGTTCACCTTTCTTTACAATTTTAATTTACAACTGAGG
>NW_006399764.1:10789509-10807864 GCF_000299155.1 Elephantulus edwardii | reverse complement strand
TGGCACAGGACAGAGCAGAGTTTAGGGCTGTTGTACATAGGGCACATAACAACAACATAAATCACCCTGGCTATCTTTCTGCTCTAATGCAGCTGGTGGATTTAAACCACCCACCTTCGGGCTGGCAGTGCAGCTCCCTACAGACTATGCCACCAGAGCTCCCGCAAAGATTCTCAATTATTTTCATTTTTCAGATTACCATACATTAGTATAGTAATAGTACCATACACTAGCACGCTTAGTTTTCGTAACTGTATTTTGCTTTCTTTTCTACTAGGTCTTATAGTCTTTCTTATTTCCCCAATTTACATATAAGGAAACAGATTAAATTATCTGTAAAAAGTCACGTACAAGTGAAGGAAAAAAAAAGACAAGTCTGGGACTGTAGCCCAGATCTTTTGTATTTCATGTTGAAGCTCTTTCTACTGGACCACACTATCTCATAAAGGAAAAGAAGTTGCTCTAGTTTAAAACAAAATCCACAAGAGTCTAAACTTAAGAAAAAGATCAATTAAGATGTAATCTCATTGTTTACACAAAGATTTACCACTGGAAGAGTTGCATACATCTTGAAATTTCTCCTTGTGCATAATTAGACCTAGTCTCTAGCCTCAAGGAGCTCATATATCATTTAAATTTGACAGAACTCCTAGGGAAGAAGGAACATTTAGAGGTAAAGGATTTGGGTTAATATCAAGTCAATCAGAAAAGAAAACATTTTGAAAATTATAATGTGGCTCAATGAAGGAGAGGATTGAAGTTGCAAAGGATTCCACAGTTGGCAGCCCACGGTGCAGCGTTCCTGTGCACACTTATGGGTCTGTTTATGTAAGAAACCTCAGAGTGTAAAGCACGATTATGAAACCCGGCTCCAGTTTTTCCACAGATACAGTGGGCAAAGGCTGCTTTCAAGGCCATGTCCAAGTTCCACACTGGAAATGATGACATAAGACAAATGTCCTTATAACGTATTGACTATATTGCCTCTATATTACAATGAAAATTTGTGGGTTCCACTCAAGACCTATTAAGTCAGAATAGCTAGTGTTGGCTTGGAAATTTGCCTTAAAAGTAAAAAACTTTAAAAGTAAAAAGGCATTAAGCAGTACAAGTTCTTATAATTAGCTGCATGTCTTGGTCTAATGAACCTGCTACAAATTATTTACTATTATTAGCATAATAAAGAATAAATCTTCAACTTTCAGTTAATTGTTATGGGGATTCTTGACGTCTTCGTGGACAACAGCAATTTGTACAATGACTCTCTAAGTACTAGTCGCTGTTGCTCTATTTCTTTTTGGCTGCTAAATTCAAGAATGGAAAGAACAAGACAAGTTCATAAACACACAACCCCCCAAGACTCAAACAACGAATATGTGAACACTTGAAATTAGAAAAGTAACATTATATTGGTACTTAACTATCTTCATCTATTGGTAAACTAAGAGACCAAATACACTCTAAGAGACACGAAACAAAGATATAATGATGACTTTCTGGATGTTCTAGAAATAATGAGTCATGAGAAGGTACCATCATTTTATTTCTTGTAAAAGCATCAACATTAAAATAACATTTCATTTATTAAAATCTAAGCTTTTAACAACAAATTCAGTGCTTAGAACATGAAATCGTATTTATTACTTTTTTTACTGTCAAGCTAACCTGTAAAAGCTGTTTTTTAAAAGAAATCTACAGACAATTAACAATTCCAGAAATAAAAGAATGCAGCTGAGTATAAACCAAGCAGGACACAAGATGAACTGGAAACCTCCAACAATGAAAATAGGCCTCATACATTCACTATCTTGATGGAGAATTCTGTATGTGCTGAAATTCTGCCACAGCACTTCCACACATCTCTTCTCATAAAAGTAACCTTTTCTTAGTAATTATGATTAACTTTTATTATGTACGTCAAGAATATTACAAGCACTAACTTCTCAGACATAAATAAGAATTACCTGGCGACAAGCGCCTTGGAGGAAGAGATGGGGAAATTTCCCTCACATCCTTTGGGCATGTTGCCAGGAGGGGCCAGTTCTTGGGAAAAGTAACAATGCTGGGAAAGGTAGAGGTTCAGAGAAAGAGGGAAAAGCCCTCAACCAGATGGACGGACACAGTGACAGCAGCAACGGCCATGGCGAAGACGACGGGGTTGCTGCAGGTTAGGAGCTCAGACCCGCTGTTCATCAGGGTCGCTGTGAAGAGCAGTTGATTTTATGACAATGAACAACAACAACAAAGTCCCTTATTTATTTAAGTACTGTGGAGTTGACAGCACTGTCCTCGTATTACAACAGTAGAAACTACGGCTCAGAAGGTAAATGACTTGACCAAGGAAACATCAAAGTAGGCCGTATGAGTGAGGACCTTTGAACACAGGTCTGTTCTGCTTTATTTTGAAGCTCATCCTGACTTCCATGATCTGTGGGTCCAATAATCCACTGGGACTGCTTTTAGGAGTTGGGTTTGCTGGTCCCTCAATATTATAGTTATTTCTGTGCCGCTTACTTATGAATTGAGATTTCAGGAAGCCATCAGTGATAGGAAAACCAGAATTATTTTACATTTATGTTGCTTGATAAATGTCAGAGTGGGATTTTAAAAGCACGTACTGAGGCCCTTCAGCACGCCCAAACTAACGATACAGTGGTTAGACAAGACAAGCAAAGTCCCTTACCCACAAGGAGCTTACATTCTAGTGCAAGTAAGATGCTACACAAATGAACAAATATGTTTCCAGTTTTGAAACACGAAAGTCTTGAAAAAGGAAAGCAGAACAGGGTAAGAATATAGACTGCTGGACATTATTAATGGGCATTATATTATTACACAGGGTGGTCAACAAAGGCCTGACAGAGTGATGTCCTCATTGAGACTCAATGATAATGTAGAGCTAAAATCTAGCAGAGAGGCACCCCAGGCAGGAGGGCTATCGAATGGAAATGCTCTAAGGCAGGCACATCCTACTTGAGTGCAACGAAGTGTCAGGTCAGTGTGACTGGAACGGAGGGAGTGACCCAGATGGGAAGAGAGGAAGTCACAGAGGTGGGCATGGCCGCAGCAGGGAAGGCGACACACAAGGGCAGGCACACTCCCACAGTCACACAAGGAGGAACAGCATGCAGGTGGCCATGGTTGCTGTCAGACAAGAAAGATGGCAATATGTTGGCATAGCAGGTTCTCAGTTCAACAGCTATGCCAGCATCTTGCCTCCTCTCCAGTTCCAAGTTACCGGAGCAATGCCATGCTTCCTTGGATTTTACATTTCCAAAATCTTCCCTTCCACCTGAGGGAGGGAAAAATACACTCATTAATTGAAAACACACGCTTTTTTTCTGAGCACCATAACCCGGTCTTCCTTAGATCATCTGCTGCTGAAGAGGCAGTTAAGCCCAGGAAGGATCTCACTGGGCTCTGATCTAAAATGGCCCGTGAGGACGTTTACTGACTGCTTGTGAAGTGACAATGGGAAAATTCTGACAAAATTTTTAAACTGATGACAAGTTAATTATTGGCCATTACAACCGTCTTACAGCACAACCCAAGGATGCCTAGTGTAATTTTATTTGTACTCTATTAACTGTACTTGGTCAACTGTGGCCACTCAGATCTATGCATACTGTTGCCCTGGTGTGTGTTGCTCATGGCTTTATGTGCTCTTAAAAAGTAATACTCTTAATAATTGAGCCAATAATCCCCCGTTAGAAGTTTATTCTACACATACATTTTTTTTAATTATTATTAAATTTTATTAGTTTCAATGAACATTCACAGGGATTCTGGGCTTTCACTCCTTCATTGCCGCACCATTCTCTCCACCCTCCTCCCCAGTTTGTTCTTCTTCCCCCGCCATCCGAATGTCTGTTTTAATTGTCCAATTGCCACAGTGCTTGTCAAAGTCATACACATACATTTCTAAAAGTATCAAGTTATATGTCTATATTGTAATAGCAGGAAATGACCTGAATGCCTATCAATGTGATTAATATTGCCTTCATAAATTATTGCATAGTAATATAAGGAAGTCCTATGTGGTCCTAACAAAAGATGAAGGCATAAGACTAAAAATACTGTGTGTGCGCGCTCATGGACACGTGTGCATACATACACACACATACAGCTAGGGTGTGTGTCTATCTGTATGACTTCTTCAAGGATACATGAGTAATTTATTATTTTGAGCAATTATCTATTATTTAAAAATAAATGGATGGTAGAATTAGAAATTACTTTTTCTTTTCACACATTTTTTCTATTAAAAACCAATGAATATTTTGTACAAAACATAAGATCTTTCTCTAAAGGTACAGTGTTTAATAACAGTTCCTGAGCTGTGCAGGAGCTCTGGTGACAGTGACTAAGGATTGGCAGCTAATCAAAAGGTCTGTGGTTTGAACCTACCACATTACTCCACAGGAGAAAGATAAAACAGCCTGCTTCCGTAAAGATTACTGCCTTGGAAACAATATAGGGAATAATACAGAACACTGCCGTGTTTTACAGGGTTTCTAAGTGTTGGAATGACATGAACTCCCTAGTGACATATTTGGGTTTTGGGGCTTTTTTTCCCATGTTCTTTGTGGCTATCAACCCAAACACCTGACTAACTGCCTGTGAGTAGTTCTGAGTCATGGTGACCTTTCACTGGATTTCTGACATTGTAAATCTTTATGGGAAGAAACTGCCCATCTTTCTTCTCCAGAGTAGCTGGTGAAGTCAAACTACTAACTTTTCAGGTAACAGTCCAACATGCAAACCATTACACTAACAAGACTCTTTTGGTTAGCAAAGGTACACTTATATATGACTCTAGTGTTAGCAATGTTTTCCATGAACTCACGTTCAGTGTTTCCGAAATCCAATATTAGATTTGTTGTTGCTGGTGTGTGCTGTTGAGTCACGACTGACTCACAGCTGACCTTCCAGCTGGAGTTCAGAGGCAATCACACAGGAGGAGACTGCTCATCCTTCTCTCATGGAGCAGCTGGTGGATTCGAACTGCACACCTTTGCAACTGCAGCACATTTCTTACCACTAAGACACTGGAACTCCCTGTCTATCAGGCATACACACGTATTTACTTGCACATGCACCATACGTTCTATGTATTTCCTGTGAGGAGGGGAGGTCAGAAGAGTTTTATTGCACAAGACCGCATGAAATGTATCCTACAGCTAGTAAAAGAGGTACAAATACTAAGATTTAGGAATAATACTTAGCTGCTTCCTAGGATCAACTTGACAGTATGACTTATTAATGAATTTATTGCTCATTGAGTATAGCATATTGGATCAAAAGCAATAGCATATACAGTACAGATTGGGTAAAAAGATACATTGCTGAACCAAGGAGTTTTAACAGAAAAGAGTTTCTAAAAAAAAAAAATCTGCCCTTACATTCTTCATATGTAATATCCTTAACTGAAAGGCAGATATCGGCACCAGCAGTCAGGAAATCAAAAGACAAATTGCATTAGGAAAATCTGTTGTCATGGACCTTTCCAGAGTACTGAAGAGCAACAGTGTCAGTCTACAGACTAAGGTGTGTCTGATTCAGACCATGGTCTTCGCAATTACTTGGTATGCATCAGAGAGCTGGACAATGACCAAGAATGACAGAAGAATTTTCGATACCTTTGAGTTGTGGTGCTGGAGAACAGTACTGAACAGAATACAGACTGCCAAGAGAATGAACAGGTCTGACCTAGAGAGGGTGAAACCAAGATGCTCCTTGGAAGCAAGGATTTTGAGACTCCGTCTCACATACTTTGGGCATGTGGCCAGGAGGGACCAGTCTTTGGAGGACATCGTGCTAAGAAGGGTGGAGGGGCAGCACAGGAGAGGAAGATGGATTGACACAGTAACTGGGGTAATGAGGATAGGTATGTCAGAGAAAGTGAGATTGCCTCAGAATGGAGCAAGGTTCAGAGCTACTGTATATAGTGGGTGATTATGAGTTGTAGTCAACTCGAAGGCACATAACAACAACAACATACACTACATAGCTGGAAACAATTTCTTGTGGTTTTTTTCAGGTTCATTTTGCACGTGCAAGAGAAGACTGGCTGCTAGCAAGATATTTATCTTATTTACCAGTTAGTTTTGAGACACTTGAGAAGTTGTTTGTGCTTCTAGCAGAAAGGTCAATCACTGTTTGTCGAAGGAGGTTAAGGATTTGGTTTGTTTTATCAGGAAGACTGGGAGGCCATCAAAGGGAAAGAGGGGCAATAACATGACAAGAGTTGTGTTTTGACTAGGTCACTCTGGCTGTTCTTTGGTGATGGACACACAGGAAGGTCAGGAGACACACCGAGGCCAGCTAGGAGCTGCTAGGGCCCAATAGTGAGAGTCTGAGGTTGGACTAGGAGGGAAAAGCACATAGAGTCAAGATCTGTAGAACGTGGAACAGAAAAAAACCTGTCTGGGGACTCAGGGCTGCAGGAGACGGAGAAACCAAGACAGATCTGTTTTCTGATCTGTCCTCCTGCGGGGAGACCCTGGTTACCTTCACTGAGATAAGGAACTCTGGACAGGACAAACATTTCAAAAATGCAGACTCATGATTAGATGAGATCTTGAGTTAATCCTGTACTAAAGCCCCCGTATGAAACTTCAGCCTAAAGAATCCGTGGAATCAATTTACTGGAAGACTGATATTCCTTGAACATTAAATCATATTGCACAGGAAAGGTCCATCTGCCTTATGAGGAGTTATCTGAGGGAAACTGGGCTGGACCTTTGTGAAAAGGGAAAAAAGGCTGCTTACTTTCCTCTTTCTCCTTGAAAAAACTTCTAAAATAATGTTAAACATTTAAAGGACATAAAATTGAAGGAGAACGGAGAATTCATGTCACATTTTAAATCAAAGGGAAGATAAATTCAGAACATTAAGTGTCACACACTTGAAATCTATTGTTTTATTAAATCCTAATTCAATTTAGTTGCTGAGAAAAACCTCTCTCTGTTTTATGGATGAGGACACTATCGGAGAGGTTGAGGGAGTGAGTGAGTAGCTCACAACCACACGGCTTGTAAAAGGTAAGAGTCAGGATTCAGTCCCTCTTCCCAGAAGTCCACACATTCCATCTGACCCTTACGGTCACTTTCACTCTCATCCCACGGTTACTCTAAACTCCCCAACAGGGATTTCTTTCTGGAGCTAGACTTAACGCATCATGTCCTTAGCATGAAAGAGGAATCCTGAAAGGAGCTCAGGTGGCCGAGTGGCCAGAAGCTGCACTGCATTCCCAGAGGAACGCAGTTCTAATCCACCAGATGCTCTGCTGGAGAAGGAGGGGAAATCTCCTTCTGTACTAGTCAGATCCGATTTGACGGTACATACACACAATATAATAAAATAAAAATTAAAAAAAAAGAAAGAAGAATCCTGCCCTCCATTGTGTCTAGAGCCTTACATATCCCTTTCCTAGCCCCAAAGTAATTCTCTGAATTGTCATTCATCCAAATTGAGGATTCTAAATGGGAGAAAAGGTCACGATACTGATTCGCAATAAAGCTCATAAGCATTTTTTAGTGACCAAAGTAGACATGCAAATCATTTTTATTATCAAATGAACCAACTATATCACCAAAGCCAGGGAAAAAAAGCACCCACTTGAAGGAAACCAAAGTCAAGGGCATTCGCCCTTAAACTGACGCCTCAAGTATTCCCTGACAAAGCGAAGTCTTTAGCCCTTTGGAACTGTTGCCCTCTACATCTTTAACACCCTTCTAATATGCCCGTGACACTCAATAAACCAGAGTTCATCTTCAAGACTCTAATGTTATCACTCCACTTCCACCAGACACTCTGACAGTCTCTCCACTGTGCGTCTTTCTCCAAAATTAGCCTATGCACTAGTGTGGGCACAGTCCACGTCTTCCTACACTTTGTATCACGTTTGACAACCATTTAACATCCAATTGATGTTGAATGAGCAAATGAGTAATTCAAACAGATATTGACAGTTACAGATTTCTGGATTCAGGAAGGGTGTATGTGTGTGTGTGCACGTGCACAAGGCCCAGTCAAGAATTACAAATCAAGAGGCTGCAGAATCATCTGTTCACTCAGAGAACCAAGTTTTTTCTGTGAAGACGGAGGTCAGCACACACTGGAGAGGTGCTAACACTTCCCCTTACCTGACAAACCCCAGATGCCGACTCCAGATGTGAATCCTCTGTAAAGCTTAAAGGAAACTGAAAGAGAGAAAAAAGAAAATAAAAATCAAGGAAACTAAAGTGCTGAACTCACAAAGAGAGTAGCACGAAGGAATGTGAGAAATCAAGCAGAGAGCGAGGATGCTGCAGAAATAACACCATCATGACAATCCTTCAGGTCTAAACCTTTGGAGATTTTTCAACTAGCGTCATCGAAGCAATATTGTACTTGTACTTCCTGTCCTTTCTCCCATTTATGAAGACATAGTTAACGTGTTTACTAAGCAAGGTATAAAATGATCATTTTGCTATTTTATTTCACTTAAATTATTTGATGATTCAGGGACCTAAAAATTTAGGACTAATATAATTATGCTAGCCATGTGCCAAGTTTCTCCTTTCCCATATTTGTTTTTTCATAGAGATAAAGAGTTTTCCCCTTGAATTCTTCAGTCTGTAACATAATTGTTTCTTAATTTGTCTGCAGAAGGATTAAAGAGTGTGCTTCCATATAAAAAATAACCCATCACTGAAATTTACTATGGTAAAAAAACATCCTCAAAACTCAAACTGGTCTTTCAGTCAGAAGCGACTCATAGCTGACTCGCCAGCGAGTTTTCTGAGGCTGAGAATCGTACAGGAGAAGACTGCTCAAGCTTTCTCTCACCACGTCACCAGTGGATTCTAACCATGAGAGGCAGGGCCTTTGTGTCAGCTGCACAACTCTTTAGAGTACGCTACAGAGTTCTCTATGGTGATAAAGAAGGAGGAAACAGGTGGTCTGTGGCTCCCCTGAAGGGGGCTGAGTTAGCATCTTGGCAAATGACTGCTAGTCAGAGAGGTCCTTCTGCTACCTTCAGAGCATATAGTAAAATTATTCACCTCTAATTCTCCACGGAGAGAGGACGTGAGATGCCTGGGTTCAACCACGAGCCTTAGATTGGAGAAGAAAGTCAAAGAGCTGAAATATAGAAGTCTTCTGTTTAAATGGAGTCAAGTTCAGCTCCATTCTTTCTACACAACACTGTAAGATTCTGTGATATGGTGGTTTAGGGTCCAGACTATTCCAACCTTTATGCATTCTTGCAATCTTCATGTTGAGCAAATGACTTGATTTAACCAAGCTTTATTTTTCTACACATGAAGTAATGATACCCATATTATAGAGGTGGTGTGTGGATGATAATAACAGGAGGTAATGTGAGATAATGAAACAAAATAATGTATGAAGTTTCTGATCATAGAACCTGACATCTAACACACCTTCCCACCACCTGACACACACAATACCAGTTGCCATGGAGTCATGCTCAGCCCACATGTCTCAGATCAAAACTGACACAAAAGGGTTCTCAGTGTCCGTGACCTTGTAGGAGGCTGTCTTCAGAGATCCCTGGGGAGAACCACCTGTTTTATTATCTGAGCTCTTTGTTGAAATACAAAATTAACATCATAAACAGAGTGATTTCCTTTTCTTCTTCTCCAGTTGGGCTGCCCTTTCACTAACTGTATCTTCAAGGTTTTATTTGTTGTTGTTGTAGTGTACCATAGAGTCAGAACTGACCCACAGATGACCCTCTGATGGGTTTTCAGAGGCAGTTAATCACACAGGAGAAGACTGCCCATTGCTCTCCTGCAGAGCGGTTGGTGGCCTTGAACTGTGTGCCTTCGGGGTTGCAGTGTGGCTTCTTGCCATTAGGCCACCAGACCTTCCTATTTAGAGTTAAAATTATTTCATGTCAGCATCCAACAAGAAAAGATAAATACCAAGACATGGTAAACAAGAAAGACAACAAACGCGTTCCCTCTAAATAATTTGAGATGGTCGGGAAAGAATTCCTGAAGTGTGTGTATCTTTTCCCAGGAAATACTCTTGAGTATCTCAAATAAGGAAAACGAGGAAACAAAGACACAAGCTTGAATGATGAGAAGTCAAGTCCAAACAGTAAAGGGACTTGGTAGACATGTCGGAGGAACTGTTCTTTGGGCCACAGCAGTAGCATCACCCCTTTCATCACCAGTCTTTTATACCTGTCTTTCTACGACTTTTGGGTAATCTGATATGACCACAAAGGAAGAATGCTTACTCCAGATGGTAATGGAAGCCACTGCCCTCAGGGTCCCCTCAACCCCAGCAGTAGGCAAAGGATGACAGATCTGTTTATTGTTTACTACAGCGAAGAATCATGCACATATTCCTAATTAAGTTTACAGTTTTACTTATATTGAGAAGAAACGTCATTTACTAATACTTTAATTAAAGAGATCATTCTTGCAATGTCCTCTCTGAAATGCAAGAAATATTTAATCAAAGTAACTTCATTTCCTAATGAGTCATTAACTGATTTAATTAACACATTACAATCTAAGAAAAAACATGTTAACACGGTTTAAAAAGAAACATAAAAATCTTAATAATTCATAGTTTTCTAATGACATAAGTTTATATTAGACTTTCAGCAAAGAAAAGTATTTTTAGATGAAGTTAAAACGTTTTAGTAGATAATTTCAACTTTGATTCTATCATGATTAACATTCAGAAGAGAATACAAACACTTCAATCTATGATACTACAAAGTATCTACTGTAATAAGAGAAATTAAATATCAAGGTGGACTGTATTTAGAAATGGGTGTTAAAGCACTTCATAAAAGCTTAGTGTTTCATAAGGCAAAAGGTTATAGGTTTCATAAAAATGTTGGTAAAAGAAAAGTTAAAGCAAAAAAATTTACAAATAATACTGTTCATTCACTGACAACATTATATACTAAATTATTTCAATGTCTTCATCTTTTCCTTAATATCTTTCTAATTTCAGATAATAAATTAAAACTATATATGTGAACCTTCACAATATTTACCAGAAGGGAGAACTGTGGTTTTAAAGAAATACTATTCTCTGCAAATATGCTTAGAAATCTTACTAACACTTTATTCTTCATCTAATTCTATTGAGCCATTTCAGAAACATTAAAAAAAATATGGACTTTAATTAAAACAGATATTTTTTCCAATAACCATGAATATTAAGAACTACATTTACTTTTGTTACGAAGCAAAATAAGATAATAATGACTGTCCGACGGGGTATGCATGGATGAACCCAGGGAAAACACAGCCCTTTACTTCCAATCATAGCTTGTGAATATCTGATTCTTACTAGAATTTTCTTGCTGGTCTTATAAATGACCTACAAAATGTCATAAAACAACAGAACTGTAAGTAATTTAGTTCCAATTTCAATCAGAAGCACAGAATCTGACTCCAATCTTCTTCATGATGGAAAGTTCGCTTTTCATTTTCTCAAGATGTTATGAACAGGGACAAGGAGAATGAGAAACGAGCTGGTGAGAGGACGCTGCTGCCCAGCGTTGAAGGGAAGTAGGCTCTTCTCCTTCCTGAGAAGTCTTCTGCGTGTTGGGCCTTCACCAACACAGTGCCTCGGCCCTTGTTCATTAGAATTCCTTAAAGCTTTTAAAGAACACTGATATACTCAGGCTCCCACAGCGCAGCAAATAAACTTCTAAGGCAGGCCCAAGCATTGGTATTTTTATAGACGTTTCCCACACAATTGTAAGATGCAGTCTGGGAAGAGAGTCAGAGATACAGGACTCAGACAGATGAATGGTTACATCATGATTAGCTTATTCCTACCATTGATGACCCAAGAATGCTTGAATGGAGACACGAATGAGAAAAGGTCTACATGACTGCTCCCTGGATGCAAAGGTGGCAAGAAGTGCCTTGCTTACTCTAGACATGTCACCAGGAAAGATCAGAAAAGGATACTCTGTTTGGAAAAGTAGAGGCCCAGTTAATACAAAAAAAACCCTCTCCATGATATGGAATGACCCAATGTCTACAATAACACAACAAAAACTACCACATAACAGAAGCTCCGGTCCTGGATCAGCTGGGACTGACTTGATGATAATGAATCAAAACAAGTAATTTTTATGTATGTATGAATCTGTTAAACAATATCTTATTAGTTGGTCTTATAACCTGGCAGATATTAAGATGAAATGTTGGTGCCCACAGTGTTGAGTTGACACACTGATGTCTCCTCTTCCCCACGGAGTTCGTATGAATCCAACACTGCTGTGGGAGACCGTTGAGTCAGAACTGACTCATAGCTGCCCCTCCAGCAGGTTTTCAGAGACTCTGAATCATACAGGAGATTGGCCATCTTTTTCCTGTAGAGCAGCTGGTGGATCCAAACCACATTTCTTTGGACTGGCAGCACAACTCCTTACCACTACTAGGTCCCCAGAGCTCTCTAGAGTTTAACATGAGGAGTGAACACGTTCAGGGAGGGGATGTGTGAGAGTGTGTGTGTATGTGTGTGCGCACGCGAGCACATGTGTATGGCGATAAGGAATGTAAACAGAGTGTGACATAAATGTGGAAGAGTTCGAAGAATTCTTCAGGAAGGCAGATGAGGCATCATGGGAAAAAAATCACCTCGACAGGTGAAACATTTAATGAAAGTGTAATGTTCAAACATTCAAGATACAAATGCAATTATTTTAAAATGGCCTGATTTTCTGAAGACTTCTTGAATCGGTAGGACTTATAGCTAGTAAGGAATACTTGTATCACTGTTTTAAAAAATGATTTTTCAATTTTGTGGCAAAATCTTAAAGCCACATATTTTTTATTAAATCAGGCTACTTTGGGCTTACTAAATTTTTGGCTACTTGTCAAGTTCCATATTTAATAATATACCTGCATGGGCCAAAAATCCACCACTTTTTAATGGACATATCAGTTCATGTATAACTCTGTGGCTTCCCGAATAGTGTGGCAATCATATTAAATCCAGCAAATTTCTCTCACCGTTATGGCTTTATTTGGCCATGACCATAAACTCAGTATTAACCAAATAATTTTCTTAGATGCATGCTGCTTCACTGCATTTAGATTTCTGTTCTTTGAAGCTGAGGCATCCCATTAAGAATCTTTTAAAAATTCTATTGTAGCTCAATTATAGTTCAATCTTGTACCACCAGACTTCAATGGGAAAAGTCTGCTTCTCCGGGTTCCTTTAAAGTTTTGAAAAGTTAATTAATAATCACCAAGCACTTTGAAGATAAATGTTAAGTGTCAAGAGTAATAATTAATTTTTAAAATAAAAATAAAATCACAGGGTATGATAATTCTAGAATTTTTAAAAAACTCTTTCCCTCCATCACTCCCACCCCTTGACCCCAATCCTTTCTTTAGTATCTGCCAAAGACTTGAGGCACTGCAATGATAAGCAACAGAGTTTGTAGTTTCTTACAAGTAAATTAAAAATCAAACAAATGAATCCCTTTTAGAGGTGTCCTACGAGTGGTTCAGTGGTAAGGACTTGTGCTGCCAACCCAAAGGCACAGTTTGATTCCATCAGTCGCTTTGCAGGGAAAGGGGCAATTTACAGTCTCTGAAAACCCAATGGAGGTTCAGCTATGAGCAGTTCAGACTCAACAATACACAAGTGGCGTCGTGTTTAAGCATCTGACTAGTAAGCAAAAGGTCAGTGATTCAAACTCACTCGCCATTCTGCAGGTGAGATACGTGTTAGTTTCCTTTCATAAAGATAAAAGTCTTGGAAACCCCTTGGGGCAGCCTGTTCATGGTAGGGTAGTTGTGAGTCAGAATTGGTTCAACACCAAAGGGTGGGATTTTGGTTTCGGTCCCCCACCCAGTAACATCTCATTTTGACCTCGCCCATTTTGAGGCCCTAACACAGATAAAGGTGCTCTGATGAAGTACTTCATAATGTATTGGGCTTCTAATTGAAAGGTCAATGGTTCAGATCCACCAGCTTCATCACAGGAGGAAATGGGGAGTCTCCTCCAGTAAAGATTCAATTCACAGACTCAGAACCCAATGGGGAGGGTGGGGTGGAATCCACCATGAGTCAGGGTTACTGTGACAGCAGTGGGTTTTGGTTTGGGTTAAACACAGACAGAAGATTCTTCTGACAGTGAAGCTAGCCTGATTTTAAAAGCCATGCAATCAAAATGGACCAGATGTAACACAGCCCACAAAGATGATGCTTTGCATGCTACTTTGGTGAGTGTGACTGACCGAGGCATTAAAAACTTGTGTCACCTGAGGTGCAACTATTGCCCTCTTTCAGTTTGGAACAATAAAGAGTAAAGAAAAGAAAATATCATTAGTCCAAAGAGGGAGCTCCAATAGCTCAGTGGTAAGGAACTGCACTGCTAACACACAGATGCATGGTTTGAATCCACAAGCTTCTCTGCCTGATCAAGATGAGCAATGTCCTCCCATGTGATTAACTGCCTCTGAAAACCTGCTGGAGGGTCCGCTCTGGGTCTATTCCAAGTCAGTGGTACAGAACAACAACAGTCTAAAAGCCTAATGGGCCATGTAAACGTCAGTCTCTAGGACCTTAATGCCTGAAGAACTAGTGGTGTTGGCTACCACCAGTGTGGTGGTGTTGTTATGTGCCGTCGAGTCGCTTGCGACTCATAGCGACCCTATGTGCAACAGCCCTAAACTCCGCTCTGTCCTGTGCCAATCGCACTGTCTCTGACACTCCCATCCCAATTATTCCAGTCACTAAATCAATCCGCCTCATAGAGAGCCTTCCTCTCCTGCACCGTCCCACCACCCTGCCAAGCATGATGTCCTTCTCCAAGGACCGGTCTCGCCTCACAACATGTCCAAAGTATGTTAGACGGAGCCTCAGGATCCTTGCCTCCAAGGAGCCACCCGGTTTAACCCTTTCCAGGACAAATCTGTTTGTTTTCCTAGCAGTCCATGCTATTCTCAATACTCTTCTCCAGCACCACAGCTCAAAGGCATCAATTGTCCTTCTATCCTCCTTGGTCATTGTCCAACTCTCTGATGCCAGTGTGGTACATGACACAAAATTTGTAGAACGAGAAAAAATAATATTTTTCATATGAAACGAAAGTCACAATCATAAAAATGATCAGGCTTTACTGATCCAGCTAGAGACTGGGGGAACCCTTGAAACAATGGCCCTCTCTCATTATTCTGGCCTTAGAATGGAAATCATGACTCAGCATTCAGTCAAGCAAGACAGACCTGCAGAACTGACAAGGTACAGTGTTAAGTCCCAGATATGACTCTCGAGGCTTTGTGATGCTGCCTACAATTCCCACAAACATAGAGCCAGAGAGATGGGCTAAATCCTCTATGAAGATTCCTCCTCAGCTTCAGTATTGCCTTTGTTGCTGCTCAAAAGTCAAGTTTTAGAAAGCAGTCCATTTATTCTATCAAGTACTTTTGAAAAAGTTCAAGATTGCTGATTAGTATTTGATTACATTAACAATTCTTATCAACGGAAAATATGTTCCCTCAAAAAAGAAACTCCAAGTGGCTCTTGCCTAAGAATCTAAAAGAACTTGGTGACTTCCTTGGAAGACTTAATAAAGTGGAGTAAGGCTGAGGTTAGATGTCAGACATCCTCTGGTGTCTCTGCATAAAAATTAAGGCTTCACACTGGGCAGTCTTTCACAGAGCACTTACTTTTTACACCTATCAAGTGAATCTACAGTATTTGTATGTGAGGGTCAGGGCACCTGCAGAAGTGAGAGGCATTGTTGAGAGTGAGCACATCAAAAAACTCTGGATGAAGGTGGGGAAAAAATCACTTAGGAGGTTTCTGGGGAAAATAGCTCACTGCATTCAGCCTGTCCAATTCTTGACAGCCTTCCAACTTAATAACTTGATTAGCATAAAATGCCTCCTGGCGAAAGCAGAACCTGAATTGTTTAAATTTTCTTTCACTTTGATGATGAATGTCAAAATTTTTCCTTTGGAAAAAAATTAAAGAATGATCAAGTTGTAAAAGCAAATTAAACCATTTAAAAAAATTTTTTTAGATCTGATTACAAAATCATTTTGGTTCTTGCATATTAGTGTTTCCCATGTTTTGTGGGCATATTCTAAAATTATAACTCAGTGATGAAAAAAATTCAGTGAAAAGCAGATTGTTACAAAGATCTGGGAGAGATAATATTAACAGGAAAAGGGCAGAGCACCTTTTGCTAAGTGAATGCAATTTTAAAAGGCATTTACTTCTTTAGGATTCATAACTGTAGTTTCCACTACATTTGGAAATATATGATAAATTATACTTACATATTGAAAACTCTACTTCTGAATTGAGAACTCTTAAGATATATAATTGAATTAATAAATTTCAATAATTTAAAACACTTAAGATTCAAACTTAATAAAAATATCCCTAAGGTCAGAAAGATGTTAAAAGAGTTGCCTTCAGTGTTACTGGAATACATTTTTTTTTCCTTCTTCAATTAGCAGGTTTTATAATCTGAGCGACTCTTAAAGATCCTACCTAGAATCTCCTGGGAGCTCTGGTCGCATATAGTCCATATCAAGTTGCACTGTTAACTCAAAGGCCACGTGTGGTTTAAATTCATCAGTGAATCATTGGGAGGAAAAGGCACAGTCTCCTTCTATTGTGATTTACAGCCTTGAACTAGATGAAGGGTCACTATGAGTCAGAACTGACTGGACAGAAGTGAGCTCTGAGAATCTTAACTGTGGTGATGAAGTACTCTAAGATATGTAGGGTGGTAGCATCAAATTCCATCTATAAAGTCAGTATTGCCCTGTCTTCTAAAATCTTAACTAACCAATATTTGGCAAAGTTTAACAAACCAGCAAGTAATAAATGCCAGAGAGGATGTGGTGGGAAAGGAACTCTTATACATTGTTGGTGGGATTGTAAAATGGTACAACCATTCTGGAAGGCAGTTTGGAACTTCCTCAAAAAGCTGAACTTAGAAATTCCATATGACCCAGCTATTCCACTACGTGGAATGTTGTTGTTGTTGTTATGTGCTGTCGAGTCGTTTGCGACTCATAGCGACCCTATGTACAACAGCCCTAAACCCTGCTCTATCCTGTGCCAATCGCGTTGCCTCTGACACACCCATCCCGATTACCCCAGTCACTGAATCAATCCACCTCATAGATGGTCTTCCCCTCCTGCACTGTCCCTCCACCTTCCCAAGCATGATGTCCCTCTCCAAGGACCTGTCCCTCCTTGCAATATGCCCAAAATACTCTGACAAAATGAGAACTGAGGCTCAGACGGAGACTCGTACACCAGTGTTCACAGCAGCATTATTCACCACTGCAAGAAAATGGAAACAGCCCAAATATCCAACCACAAACAAATGGATTGAAAAATTATGGTATATTCACACAATGGAATACTATGCAGCACACAGGAGCAATGATTTTATAAATTATTACCTAACTTGGGAGGGACTGGAGAGCACTATGCTGAGTGAACTAGCTCAGTCCACCAATATTTTATAAAACCTTTATTGTAGAATGAGTATAAGGATCCAAGGGTGGGGGTGGGAAGCAGAGGGATGAGGATGTGCAGGGAGACGTGGGGATTAATCATGGGGTTGCACAATTTGATGGGTGAGGGAAAATGGAAAATTCTGTTCTGGAAAACAATGTATTTGAATTTTGTAAATAAATGAGTATAATAATAAAAATATGTTCAACTACCAAAAAAACTTAACTGGAAAATGGTTCAAAAAATAAAACCAAGTAACA
Source organism: Elephantulus edwardii (assembly GCF_000299155.1). Classification (NCBI taxonomy): domain Eukaryota; kingdom Metazoa; phylum Chordata; class Mammalia; order Macroscelidea; family Macroscelididae; genus Elephantulus; species Elephantulus edwardii. The sequence continues at coordinate 10,790,117 of NW_006399764.1, read as the reverse complement.
TTTGATAAATGGGTGAGCATATTACCACTAATATGTAAAGAGGAAACAGCAAAACAGACATCATCACACCAAAATCATTCATGAGGACAGAGGCTGCTCGGTTACCAAGACCAGCTCTGGCTATAGGACAGAAATGAGTTTATAAGACAAAAAAGGAATCCTGGTTCAATGGTGGTTAAGAATTCATATGTTAATCCAGAGGTAAGCAGTTTAGATCTACCAGTCACTCCGGTGGGAGAAAGGTTTATAGCCACTGTGGAAAACCTTCGAAGAAGTCCTACTCTTTCCTCTAGAGCTGCTGAGTCCAGATTCACCATAACAACTTGCAGAAAAAGGAGCCAAAATGTCAAATACTCACCCGTTAAAGTACCAGTTCACTGAGGTGCATTCTTTCCTATGAGTTTTCACAAAACGATTTATCAACAATCTGCGTTATGCAGATTACACAACCCTGCTTGCTGAAACTGAGGAGGACCTGAAGCGCCTGCTGCAGAGTGTCAAGGACTGCAGACTACAATATGGATTGAGGCTCAATGTCAAGAAGACAAAGATTCTCACCACTGGACCAATTGGCAGCATCAGGATGGATGGTGAAGAGATTGAGATTG
>NW_006399764.1:10781496-10789174 GCF_000299155.1 Elephantulus edwardii | reverse complement strand
GGATTCTGAGGCTCTGTCTAACATACTTTGGACATGTTGTGAGGAGAGACCGGTCCTTGGAGAGGGACATCATGCTTGGGAGGGTGGAGGGACAGAGCAGGAGAGGAAGGCCCTCTATGAGGTGGACTGATTCAGTGAATGGGATAATTGGGATGGGAGTGTCAGAGACAGTACGATTGGCACAGGACAGAACGGAGTTTAGAGCTGTTGTACATAGGGTCGCTATGAGTCGCAGGCGACTCGAGGGCACATAACAATAACAACAACACCTGCCACGATAAGTGACTGCTTAGGCGAAGACATTATTGTGTGCTCGCGTGCAAGTCTAACCTGTCACTTTGTTGATTACTTCTTGCAAATGAAACCCTGCTTTCAGCAGCTACTGAGAATCACAGACAAGGGCTCTCTTTCTTCCACCACTGACTTTAGGAGGTGGGATGTGAGGTGTTGGAGTTTTAGCATGGCTCTGTTTTGCTAACATTCTAATCATAGAGACAGCACAACGACTTAAGCCAATGGGAAACGGCAAAGTCCTCAAGATAATACACAAGATAACAAATTAGAAGTTAACAGGATATTCTAGGTCACAAATCAACGGAAGAAATCGGAATCTTAAGCTAGGAAAGCCTGGACGGTATCGTTTTACAGACTGTTGCCCTCGTGTACCGTCAAGTCAGAACTGACTCAAAGCTTACCCTCCACCAGGCTTTTAGAGGCAGTAAACTGCATGGGAGGAGACTGGCCACTTTTCTCTCTCAGAGCAGCTTGTGGATTCAAACTGTGTGTGTGCCTTTGAAGTGGCGGTACGACTCCTTAGCACTAACCCTCCAGAGCTCCCTGTTTTACAGCCTACGTGAGCCAATTCAGAGAAAAAACAAGGGCTTTGTACACATCCCAGGAGAAGCACCAAGTGACATCAGATGTGACCTAATTGGAAGTAAGACTTTGGCAGGAAAGGCCTTTAGGGGTTCTTCTCCCTGCGTCCCAGCACACAGAAAACGCAGGTTTAGACCAGAGAACTACACGGTGGGAGAAGCTGGATGACTTTGTAATTGAAGGTCCTTTGAAAAAGCTTCCCTTTATATTTTAAAACTCTAATCTTGTCTATAATGTATCTACATGTGTTCTTGTGGCAACTGTTTCTGTTTCAAATCACTCTCCAAATTTGAGTTCTCCAGTGGGGTTGAGGATCAGGAACATTAACTTTCTTTGACTACATACTTTACAGACAAGATAGTCAAGGAATCTCGGCAACCATCCCATGAAGCATGTTATCATGTCCATTTCACAGGCATGCAAACTGAGGTTGAGAATGTGATATCATCTGCCAAGGCCACAAGAAATGCAAAGAGCAAAGAAATGGCTGACTCAGGATCCAAATCCAGTTGTCTTCCTCCAAACGTGAGGGACTTTGAGTTTGTCATTTCTTAACATGTTTGTAAATACCTAATTCTTATCCTAGGAACAGTCACTCAGGTCATGGAACAAGATTCCCCCTAATTATAAAGCACTGTTGTGTGACTTCTAAGTAATTATTTTTTGCTTATAAACCAGTGTTAGAGTGGAGAGGAAATGTGGCATTTCTATATTCTCTTCCTTGCTTGTTTTTGATTCTCTCTCCTCACGGTTTCAAATATGCTCCTCTTCCATGCCCACTTCTTTATTCATATTATAGGGCCCCATTTCTCTCCCTACCTTTTAGAAATGAAATAGAATCTACAGATGCTGTGTCAAGTAGTAAAATGTTGTTTTGGGCTCCCCAAAAATTCACAGTAGGAATGCTCTCAATACGCAAAACATAGCAATCTTTTTACTGATAATTTTTAACTGTTATTTCTACAACTTCTTGCTGACACTACAAGGAGAGAGAGTGTGTGTGTGTGTGTGTGTGTGTGTGTGTGTGTGTGTGTGTGTTTGTCCCCCCTATGCAGTAAGTAATTCTGAAACAAGATCTGTACTTAAGTGTGGCTGTTTCTCTGTGAGAGCGCATGTGTGCAGGCAAGCAAATGTGTACAGGTGTGTGAAAATAAAACACGTGATGGTAACAAGTTTCAGGTGGCTTTGCCACCGCCACCTCACACAGCTCTCAAGAGGTGTACTCTATATTGGAAGACAAGTGCCTCCTTCTCGGACTCTAACCTCGGGGTGACATTGTCTGTTACCAGAAAGGTTGTTGTTGTTTGTTGTTATGTGCCGTCGAGTCGCTTGCGACTCATCGCGACCCTATGTACAACAGCCCTAAACTCCGCTCTGTCCTGTGCCAATTGCACTGTCTCTGACACTCCCATCCCAACCAGAAAGGTTAGAAAGGAAATTATTAATCACTCCACACAAAATATGAAGGCTCTATGTAAAACAGGCTCAAATGACATACATATCATGTACTGAAGAATGATTACTAGCATATATGTTATTCAGAGTTTTAGATTAACACAGTCTATATTATCAAATGTCACATAATGTTAGAATAGCAGAAAAAGTCTACATATAAATAGAGCACTAGGAGTTCATGTAGCCACTGTTGTGGCTGTTAATGTACTGTTGAGTTGGAACCAACTCATAGCTGACATTCAGCGGGTTTGCAGAGCTATAAATCACACCAGAGGAGATTGCCTATCTCTCTCCTGAGAAGCATCTGGTGGTGGCTTTGAACTCTGTGCCTCCTGGGTAACAGCCCAGCTCCTTACCACGAAGCTACCAAAGCTCTTTCTGTAGATGCTAGAACCACATTTTCATGGGACACATTTTACATCATGATCGGGAATACAACACATATGTAAATAAAACTAAAGTTTTATAAAGTAAAAATGCTCATTGTACAATATTCCCATTTGTTCAATATATTCTATTTCTCCTTTTACCCCATTTAAAAAATAATGTTAGTGGTGATCTAAACTATCGATTTCACAGTACACTAAGAGATCAGACTCACATTTTTAAAAATCACCATGCCAGAAGATTGGCAAATCCTTTGCTGTCACCGTCTCTAACTTGTGCCCACAGCCGTATCAATGGATCATGGGAGTCTGTCCAGAGGAGTCTAGCCAAGCCCTTTTAAAACTGGTGTTCCAGGAAGCAAATATCAATTGGAATGGAGACAAAGACATGACGTGGTCACTACTTAAGTTCCAAGGGAACAGGGGGCAGGGACAGAACAGCCATTACTGCTCCCTTTCATTCCCTAGTGATTATATAACAGGAAGCACATGGTAGGCACACAAATATTTACTGAAAGACAGAATCAGTAAATGACAAGGTTGGAGCAGGCTCTTGGTGCAGAAGACCCTCTGTGCCTCCTCTCTCTTAACTTTAGATACCCTGCTATCTTTAAATAGAAAACTTCTGGGAAACAAACATTTAGAGTATCAGATATATTCTCCCGGCTCCCTAACCTACCCTGGAATAAGAGTTATCTGCACTCTCTGGTTGATAATATCATGCTTTCCCCATGCAAAGAAAACATATTTAAATTTACAGAATTATCAAAAAAAGAATTATGAGACTGAATCCTTGGTAAACTGGTCCTGGAGAATAAAAGAAAATTAAGACCTGGGTTGCATATTAGTGTTATTTTTTTTTCCTCATTTCAACCCTTCAACAATAGGATTAGTTTTATATCATCACTCATTTCACTGGAAGGGGGAACAAACATTTAGAATCAGTTCACACAGTAAGTATGTGGTGACGGCAGGATTTAAAACCTAGGAATTTTATTGCTCTTTTTATTATACCTCTACTACTTCTGGAAGTGGCTTATTAAATTTCAAAGCAACAATAGCCAGAAGCCTCAAACTCACTGAAAGTATGTGAATTCAACAGGTTATCACACTGGAAAAATAAAACCTAATACCCCCGCATGCAATATACCTCATCACATAACTTGATTTTCTTCCCTCAAGTCAGTGAGTTATTCATTACTGGGTATGTTTTTCTTGGCAGCTGTTACTTTTGGCTCAGAAATAAATTCTAACTGCAGAGTAATTCAGATGTGTTAAGTCCTCTATTACACACAGGGAAATGACTGTGCATCCGTGTGTGTCATCTAATGTGGGTCAAGTCCATGGGAAAACAGAAAATGGAAACAATATATGAAAATGGGGGCAAGAGGGGGTGGAGAATAAGAGGGCAAATTTTTAAAAAAATTGCATGCAGAGCCAACAATCCTAGCCTTTCAGTTCCCACCGGAAGCAGCATAAGGAAATGGGTCAGAAGGGAGTATGGGTCATGTTTAACTCACATCCACCCCCGCAAGTGTGTGCAGTCTGGTACAGTCATAGAACCTGCAATGTGTCATCTGCCGAACTGTGACCATGAGTCACGTTAAGTTACTAAGAAGGTTGCTGGACAAAGAATACTTGGGCTACAATTTTAGAGCAGTGGTTTTCAACCAGGGATAATTCAGGGGACATTTGACAATATTTAAGGAGCTCGAGGGCGTTGCTCTGCTTACCCAAAGGTGGCACCTCTCTGGCAGTTTCAAACCATCACCTGCAGCTTCATGGGAGAAAGGGGGACAATTTCTTCCTATGAGATTTACAGCCTCTGAAAACCTGCTGGAAGGTTCAGCTATGGGTCTGTTCTAACTCAATGACAGTAAGTTCTGAGGGATTTTTGTTTGATGGCACGTGCAACGTGTCCGGCTGCTAACAGAAAGGTCATCGGTTCAAATCCACCAGTGGCTCCTTGGGAGAAATAAGAGTTACATAAAGAGTTACAGCTTTGGAAACAGGCGACAGGTTGCTAAGGGCCAGAAGTGACTTGAAAGCAGGAGCCCTTGGGCCCGGCAACATCTGGAGACATTTGGTTCGACTCATCAAGGAAGGAGAGAAGAGGCAGAGATACTACTAATAATGCACACTGCAGAGGACAACGTCCATGAAGATGAATTATATGTCCAGTAAATCCACAGTGTATGGCTTGATAAATCAGGTTTTCCACTGTGATACTGTTACCTAAATAACATGACCACTACTCTCCACCTGCCTCCCTGACCTCAATCTCCCCAACTGAAAAAGGGGATACTACTAGTGATTAGTTCAATAGACTGTTGTAAGGATTAAACTAGTTTTATTATGTAAAGCATTTAGAACAGTATCTGAGACAGAATAATTGACAAACATAAGCTATTGTTGCTATCACCATCATCATCAAATACCATTATTGTACAGAATCATAATTCCTAACATAGGATTCTTTACCAAGCAAGCAGATTCTGGAATTTTTATTTTCTTTTTTTTAAAAAAAATAAATTTGTGGTTTTGGAAAATAGAAAAATTTCTCTATTTCCAGAGTTCTAAGAATCTTTAATAAGCAAAAAATGTATTGTTCATCCCAAAGGTTGAGATGGCATGCAGAATACTCAAAAGAGATCAGAACAAATAACGCAATGAAGAATCTCCCAGGGTCAAATACTTCTCTGGGAAAGCCCGGTGTGGTGAAGGGTGGATTCAGAGTCTAGATACAATAAGCTGGTCTGTGGACCACTTCTCTCATAGGAAGACTGTGTAAAGTCCCTCAACTCTTTTTGGCCTGTCAAAGGAAAAGACAGGGGCCAGGCTCTGACTTTTCCAGAGATGATAGGTCTCTAATTCTCTGGTGCCACTGCAGTCTATGAGTTACCATCAGCCCTCAAAATTCTGCATTATCAGACAAAAATAACACACTATCTCTCTTCTCCTTCTCCCTCTCCCTCTCTTTCCCCTCTCATTTGCCCTCAAGTCAGGACAGATTCATAATTGACCCGTCTCTGGGTTTCCAACGATGTAGATAAAACGGGAGGAGACTGTCCATCCTTTTTTCCCTCAGAGCAGCTGACAGGTTTGGGGTGGCCATTAGTGGTCACAATGTGCTACAAACTACAGCACCAGAGCTTAAGATGATGATGACCAATCAAAATAGAGACTTGTGACAATTCCCAGGACATATACTCCCCCAAACTCCTATTATTAAGGTGGCTCAAATATCTAATATCAAGATGAATATTACACACAATTCAACGTTAGCTCATTTCATGCTGTTTTTGCAAATTCAGCTGAACTTTTAAAAGAGAAAGCATGTCTAGCAGAGTAGACTACAATGGCATAAAAAAAATAATCTCTCAACTAAAGTGTACGCGAGCCAGGATTTGTTGCATTTGTTATGTGCCCTGGAGTTGGAACTGACTCAGAGCTGACGCTCCAGTGGATTTTCAGAAACTGTAAATTGCATGAGAGGACACTGGTCATCTTTCTCCCAGAGAAAAGCTGAGTGGATTCAAACTGCGTGCCTTTGGGATGGCAGCACAACCCCTTACCACTAGCCTACCAGCACTCTCTTATCAGTTGTTTGACACGAAATAAAAGTAAAGAATATGAGAAGACCAAATTGCTACTTCAAAGAATTAAAACACTATTTAGGATTGTTGTTGTTGATTTAGGATTAAAAAGGGAAAAAAAAACCCAAACACTAAAACTCTTTGTGGGGAGGAAGATCTTTCTATGTGTGTGTGGTATGGGATAGAGGTTAAATTTAGCCAAGAATCCCAAGGGCAGGGCAATTTCAGTGACTAGCATTTAATAATACATATAGCAAAAGAAACAAAATAAATTTTAAAACAGAAATAGGGGGGAATCTATCTCCTTTTTAACTGTGGTCTGAAATGAACATTCTTACGATCTGCTTACAGGGTATCGTCAGGACGTTGTCTAACTTAAGGCTGTCCCGTCACTGCTCTTTGACTGTGTTCCTCCCTCCCCTGCGTGACTGAATCCGCCATGTACCACCACACAGGCTACACTCTTTGTGGACAAAGTACCAAGACTGTGCCTTGTATTATCCAGAACATTATATTACAAGTTTCAACACATTTATTCTGCCTTGCTTGAAGCACTGTGTCATCTACTACCAGCCGTGGCTGTCTGAGCAGCCAGTGTACAGGAAGGTAATCTATTCTTCTAACACAACTATCTAGCGAAAGACTGAAGTGTGTCTGATCCACGCCGTGGTGTTTTCATTTGCTCTGTATGTACCTACAAGTTAGACAATGAAGAGTACTGAAAGGGGATCAAGTGCCAACAGAACAAACAAAAAGTGCCACCAGGGTGCTCTTTAGAGGGAGGGAGGGTGAGACTGCGTCTCACAGACTCTGGCACGTTGTCAGACGGGTCACTATGTGTTGCTGCTGACTAGGTTTTATCAACAACGTCTAGTGAAGCTAATGGATTTCCCCTTTCTTCAGAGTAAGAATTTCCAAAAACATCTCCCCTCATTTCGCACCTTTTGACTACAACTTAGATAATACACATAAAAGATAATACATCAGACTCCAAAGGCAGCATTGACGGCTTATGTGGTTCAGAGCCCTGCAGTCAACCAGGACTCTCAGAGATCCTGAGCACAGACGTGAACTTGACTGTGCCCGGTCCTCATGATCTCCGCCATGCTCGAGCCCACTGTGTCAGTCACTGTGTCTATGCATCCTGCTGGAGGTGGGGGGGCTCTCCTCTGGAACCTCCCCCTATTCCCAGCAGCTGGCCCCTCCTGAAAACATGCCCTAAGTATGTGAGATGAAGTTTCACCATCCTTGATTCAAGGGAGTAGACTGGTTATATACATCCTCCAGCATATAGCATCAAAATAAATTTTTTTAAAAACCCAAATTTTTATATAGTAACATATTATTTTAATTGCTGTTGTTGTT
>NW_006399764.1:10778172-10781136 GCF_000299155.1 Elephantulus edwardii | reverse complement strand
TCCAACTCTCTGATGCATAGCATGCAACTGTGAAGACTATAGCCTGGTTCAGGAGCACCTTAGTCTCCAGCTTGACGTCATAGCTCTTCAGTACTCTTGAGAGGTCCCTCACAGCTGACTTTCACAATGCAATTCATCTCTTGATTTCCTGGCTGCTTGTACCAAGAGTGTTGACTGTGGAACCAAGTAAACTAACACTGTTAACTATCTCAACCTTGTTGTTGTTGTTATGTGCCACCAAGTCACTTGCAACTCATAGCAACCCTATGTACAACAGCCCTAAACTCCGCTCTGTTCTGTGCCAATCGCACTGTCTCTGACACTCCCATCCCAAGTATTCCAGTCACTGAATCAATCCACCTCATAGAGGGCCTTCCCCTCCTGCACTGTCCACTCCACCCTCCCAAGCATGATGCCCTTCTCCAAGGACCAGTCTTTCCTTACAACATGTCCAAAGTATATTAGACGGAGCCTCAGAATCCTTGCCTCCAAGGAGCCCCCTGGTTTAACCCTTTCCAGGACAAATATGTTTGTTTTCCTAGCAGTCCATGGTACCATCAACACTCTTCTCCAACACCACAGCTCAAAGGCATCAATTCTCCTTCTATCCTCCTTGGTCATTGTCTAACTCCCTGATGCATAACAAGTGATTGCAAAATGGCCCGTATCAGACGCACCTTAGTCTCCAGAGAGACACCATTGCTCTTCAGTACTTTGGAGAGTACTAACAGCGGCGAGTCTCAGAATAACCATAATCTCCAAGTTGTGTCCCACATAAGTAGGATTTCTAGCTATCAGCCACACCTGTAATGTGTTATGAAATGATCTGTGATTTCTAATGGCAACTAAACTGGTTTTAGGTGCTAAAGAGCAAGCAGAGCCAAACGCTGGTCCTGTGTCCTCATACTCTGCTGTGTGTAAGGCCACTGTTACAGCTATGATGTCAATTCAGACAATGCTGTAAATCCTGAGAACTACTGCAACTTGTAACTTCTACGCATAATTGAAGAAAATGCCGTATTTCAATTAACGGTTAGTGAAAATAAACATGCTTTGACTCTCTTATAACCAGTAGAGTCTATGTAGCTAGGAGAGGCTAGTCCTTGGAAAGGAACATCGTGCTTGGAAAGCTGGAAGGTCAGGGAAAGAGAAAATGACCCCCAAAGAGTTGGACCGACACAGTGACTTCAGCAACAGGCTCAGGTGTGTCAGAGATGGTGAAGATGGCACAGGATAGGACAAGACACGGGTCTGTTGTTCACAGGGACACTATGGGTAGTACTTGACTCAAAGGCACCTAACAACAACATGTATTTAATGCCTTAAATGTTCAAGAACTCTGATGACCCAAAGAATAAAAACTGAACTTACCATGTAAATTCTCTGTCACTGAAAACAATGCCAAAATAATCCATTACAGTAAAAAAGAGCTGGGCATATTTAAAAAAAAAACCTTTGTACCCATAAGCTCATTTGATCTGTACAGCAGCCCTGCGTAAAAGGTTATCAGATGATCATTAGCCTGATTAACAAATAAGGAAAATTAGGCAGAGTTTTTAGAAGCTCCCAGTTGCACAACCAGAAAGAAATTGCTGAGCTAAGACTCACACTTAAAGCCCACACCTAGTCCACAATTACGTCATGGTGTACGACACGCTGGGGAGAGAGGTAACAGACGTAGGTAACAGATGTATAGACAGACTCTTTCATCCACAGCTACTGTGTAGACAGTATAAGCCCTGGGGATAAGTAAGTAGCATACAGTCTCATATACGACTGTGTATAAACCAGCATCACTTTCTAGAACCACATAGGTCGGGCTATAATTTTCTAGGATGATAAAGGTTCCAGCACCCTACTGAGCAGGTATTTCTGGATCATACATAATCCAGAACTTGCTATTCTTTCTAGAACTTGGCATCTGTGTATGCACCACATTGCTCTGATTTATTAACTTTTTAAATACCAACAATTTTAGGAAACATTTTTGAGGACAAACTTGCCCGCTCTCAATTTGAGGTGACTTGTAATCTTAGACTCTTCTATTTTGGGAGGGGTGGGGGAAAGAATTGCTTCCAGGAGTTAAACGATTTCAGAGTATTCTTTTGACAAAAATCGCTCTTTCAAAACACGTGGCTCTTGCTGCCTTTTGGAAGGGTGTCCTAAGACATTATTTCACACCATCCTTCTCTTCAACCCCTGTGTTGCCAAGTATATAAACTTTGTTTTCCTAGAATAACACTACCGTACTCCAAAGGGCCTTAACGAGGAATTCTGATTTCAAAATCTAAAGTGTTAGTTGACTTTATCATTTCAATGTAATTTTCTGTTTCGAAATTTCGAGGTTTTTCCACTTTTACTTTAGTCTCATGTAAATGTTTTATTTCAATCTTTGTTAACATTTTTGCTTTGGCCTTTTGAACTCAATTTTGCTGTCAGTAATTTTGCTATTAAAAGGGTTTTATTTGTTTGCTTGTTTGTTTGTTTCTCTGCTTTCAAATGTTTTTGTTCAGCCTGCAAACTAACTTAGTTCACTCTTCCGTCCTGTTTTTGCTTTTACAGTACCCCATACAGTGGTGTCACAGAAGAAAGGTCCTAGGACGACAGCCCAGAAAGTCCTCTGAAGCTGCTCTCCTCCTGCATACACAGGCCTGTCACAAGTCAGAACCCACTAGACAGTGAAGTCTTGATTTTTTATTTCCCTCCCCGCAACGGTGAGTTTCAGAAATGGCAAAATGTTAAACTTAAGAAGAGAGGTCTTTGCAAATATTTCTCAAGAGTCTAGAGTCTTTAACTGCCACAAAACAAAAGCAAATTAGCACTTTCTTCTTTTATGATCTGAGGTAGAAGAGTGAGTGGGAAAGGCTGAGGGAAGGGAACATAGTGCGTAAAGGAAAAGTCGATCAAGTGGTTGACCTACGTATGATAAGGATGCTATGAGGCGTGTGTGTGTGTGTGTGTGTG